>NC_135483.1:163417034-164048235 GCF_052094955.1 Ictidomys tridecemlineatus | reverse complement strand
GACAGGAGAACCACATGGGAGACTTGAAGTCAACAAAGATGAAGGCAGAAAGGACACGCCACGCAATTGTGGTTTCAAGATGTGGTTGCTTTTTTGCTTCCTCTTCAAGAGACTAAAGTGAAAACCCATTTTATTATTATTTCAAAATAGATTTTCTTAGAGCAGTTTTAGGTTTGTAGCAAAGTGGAGCAGAAAACAGAGTTCGTACCTACTTCCTGCCTCTTCAGCCTCCCGTACTTTCAATATCCCCCTCCAAGTGGTGTATTTGATACAGTTGAGGAAACTTCATGAAGTGTCATGATCCCCCAATGTTCATGGATTACATTCTTACAGATCGTAGGTTTTGAAAAATGTATAATGACATCTATCTACTGTTACAGAGTCACACAGAATAATTTCAAGGCCTTAAAAATCCTCTGTACTCTGCCTATTCATCCCTCTGTTTTTAAATTTTCAATGTGAATATTATAGGATCAACCCCTCTCTTGCTGATTTTGAGATAGGAGAAGGAAACTCTGGAAGCATTGAGTCCTGAGTGTGGGCTGTTTATCCATGAGTGACATGGAGATGTGTGGTCAGCAGTGAGTTTCCCAGAGATCTATTCTTAATGACATGAGAGAACTACTCTGTGGCTGTGTGCCCTTCAGAGGTGCATATGGGCAGGTCTGAATGCTAGCAAAAGGAATGGAGAAGTGGCTGTGGGGAAGAGCTGTTGGACAGGGCACAGGATCTCTGAAGGTCCTATGTGTACACAGAGTTTTTGCAATAGAAAGAACATCTATATTCCAGGTTCCACATGCCAATATGCAGTTTCGACAGTTTCTTTTTGGTAACACAGCAAATCCTCCTCCAGGAAAGTAAATGGCAGGCAGACTTCTCTGGACTCTGGCAAGAGGTAACTTTTAATACTTCTGAATTCTTTGTGCCTATAGAGTCCTATATCTCATGTTTGCTCAGAAAGGAGACTTATAATGTAGGAAGTAGAATTTAGCCAAATAATCTATTTTATGATCCTCTAGTATTCTAATTTTATATTATTCTAATATTAGGCAAGTTAGAATGCGATGTCAATTAAAGCTAAAAGGGAACTAAATCATTAACTATAGCATACAGGTCAGTTTTCAGTCACTATAACAAAATTCCCAAGATAATTAACTTATAAAGGGGAAAGGTTAATTGTTGCTCATAGCTTTGGAAGTTTTGATCCATGATCAGTTGACCACATAGCTTTGTGCCTGTAGTGAGACAGCACATCATGGTAGAAGTATGGTGCAGAGCAAAACTCTTCATTTCATCAGCCAGGAAGCAAAAAGAAAGGGAATAGGGTTCCCATACCTCCTTCAAGGTCATATGCCCCAAGTAACCCAAGGACCTCCCACGAGGCCCCCTTCTTAAAGATTTTGCTACCTCCCAATAGTACTGTCCTGGGGACCAAACCTTTAACTCAGGACATTTAGAGGATATTCAAGATCTAAACCACAGTAATAAAGTACAAGACTGATGATAATCTAAGTGGCAGCATGACACAAGAGGTGATAGATGGCCCCTAGAGTCAAACTACCCAGGCTTAGCACTCAGCCTATTGCTTTGTCATCTGCATGACTGTGGGCAGGTTACTTAACTTCTCTATGTTTTGGTAATGTTTATCCTGTTGGGCATTGCTTGGCACATAGTGTATGCCAAGACAGTATTTACTAAACAAATATTCCAACCTTGTCATTCAACAGATGAGGTATCTTGTCTTAGACATAATGAAATGGGATTTCTCTAGTTTGAACATAAAACCTTGTCACTGGTTTTTCTTCTTAGCATTGAATGGGAAGTTCTTTCCTCCACAGTGTTCTCTATGTTCAAATCTTTAGGTTGTCCCATCCCTGGACGGGACTATGGAGAACAAACTGGAGGCTGGGCAGATCTAGGCAAGGAACAGAAGTGGGTAAGTAGAAGACTGGAGAAAGAAGAAGGGAGTTGGAAGTAGGCTGAGGAAGGTTTCATTATTCCTTCTATAAAGGTTTCCAGTGATTCTCCAGTTGATGGAAGCTACATAAAAATATTTAAAGCAGGAAGCCACCTGTTCCCTCCTACCTTAAAATACTGTATCAGTTTTGTTTGTAGTGTAAGAATGCAAATCACCCACATTGCAAGAGACTTTGCAAAACTTGGTACCACCTGCAAGTCATGCAGAAGAGAGGAACATGTGAACATTCCATACTGCAACTGGAGCATCCGGTGGTGAGCCTCGTTTTTCTGTATGTTATTGGAATCTGCCTCCTCGGTGAAGTTGAAGCCCTGGAGATCACTGGGATGTTGTTATCTCTGTATGGTGTCTCTGTAAGTGTAGTGACCCAATGGGCCCTTAGCAATGCTTTGTGGTTCAAGATGGTGCAGTCTCACTACATTGTGGTTATAAGAAAAGTGCATCTTTTGCAGCTTAATTTTTCCAGTGCCCCCCTTCTTTAATCAAATGCATTGAACATGCCTTAAGACAATTATGAACCTTTCTGAATAATACTATAAAGCAGAAAATATTAAAGTTGACCCAAAATGTGTGCTTTCATTTTAAAACTGAACCTTGCAATTTACAGGCATGATGTTATACGTTATCATATTCAGAATATTGTTGTATTATTAGATTTGATTGTTATATATATCATATAAAATGAAATATATTATCATAAACAAATACATAATTAAATTATATACATATCTACAATATAATACATGATTATTTCTTTCTCTTTTAATTAATACATTTTAATTTCAGAGAATAGTGGGTTTTATTGTGGTGTATTCATTCATGCAAATGTCATTCTTTGACCATATCCTTCCCCTCTTTACACTGCTTTAACCTTCCCTCCTCTTCTCCTCAATCTTCTTCCTCTTCTCTAATAGTCTCCCTCCTACTTTGATGTTGTCTCTCCACTCCAGATTCCACATATGAGGGAAAACACATGATACTTATCTATGTCTATCTTATTTTATTTAACATTATGATCTTTGCTTCCATGCATTTCACTGCAGTTTATATGATTTTGTTCTTTATGGCTTAATAATACTCCTTTGTGTACATATATCACATGTTCTCTATCCATTTGTCGGTTGGTGAACACCTAGTCTGATTGCATGACTTGTGAATCATGCCATGATAAACAGTGGTATGCAAGTACCTCTATAGTATGCTGATCTTAATTCCATCAGGTATCTACCAAGAGAAGATAGAGCTGGAATAAGTGGTAGTTCTAGTTTTAGCTTTTTGAAGAACCTCTATACTGATGCCGTAGTGGCTGTACCAATTTACATTCTCCCTAACAGTGTATAAGTGTACCTTTTCCCCTGCATCCTCAGTAGCATTTATTGTTATTTATATTCTTAGTGAGAGCCATTCTGATTGGGATGAGATGGAATCTCAGTGCAGTTTTAATTTGTGATTCTCTGGATGTCTAAAGAGATTGAAATTTTTTTGAATAATTATTTCCATTCTTCTTCTTTTGAGAAACATCTGTTCAATTAATTTGCCCATTTATTGATCAGGTTATTTGTTTGCTTTTGTTTGAGTGTGTTAAATTTTTCAAGTTCTTTGTATATTCTGGACATTAATCCTCTGTTGAAGGGGTAGCTGGCAAAGATTCTCTCCCATTATTTAGTCTGTCTCTTTACTGTATTAGTTGTTTCATTTGCTGTGCAGAAGTGTTTTAATTCAATACAATTCCATTTGTCAGTTCTTGTTATTATTTCCTGAGCTATCTGAGTCCTATTCAGGTAGTTGTCGCCTGTGCTATCTTGAAGTATTCCCCTGTGTTTGCTTTTAATAGTTTCAATTTTTTTGGTTTTACATTTAGATTCTTTGATCCTTTTTGAGTTGATTTTTGTACAGGGTGAGCAACAGAGATCAGTTTCAATCTGATACATAGTTTTCCTAGCACCATTTGTTGAAGACTCTGTCTTCCCTCCAGTATGTTTTTGACAACTTTGCCAAGAATCAGATCACTGTAGTTGTTTGGAGTTGTTTCTGTGTCCTCTACTCTATTCTATTGGTGTGTGTGTGTGTCTGTTTTTATGCCAATACTATGCTGTTTTTGTTGTTCTGTAGTATAATTTGAAGTTAGGTATTATGATACCTCCAGCTTTGCTCTTTTTGGCTATTCTGTGTATTCTGTTCTTCCATATGAATTTTATGACTGCATTTTTCTAGTTGTGTGAAAAACATGGTTGGTATTTTGATGGGAATTGCATTGAATCTGTATATTGCTTTAGGCAATATGGCCACTTTAACATATTAATACTGCCTATCCATGAACATGGGAGGTCTTTCCATCTTTCATTGTCTTCAGTTTTTTTCCTCAGTGATCTGTAATTTTTATTGTAGAGGTCTTTCGCCTCCTTGGTCAGGTTATTCCTAGGCATTTTGTTCTAATTTTTGAAGTTATTATAAATGGAATTGTTTTTCTAATCTTTTCTCAGTCGGTTTATTATTATGCATTGAAAAGCTATTGGTTTTTTATGTTGATTTTGTCTCCTACTACTTTGCTGAATTTGTTGATTAGAACTAAAAGTCTTTGCTGTAGTTTTAAGATCCTTTAAGTATAGGTTCATATTATCTGTAAATAGTGATATTTTGACTTTTTTTTTCTATTTGTACTTTTTTTTTCTATTACTATTTGTAACCCTTTTATTTTTTTCTCTTGCCTAATTGCTCCAACTAATTTCAAATACTATATTGAGTAGAAGTGAGAGAGTGGACATCTTTGTCTCATTCCTAATTTTAGAGAAAATGATTTTAGTTTTTCCCCCATTCAGTATGGATTTGGGTTTTTCAAATATAGCATTTATTAGTTTGAGGTAAGATCCTTCTATACCTAGTTTCTTTTTTAAAAAAATTTTTTAGTTGTAGTTGGACACAATACCTTTATTTTATTTATTTAGTTTTTTTAATATGGTGCTGAGGATCAAACCTAGGGCCTTGCACATGCTAGGCGAGCACTCTACCACTGAGCCACAGCCCCAACCCTAACCCCTATACCTAGTTTCTTTGGAGCTTTTATCATGAAGGGATTTTTGAATTTTCTCAAAGGATTTTTCCACATCTAATGAGATGATCATGTGATTTTTATCCTTGGTTTTATGTGGTATATTATGTTTATTGATTTGCTTATGTTGAGCCATCCTTGCATTCCTGGAATGAAACCAATTTAATCATGGTATATGATCATCATGATGTACTGTTGAATTTGGCTTGCAAGTATTTTGTTTGAAGATTTTTCATATTTCTGTTTATCAAATATATTGGTCTGTAATTTTCTTTTCTTTTCTTTTTTGTTCATAGTGTTCTTGTATGGTGTGGGTATCAGGTGATACTGGATTCATAGATTGAATTTGGAAGGATGCTTTCCTTTCTACTTCATGGAATAATTTGAGGGGCATTGGTGTCAGTTCTCCCATAAAGATTGAGTAAAATTCAGCCGTGGGTCCATTTGGTCCTATGCTTTTCTTTGTTGGGAGACTTTTTATTACAGCTTCAACAAACAGATCTTTTCCTTGGCCCTGTTATACAGATGAAGCCTCTAAAAGACAAAGTTTATAATATTACACAATAAAGGGTAACATTGCAAAAACTCATTCATTCACTTAGTTATTAATTTATTCTTCAGGTGTCCATTTGTGCTACTTCACCTGGCCAGGCATACTTCTTAATTCTGGGGAGAGAGCAGAAAACAGGACTGAAAAGACCCCAGTTCTCCTAGAGAATATATTTTAGTGGGGGAAAGATAGACAATAAATAAACATCTGAAAAAAATAAGATGAAATAGTAAATGTTAAAGAGAAAATTAAATAGAATAGCTTTTGTTCCCGTGTGTAGGATGCCTCTCTGATGGATGACAAGAGAGCTAAGTCTTGAGAAAAGTGCAACCAACCACTTGAAGACCTTGGAACTGAGAACTCTACATGAAGGGCACTCCTAAAGACAGGAATCAGGAGGCCAGTGTGACTGGACTGTCATGGACAAGGCTGTCCATGTTTGGAATTTTACCCTACTTACAAGTCCATAAATCATCCTGTTACTATTTCATGGATGCTACAAGAAAATGAGACTCCTGTGCCTCATGGGTCACTGCACAGAAAGCAATGTAAGCATTGTGTTTTCATCAGTTCCCTTCGTCCCTCAAGTACCACAACATGGATGGGCCAGGTGGATGCTGCACACTCAGTGAGTTATATCCAACTGAGGAACACTGAGCTGGGGAACCCACTGCTTCATTTATAAAAGAGGTAAGAAACACTGCTCTTCCCTAGAGAAGGACATTACTTCATCCAACTGGCCTGGGTCAAGAGCAACCAGGGCCTTGCATTTTCAGCTTATGCAGTGAAAACAAGCAGAATATTCAAGTCCATGGCTGATTACCTCTTCCAAATGGGGGTCAGAGCCAGAAGAGGAGCAGGTTCAGGTTGTATAGGACCTGATGTGGCCCTGACCAGGATTATTCAAAGACTGCACTTACCAGCTGCAGGCTTTATTCTGGTATTCATAGATACAGGCTTCTTATTACTCTGTGCAGCAAGCAGAGTTCTGGGAGGAAACTAGTGTAATAGTAAAAGGATTAACTGAAAGGAGTTTAGTGAAGTCTAGTTTAAGAGATGTGGGCATCAAAGATACCCGTAAGGGTATTGAGGGGCTCAGATACCACAGTCACCAGAGCCCAGAGAGAGTTTGGAGCCTTGGAAGAGAACTGCCAAGTGGCCATTGCTAGCCAGACAGCAAGGAGGCCAGGAAGGAGGGGGACAGGTGGATAAGGATAATGCCCCCATCTCTCTTTCTCCTCCATGTACTAATCTCTCCTGCTCTTACTTTTCTCTGATAGACTTATCTACCGGAAGCCCAAAGGCACAGGCTGCTGTGGAGGTCAATGTCCAGGGGCCAGAGAAGGGCAGAGAAAGAGGGAGAGTGGACCTGTGATGACTCATCGAAAATAACCAACACACTGTATCATTTCATTCTTTTTATTTTTAAATATGAGTAGAAATTTACACCTTTTTTGGAATTATTAAATGCTAATAAAAGTAGGAGACTATATTAATATTTACGAAAGAATGTTTCCCTATAAGTCATCTTTAAATTCCCTTTAAACTTAAAATGAATTTAAATTCACAATGAAAAGCATTTAGCTTTTTCAAAATAATTTTCTTGTAAAATTGGACTGACTCATTCACTTACATGCAAGGTTTTAAGTCATTGATATTTGTCCTGTTTACACCCAGAAATGAACCCTGGCCTAAGAGGAAAACTGGATTCTAGCCCCCAGCTTATAATTAACCAGTTATAGAATAACAGGGCTGTTGCTGTCTCTAAGGTTCTTCCTGGTTCACTGCTATGTGTGAATACTATATTCTATCAAGAAAGCGGGGCTTTCTCCTGCAGGGAAAAGCTGACTGAACTTTGTAATTAACTTTGCTTTACTCTTTTGTTTTTTAGTAGTCATTTCATTTTCTTTTAAATTCTTATTTAATCAACATTCTTATTATCTACTCCCCTTGGGAATTCTTGTTTATTGAAGTTTCTTTATATCTTGGAAAAAAAACAATCCAGATGCATACATGATATACATGATACAAGCTACCTTTTTTTTCCTTAAAATTTTAAGGTGATAAATACCATTGAAGACATACAGAGTGATTGACATAAATCCCTACCGTTTCTGTAAGAATAGAAACGTGATTCTGACTGTCACCATAGCCCTTGACTGCACACCATCTGGGTGCTCAATCTGATCATAAATTCTGTGTGTGTGGGACTGTCCTTCGAACTGATACATTTTGCTGGACAGGTTATCTGAGTTCACACTTGATGCTACTGAAATACAGGACGTAAGTGCTCACTTAAACTAAAGCTCCTGGAAATTTCTGAGGTGCAGTATTTTTAAAAATCAGGCCTTTAAACATTACAAATAAAGAGCTTATCATAGGAGCAGAAATACAGCCTGGAAATCTCATTCAAGTCATTGTCCTAAGATGACATATGCAAGTGATTATTAATTAGTTCCTCAAGGGACACAGATATGCATGCTTCTGTTCATTCGCTTGGTCAGGTTCATTAAGTGACCTGATCTTCATACTCAGAACCCTTTGGCAAGAATCATACCATAATAAAGCTGAATAGAAAGACTTGGGTATTGACTGAGTCACTTCCCCTGTGTGGCATGTTAAGAAGCTGATAGCTAGAGAAAGGCAATACAGTTGGGTGGCTTCAAATCCGAATCTCCTAGCTCACAGTTAGTATGCCCTCCTAATTATTATTATTTTTTTTAAAAAGGGAGAAAGTTTTCATGAATTGTACCCAGATGAGATTTTGTTCAGGAAAAGCAAACAACAGAGAAAATGTTAATTTTTCTTGACCACCATCCCAACCAAATTATTTTCTCCAAAATTAACTACTGTTATTGGTTGAGGTCTATGCTCCAGACTTTGTGCTGTTTGCTACACATATACATACATACTTAGATGTAGAAATATAGAAATGTGTGGTGCTATTCTATAGTTTTTTTTAAAAAAACATTTTAGTGTATATTTGGTTCTTGGATGTTTCTGAACCACCAAATATCTACCCCATTCTTTTAAACTGCTGGTTAATTTTTTATAATATCAGTAAGCCATGGTGGACATTTAGATGGTCTTCATTCTTCCTCCATTACATCATTCTAACACAGTGCTTCATGAAGTTTAGTAGGCATCAGAAGCACCAGAGGGGCTTATTATAATAGATATTGAGACCCATCTCCGGAGAATTCCATAGGGTGGGACCCATACCTCATTTCTGAAATTTCTAACAAGCTTTCAGGGGATGCTAATGCAAATGGTCCAATGACCATACTTTGAGTAGTACTGCTATAATAAATATTCATAAGTATCAATATCAGTATCAATGCACGGGTTCCTGTGTCCTTGTATAGAAATGCCAGTTGCCACCACCACCAGCTATAGATGATTTTCTGGGTCATACAGCATGTGCATTTCAGATTTATAGATACTGAAAAATTATCTTCCAAAATTGCTATACTCCTTCCCTCTCCTCGCATTATACAAATTGAGAGGGTGCTTATTTTCCCAATATTTTTGGTGAGAATGGTCTCTTGCTCTGCCTTGATCACTAATGAGCTTCATCATTATTTCATAATTACACAGGGCATTTGAATCTCCTCATCTGCATATTCGTATCCTGAGCTTTTTAAAAACAGATTATTGTTTTTTTCTGATTGATTTATAGCAATTTAAAAATACATGTGAATATTAATTCCTTGTGGATATATATCTATATATTATATATTCATATTTCATATGTATTTCAGATACATATATATTTTATATTTCAAATATGTATATATTTCACACACACACACACATACACACACACACATACAAATATATATATGAAAATATTTTTCTCCATCCTCTTTTCTCTACAAAACATAGTATTATTTTACTCCTAATTGTATATTGCTTTATATGGTTACCTGGATGGTACTATTCCCAAAGAGGATGATAAAAATTACCAAATAAAACATTATTTTCCTTTTGGACCCTCAGTTCCAATTCTATGCTTCCACTGCTGAATGTTGTTCGATTGTCAACAAATTGTGGAGATCCTGTGAGAGGCAATGAGTTGAAGACTCCCTCATCCCCCTTTAACCAAAGGCTATTCCACTCAGGAGTAGCATCCCAAGCAAATTTAAGGGAATAAGACTCCCATTTGCAATTAAAATAAAGCAACCTCTATCTTGTCAATATGGAATTTCTGTAAGCTCCTGAGTAAAAGTTCTTCTAAGCCACTTTGACATAGGATTATTCTCTTTTGACATATTATAAACATTAAGGAAAATTTAATGCCCATCTGGACAGTTAGCTTTTGCCAATTGCTACCACCACCAGCTGCAAAACTACACTGACTACAAGCCATCCAGCTGCCATGCATACTCAGTGCCAAGAGAGAGAGAGCTGCCAGCGCTGCTTCAAGTGGCTGGGCTGGTTCCCAGCCAGGATTCGAGGGAGGATGTGCTGTGAAACACAGTAGTCAGGACTCCGGTTCTCAATGGTGTTATTTGTGTTTGCTTTATTTTTTCTTTCTTTTTTTTTTTTCTGGTCATCTACTGTGGGAGGCTGCTGGGGACACCATCCCTTTCCTGGAAATGGCAGCAAAACATGTTGATCCTTCTTCCTCTGCCTTTTATGTACTTGTTGGCATCCCTTGCATTCACATTCTGCTTACACGCAGTCATTAGCTGGAACAGCCTGGTGCTGCAGAAAATGGTGTCATCTCTCCAAGACTGGGTTTCCCCAGCTCCCAATCTCTCTCCTCATCCCCAATGGCACCCCTCTCCTTGGATTTTTTTTTCTTTTTTGTTTGGCATTTATATTCTGACAAAATAGCAAAGAGAAACTGCTTCCTCTTCAAGCCTTTTCCTAGAAGTGTTTTTATATTTGTGCCCTTGATTTCCAAGCACTCCTATGTATGAATGTTTCCCCTTAGCAAAGACAGTGTTCTCCTTTCTTCCTTTCAGGGGCAAATCACTTTCCAGATAAATCCTCCATTGACTTCCATAGTACATTGTACTACTACTTTCCCTGTCATGCTTTTCTTGATAGGAAGATTGGGTAGTTGTCCCCTCCATATTGAAGACAGAAGAAGCCACATGATTCGCTTTGGCCAATAACATGTGGACAGCAGTGATGGTGTGCGTGACTTCCACACAATGGTTTTCAGATCCAGCTTGTGATTTGAAATATCTCTTTCCCTCTGCCAGAAGCACAGCAATGTCCAGATGGAGATAGCTCTATCAGCCTGGGTCCTTGAATCAGGACAACATTGAGCAGACTCATAGCTGACTTTTGATGGACATGTACCATTGCTAAAAAATAAAACTGACTTGTAGAAAACCACTGAGATGTTTGGGATTATTTGTTACTGCAGCATAACGAAACATGTTGTAAAGATACAATATGCATCCTTTTGTAGAGCTCTACAATAATATATTTTTACATAGATGAATATAGACAAAAATCTAGGGAAATTGTTTTTAAAACTAAACAGTGCTGCTTGCCTGCTAATATGTACTGTCCAGATTAATACAGGATCTTTGCATGTGAGAAGTTCCAGGGATCTTAAAGCTCTTCTAATTAAGCACCTCATTTTGCAGGTGAGGAAGTTGGCAACCCCAAAATGTGAAGTGACTCTTTAAGTCAGCCAGCTGATTGACAGGAGGACATGTCTCAGACTGGACCTCCAGTCCTGTGTTCTTTCAACTGTAATTTCTACCGAATGGATAAGCATAAAGGGTTTTTTCTTTTTATCATTGTTCTTACATATCCACATACACAGTCCTTTTTAGCATAAATTAAGAGTTTACTCTACATAACTGTTTTTCTAAATTAGTTCAGTGTAATTTTATGTAGAACATGTAAAGGGATCAGCTCACTTCCTGGATAGTAGGCCCTCTAATTTAGTAAATTCTGAGAGTTATTACTCCTTAATAATGGAAGCTAAATATGTCAAAACAAACCTCCCTATTATGTGACTATAATGCACTAATGAAAAATAACAGAGCTAATATTTATATCTTGCTCTTAACCAAGCTCTGTTCAAAGTGCTTCATGTCTTTTAAAAATGTTTTTATTAGCAAATTATACATAATAGTGAGATTCATTTTGACATAATCATACATGCATGGAATTTAACTTGCTCCATTTCAGTCCCCAGTGCCCTCTCTTTCCCCCTCTGCCTCCCTCATCCTTCCCTTACTCTACTGATCTTCATTCTACTTATTTATTTTTCATTTTTAACTGGTGCTTTACAGATGTACATAAAGGCGGAATTCACTGTGGTATATTCATGCATGTACATAGCATAATTTTGTCAGAGTATACTTTACTCTAGTTTCCACATATGAGAGAGTATATTTAATGTTTGATTCTTTGAGTCTGACATATTTCAACTTAGCATGATGTTCTTCAGTTCCATTCATTTACTGGCAAATACTGTAATTTCATTCTTCTTCATGACTGAGGAAAACTTCATTGTGTGCACATATCATATTTTCTTAATCCATTCATCTGTTTATGGGCACCTGGGCTGGTTCCATAAACTGACTATTGTAAATTGCACTACTATAAACATTGATGTGACTGTTTTGCTATAGCATGCTGATTTTAGTTCTTTTGGATGAACTCTAAGGAGTGGGATAGGTGGGTCATAAGGTGGTTCTATTCCTGGTTTTTTGAGGAATCTCCATACTGCTTTCCAGAGTAGTTGTACTAATTTGCTGTCCCACCAACAAGGTGTGAATGTACACTTTCCCATACATCCTTGCCAATGTTTTATTATCAGTTGTATTATTGATGCTTGCCATTCTAACTGGAGATGAAATCTCACTGTAGTTTTGATCTGCATTTCCCTGATTGCCAAGGATGTTGAACACTTTTTTTTTCATATATTTGTTGGCCACTTGTGTTTCTTCTTTTGAGGAATGTCTATTTAATTCTTTTGCCCATTTATTGATTGGATGTATTTTTTTTTGGCGTTAAGTTTTTGAGTTTTTTTATGCTTTACATCTTTTTATTTACATAATTCTCACAGCAAACTTGTGATGTGTTTGTATCATTCCTTATTTACAGGTGGGGAAATGGAAGCACAGAGAAGAGAAATAACTCACTCAAAGTCACACAGCTAGGGAGTGGCAAAACTGTGTTTGGACTTTGGCAGACTACCTGTACTGCTCCTAGAGTGACTATAACAATGATAATGATTAAAGTAACAATAGCAGCATCCACCACCATGAACATACAGTATTGAATGACTGTTGTATGCAGGTACTATATACAGGTTTATCCATCTTTACAATTCCTGAAGTATGTTATACAGTAATTTAGGAAATTAAGGCTTAAAGACATGAAGTGACTTGTCCAAGATTATGTAAATGACAACCCTAGAGTTCAAAGCCAAATGTATCTGACTTCAAAGTTCATCTTCTCTTCACTTTGCCCTGCTGTCTTTCATGTACAAGAAAGCAGTGAGGCAGAAAGAGTGGGCTATTTTAACTGAGCAAGTTTTCATTGTTTTATATATTGAATACCCTAAGTCACATAGTAACAAAGTCCCTGTCAATCAAAACATAAACTCTGAGCAGATTTATCGAAGCCTACTTGTCAAGGAGGGGACAAAGAGGATACAGGCATTGAATGGGAGTCTGGACCAGGCACTGAGTAATAATCTCTCTTGCTTAAGCCTACAATCCTTGCCGCCTTTTCTTGGAAGAGTTGCAACCATCCCTCTTTGGGAGATGTGCAATTGAGTTTCAGTGTGGTGCAGTGCCTCAGGCTGCCTTGCTGTGATGTTAGTCATGGGGCTGGTAGTAAAATGGGTGTCCTGTGCTCAGCCATCGCACCCTACATGATGGGTTTCCCAGTTTCCACTCTGGGAATGTCCTTTGCAGATATTTCCAAAGCCTGACTGGAATTTTCTACCCCTAAACATGTTGGTACTATTATGAAAAAGAAAATTTAAGAAACTCCAGATAGTTTTACATTGTGCATGTGCTTTAAGTTTAAGTTAATGATGGCTAAGGAAGTGGCAACAGGAGGACAAGACTCTTTGTAAATTGATGTATCTAAACTAATGTTCGGTCACAAGATTCCCAGTCTAACAAGGCTGTGGGTAGAGTCTATTCTTTAACTTTCTTGCCTCTAAGCTGGGACGGGATGGGAAAAGTCCTAAGGCCGTGGAGGCTCCCTAGGAAACAACTACTATTGCGGGACATGGCTTAAAAGAATGACTTGACAAGATAGAAACTCTTTCTTCCTTACATATTGGTTCAGGAATCAGAAATCAGCTCTCCTGGCCTAGTATGGGGGCTTAACGGTACCAAAGACCTAGGCCCTTTTGTCTGTGGCAGCCAACCCCAGCATGCTGTCTTTGTGCCTTTATACAATACCCTTATCACAGTCAGCTCCAAAAGAAGCTGGGAAGTAGAATCTGTGTTCTGGTATCCAAGTGCACAGCTACAAATTTTATTACTTATGGAGAAGGAAAAAACAGCTTTTCTGGAACAATTTTCAGGTTCTGTCACCTCTGTTTCCTCTTCTGCTCTCTCTCTCTACCTCCACAGGAAGGTCCTGAGGCCTGCCCAGTCAGTATTGTTCTCATTAGCTGGATGTTTCAACATCCTGTTTATAAAGTTGTAACTATTTTATACCCTTCTGTAAAGACCTACGCAGTCTTGGAGGAGTGCTATGTGTAAGGAAACTGTCTTCTAACCCAAAGTAATTCATAAATCACTCAAATCCTTTACCTAGTTTTCTCAATGTAGAAAGTCCCATCATAATCCACAGAAGGAGTTTTAAATTCCCTTTCTCTTCTTTCTGGTTTCTACCCTTAGATGCTGCTCCAAAACTTCTTATCAGCAACTCTTTTTTTCCCCCCATAAATAACCTCTGAACATGCCTCCTCAAATGACCTTTTTTTCCTCTGTCTCCTAACATATAGATAGATAGATAGATAGATAGATAGATAGATAGATAGATAGATAGATAGATAGAACATACTGGGGATTGAACTCCGGAGCACTTTCCACTGAGCCATATACCTAGCCCTTTTTACATTATGTACCATTTTTACATAATGTACTTCAACAAATCTGTCTTCTGTGGTGAGCAGAATCTTTCCTCTTGAAAGGCAGCAAGCAGAAGGGCAATGTTAGAGTCTGTAAACAAGTCAAGATGGCTCACCTCCCCCCGCCCCCATTATTTTGCTGCAGCCGGACTTCGACGGGGCAAAGTAAACCCAGATGTCCCTTCTTCATCAGATGAGGGTAAGCTAGTGAAGGCTGCTGCCAGGACCCACCTGAGGTCTCACCACCTCTACTCTCCAATCTGTTTTCCACATAGATAGAGCCAAAATAATTTTTAGAAGTATAAATCAGAATCATGCTATCCCTCTGCTTAAGGTACTTGATTGGCTTCTCACCATACTCAGAAAAAGCACTGAGGGGTAGCAGAATGGGCTACCGCCCTGCAGCTCTATGCTCTGGCCCACAGCTCTCCCCTTCAGCTCCTGCCTGCTGCCTCACCTTGGGATTTTCCCAGCTTCAGCACCTCTGGTTTGTTTTTCAGCTTCTCTGATATGTTGCCTTTTTGGAGATGCCTTTCCAGCTTCTCATACCATAATAAACCAGGCTTATTTCCTTCCGTGAATCAGCAGTCAGTGAATATCACCAACTGTGTTGATATGTGTTGTTCTTTACTTCTGGATCTCCATACAACTTAAGCCCTAGGAAGGCAAGGCCCCATTCCACGCCCCACTCTACTCAGTCTTAAACACTGTTGAGGGATAAAATCCTAGCCATAGCTTCTTATTAACACGTCTCATTGATCTGCCAATGAGATTGATCATGTTTGAAGCAGAGGATAAAGAACCTGCCCTCCGATCTGGATGGATTGGTTAGCACCTGCTCATCTCACCTCTCCTTGCTTCTCCTCCCTCCACTTTCTGCTCTGCCTTGCGGCCTAGGACATGTCACTCATCTACCCGGCTACCAACCTAAAGATACTGCTGTATAAAATGAGAAGCCAAAGTTTCCCCTTTCCTCAAGGCTCTCTAGGATACAGTCACTACCACACGCCCTAACCTTTCAGAATGGAATGGTGTTTGGGGTCCACACTTCACCCATGTGTGTTGTATATTTGTTAGGTCTCCAATGAAGTGTGTGAGTGTGTGTGTGTGGGGGGGGAGAGAAATTGTAAGGAAATGATGAGCATGATTATGGAGGCTGAAAGTCCAAAATCTGCAGGGTTGGCTGGCAGGCTGGAGAGTTAGTGGAGTCTGTGTCGTGGTTCAAGTCTGAAGGCCGTCTGCTGGCAGAATTTCCTCCTGCTTGGAGAACAGTCCGTTGTTCTGTTCAGGCCTTATTTCAACTGATTGGATGAGGCCCATCCACATTAGGGAGGGCAATCTGCTTTACTCAAAGTCCACCAATCTAAACGTAAATCTCATCCAAAAATATGCTCACAGAAACATTTAGAATCATGTTTGACCACTATCTGGGCACCATGGCCCGGCCAAGTTGACACATAAAATTGACCATCACCATGGATAAACTTGCTCTTCTGGGGAGGAAAAAGTTCCAGTATTCTTTTAAAAACAAGAGTGTTTCCCAAAAAGAACGTAAGTAGAATGGCAGGGAATGCCAGGGCGAGGAGGAGGAGGGGACTCTCAGCCTCATGGAGGATCAGCTATGTCCAGAAGTCCAGCCATTGAAAAAGCCTAAGGGGCTAGATAAAAGGAACTACATGGAAGGAGGAAAAACCAGAGGGAGAGAGGTGAGGAGACCTGGGTGTGGGGGAAAGTGGGTTCTCACACTGCCTTGGACTCAGAGGCTGCCCCATCTTCTCTGCCTGCCTGTGGACAGTCAGCCCCCTCCCCTCCTCCATATCTAGTGATCCACCCGTGGCTCCCTGCCACTAGGTTTATTTGGAAGCAATAGATAAATGTCAGCACTTAGAAGCTATGAAACGTCCTAACTGGCCCCCTTAGACTAATAAACATAAAAAAAATTCCTGATTCAGGCAGCCTGATGGGCTCATTGGTGAGAGGGAGATAAAGTTTCCCTTCAGGACATTTATAATTTACATAATAAAAAGCTTTTCACCTTCCAGTCAAGGAGCAAAAATTAATTACCATGGCCCTGTTACCTCGTGGTACATTTTTTGCTTAAACTGGCAGGAACAGTTTGTGAACTTTTAAATATGGTCTGGGGGCAGGATGGGGTGCTAATAGACACAGGGAAGGAGGGGGAGGAGGCAGCCCCTGGGCTCACCCTAAAACCCCCTGGAAGGGCTGGGCCTGGTTGTGGGTGAACCCTGCATTCAACACATAAGTCTGTGGCCTGACCTGTCCTTTCAATGCATTCAGCACCAAATAATGCACTAATGATAATGGACTCAAACAATCTGAGGTTCCATAATCACCTCCCCTCGGACAGATGTTGAATGGACCGTCACCAGAAGGGTTGTCTCGATCATATCCTTCAGTCATGTCTTGTCCTTTTCTCTTTTGGGCACCATTTCAAATAACAAATAGAAAAGCTGATGTTCCCGTGCCCCTGGTTTTGAAGATATATGGGCAGCCCCAAAGTCCTTTGATTAGGGAGCCATATTTGATATCCATGCAAGGTCTCTCATTCTGAATTCACTGAGCTTTTCAGAAAGCTGACAGCATTAGCCTAATATCATTAATTCTCACCACAGTCCTGCGAGGGAAGCAGGTGGCACACATTATTTCAGCTGTTTTGCAGATGGAGAGATAGAGGTGAAGGGAGGTTAAGTGTTGCATCCACTTTGCCCTGATGATCTGGGAATAGAATTCAGTCTCAGGCCCACAAGGTTATGAGGTCTCCTTCCTGGGAGTCACAAAGGCTCAACTGAAGTTCTCTGGAAAACAGGTAGGGGCTCGGAGGACAGAGGGGAAGTCAAAGCTGTCCACTTTTTATAAGAGGAACCATTATTGCTTCAATTACCATTATTTGTTTGCAGCACTTATAACATGGGATTACAAAAGGAAAAAGCAAACAATGGCATGGCGAAATTATGTTCTTCCTTTCCTTTAAGCCTGGTGTTCTGTCTTGGATAAATAGACTGTGGAAGGACAAATAGGGTTGTTGCTTCTATTCAGGTTCAGAATCTCCAGGGGAGAGCAGGATGTGTGGACAGAGTCAGCTGGAAAACCACCCAGGCCAGACTCTTTAGGGCCTCTCCTGTTCACACTGGGCTTCTGCACCCTTTTCGTAATTTGTGTTTTGTTGGCCCTTTCTGGATTTTTGTGTTCTCAGTGCGGTGGAGCACCCATATTTCTGTCTTTCCAGGTAATAATGAAGCTGAGCTTTTCTCAGAACCAGTTTTATGAGAAAAAAGTGCCTCTTCAATGATGTTGAAAAGACCATTTTCCCTTAGACTTTTAATGTATTATGTTTTATGAGTAAATTGACAGATGGAAGTGATTAGATCTAACTATAGTATAACTGGGATTTGTGGTATCTTTTATCTCAATCTAAGATGGAAGCTGTTGATAGTTTATAGCTTTATGTTAGAAATACCTTTTGCTGTTTCTAGTGGGATCCACAATGCTCACTTGTATCCTAAGAGATAGTATAACCAATGGGGAGGGAACATGGGCTATATTCAGAGCCCTGCTCTGCTGGCAACCATGTGAAAGCTTTCTCATCTGTAAAGTGGGTATTATAAATAACACGTGTCTCCTAGAATTTGTAGGAACCAGTGAATCGGTGCACACAAACCACTGAAGACTGGTGCATCATAAACAATAAATCAATGTTGGCATTTTTAATGCATAATGCTTGGAATATACTATTTATTTAGCAGGAGAGTTTGTTTAGAGGGAGAGTTTATTTTGTATATGATTTGACCAACAAATGGTTTGTCTCATTTGCATGTTGGTAAATGTGGTTTGTTCCCTCTGAAACTCACATTGAATTTTTATCACCATTATGAGAGATAATGGACCAAGTGGGATTTTTTAAGAGGTGATTAGGGCTCTTTCCTCACAAATAGATTAAAGAATTAATGGGTTAAAGATTATGTCCAAAGAGGGTCTGCTATGAAATTCAGTTTGGGCAGATCTCTCACAACCTCCCTTTCTTTTACTATGTGATGCCCTGTACCACCTTGGGACTCTGCCATCAAGAAGGCCATTACCAGGTGTAGCCCCTTGACCTTGGATCAGAACTCTAGGAGCCCAAATAAACCCATTTGCTTTTTCACTTACCTAGTATATGGTATTGTGTTATTAGCAACAAAAATGTCCTAAGATGCATATTAAAATGACGAAAGCAACCAATTCAGATCTGTCATAGTCTGTATAAGCTATTGCTAGTAGCTTAGTGGCCAGGTTGAACTGATTGCAGTAATAAGATAGTACAAACTATTTGTAAAATAGTCTTCTATGCCTGACTACCACAATTTCTTGCACCCATTTATTTATTTATATCCATCTATTCATTCAAACACCATTAAACATCTGCAAAGGGAAGTAAAAATTTGTAATGTCTACTCTCACCTTTTCCTTATTTGGGAAAAGACAAAGGTCATTGTGAGAAGGGCCAGGTGTGCTCCAGGTGATGAAGGGAGAAAATGTTTCAGTTGAGGCTTTATAGAGAGGTGGGGGTTAGCCAGGAAAGGAAGAGGATTTCAGAGGAGGGGAAAAGCCTGAACTACAATATGGGCTGGGAGAGTTTGATGAGCAAGGACTCAGGCAACTGCAGTGGATGCACAGGGTGCAGTGGGGGAGGGCTGCCAGGACCCAGCTGCTGCAAGCAACTCCTGAGCCCGGGGAGTCTGGACTTCATCCTGTGGGTCAGAGTGCTTAAGTGGGTGGGCAGCAGGGAGAAGAAGCAGTGAGCAGGGAGAGGGCAGAGAAAGGCCTCAGAATGAATCAGAGAACTTTCTAAGAGGCCTTCATGCTCCTGTTCCACATCAGAACAGGAGGATGAAGGGCAGTTACCATAGAAATGGAGCAAAGTATAGAAGTTTCCTGGTGAGAGTCTAGGAAGTTGCTTCCACTCTACCCTTGACCCTGGAGAGGCTCCTTCCTTGGTCATGGGAGATGTGGAAGATTTCAAGCAGGGTCTGGCACATTCAGAGATGTATTTTAGAGCTTTTTCTAATAGTATGGATAATGGGCTGCATCACAGGTTAGGGACAGATTAGGATGTGATTAATGTACAGAGTCAGCCAGTGGGGGCTCAGGTGTGAACTAAATGGGAAGCATTTAGACAATGGTCTCTTGTTGTGGCCCTTGGACATGGAAGTGGGAAGAGGGAGCTTTGTTTGGTATCCTTAATAGAGGTCAGAAGGAGGACAGAAGCAGTTGACTTTTTATTTGAGGTGCTAGCAAGAGTTCCCCCACAGATACATTTCAGCGGCAGCTCAGAAAAAAAAACATGTTGTTCAGAAGAAAGGTCCTGTCTTTAAATTAGTGGTTTTGTTTTATAATCCTATCTAACCTATCTGAATATCAGACATGACTTCATTTAACAACAACAACCAGAGACCTTTCCTGTAAGTCTTTCTTCAGCATTTATAAGAAACTGTGATGATGTATAAGATGGGATGAATGATTTTGTTCCCTATATGGAATATATTCAAGAACTTTCATACCTTCTAAACTGAATTAATCCTGCCTCTCACCAATGTTAGACTGTTATTCTTGACCCTACTCCTTCTTCCACTCTCAAATTCTTGGTTCCTTTTAAAAGTTGCCTTGTTCTGTTTTGCAAGTTAAAGATTCATGGGTACGAAGAGTTTAATAAGGACATCGTGAAAGTAAATGGCAAGATTAAATAAGGGGAGTGGGAGAAAAGATAATAATTAGCCATCCAGAATGGAATTAAATATAAAATCGAGGTTCCCAGGCAGAGAGGGGTCTTGAGAAAGGGGAAGAGAAGAGAGACTGAGTGTACTCGTGTTGATGTTCTTTTCTTGTATAAATTTTAAATCAAATTTGGCTTTAGATTTCTGGCAATGTAGACTCTGTGCAGAATGAGCTGGAAAATGGAGACTTCTTGCTTGCTACTTTTAGCTCTCACTATTCTGCTGAGACAACTTCTCGCTGGGTTCAGTGTATGGCAATGAAATGCAAATCATAACCGATGAGAGCTGGCCTCCGGGGAAAAGGGGTCCTGGATGTGATCCAAGGTCTGTAACACAGAGAAAAGACATATTTCTTTGTCACACACAGTAGATTCTCCCTGAGGGTTTCAGCGATGGGAATAAAATGACGGGTAGGGGGTGGGTGAGTGGTAGTGGAAATCATTACAACGTTCTTCTCTCATATGAAAAACCAAACAAAAACAAACCCTCTGAGTGTGAACACAGACAAGCTGGAGGCCTGCGGCCCCTCTGCACAACACCCCACATACTATGGCTATTACCCCAGGCGGCCAGATGCCATTCGCCTCAGTGTCCATGCGGAGCACACACGAACGTGAACTTGTCCTGGAGTTTGACCTGGGGTGGGGAAGCTGTCAAGTAAGTTTCAGATGATTTTTCAAAGCTTTTGTGTTCAGAAAAATTCGGAATATATTTTCCCCATCACTTTCCCTCTGAATATTTAAACCCATGCATGTTCTGAAGGAGAATTCATCCACAGGTTTCTGATCCATTTACACTTAATTCGTCAAATTGTTGTTTTGTAAGCGTCATTTGATGTCCAAGGAGCTTTATGAGGGGGATATGTATATATATTTCAAACAGGATATCACTCATGCCAACACCAGTCAAATCAAGTGCAGAAGAACATCTGTCTGAACCTGCACTCGCAACCCAAGAGGTGTAAGATAGTAGGATGTGGGAGGAAGGGAAGAGGAGTTAGGAACTCCTCAATTTGCCAGAACACAAGGACCATTCTCTCATCTGTAATTAGAACGCTGGGAATGGAGTTTTTTTCGTTTAATTTCCTGAAGGAAAAAAAACGAATGCTGAGAACACCTTGTCCGTTGGAGGTCTGAGCCATCTACTTGTGATTCTCAGTGAAGGTTGTTTTTCGTCGACTCATTCATGAGGGTTCTGGGCTTCTTGCCGGTTTGCAGCAAGACCCGAGCCTTGAATAGAAATATTATAATTGATTTTCAAAACCATCTCGATGCTTGGTGACCAAACACCAGTGATTTTCAACAACAAAATCTTTAAAGTGTTTTTAATGGATGCTCAGGCAGGCCTCAGTTGATACTACATGCTGGTCTTCTTGTGGGGGTCCCAGGGCAAGGGCTAGCTGGCACTGTGGCACAAACATTGCACTTGGCCCTGATGTTCAGATTGGTTAAACATTATAACCAAGCCAAGAGCTGATTCTAACTTGTCCCTCCAGGGTGAAAGACCAAATCAAGGCAACTTCTCTAAGGCTCTTGGAATTAAATCCTATCCTATTTTAACCCAAATATGTTCTCCTCATGTTGTCACTGTTCTAGTTTTGGAGGGGATGTCATATTGAACATGACAAAACTGTCAGAGGGATTAAGAAATAATACAGGAAGCCCACTGTGATGGTGTACCCATACCTGTAATCCTAGGTATCGGGAGGCTGAGGCAGGAGGATCCCAAGTTTAAGGCCAGCCTTGGCAACCTAATGAAACCCTGTCTCAAAATAGAAAAGGACTAGGGATGTAGCCCAGTGGTAAATTGACTCTGGGTTTAGGGAAAGAGAGATAAAGAGACAGAAAGGAAGAGAGGAGGAGCCAACAAAAGGTTGATTAACCACAACCTAGAGAAACCTTCTGCTTTAACATAAAACCTTGGGCCATTGACAATTATGTACTGATTTGGGTAGAGGGGAGAAAGATTATCTTCAAACACATTTATAATTTCAATGAAGACCATCTCTGGGTTAGTTGATGTTAAATAAGACATTTTTATGCCATGTAAAATCTGATCCATGTTGCTGAATCATTTATATTTATTGAATATGTACACTTTACACATAAGTATAAGTTGCTTTTTAGATGTTTTCACAAAGTAGGGCTTTGAACCCTGGATAGCAATTTGATTGAGACTTGCTATAGTCAAAAATAAAATAATTACAGGGTAAATTCAGTGTTCTGGCTTTGAGTTCATGCTTGTAACTCCTATCCAAGGTCTCTGATCAGCGTGCAATATGCATTTCACTGTCATGACCTTGGTTGATTTTTGTCTGAACCGGTGCAATTGAGTTATAAGAAATCAGCCAAGAAGGGTCCCCGTGGAGAAGTTATGGGGAATTGTGTTTGTATTTTTACTGCCAGTACAGGGCTTAAGTGGAAACTAAGAATAGGAAGCACTTGTGCTTTGCTTTCTGACAGTTAATCTGTACTCCAGACTTTAAAAATCCTAGTTTCTACCCCTTGCCTTGATAGGATGTGTGTGAGTGCAATGGGAAATCGTAGCTTCCAGTGTCCTTTGTCCTTCATTGTCTCCACTGGTACAATGCACTACTGGTAAGGTTACAGATAAGAAAATAGAAACTGTCATCTAGTAAGAAAAGGTTGATTGTGAAAAATAAAAGCAGTGTTAAAATAAGATACAATGAAACAGAAATCTTGTTTAATTAAAGGTTATTTACTTAGAAGGACTTTCAATCGAATGTAAGCCCCATGAAGATGGGGATGTTGGCTTATCTTGTTCCAGTTTCTGGAACAGTGCCCAGTCCATAATAGGCATTCAGTAAATATTCGTTAAATGAGAGAATCGATGGATAAAAGGGGTGCAGTGGTGGAGTGGTGATCTGCTTTATCTCTCCCCAGGCAAAGCAGTGGACTGGCGTGTAGGGAAGAGGGCAGGTAGGAGGGCGCCTGCAGGGTAGCACCAGATCTGGAGCCTGGTCCCCAGTGTGGTCCTGCTTTTACAGTGTATCTGAGGGTGCTGCTGGCCGAGGGGCAAACATGAAGGTTCTCTAAGGACAAAACAGGCCCTCATGCAGAAGGAGCACTTTCCTGTCTCTTGGCCTGAGGCCCAGGGCCAGAGGTCGTGACATCAGTGGCAGCTCTCAGATCATCAAGCCTTCTACTCCTAAAAGGTAGGGGTGCTGAAGAAGTAATATGGGGAGAATTTAGAAAGTTTGCATCAATTCTTGCGTTCTGGAGGAATGCAAACTCAATGTCCCAATTTAAGTGAGTTAAGAAACATGGAAGTTACTTGAGAGACTATCACCATGTTGGTTTTAGGGGTGTATTAGTCTCTGGCTGCCATGACAAAATACCACAGGCTGGGTGGCTTCGGCAGCAGAAATTTATTTTCTCTCAATTCTGGAAGCTGGAAGTTCAAGACCAAAATGTTGGCAGGTTTGGGCTCTCCTGAGGCCTCCCTTCCTGGCTGGCAGATGGGATCTTCCGGCTGTGTCCTCACATGACCTCTTCCCTGTGTGGGCTTGTGGGGGTGCCGGTATCTCCTTCTCTTTTTATAAGAACAGCAGTCCTATTCGATTGGGGATCCACCCTCATGACCTCATTTAACCTTAACTACCTCCCTAAAGGACCTCATCTCCAAATCTTTGGGGGGGGGGGCGGGGGCCAAAGATTCAACAGAAGAATTTCAGAAGAGACACAGCTCAGTCCATAATAGGGTCTGCTGTCAGGTTAAAGTGGAGACGCCAACACCAAGGGCCACTTCAGAGGCCTTGCCAACAGTTTTTGTGAAGCAGATAAAGTTATTGAAAATTAAGGATTTTCTCATGTGTCAAGGGGGCGGGCGGCATGTTCTCTGATCTCTGGCTCCTATTTAAAGCACCAGTATGACTATGGGATTGCGGCATCAGTCATGCCACAAGATATATATAAAGCCCAAGGCCTGCTTTGTGGTTGAAAAGCCTGGCAACAGGCATGTTCCTCAGGAAGAGAGCCAGCCTATTTCTTTATCCATTTATTTTTAAAAGCAAGCTATATACTGGAAATGTAGTACTCAGGATTTCAAATCCTCTTGCAGACCACTGAAATGCAAAGCAAATTATTGACCAGTATGTCAGCATTCCTGGGAGGAATTTCTATTCCCTTTAATATTGAGAAGAGCAATCTAGAAATTTAGGATTAGAAGGACTCTCAGAGAAATACATATCCACATTTTATTAACAAGGCTCCACAGAACGAGGGGAGTTGAAATTTAATTAATATCTTCCAGCTAGTCAGGGCAGAGGCAGGAGGAGCACCCAAGGTCCCAAGGGCACATGGTCTTTTTTAAAAGTGCCCAGAGCCTTCTGCTGGGCTGACTTTACCTGGATGCCCAGGAGGGCTTCCACCATTTGCTTTCATTCTTATTTAATCAACCAGTGGGCAAGTGTTTGATGAATCTGTATTCTGCACTCAACAACAACACAGAAAAGCACCTGACATCATTTCCAGAGTTTTAAAGTCTGGTTTTGAATGGTCAGACTCACAATGGAGAAAAGAATACAAGAGCATATTCAATATCACAGAAGCAGCTAAGATCCAAATGGGCTTCTAGAGACTACTAGTCACTTTGGAGCCTTTTAAGGGGGTTTGAGGTCAGATCTGGACTTGAGTTCAACTTTGTTTTTACCTGGGTGACCTGCAGCAGCCTCACTGAGGGCTCACTGAGCCTCAGTTTCCCCATTTATGAGGAGGAGACCGCAGAGCTGGGGACAGATGCATCTGGCTGTGGAGGTGTGTGGTTATTGTTACCACATTATGCACTCCCAGCTGCTGTCAGAAACAGCTGCCATTGACAATGCCTCTGCCCCCAGGGACAGACAGCCGAAGGTTGACAGGAATTTAGCCCCCAGCTGGCCCTCGAGGTAACCTGTGAAGGTGGTTTCATTTTTATGGAATGACTAACATTTCCATAATGCTCTCTTATTTTCTCCAAGATCCTGACAGGTAGGTTTTCTTGCAGACCCCTTTGTAGTTCCTCTGTGTTCCTCCTTTGCCACACACAAGTATGATTCTTTATTTCTTTCCACTCCTCAAATCAGAAGAAAACTCGCACTTTTTGTTTGTTTGATTTTTTTTTTTACTTATATTGTAGTGAACTCTTCCAATGTTTCAATAAACAAATGGTTCTTTTATAATACAGAAACCAAGAGAATCTTTAAGTGTAAATTCCAGTTCTGTATCCACCCAGTGTGACCTTGAGGAAATGACTTCACTTTTGTGTGCCTATTTCCTCATCTATAAAATGGAGATGATCATATCTGAGTATTGTATGGTTGTGATCATTATGCCAGCTAGTCCATGAAAAACACTTAGTGTGCTGCTCAGCACACTGTAAGTGCTAAATAAGGATTAGCTATTTTTATCACTATTATTATTGTCATCATCATCTTCATTATCAAGACTTTGAAGAGGAGATGAAATTGAGGACTACTTTGAATAAAGATGGAAATAAAATAAAGAAGGAACTCTCAGAACTAAATTCTCCAGGTATTGATCTGTGAATGCACCGGAGTATTATGGTTAGCCCTGGGGAATAGAGATAAACTTGACAGTAATTCACTCCTTATCTGTGTGGGAGTAGGGGACTGTTCCAAGATGTTCCACAGGTGTCTGAAACCACCTTGGGTAGCACCAAGCTCTATATATTCTATGTTTTTTTTAATAAATATGTATGATAAAGTTTATTTTATAAATCAGGCAAGTAGAGATTAACAATAACTAATAAAATGAGACAATTATAACAATGTACTATAATAAACATTATTTGAACATGATCTCTCAAACTCTCTAACTGTGCTCACTCTTGTAGCCTTGTGAGATGATACAGGTCCATGTGATGAAAGAAGGTGAGGTGAATGGGTAGGCACTGTGATGTCGCTTTAGTCTATGTGAAGGTCACTAGAACAAAAACACTCCCATACAACAGCTGATCTGACCACTGAGAAGGCTTCCAAGTGACTAAATGGGTAGGGCTTGTACATCATAGATACACTGGAGCTAGGCAGGACTCTTATGCCAGGTGCAACAGAGCAGAACTATGTGAGATAGTTCACCTTGTTGCTCAGAATGTGCCCACTTTGAAACTTATGAATGGCTAAGGACTATTTCTGAAAATTTCCTTAATATTTTCAGATTACAGTGGACCTCATAGCAAAACCACAGATAAGAGAGGACTGCCATATACCATCTAATCCAAAGGGACAGCTAATTAAATAATAAAATACTGGATTAGTTCTTTTTACAAAGCATGGTGGCACTTGATGGTCAATGCTACTTCCTACAGGGTATTTATCAATGAAATGGGTGCATATTTAATAGAACTCTTTGGTTACTCAGTGACATTTCTCTCTCTCTCTCTCTCTCTCTCTCTCTCTCTCTCTCTCTCTCTCTCTCTCTCTGTTGATATGGTGACTTTGGAAAGCAGAACTGTATGTCAATTCTAAGATTCATAGGTAGGAAGGCATAAGTTCTAGTCTACCCATTGACTGTGTGAATATAAGCAAGTTATTTACCTAGCTTTATAATTTCAAATTTCTAATTTATATAGGGGAGAGATAATAATTTCTATCTCAAGGAGTTGTGTTGATAGGATGTTGTTCAAGTACCTCGTGAATGATAAAGATATGCCTAAATGAATAGCTAAGTAGACACTGTAGGTTGCTGGCACACAGTGGGCACTCGATTACATTAACTGAACCATTCAAAGAAAGCAGATCTTAGCCCTGTCTTCTAGCAGCATGATAAAGGGCTCAATGTGCACAGTTGGATGTTAGCTGGTTGGCTCTTTCAGTCCTGTCAGGTGACTCTGAGCTATGTTTTCCAGGGTTCATTCAATAACTGCTCCGCAAATTTTCCTAACCAAAAGAGACTTCAGGAGCTTCTGGCAATGGTGTTGCCTTTAGGGGTGTAAGGAGAGCAGTCAGGGAATTCCTCTGATGGGCTTTCTTCCATAGAGTCTTGCTCTTGGAGCTCACCTTAATTGCAGTTCACACAGGAAGCAGAAAGGGAGTTGGTGGGAGGGCACATTGAAGGCAGAGTGTCCTTCTAGTGTTCTAACACCTGCTTAGAACTAATCCCCATCCATGTCCCTGGGAAGCTCTGCCCTAATTCTCAGGGTAGGGGCAATAGCAGATAAGACAGAAAATTGGTGAGTCAGATGCTGTTGAGAGCTCTCTGTATACTGTAATTTGGCTGGAGTCCTCACTAGATTTTGGTGGTGTGACCAGCTACAGTCAAACGCTAAGCTATCAACAACCTTTGCAGAGTTTTCTGTTCTCCATGCCTTGCTCTGTCCTAAGCCCCAGTCACCACAGTGGCTCTTTGTCTCTTTTGGCCTTTCATTTAAGTGGATCTACACCAGTCATGATTGTTCATAAAAATTAATAACGAAACAAACCAACTCGTCTTGCCATGCAATAGTAATTCTTTGCAGTTAGAATTCTTACAAACTGACAGCTAAGAACTGAAATAGTCAAAATTAATTTCTCTGTTGTGTGGTGCCAGTTTCCCACCTTCAAACCAAGTTCTTCTGGTGGTAATACGTCCTATGGACAGCAGGGGGCAGTGTTCATCTTTAAATAATGTGAGCCTGGCAGGCGGACTCCAGATCCCGCAGACACGACTTCCAAGGAAGGATCCCAGGCCCTCCAGAGCACACACTGGAGATTTTCACAAACACAAATTTCCTGAATACAAATCTTATGGTTTGATAAATCTAGATTTGCTCTGAGTTCTGATTTTAAAACAAAAGCACTTCCATAAAACGGATCAACAGGGACTTTATGGCAGCATGCCGGGTTATCTGCATTGTGAATAATGTTTAAATCTTGTGTGGCTGGTGTGATGGTGGAGAGTCACCCAGTAACTGAAAACCAACCCAGTGTTATCAGAGCAGCTAAACGTTTTTGTTTTTGTTTTGTCTGTTTGGGTTTGGTCTTGCTTGCTTGTTATAGCCACTCTGAGGCTGTTGGAATAAACAAGGGACAGATGAAACAACTTGAGACCATTCAGGGAACCTACCTCACCTGAGGCCTCTTTATTCTTTCAAATAAGCATATTCCAGAAGCATTGAGCAAAAGGCTAGAATCATGATATGGTGCAAGTCAACTTTTAATCAACTGAGTAACAGACATTAAACCCATATTACTCCAGGTTTTACGCAAAAAAGAACCTTTCTGAAAGTCAAACGTGGCAGTGCACATTTGCCCACATCCCTACAGTGTCAGCCCCTTGTTAAAAACAGCACTCTGCTGGGAAGTGGAAAGGCTGGGGAAAGAGGGAAGGTTATCTCTCCTCCAGGGGAAAGAAGTGGCTACACTGCTTCAGACTGATATCTTACTTCAAACCCACAATCCTGATTTTATTTCAATGACAAACACGTTTTAAGACAACATTTAGGATTTCTCCAAATTTTTGAAGACTTTTCCTTTTTTTTTTCTTTCTTCTAAGACATGGCTTCTAGTAATTTTCCCATACAATTTGTGCTTCCTGTGACTGATAGTTTATTGCAATGCCTGACACATTTTATGGTGCTATTACAAAATTTAACTGAAATATATGAGAATGGTGTGTTTGCAAAGATTGCGCAATCCTCTGAGTTAATAGAAACAAAGTTCCGCTGGAAGAGTTAAGCGAGTCTGAAGTTGTAGTAATGGGGAAAAGGAGCGGGGAAAATTTAGCACATAAATGCTTCCACCTTTGCTTTCCTTAATTTTCATCATTTTTAGTTGAATTCAGGTTCACATTAAAGTGGCAAATTGCAACTGCCTTCCTTAAGAGTTAAGGAATTTAAAGCACTGAGATTTTGGACTTGGGGAAACACAAAATTAGTCAGTCGACCTTGAATTGTATATCACAATCCCCTGTTTCAGCATAAAGACTACATATGTACATGTTTAATGAATAAGACCCTTAAGGTTTGAAAAAAAAAAAAGTAACACCCTAGATTTATATATTCCATTAAACATGATCTTCACAGGCTAATTAGTTAGTAATTTCACCCTTGCTTGTAATATAAACCATTTTATGCTCAATAATAATAAAATCTATGTAAACCAGGCTCTTTATTAATAAACATTATGTGCTTCTGGCTTTCAAATAAAATAATGCTTTACGTGCTCCTCTCCTTATCATGCCTAGACTAATCACCCAGTAAAAATCAGACAACTAAAACAGTGGTTTTTATCTTATGTTGTAGAGAAACAATACAGAGACCATGTCATGAGCTTCAACATGAGACAGGAACTAGAGTAAGCCAGGATGGAGGAAAGAAATCCAAGTTGTCAATTCAGTGTTTAGTATCAAGAAACCTGTAGGCTCTTACAAGGATCCAAAATACATTTTTGAATAAAGAGGTAAGATCAGTGCATCACAGGGAAATGACTTCTTGCTCATCACCTCCCACCACCTGAGAGAACCCAGGGGAGCAATTGTTGAAGATGCTGTGTGGTGCTGTGCTGTGGTACATTTGCAGGGACAGTCTCTACAGGGAAACTTCAGTTGTGGCTGCAAGTATTGTAGCAGCTGAGTTAACGTTTGATAAATATCTTCTCACAGAAAATCTTCTATTTGTGGAATGTATGTTACTTGAGCTCCCAGTGCTAGGCCACACCCAGGCAGGACCAGCTATATAATTTGCGGGGTCTTCTGCAATATGAAAATGCGGGGCCCTTTGTTCAAAAGTTAAGAATTTCAAGATGGTGATAGCAGAGCCTGAAACCAAGTACAGGGCCCTTTGAGACGGCACAGGGCACAAGCCCAGGAAGCCACTTCTGCTCTGAAGCCCCAGCGGCCCCAGGCTTTCCCCACAAAAATATTTATTTTCCTACATAATTCATCTCACTAAAAATATTATTGGTTTTAGTCAGCACAAGAAGAGTTCTTTTCATTTTGGAGCCAATATGAAAATTCACAATAGGATAATCCCAGATAAGCTTTCGGTTGATATTATATCTAGTATATCTCTAAGTGCTTGGAGAACTCTGGAAAAACAAGATATTTATTGACAAATTAAAATGTTTTTGCTGGGAGATATATAATTTCAAATTTAAAAGCATCCAAGGCACTGGGAAATTCTAGTCATACTATAAAGGCTGCTATCTGAAGTTTCCTTTTGATAGATAATAATAAGAAAAGCAATGGCTAACATTTATTGTTTACCAAGTGCTATATATATTAACTCATCAGTCCATCAAACAGCCCAACCTCTTATAATAGGTAGTACTGGTTCCAAATTATTGATTGGAGGCAGAGAGTAGTTAGGTAGGTCACTCTCACTCAAGGTCACAAAGGTGGTGACAGTGATGGGGTTTGGTTCCTGGTAGTCTTGTATTCAAAGTTCAGTGATTAGCGATCTCAAAGGACTCAGGGTGCTCAGAATGAAGTCGCTGTTTTGGAAATGTATCCTTGGGCCATTCAGGCACTATGGTCCAGCATTCTGACAGCTGAGCACCTTCTGCAAGTGTGTCCTGTTTCCCCCAGTCCACGAGCAACATAGAGCTCCTAGGACAACTGCTTTGGACTGAATTAATCAGCTCAATCAAACAACCATTCAACTTAAGTTCAACTGACTGTAGGTATGACTTCAATGCTTGGTTGTCTGAACCCAGAGAATGGGCAGCTGAGCCTTTTCAAGCAGTGTAGACACAGCCCTAGATGGAAGCAGTTCCACCACTGTGATGCTCAGTGGCACTAGTCAAGTTTTTCCCCCTGTAAATCGACATCACCAGGCTTGACTCTGTGGGGGGGAGATTCGCTTCTTCTCTAATTGAATCTAATATTGTTCCTCTGTGACAACAGATACATGGATTAAATCAGCAATACAGAGATAAAGACAAAACAAGGGACAAAAGACACACACTGTTATATATAGCTTTAAGGGAGAAAGCTGCTCGTAGTACTTGCAAAGATTTCTTTCTTCCAGAAAGCCAAAGTTAGTGTCCCCATGTGTGAGTTCTAAAATGAGCGAGCAAGTCAGCCCACTCCCCCCCCACCAACGATTCTGGAAGAACAAGTTGGAGGCCAGAGTGCAAACTGGTATTTGTTTAAGGTTGACTAAGGCAGGTAAATGATCCAAGGAGGCTCATGGAAACACTGAGGGGCAGAAGACGAAAACCTGAGGAATGTTTTTAAGAGTCAGGTGGACCGTCTCTTTGCTCCATAAAGATCTGAAGGATGATTCCACTTACCTACCTGCACGTATCTCCTTATCATTGTTAAATATTTACAAATAAATGCTTAAGCACTTGTGAGCTTGGGGAGCTTTACTTATCAGAAAGCCCCTTTTAAAAGGCAGTTAACACTGGTGAATGGATGAAAATGCTGTCTGTCCCATTTTCTTCCTCACAGCAACAAAGCTGATGGGGGTTGGCATTGGACATTCTAATGACTTTGCTGGAAAGAAAATCTTGGAACATCCTGAATGCATTCAGAGTTATGAGAGGAAAGGCTGTTAAGGGTAGTGTCTAATCACATAACAGATTTGCCCACCCTTATATCTGTCTCTGTTGGATAGAAAAATAGATAGGAGTTATTCTGGGTCTGCTTTATTCTTTCATAAATATTCAATGGGTGTTTAGTGAGGTCCTTCTTTTTTCCTTAATGCTATTCAGTGACTATGCCAGACAGGAGCCCTGCCTTCAAAGGACACACAGAAAAACACACATCTACAGCATCTACATACATGCACATTCACCACCACCTATATGAAAAGGCAAATGAATTCTTCTGCTTGTGCCTTTTCTATTTTCTTTGCTCATTTCTATAAAAGACATTTTTACCTGAGGGGCAGATGCAAATTCTTCCTGCCCACCACTAAAGATATGTCTAGGGAAAAACCAAGGAAGCATGGAATAAGACTCTATAATAATTTAAGCTGTAAACTTTAATTTGTTATATACATGTAAAAAAAACAGACTGAAATTCACTATTGTATAAATCAAACCAACCGTTCACTCTATAAAATATTTTAGCGTCTGATGGATCTCATAAAGTTGAGTACTTAAGTCTTTTGCACTAATGTTCTTGTTCTTGTACCAACATGTAGCATAGAGGTGTGACATGTAAAGATTTTTGCTTACCTTTCCCAACATTTTGGCAATTGAGTAGTCAAAATTAGGGTCATGTTTGTCAGCTGTATACTCAATTGCACTTTAAAAAATCAAGCCTTTTTTTAGAGTTCTGTCTTGTAACCATTAGGATAAGCTCATACTTAGGACTGATTTCCTTGAAAGATAATCAGTTTTTCAAAAGTTAATGGTTTGGCTTGTTTGAATATTTAAGGGGTGTAAGAACATTCTAGTTTTGGGTTATGGGTTCTAAGACAGCTTTGTGGTTGGTACCTGTTTTTGTATTTTCCTCAAATTTCTCCAGCTGTCTGTCAGACATTTGGGGTTTGACAGATCCCTTCAGCACACTTTATCAAGTACTTTCTCCAATCTTTTTTTGACTCCTATGTTTCAAGAGAAACTTAATCTACATGTTTCTGGTTCATTTACATTTAGCTCATCAAAATGTTATTTGAGTTCTTTCATTGACCAGGAGGCTTGGTGAGTCCTCTAGAAAACCCTATTCTTTTTCTGACACAATTTCTGACAATAAACAGAATTTGAACTTCATCATTCTGTATTCTTAGGAACTGACCATTCTGGGTGCTGTTGGAAACATGTAAGGGTTCACAGTCTTTGATAATGATATGTCATCCAAATTTGTTAGGCCTGGAGTAAGAGTAAGAAAAATAATTTGACTTAAAGATATTAGCTATAAACTCTGAAAGAAAGATCTGAAAATGGGAGATTTGGGGGGGAGTTTGATAATTTCCAAATATACTGCCTACTATAAAAGTCATTAGTAATTGATTCAAAATATTAGTTGAATCAAGTTGAGATTCATGTGAAATTCATTTGAAATCCTAAAGTAAAAAAGTTGGAAGCTCTTTTACCCTCTAATGGTACCTTAACTTTGCTTCTGAGAACAATTTCAATTCACATTTCATAGCCCACACTGCAATATCACATGAGCTACTAGACTCTTAGGCTCAGAGTCAGAAACCCAAGTATCCAGACCCACTTCCTATTCCTTAATATTTGTATGACTTGGGGACATACACCCACACACATACTGGGGATTGAACCCAGAGGCATTCCACCACTGAGCCACATCCCTACCCCTGTTTTGTATTGTATTTAGAGACAGGGTTTTGCTGAGTTGCTTAGGGCCTCGCTTAATTGCTGAGGCTGGCTTTGAACTTGCAGTACTCTTGCCTCAGCCTCCCAAGTCATTGGGATTACAGGTGTGTGCCACTGTGCTGGACATTTGGGGATAATTTAAGTCTAAATTTTACCTTGACTAAAATTAAGAAAACCAGGATTTGATTCTTATTTGAAGGTATTTTTTCAGGATAAAATAATACATAAAAATAACTTTCAAATCTTCAAGTGTGAAACATATTCCACAATGGTACTTTTCAAATTATTTTTTGGCCAAAAAAAGCTCCCTCCCCCTTTTTATCCATTGTGGGTTGGGACCTTTATAAAATACAATGAAACTAAATTGCTAGAAAATGAGATCAAAAAAGGCATGCAAAAATGTAAGTGCAATTTAAACTATTATTCAACTGGCCTTTAAAACATAAAACTGCTTTCTTAATGAGTGTTCAAAATTCTAGATGCCTTTTGCTCAATTTTGAATCCCATCTCCTCATGTATGTGTAACAGCTTATGAACAAATGCTGATCGGTAGACCACACCGAGAAGCTGATTGGCAAGCTGAGCTGGGAGAACCTTCCTCTCATTACCGTCCTGAGCCACTTGATGTTGATGGTTCCTGTCATGCTGTCATTTTGAACTGCCATCTCTTCCTGACTTTCTCAGATATTGTGGCTCTATTCAGGAGACATATTTCAAAGTATTTCATATTTAAATTTTCAGTAATACTCTTTTGGGCATCCTACCTTGGCTCCTCTGATTCTGCCAGATCCCTTACCTAATTCCTATAACTTAACACTGTAGACATCTCTTTTTTCTCTATTCCTGTTGCCACCCTTCTGGGAAGTTCTTCTTACTTGGACCATGACTAGCCTGTGTTCAGTCTAAGGTACTCTTTATGCTGAATTTAACATTGCTCAGCTATAGCCCTAATTGTATCAGTCTCTTTCTCACAAACCTTCTAAGGCTACCTATTGCCTTATTAAGTGTTATTTGTCTTAATCTCTCCCAGCATTTGAGCCTCTTCTCATGCTATCCTCTCAGTTTACCATATTCTCCATCCTCAATACCCAGACAGTTGCCTCCTCTTCATTTTTTCAAACTCATGCCAAACACTGTCTTCCCTGTGAAGCCTTTTTTAAGGGACATGCTCTGTTCTACCGCATAAGGATCTGTGCCCCTGCCCTGACACAGATGCTCCCCTGTGCAGTACTATCATCTCTGGAGTAGGTATAACAGCTCTTCTCTACGTTGCCCCCATCCCAGCTCAGCTCAGTTGTATGAATAATTTGAAGTGTGGGGTCCTGCTAATCTTTAAATAGCAAAGAGTTATTACTAATTACTGAATAACGCAAGCATTGCCTTTGCCACAAAAAGAAAGTTTCAGCAACACAGAGAAAGTTAATTGTCTGTCACTTCTATTTTCAGTCTCTTGGGTAACCAGGATCATGTATTTGGCAGTTTGGGTGCATTATTTGAGTCTTTTCTCTTTTTGTTTCTTTACACATTTAACTGTTGGAATGTCCTTGTTTTGTGTGCACACACCAAGAGCTTATAAATGTTAGCTATGTTACTTTTATTCTGCAACTTGTTCTTTTCATTCAGCATTGTGTCTTGGAAATCTCTTCATAGCATACCACAGATCTCCTTCCTTTTACACCTGTCTGTGACAGTATAGGTCTGGATGTACCTAAGTTCTTTTAACTGTTGTCCTGTGGATGGACATCAGGATTGTTTCTACTTTTTTTTTTATCATTACAAGTATCAGTGCCTCTCATTTCTAGAACCTATGCCTTAAACACATGAGCACTTGATAAATATTTAGGGAATTTACCAAACCAAGGAGTTCCTGAATTCTGACTTCTTAACCTTTTGCTAAAGACATGAAGAATGATAACTAATTGAGGTGTCCTATAGAAATTTCTTGGAGTATACTCATATTTGGATTCAAGGAATGAAATGTAAAGAACATAAAAGAGGGTTCCCAGGAGGCTAATGAAGTTTAGAGAAGAAGGTCCAAGAAGAAAGGCTAAGGTTGAGGTTGAGAGTTTACTTGATAATACTCTTCCTGAATGAAGATCATTGCTCTCCCTCTACAGAGACAGATGCAGCAGGTCAGGCCTGGGCACATGTTAATTTGGATTCAACATGAGGACTGTTATACCCAGGATAATCATGGGTTCCCCTTCCTGGAGACTTCTAAAAGCTTGAACCTCTTCTTTAGGAAGCAGTGTAATGTAGTCTTTATCTAATAGCAAAAAGCTAGAATACACAACTTCTCTGAGTGCTTTGCTGATGGAGAACTTATTCTGAATTTTCTCTTTAAAGGTTTAGTTTATGCTATTGTAATTGGTTTGGCAAACTGGAAGTTCCTAGGGGCCATGATTGTTATGTTAATTAATGGGTAAAATGTGAGCTCACAGTATATATTTAATGGCATTTGTTGTAATGTCTGCTTCAACTTTTTACCAACTTTCTCTGGAAATGAGGTTGGTCATTGAAGTCTGCCACTTGATTCTTCCATCTTTACTTGGTCTATAGTTCCATCCACATCAGTGGCTTGAGTCATGGATGGATTTTAAATAGAGGCATGATGTTCAAAATATATTCATGAGTCAGATCTGCATCTTTTCAAAGATTAAGTTATGCCATCTATATATTCAGGTTTTTCATTCCCAGACACCATTTATTCCATCATCTCATCCCAGAATAGTTGACTAAGTGGAAGTGAAGCTCATTTCCTCGGTGGCCCTGTTTGCCTTAGCCCTTGGTATTGTATAATTTACTCACGTTTTGGGCAACAGCTGTTTCTTCATGCTTTTCTTAGTCCTTTCGTGATTGTCTGGAGAAACAACTGCGTGCTGAGGTTTTTGTTTTTAGCACTCAGTCTGGGGCTGTTGGAAACCTGGGTATCAGTGCATATGAGTCAAGCTTGCCCTGCTGTTCATTTGTTGTCATTATGGTTTGCAGGAAGAAAGTGACTTGTGGCTCCATATTGTTACATGGGGGGATTGGTGCACCCTGGATGTTATCAAATCACAGATCAGATTCAGCTGTGATGATGGCAGCACCTTATCTCTGATCTAACACCTACTGTTTCTTTTGCCCTTTCTGCTGTTCCCCTTTTAATTGTCTACATAGCGGCTCTGGAATAAATTTTTTAAGTAGATATAGTGAAGTTCATTCTGAAATTTCCCCTAGAAATAATATCACCACAGAAGTTCTGATTCCTATTTGAAGCACAACTTGGGGAAAAAACAAAACAAAACAAACAACAACAACAACAAACCTTGAACGAACGCTTTTTCTAATAGACTGTAAATGATTTCTAATAAGGAGGGTAGGGTCTTAACTGACACCAGGATTCTTCTCAGAAACTAGGAAACTAGTTTAATAAGATACCAGGGTAAAAAGTGAGCCCTTAAGAACAGAGCTTGCTGAAAAAGGAAAAAAAAAAAAAAAGTTAATGTAACTGAGAGATAATGGCCAAGCTACCTGGGAGTGTGGCTGAAGAATTGAAGCAGAAATTTCTTATTTTAATTTAAAGAGATTTGCCTTCCTATGTTTAACTCCCATATTACCAATAATTCAATACAATCTGTTATTTATGTCAGAGCTTTATGAGAGTAGTTATTTTTTATTGAAGAAATAGACCAAATTCTGTTTCTGTATCAAGATAAAGGAACAAGTCTGTAGGCATAGAGTACAGCAGCTCATGAACTGAACTAATTGAGTAGAACTTCTTGTCCCTTTTGCCACACTCTGGAATGTGCAGAAGCCCTGGAGAGCAACTGACTTTTCCAGGTTATGGAATTGGGTTTTCTAGTAAATCATATCTGTATCTTTAAGAGAAGGAAGACTTTCAATGACATCCAGTTTATGAAGTGGATAAGACCTCATTAAAGAAATAATATAGAAATAGGGATTGAATGGTACCTCCTCCAAGGTGGGGGGGGGGAAGATATGTCCTCTTGGAACCTGTGTGACCTTATTTGAAGAAAGGCTTTTGCAGATGTATTTAGGTAGGAATTTTGCTATGAGAGCATCTTGAATTAGGTTGAGCCTCAAATCCAATGACCAGAGTCTTTATATGAGAAGACAAGGAGAGCAGACACAGAGAAGGCCCTGTGAAGGTGCAGACAGCAGCTGGAGTGTTGCTGCTGCCACATGCCAGGGACCACCCCAGCCTCCGAAGAGGTGAAGGGGATCATCCCTTGAAACTTTATAGAAACTATGGCCCTGCAACACCTCAGTTTGAGGCTTTTGACCTCCAAAACATAAGAGAATAAATTTCTGCTGTTTTAAGCCTCCTGGTTTATGAAAAATTGTTGCAGTAGCCCTGGGAAACTAAGCCATGCAGGAAGCCCCCACCAGGTCCACTTGCCTATCATACTGGGAGGTTGTCATCTGTCTCATGTCACGTTGACTGCGGCAGCTCAAGAACTGAACAGCAGCCTCAGTGGGTTCATAGAATTCAAAATCTTAAGCCATCTGTGCAAGACAATTGGATAATTTTAGTGACGGATCCAGGGTAATGGTGTGGCTGTGCCTGCGTCACCCTGCCTATTTCCTGTGGCAGGTTCAGAGAAGTGGCACGTGGGAGAGCCATATGGATTTGTCTTTGGGATCTTGTTTTTTGGAAGTGACTGGGTAAGGATGTTCATGGTCTGCCAGAAAGAGCTGGGAGTGGTTTTGTGGGTTTAATCAGTCCCCTCCAAGTGCCGATTCCTCAAGTCCTGCTGTGTCCCCAGCCTCATTATTCCCTAGAAGGAGCTCTGCTAATTAGTTGGGGCTTCTATTACCACTGAAATCTGAAGTTTCCTCTTAGAGGAAGGGTGCTTTTGGGAAGACTTGCAAATGGCTCTTGTTGATTATATTTATTCATTTTTTTTTCTATGAAACAAAAGCACCAGAAGCCTTGCCAGGCCTAAGGATGCAAAACCTCTCTCCCTTCTGATGGGGACATTTGCCACAGGGAAAGTCTATTGTTTCTGAGCAATTCTCAAGAAACATTGGAGAAAGTGAAACGACAGCAACACAGAAGCGCAAGATTGGAAGTTTGGGAAGCAAAGATACAAAATAAGGATGACCATTATGATGATTGAAATAAGGACTGACGCAGCATCCAACTGCTCCTTTATAAAAACTCCTGCTGTTGGTAGGATGCTGAAATATCAGTGAAACAGACTCATTTCTTCAGTGACCTGAGACGGCAAGCTCTATAGCTTCTGAATCTTTTTGTTCCACACACAGATGCCGGCAGAAAAGAGGCCCTGGAAGAATGCATCAGATTGTGTTCAGGACACAAGTTGGTTCCCATTCTCTGTTGCTCTTTGGGCTCCTGAGAGGAAAAAAAAAAAATCCATTTTGCTTATTTCTGGATTCCTGGCAAAGTTCCAAATGGGGGAGATTGCCCACAAAGAAAGACATTAGTCACTCTGACACCTAACACTCCGAGAAACGAAGCAGAACGGCTCAGAGGCAAGGCCAACTACGGGAATCAGAACTTTGCCAAGTCTTTAATTAGGGTCAGGGTAACCTTAGCCATTTCCCTGTATGTCTCTTTAGAACCATAGCTACCAACTTGTTGCTTTTTTTTTCCAACGGGATTTAATACTAGCATTTATCCAGGAATTATCCAGGAAACTGCTAATTTTATTTGTCCTTTGTGCCTGTTATTTCAGGTTAAATCTATAAAGGCAAATTATTAGGACTATAACTCTAATCCCTCCAATTTTCTCAGGCCTCATGGTAAATAGTATTACAGTAAAGACCTTTTAAGCAGCTCCTAAATAATCAGGAGCCTCTATTCATCTGCAGCATTTTTACTATTCTCCACTGGAAGTGGGTGGGAGTCAGAATCAATTAAACAACCTCATCCCAGGGAGTGAAGTTTCAGGATATATCATCTATATTTTCTTCACTCATACATAATGTAACCAGACTCAGTATCATTGACAACGAGGGCTAGAAAGGGCCCTAGAATATGTTATCCAGTTCTTTCTTAATAATGGAGGAAACAGGGAGCCAGAGTGAAAATTGAGATGTCTGACATCTCAGGCTCATCAGTGGCCGAGCTGGACCTAGAATACAGGCTTCTCAATTCCCAAGTTGACTCTTGAATCCAGTGTAATGTCTTGGAGCAATTTCTAGATCATCCTTTGTTAAATAAAACTTCCACCATCTTCATTATATTATTAAAACAGGAAAATTCGTCAATTTTCAAAAAGAAAAACTACAGAGCATTTTTTTTTTTGCTCAATCTTTAATTAAAGAGAATTGTCAATTTCCAGCATATACTAGAACCATTGCTTCTCTGCTCTAAAATTTCCTATTGGCTTTTTTTTGGTTTCTAATTTTTATTTACTGCCTTTCAAAAAAAAAAGTATAAGTTGTATGGTTGAGGATCCTGAATTTTAAATATGGGATTAGTTTCAATAGACTTTATTTAATTCAGGATCAATATTCCCATTGGACAAAATGTGAAGTGAAGACAGTACATTTCGTGAGAGGATTTTCTGCTGCTGTAGGGGCCTATTCCTGTGCCCTCACCCCATAACATGCCAGCCCTTCTTGACTTTTTTCCATTATCCTTGTCCCATTGGCACTCTCTCTTACAGCAATGGTGTCTTGGGCAAATAACTTCTCTGTGCCTCAATTTCTGCATCTCTAAAGGTAACCATACTCTACCTCATATGATGGCTGACCCTTATAAGGGTGATTAAATGAGATAACTTATTATCATATAGGATTAGTTTGCCTGCATATGTGATACAAAATGAAATAACAGTGGCTCAAGCAAGGTAGCCATGTATTTCTTGCTTAGATTTTTATAAGTTTTGTTTTTTGGTTACCAGGGATCGAATCCAGGGGTGCTTAACCATTGAGCCACATCCCCAGTCTTTTTTATCTTTTATTTAGAGACAGGGTCTCATTAAGTTGCTTAGGGCCTTGCTAAGTTGCTGAGGTTGGCTTTGAACTCACGATCTTTCTGTCATAGCCTCCTGAGCTGCTGGGATCACAGGTGTGTGCCACCACATTCAGCAAGATTTTTCAAAGTTTAAAGGCAGGCATCCAGGCTGGTGTGAGAGGTGTCTGTGTTTCTGCTCTGCTGTCCCTGTGTAAGCAAAGCCTATACATCTCGACATCTATGGCCTTTGCCTGGGTGGTCATATCCTCTCCAGGCCTCCGGTATTCCTGTGTCATGTGGGACCCAGCATTCCTCAGCTCAGCTTTCTTTCACATTTAGAATTTCTTTCCATTGTCAACTTTGGAGAGTGCATTTGGAAAGAAATAGAATGTGATTTACACTTAGGTATTGGTGATTGATAAACTTAATGGATTCACATTTTCACTGCTCAGTTCTCAAGAATATTGCTGCAACAGTAAGATTTGAGAGTCAACAGTGAGTGTCTTAGAAAAAAGAATCATTCTTATCCCCTCAATGCTATGATATAAAGGCTGCCTACAAGTGACAGTCAAACTGCTTAGCAAAGTTTGCTTGTACATTTTTATAAAGGATCTCTATTTTAGACAATCAGTGTCGAATATTTTAAAAATTGAAGTTCAAATGAGGGGCATAAAAATGGAGATTCAGGTGATTTTCAAAATCTTTTCCATAATCTACATGGTTAGAATGCATTTTTAGAAGGTGCAGTTCGTATTTTCCATGTAGGAAATGTGAGGTCTGAGAATAAGAATTAATTTAATAGTTAAATGCCTACTTGAGATTGCTTATCATCTCAAGACAGATTATCTTAGGTGAAAATGATTCAGGAATTTTTTTTGCTGATGAAGTTATTGAATCTTGTTACAGTTTGGTCACAGGTACCACTGAGGGGTGAGCTGAGTTTGCAAAGCCTGCCTGGTTGTGGCAGTGTGGCACATAGACAGATGGTGGATGCTTTGAGGAAAAGAGGAAGATGAGGAGCTCTCCTCAGCATAGGGACCAGGTTCTATAAATTACATGCTCTAATCAGAGAAAAGAAATTTTCAAGATAGTGTTTTTCCTTCTGATTATAAACATAATGTAATATCACTGTAAATGAGTATTAAAGAAAAGCAAAAAAAAGTTCATATTTTGTTTTGATAAGCTTGATAGTACAGTCTTACATTTATCTTATTCATCTTTCTCATGAAGATGTTTTAAAAATTCCTGCTTTGAAAAGTATGACAAAAGGAAAATATAATGTTAAAAGGTAAACTGAGGCACAATTTTTTTTTTTTAACTTTACTTGAGCAAACAGTGACTCATGAATTAGGCAACTCCAAGACAGATGTGGTTTGGGTACCTTTGCAGGAACATCGGGGAAAGACTACAGAACAAACTCAAAGGTAAAGCAAGGAAAATATTTGGTTGGTTACAATTAGAGTTTTCTTACTTGATCTATTCTGTGAAAAAGTTCCTAGGAAGTTAGTTGGTGGCCTCTGATTGGTTTGAGCTTAAGTTTTTGTTTTTCTTTAATGTAGACACATGTAAGAAATAGCCCCAAGTGAAATTCTGCTTATGGTTTCATATCAAGCAAGGTTAAGATAACTTCTGAGACCTAGTTGGCTTTGTCTACTCAGGAATCTTTCAGACTAAGTCTCCATTTTAATTTGCTTTTCATGGACATGAAAATTCAGACACTGAAATATATAAAATGAAAAACAAATGTGTCTCCAACCCGTAGTTCAACTCTTGTGGAAGTAACTTTTAAAAAAAATATTCTTTCTCAGTTTTTTGCTTGTTACTGTCATAATTCTAAAAGAAATGTGTATATTTTTCTTTCCTTTTCAATTTTAGCCATATCTATTTTTTGTTTCCAGCTTTGAAAGATGAGAAGTTTGGCTTGAATCTTGGTATTTGGCCCAAGTCTTCCTAATAAGTTTTGATTTCAGCCATTGGAAGTCAAAATAGGTGAGACTTCAATGTCATTTCTGGCATCCCTGAACTTGCTCATGATCAATAATCATGTGCTTGAGTAAGTTTCTTTAGCATCAAATCAGTCCCATAGTGGTCTTATAAACAAGACATGTCATTCCGATTATTGTTTATATCCAGATCCTTACTTTCAAATATAGGTAAGCATTTTAAGTAAAACATTTAGTGAGAAAAGACATTTTCTTACATTTTGAAATTCTGTCGAGGTTTAAATGTATACCTTGAGGTATACATAAAAGACTGAAATGGCACACTAGTGATTAATGAAGATCATAAGAATATCTATTTCATAGATTAATAACAATTATTAAGAACTTTTAAATAATTATAAATAGAAAAACAGATGGAGAGTTGGTATGGCTATCGGGAGGGCGTGTTTCAGCTACATGACTCTCATTTCTCTCTCCTCACCTCAGGCATATCTTTGATTTGTCTGTCTGCTTTTTTCCTTGCCATGTCTTAGAAACTCTCCAGGTTGTAAACTGGGCCAGTTAGATCTTGGCCTGGTTTGCGTTCCACCTTCTAAGGATAATGATCTTTTGTTTTTTGAGGCCCGATGTAGGAACAGTGTTTTGTATGTTTTGTTTGGTGTTCTAGGTGTTTCAAACAGAAGTGTAAATATGGCCTCTGTTATTCTGTCTGGACCAGAGGTGACAGTATTGTAAACTTAAATTTTTACAAGAAGGAAAATCTCTTAAATCATGTAGAATAGCACTCATGATACATTAACTTCAAGATCCAGACATAACACAGAATTTAAAGAATGTGGCAAATAGGAGGAAAATGAGGAACTCCAAACACATCTATTCTCATTAGACTACAAAACTACATTAAAGAAGGCTTCAATTAATGCCTGCTATTTTGTGTCTATGGAGACTTTTAGAGGTTGAATTGTATCCCCCCACCCAAAAAAGATTTTGACATCTCAATTCTCAGTGCTTCAGAATGTGACCTTGTTTGGAAAAACTATGTCCTTGCAGATGTGATTAGATGAGGCCACACTGAGGTAGGACAGACTCATGATTTAATCTGACTTGGTGTCCTTCTAAGAGACACACAAAGGGAGAATACCATATGAATATAGAGGCAGAGATTGGACTAATGAAGCTGCGAACGAAGCAATGCCAAGATGGAGAGCAACCATCAGAAGCTTGGAAGAAACAAGGGAGAGGCTAACTAGAACGTGGCTTTGCCGACACCTTGATTTCAGAGTTTATCTTCCAGAAATATGAGTTAATAAATTTATATTGTTTCAAGTCACCTAGTTTATGGTTCTTTGTTGCATTAGCCCTGAGAAGCTAATAGAGAGACTATTTTTTAATATTATTGAAATGATGACTACAGTCTGTTAACCATTTTCAGTTTTTGAAGCTGAGAGAGAACAGTATGTTCTAGGTTTCAGGTTTCTTCTAGAGGACATGCCACTAAAAATATTCTTCTGAATTTCTATTTTTCGTATAAACTGATTAGTGATATATTAAAAGTGCCAGTTAAAATGGATGTCTAATATCCCAAATGGTGCAGTGACAGCAGGAACAAGTTAGTAGTTGACAGTTCTGAAAAAATTATTTATTTTACCCCATTAAAATCTGACTAATTAGAAATTAAGCAGTTTGGAATAAAATTTCAGATTTGTTTTTTGTTTTTAAAACAGTTATTCTGTGATGATAATTTCTAACTTTGGCTAGATATTGATTTTTATCTTTGACCATTTGTTTTTTGACTAACGCACAGTCCTTCTTACCTGTGGTTTTACTTCCCACTCTTTCAGTTGTCTATTGTTAGGGTTAGATATGAGGTGTCCCCAAAAGCTCACATGTGGAACGGTGCAAGAGGTGAAATGACTGGGTTATGAGAGCCTTCACCTAATTAGTGCACTTGAATGGATTAACTGGGTGGTTAACTGTAGGCAGATAGGTGTGACTGGAGGACATTGGTCTCTGGGGGCGTGCCTTTAAGGTATATATTTTGTCCCTGAAGAGCACAGTCTCTCTCTATTTCCTGATTGCTATTTCCTAAGCTGCTTTCTTCCTTCACACCTTTCTGCCATAATATTATGCCTCACTCAAGCCACAAACAATGGCTGTCTATGGACTGAGACCTCTGAAACCATGAGCCTCAAATAAACTTTCCCTCTTGTCAGGTCTTTTGATCATAGAGGCAAAAAAAAAAAGTCGACTAAAACATCTGTGGTCGACCATTGTCTGCAAATCTTAAATGGAACACCTCAGAAATACACAATTCACAACAAGTCACAAGTTTTAAATGATATGCCATCTGAGTACTATGAGGATTCTGGGTACTGTCACACTGTCCTACCTGGGATGTGAATTGTCTCTGAGTCCAGCAAATCCACACTTCCTACACTACCTGCTCATTATTCATTTAGTGGCAATCTCAATGATCAGATTAACTGTCTTAGTACTGTAGTTCTTGGGTTCAAGTAATCCTTATTTTCTTAATAGTGGCTCAAACCTGCAAGAGTAGTAATACAAAGGTGGCACCAGAACATAAAACAGGGAAGGATAGGGGCTGGGGCTTTGGCTCAGTGGTAGAGCGCTTGCCTAGCATGTGTGAGGCCCTGGGTTCCATCTTCAGCATCATAATAAATAAATAAATGTATTTTTTAAAAAGTGGAAGGACAGAGTAGCTCTAGTACTTGGTAAAGTGCTCCAGGGAATATAGGAAAAACATAGTCTGTCTAGGATTTGGGACTATCTGCAGTTTCAGGCATCCACTGGGGATACAGTAATACCTCTTCTCTGAATATAATAGGATGATTCTTCCTGGAATCTTTTTGGATCCTCCAATTGAGCTGCCTTATCTGATCTCTTACTCTCTAGCTTCTGGTTGTTCCATGGGGAATGCAGACAAGCCATCAGATGATTGAGGTATTGGTTAACTTAGTTCTCCTCCTACAGACCGAGTATCACTGCTCCTCTCAAGTTCACCTTATCATCATGACTCTAATTCTGGGATCTAGAAACCCACAACCTGGAAACCCAACCCTTTTCAGGTCCCTTCTATCCATGGGTGGTAAAAGCACCACTGTTACTAGTACCAGGGGACCACACTATCCCTTGTCATTTCCCATACCCTATTTTCATAAGTCCCTTTAATATCCCTCCGGGGATAATTTAAATTTTATTTTTGCCATCCATTTCCTGTCAGGACTATGACTAATACAAACCAGTTGGCAACCCTCATTTTCAGAGTTACAAAACAGCATAACCCTGTACAAAGACCGTGATGGAATGTAGACCCCCAACAACCCAATATTAAAAGTCCATACCAAAGACTGCTGAGGGAAAAATGATTTTTTTCCCCAAAAATTCTACTCCCAATTTTCAAGTTACTATTAATAAATGTTTTTCTAATAAAGAAAAAAACAAATTATACAGAGAATTCATTTCATGTTCCAATCCCCTCCCTGCCCCCTCACACTCCACATAAGATAGTCACCTTCTGTCATTACACATATGGGCCTGTATTCTTAACACTTCAGAGAGCCTCATCCTTTAGCTCAGAGTTGTAAATGACTTTCTTGCTTCTGATATTAAAAACCCTGAGTGTGAATTCAGGTTGCCACCTGACCGTACTCTCTTTATTCCTTGTATTTTTAGTAATGCGCCCATACCTCACTCAGTCTGGCTGCATTTTGGCACTCTGTATTCAAAGCTGTCATCAGGAGACTGCACCCTGTTTAAACCTACTGTGGCTGTTTTCTTTTAAAATCTCTCATTAATATCTATTTCTTAATGTGACATGTACTGTTAACTTGTGGGGGTTATTTTGATATGACTTCCAAAGTTGTAAGCAACTCTTTCCTGGGAAAACTTCCCAGTTTTTTTTTTTTTTTTAAATCAGTGTATGTTATTTCATCTTTGTAGCACTCTATAGAACATGGTGCTTAATCTCAGATGGAGCAGGGTGGTTGTCTATAAAGCAAAGAGGAGACTTTCTTAGGAAGGAACTATTACTGGGAATTTCCATTACTGATGATTCAAGGTCATAGGATGCTAGGGCTTCAAGAGCCTTAGCAATAATCTGATTTAAAGAGCTACACTCATAGATGAAGAAACCATGTGAGGCCAGAATACCTGCTGGAAGATAGAAGGCTAATTACTAGAAGAATTAGAACTAGAACTGAGGTCTCAAAATTTTTGGCCCAGTGTTTTTTTCTACTATATCCTGCGTTCTTTTAAATAAAATGTTTATGCAGTTGATTTGCAATAGTTGTGTTCTATAAAGCTTTGTACAATGAGTTATGAACAATTGAACCATTTCTCCCGTGGGGAATGCAGGTTTAGGGTCCTGCAAGCACTCTGGTCACAATATTTTTGTCAACTAGTCAAAACGTAGCCCTGTTTTTTGTGTGTTTCTGTTTAAAGATGTTTTATTTAATATATATTATTGGTTTATTAACATCGAATCTGTGGCCCACAGCACTATAACTCATACCTGAATGAAGCTTCTCTAACATATTTTCTCCACAAGATTCATCACAGCCTTTTTTATCTTTAGAAAAACTACACAGCACTTCAGCACCACACTTGAGGGACATTTGAAACAGTGAAATCACCAACAAAGGCACAGAAATGTGAGAAACATGACACTAAATAGACCATGAAAAGACATTTGTTTACAGTCTCAGAACTGAAACAAGAAGGCAAAGCATTGCTTGTTCACCTCAGCTTGGAATGTATGCATTAGGTCACTCAGTTGTTGTTGTTTTTTTTTTTTTCTCTGCAAAAGTGTCATGAGTATTGATTTAGGAATTTCACATAGATGTCAACATAAAGATAAGAATAGAGGGAAAACTGGGGGCAAATTTGCAGTCATGGAACTCAAGAAAAGTGATGATCAAATGTCTTTGGAAAATGAGGTCCAAAAATCTATGGGAAAATTGACACCTGTCTAAAAAACTCATTAGCAAGTAGTGATATATTCTTTTTTTGGGTATCTTTCCTGCTTCATGGCAAAAATTGATGACTTCTCCCGCTTCCTCACAGCCCTTCCCTTCCCATTTAATTGGAAATCTGCTTTCTGGATTGCTAATCATTTCCACTCTGCTTACGCACAGGGTTAGCGGTTTTTCTGCCTCTAAGGGAAGGGGATCACCTCGGTTCTCTTGAAATATCTCTCTCACTTGATTTTAAATATAACTTGTTCTTCAGGTTTAAATACACACACACACACACACACACACACACACACACTGAGCTTCTGTTTTCCATCTGCACCCCTTGTTGTGTGTTAGCACACACATATCAGAGAGAACATTTGACCTTTGGTTTTTTTGAGATTGGCTTATTTCACTTAGCATGATTGTTTCCAGATCTATCCATTGGCAAATGTCATAAAGTCATTTTTATGTGTGAGCAATATTCCATTGTGTATACATACCACATTTTTTTTTATCCATTCATCTGTTGAAGGGGACCTAGCTTAGCTTTGTCAATTATACTGCTATAAATATTGATGTGGCTGTGTCACTGTAATATGCTGATTTTAACTCCCTTGGATCCTAATTAGAATAAGACACACTTCATGATCATACAAATATTGAAAATATACTGTCATGTGTAACTAAAAATAAAAATAAATAATGCCCAAAAACTAAAAAAAAAAATAAATAAATAAAGTGACCAGGGGTCCAAGCATGGTGGCACACCCCTGTAATCCCAGTGACTAGGTAGGCAGAGGCAGGAAGATCACAAGTTAGAGTCCAGTCTAAGCAAATTATTGAGATTCTTGTCTCTCTCAAAAAATAAAAAGGGCTGAGGATGCAGCTCTGAGGTAGAGCACCCCTGAGTTCTATCCCCCGTATCACATGCAAAAAATCATTTCCAGACAAAATGTTTGGAATATTTTCACTTTTAAAAAACATTTTTTTTTGTTATGGACTGTTCGATAAATTATTTGCTTAATGATTCTAGAAACTACTAAAAATAAAAAGATTGTTTAATAAAAAACAATGCTCAAACATTTTGAAATTTGATAAAGAACTATAAATCTATTGATCCAAGATATTCAACTAACTCCAAGAAGAATAAACACAAAGAAAAGAAGATAAAACATACTATAACCAAACTTCTAAAACACAAAGAGGGAAAATTTTTAAAGCATTAAGGGGCAATTGTAATGTGTTTAGAGGAAAGATTAAAAAATACTGAAGGCTACTTTTCACAAGTTATGTGAGTCAAAAGACAATAGGATGATATCTTTAAAGTGCAAAAAGAAAATAGAATTCTATGCTTGTTTTGGAAAATTTGTTTTGAAATGAAGATTTTCAATCAAGATGAGATGATATTTTACCAATACACCTGCTCTATAGGATATATTAAGCCAAAGAAAACTTTACCAGAAGAAATGAACACACACACACACACAATGTACGTGTGAGTATGTGTAAAAGAGAAAAGAGAAAACCCAAATTATCCGTATCAAGACTGAAAGAAAGAACATCACTATAGATCGTACAGACATGAGAAAGCAAATAAGGAAACATTATGCTCAACTTTCTGTCAGCAACTCCAATGATTTAGAAGTGGACAAATTCCTTGAAAGACCTTAATTATGAAAACTTACAAGAAGAAATAGAAAATATGAACTATCTTATATATATTAAAAACATTGAGTTCACAATGAAACTTTTTAACAATGAAATGCTGGGTCTAGTTGTCTTCACTGATGAATTCTATTGACACTAAAGGAAGAATTACCAAGACCACATAAATTCTTCTAGGAAACAAAGGAGGAGGGAGAACATTCCAACTTTATGCCTTATAGTCAAATTTTTGTCTGTACTAGGGTCTGGCAACATGGCAGAATCACTTTTCCATGGAGTATCAAGTTACCAAGTATCTATTATCATCTGTATTATATTGAACACACCAAGTGATGAAGTCCAACATTTCCAAGAGTAGTCCATCATAAGATAGAAATGATACATCTGGAATAAAACTCAAGTGTGACCAGAAGGTATAAATAGGCTGGCCATGAGAAGATAACCCCGACACTGACACAGAGCTCCTCATTTTCAACTTGCAATTATATTCATATGGAGCAGGTGTTCATCTAATCAGTTGAAGTAGAAATGGACAGAGCTGTGAGTTGTGCTCCTGGCCATTCACATTGTGGATGGAGACATGGATCATGATGAAAATATAGCCATATCCCTGGCCAGCAGGCAATGGTCTGACCATTTGTTCAGAGATCTGTAAGGGAAAGGCTGGAAGATAAGAGGTCTAGGAAAAAGACATATGGATGAACATAGGAGAATAGGCATGAAGGATGAAGATTTTTGTATCATAGATTGGTTAAAAAGTCTCAATTCAAAAGGTATCTGGAGTGAATTTGCACCAAAGCAGCAGCTTCAGTTGTTGCAGTTCTCTTTTCAGTTCCACAATATTTCCCTTGCCAAAAATGCAGTAATTTATCTCCAAGTTTGAAGCATTCAGCAAAAAATGGCAAGGCAGAGTCATGAGAAACATGCACCTAATTTCCATGACAACTTTGGTAATGCTGTATTAACTAGTGGAGCCACTTTCTATATTACTGTATGGACATATGAAACAACACAAATTGGAAAAGAATGGAACTTGTCACCTGTTGGCAGAGTCACCCCAAAGGAATGGAAACATTAATCATCATGCCAGCTGATGTAATAGTGAAATTCAAAACCAACTCATAATTAGTGCCAACTAAAAGCACTATATATCTATTAAGTATGACATATTGAAGAAATAAAGTACACCTGAAGCATTAATTTTTAAAAGCCTCCGTTTGTAGATAAAATGCCTTGACTAACTGACATTAACTTCAATATTGGTCTCCCCTGAACTTGCATGATTCAAACAGTAATAGAATGATCATGGTGTCAGAGATAGAGGCTATGCATGTTCTTACCAGCATGAACTCTTGCTCCCACAGCCAATATACCTACCCTCACCTTTGAATTTCTAACTCTACTTCCCCACTGTGGTTTTGTGATTCCCATCCCTACTTGTTTGGATGCAGCCCAAGCCACATTGATCTAAGATGTACAGTGTCCCTAGGGCACTCTAGACTTGTGTTGCCCAGAGAATAGCAAGCAAGCAAGAAGAATCATTCTTTGGGCCCTAATTGGTAGGTAGACATGTGAAGTCTGGTTTATACCAGCAGGTTAGCCACCATGACTTCCTGCTCTCCTTCCATAGCCATCAGACCTGAAGCAGGTGTAAAATGTCTTCTGAACATTCCACTTCCTCCCTCTTTTATCCTTCACAGGTATTTGCCCCAGTACATCTTGTATATTCAATCCCAACTTTATACCTGCTTCTTTGAGAAGGCAAACTAACACAGAAGAAAACTTGCTCAACCCGATAAAGGACATCTACACAAAATCTGTAGGTATATTGTAGCGAATGTTTTCCCTTTAAGATGGGAAACAAGGCATGCATACACACCCCCAGGACTCTAGTTCAATATTATATTGAAGATCCTAGCCAGAGAAATAAGACAAGAAAAAGAAAAGTCATACAGATTAAACAGGGCAAATAAAACTGCTTTTTACTCATAGAAAATTAGGTGGAAAATTCTCAGGAATCTATCAAAATTGTACTAGGCCTAATAAGTAAGTTTAGTAAGTTAACAGTACACCAGGTTAATATTTTTAAAAAGTATAATTCTAAATACCAGAACTAGAAAATTGGAAATCGATATTAAAAAGAACAATATAATCTTATAATCTACGATAGCATTCAAAAATCCACACAATATAAGGAAGCCACCTGAAACTTAACATTACAAATTCTTGATTCTCATCTATACTCACAGTACTATCTCAATGCATAGTATTTAACATTCTTTTAGCTGTCCAGATCAAAGCCCCCAGGACATATTCTCCACATATATTCAGTCCATCAATAAATTTAGTGCACCTTTAAAATGTGCCTTGACTATTTTCACCACTTCTACTAGGGTAATCCACAGCCATCTCCCTGTCTTGGCCTTCTAACTAGCCTCTTTGCTTTCATTTGCTGTTTCTGTGCCCATGACCTTATGGGCAAATATTTATCCTAGCAGCGTGATTTAGCAGAACAGCCCTGACCCCTGAATGAAGTCTTCCAGGGGAACTCAGTCCTGACTAGGCCGTGGGGGTAACTTTCGTCATCAGAATGAAATTTTTAATTCTCATTTTATGGTATTTTTTTTTTTTTTTTACCCAAACAAAGATTGCCTGCATTTCTATATGTCTGTGGGTAGGGATGGTAATTCCAGGTGGTTTATAAGATTCCTAGTTCAAGAGCTCCCTCTACTGTTAGTGTAGCAAGGTGTAGATAATTTCTTTACCGCTGGGGGTAGTGGGGTATGGGGGACATTGTGAAGAACAGTTGTGCCTTTGACTTTTTGATATTCTTTTTCTTTAAGGATCCTCACTTTTCTGCTCTTGTTCTCTCCCTTTGCTGAGCAATTTCCCGAAGGTGCATCTCCCCTCCAGTTACTCAGCTCTTCCTGCAAGTGTTCCCTTCCAAAGCGCTCACCTTGAGGCCCACACACACTTTCACATCTCTTCCATGTTCTGCTCTGATCAATGAAACTGCTTTTTCAGCATTTCTGCATGTGGAGCAGACTTTCTCTTTTATAGTTTTTGATCAGTTCATGGCCTTTGCCTTTCTTCTCTCTTTATGCAGTCTTCCTCAGATAGTGCTTGGGGCAGCCGGGCACAGGGTAGCTTGCTGGGATTCCAGGTTTGTTTATTTCTATTTTTACTTATATGAATTTTAAGTTTGCATGTTCCCTTTTATTCATGTTGAGTACATGTTTTTATTTGGCTTTCGTTATTATTTCTATCTTTATTTTTTTCTGATTTTTTTTTGAGGATTATTTTTGGGAGAGAAAAATTGACATAGTAATTAATTACTTCTGTTGTAGAATTCCTTAGTTCCTGACCTTTTAGGATTTGAGCAACACTGTACATAATAAAGAAGCTGTATCCCATAGGCAGGATTCATGGGTTATCAGAACAGTTCTCTGAAATCAGGACTGATTCAAGACCATTTCAGAATCCAGGCTGGAGCACTCTTAAGAAAGGGGAAGGTGATTGCGACTCGATATATCTTTTCCCATTGTTGAAAAGCTGGTGAAGGAGGAAGAGATTGTCTTTAACATGTTAGTCCATATATTAAAGGAAAATTTAACTTTATGTTGTAGAAAAACTTAACTGCATGCAAAAATAAACAAGTAGTTTAATAATCCACATCTACCCAGAGCAATTTTTTTTTAAAAATTCCTCTATTTAAGTAATTTTTTATTATAATTTGCAAAAGTATTAGAAATTTAAAATGATTTAGGGCACATTTTTTTAAAATTTAAAAAAAAAAATTTTTATTGGTTGTTCACAACATTACAAGCTCTTGACACATCATATTTCACATTTTTTTTAAAGTCAGCTTATTTTCTCCAACAATCCCATTGATGAATCTAATACATCCATTTTAGAAAATGTTGACATGCATCAAGGTGTTATATATTATTCATCTCCCCATTGCTTTTCAAACCAGAAATTCATGTCTATAGTTTCTCTTTACAGCAATTGAATATGGATAATAAGTGGGTATATGTGCAAAGCCTTTGTTGAAGATGATAAGCCACTTAGCACCCACCATCCCCACTCAAGTAAGTTGCATTATCTGAACTGTGTCAATTTAAATACTCAAGTATATTTTTTTTCCTTTTAAATCTTTGGTTTATATATGTATGGATATCACTTTAACTTTTAAAAACTTAAGTATAACATACATATTAAAAGTGCACATATGATAAATGTACAATTCATGGGGTGGTTCAAATACTAACCAGATCCCGGGTCATACATGAGACCTTACCAGAACCCAGAAATCCCCTCAGACGGTCCCTTCTAGTCTCTCCACAAGTGTCAACTCTATCCAGAGTGCTAATATTATTGCTTAGTTCTGGCTGCTTTTGTATTTTACATCAACAGACTCATATAATACATACTTTTTTGTTGCTGGCTTTTCCCAGGAGCAGTTTTTAGAAGTTCACGACCTTTCTTGCTCAAACCCCTCCAAATGCAATACTCCCTAATACAAATATAATGTGAGCCACATATGTGATTTAAAATTTCCTAATAGTCATATTTAGAAATGAAAATAGGTGAAATTAATTTTTCAATGTTTTATTTTGCCCAATATGTCTGCAATATTAATTTCTATGTTAATAAAAGAAAAATATTACTGAGGTATCTACCATTCATTTTTTTTTCTCACACTAAACCATTAAAATCTCACCCTAAACCCTTGAAATTTCATATCTACAGCACATCTCAGTTTGGTTTAGCCATTTTCCAAGTGCTCAGTAGCTACATGGGTTGGTGGCTACCCTATTGGACAAAACAGTTCTGACACCTTCTCTTTCCCTGTAGAATAAAATCCAAAGCCCTACAAGGCTTTGAAGATCTTATTTGATCTGCCCCCTTTCTCTTTCCCACTCAAACATTCTGCCAGAGCCACACTGGATTTCCTGCTTGTTTTCACCTTCTGGGCCTTTATATCTGCTGTCTCTTCCACCATGGATGCTTTCCCAGGGATCCCATGGTCACTTTATGTCACTTTCTCTTTCAATGTCACCTTAGAAAGGCCTTTCCTGACTTCCTTCTATTCCCTGTTTTGTTTTCCTTTACACTAGTCATCATTATGTTATGTATTTATTTATTCATTTGTTTATTATGACCTCCACAAGGGCACAGATTTTTATCTGTCTTAATTATCCCTATATCCCTGGAACATAAAATAATACATAACACACAGAAGGAGCTCAATAAATATTTGTTGAATGGAAGAAATGAATCATATTTTTAGATTAGAGTTTTTTTGATTCACAAACATGAATTTACCAAAAATTTAGATAAACATTTAGGAAAATGTTTATTGAGTATGATGAGAATTTCCATTCTGATATTTTTAATTCTTATGACCTGGTATAAAATAAAGTTATATTATTCCTTTGAAGGAAGCAGGAGTTTTGTAGGGAGGAGAGAGAGTATTTTCTTTACCCACATGAGTATGTCATGGCTCAGACTCTGATTTAAGAGGTTAGTGGCAATATTTTTATATGCAAAGATTATTAAGAGGTATTTTACATTATTTTATACTATTATCAAAATCTGGTATGAATTTTATACTTACAGTATATCTCAAATTAATCATATTACAAGTGCTTAATAGACACATGGGTTTTTTATAGGTGATTTAAGAATGCAAGTAGAAGGTATTAATTATATTTAAAATATGTTTTTTAATATAAGTTTCTTTTTGTAAAATATTTATGGTAGAATAAACCATTTTCCAATTTGTCATTCCTTCCCTGTTTTCAAATAACTCAACAAGTTTGTTTGTCTTCTGATTGTAAAGTTCTTCCCTGCCCCACTGATGTGGGGATGGGTCATTTGACTTGCTTTGGCTAATGGAACATGGATGGAAATGTCTGTGTGTGCATTCTGGGCCAATACCTAAGTCTCTGCCATTCAATATTAAAAGAACATTCCCTGGGTAATCCTGACCCAAGAAGATAAAAGATAATCTGGAAAAAACCTCCACACAGCCTGCAGCCCAGTTTTCAGAGCAGGGATCTTAGTCTAGCCTGGCCAAGGGGCAGCCAAGCCTCTAGACTGTGAGAAGTCAATGCTTATTGTATTAAGTCAGCTAATTTTTGGTAGAGGTGTGTTGTGTAGCATTATTGCAGCTTAAAGTAGAAGCAGGAAGGAGCATTCAAGGAAAAGTCCTAGAATATCTACTTGATACCTACTGGTGCACATCAAATCAGTACCCTCAAAAATTAGGGCTAATAACTAGAGCATTTTTTTATTGCAGATATCTGCACCTATAAGGGGAAAATCAAGTCCTGGAAAAACAAAACAAAACACAACAACAAAATCTGGGATGGGCCTGACCACAATTGGAAAAGCTGCTCTGCACAGGCTAAGGCAGGAGCATTACCTTCCCTGTCAGTTCAGGGTCCCAGGCTGAGATTTCCTAGGACTTCTTGGGAATAAAGGTAACTTCCATTCTTAGTTGAGTTTTAAACCTTTCCCCTTACATTTCTTTGCTTCTGACTGTAGCCCCAGAAGTTTTCACAAATCTTGGCATTGAACTCCTTATCTTTATTGTCTACCTTTTTGTTTCCCTGTTATCAGGTCAATCTACAAAGCACCAGTTGTTGGGGTCAGTGACCAAACCAAAAGTTAAGATGGAACTGTAGAAAATTCTGTGTGCATTCCAAACCAACACTCCAAATCCCCAAATCAAGCTGATTAGTGTAATTAAAAGTGGATCCCAAAGAACTCTGTCCAGTGGTTTACAACCATGTAAATATGTACCTAATAGTTCTCCAAGTTTGTTTCTATTTAGCAACAATAAGAGTGTATGTTTGTAGGTTTTTTCACATTTATAAATTATTTATCTCTTATCAACTTATTTCTCCTGCCCAACATCCTGAGATAGACAGAATAGGCTACTCCACTTTACAGATAAGGAAACTGAGGTTTAGGAAGGTATGTTATCTGCTTAAGGTTATATGGTTAATAAATAATAGAAACTGGTCTAGATACAACTTTCTTCACACCAGTATTATGGTTTTTATCAGATATTTTCTGTGTAGATGTTTTCAAAATTATTCTAGGTTACCTAAAATTAAGATCGCTAACTCTTCTCACAACATTTTCTCAGGGGTGTAAGATATATTACTTAATGCACTTATCACAGTATAGATACTCAAATAGTATAAAAAACATTAGTAAAAATTGTAGACTGTTGCTTCCTTAAGCCATATCTAGATAAGTTAATACTAATACCTCTATAAACCTAATATGTGTTGGTATTATCAAGGATTCATAAATTGACAAATATTAATCTGAATATAAAAGTGCTTTCTAGAAGAAGTTCAATTCCATTTATCATAATCATTGGCAGATTAACTCACCTAAACCCAAGATACTTGACCGTTTCTTTGTAAATGAATGCTACTTCATTTTCACATTCTTATGCTTGAAATCAACAGTATCTTTCTTGGTATCTATAACACAAAACAACACTGTACAGACCCCTGCAACCCCTGATACTGCGAACTACTTTCAGAGAAAGCATAGCACCATGTTTTCTTCTACAACCTAACAAAGCTACAACAAGCAATGGCTTGATTCAGACCATAAAAACAAAACCCTTCAGCTACTGAGGACGATTTCTTTGGGCCAAGAGTTGCCATATTGTTTATAAGGGAAACAGCCATTTTCTTTACTATGTATACAAGCTCTCAGAGCCGTTTGTTTGGTTTTTAACAAAGACAATACAAAAATAAATTAGGCCTCGATTTGGTTTAGGTAAGCAATCTTTTGAGCCACAGCTGTATTACTAACTGATCTGTAATTGCTCTGCATTTATGAGGTACATAGTTTATTCTCTTGCTTGCCACACAATAGGCCATGCAAGAGCTCCAAGTTTCAAGGACTGGAGTTTTTGGGTGCCTGCCAGGACTGATCTGTTTAGCAAACAAGCTGGAGGGTGCTTATTAGTAGGTTGTGGCTTGCAGACCATGAAGCCCCTGGGGCCAGATGCACTGATCAAATGGTGGATCTATATACCAGCAAGCCATTGGATAAAAAGAACAGCACCACATTACTAAATGCGCTTCTCCCAGGCTTTAATTATGCCACTGAAAATGACTTCTTTTGTAACTCTTTCTGTTGGTCCAGAAGACAGGCTATTAAAGATTAACATAGTAACTATTTTTTTTTTTCAAATTAAAACGTAGACAATTCTGATGAGTTACAGTCATATTATTCATATTACAAGAGCAAGGCTTGGTTAGAGTGGGAAAGTGAAGAATCATATTTCTGGTGGAACAAAACACATCTTATTTTCTCCAGTTATATTTCTTTTTTAAAAAATATTGCTAGTCTTCTCTGCCCCCTGCTTAGATTTTTGTTTCTATTGAATGACTCAAGGTGGCTTGAGGCTTTAAATTAATGCCTGGTAGAGTATCATTGAGGCCTTAGAAGAATGAAACCAGCCTGACCTATGGTACATTTTTTAAAAAGTCTGGATAATTTCATTTTTTTAACCATTCTTAGTCTCACATATTCTCTTCTGCTGCCTTCTTTGGTTTTCTCTACCATTAAGGGAACAGCAGAGAATGTACCTTATAAGTGTTGCTACGTTTTAATATAAGCTATTTCAAGAACACAGATGCATGAGTTAAGAAATTTTTGAGAGGCAGCCCAGTATGCCATTTCTGTGAATCCTGTTTAGTAAAACCAACTTGTGTCTCTTGATCTGCGGTTTATTGGTTAATAATTTGCTCTTTTAAAGAAGAGCAAAGAAAAGGCCCATTCAGTATCAATCTCAGAAAGTCCTGCACATGCATTTTGTAGAGGAAGAGAGATGAGCACACGTGGAACAGTGATATTTGGTAAAATGGTCATGAATGACTGTAAATATGGTGCAAATTCCAGGAAGAGTCACTCTTTTTATAATGATGTGACAAAAGCACAACGGAAAAAAAGTTTTCTAATTGCTAATGATATTTCAACCCTGATTTGAGACATTCTGGTAAAAGGAGCAAACTGAAAACAAATTTTCTTCCTTAATTTTATGATATTTTTGGACCTGGTTTACCACTGTATTATTGGAATGGTTAAAACAATTTTTAGTTATTTAGGAAGAAAGTATTTACCCAGAAAAATATAATCCTAAAAAGTGTGGCTTTTATCACACAGTAATTATTTAGTGTTGATAAAATTGGCCAGATTTATTTCTTATAAAAACCTTTAAATAAAAGCAAAGACACATTCTATACTTTCCTTCTTTTTGTTAGACCTTAAAACTATTGTACTCATAGCAATAAAACTGTTTATTTAAATTTTTTCTTGACTTTTAGCCTATATTTGCATATGTGGTTCATTTACTATTCTAATAAGCTTATCTAATGGAAATGAGCTAGTTTAAAAGATATTTAAGTTGATACAGTTGGACATACAAATTTCACTGTGTCCTAAAGTTCTTGGAGTAAATTAATATGGACAAAATGTTCATATTATGAATCTGAAATGTAACTATTGAAAATGTACAGGAAGCCAAAATTTTTCCTTTAGATTCCTAACATTTGTTTTAATATGGCACATATTTTTTGAACCTCTACAATGTTCCTGCTTCAGGGTCTGATTTATGCAAAAGGAAAACCTACTCTCAGTTTTACCAGTACACCATTTCTCAGAGAAGTGTAGTAAAGTTAGAAAAGTCAGCATAAACATATAGTGAAGTGGGATACATACAAATAAAGAGATAATTGAAAGTAACTCAAAGGAAGCAGTGATTATGTGACTGTATTTTCTATTACCCCTCACCCCCGCACTGCCAATACTCTAAATACCATGGAAACCTTAAAATTCTTATACTTCCAATTACTCAAGATAATGGCTGTTAACATTTTGGTGTATGCTAGGCACAGTGGCACACACCTGTAATCCCAGCAACATGGGATGCTGAGGCAGAAGGATCACAAGTTCAAGGCCAGCTTGGGCAACCTAGCACAACTCTCAGCAACTTAGTGAGACCCTGTCTCAAAATAAAGGAAAAAAAAAAGGACTGTGGGTGTAGCTCAGTGTAGAGTACCCCTGGGTTTAATCCCCACCATTCCCTGCCAAAAACAAAAAAAAAATCTTGTTTGGTGTACAATCTACATGTGAATTATATATAGCTATATGCATATGGATATGTACTTCGAAGTAGTTTAATGTTGTGCTTGCTACAAACTACTTTTTCACAGTGTGTTTCAAACATTTTCTCTTAGCAGTTTTCTTTTACAAAATTATTTTAATGACTGTAATATTCCATTATGTAGAAGTGAACCAGTTAGGAAATAATTATTGGATATTTGTATTATTTCCATGTTTGCTATCATAAATAATGCTCCATGAAATATATTGTATTTAAATCTCTGTGTCCACATCTAATTAGGTTCTTAAGGTGTATTCCTAGAAGTTTAATTTCTATTGAAGGAGTAGGAACAATTACAATAACTATGATATATATTGCCCATTTTTCTTTCAGAAAATATGAGAATTGTACTGGAGAGGGGTGACATTATGGGCCAGAGGACATTAGGAAGCCATTTTTGTAAAAGATCAAGTGAGAATGACCAGCAACTCATTGAATGTAGTAGATCTAAATACAGAAAGCATCAGAGATGGTACCTAGTTCCATGTCATGGGTGATGGGGCCCATGAATATACCCAAGAAAGAATGTAAGGGAGGAATAACTTGAAGCTTTTCAAATGCCTCATTATATATTATAAGTTTATGTAGGAATGAGTATTCTACTGCATTGCCTACCCGTCATGTCACTAACTTTTTAACTTCTTTGATCCAAATGCCTAGACTCAAACCATTAGAAAAATGCCTTTCCATTAATATTAGTAAAGTGACGCTGCCTTATTCAACTGAGAACAGTATAGAGTAGTTTCTTTATGTGGAGTTCTTTACATGGAGTGTAACATGAGGGCAAGAAAAATGAGAACATGGACTCAGAAAGGCCCAGGGCCTACAATTGATCACAATGGCCCTAAAGGAAGCATAACTATAATGATGTTTCCAAGCCTGGCATGTGATTTCTTTTTATATTCAATACAATTTCAGAGCTAAAAGAGTATACATGAAAACCTGTTTTATAAATGTTCCTATCTTAGAAGTGAAAAGCTAAGTCTTGCATGGTGCTTTAGGTGAGTAGAACTCGGATCCTGTGATTCTCACCTCATCCTTTCCCTTCCATCATCCTGCCTGTTCCATCCTGAGCAGCTTCGAATGGGGAACCAACAATTTAAAGACAGTACGTCTTTCTTATGGAGTAAGGACTTTAGAAAAACATAAGCTTCATTACAGAAAGAATGGAGTTCTAATTACATACAGCATTTCTTGTTTCAGAAAGGGAAGGATGCTGAAGTTTAATCATTCACTCAACAAATCATTATTGATCACTGCCATGTACCAAGAACCGTTCTCTGAGTTGGGAAATAACAAATACAAAGAAAAGGGTTCTGCTTCCCATTGCTTACAGTACCAGAAGTTTCCTGTAGGCAAGGAAACAACCAATTATGACACAGGGGAATGGGTGCCATGAAAGCCGCATGCAGACTTGGGCTGCAGGGAAGTCTTTAAGAAGGAAGCCATATCTTTGTGGAGAATTGAACACTGGGAGAAAGTTAGCTAGAACAAAAGATGTACGTGAAAACTAGAGAGTGTTCTAGACTGAAGGAACATGGAGAGAGAGAACAGAGAAGTGTTATTAGAACTGAAAGACTTCCAGCATGGCTGGGCAGGGGTCCTGATGACTCCCAGATTTCCAGCAGGGACACCCTTGAATGGTCGTATACTTAGGGTGTCTGCCAGCACCAGCGTGGCCCCTCCTTTGTCGGAATAGCAGCGGCCAGCCACAGACCTTGCTCAAGGCAGGATCCTAGCAACAGAGGAATTTGGGGGAAAGCTCATGCCTCTGTCATTGTGTAAGCATTTTCAATAAATGTGGCTGGGATAATAACAGCTAGCATTTGAAGGATGCTTGCTATGCAACACATTTTCTCATTTAATCCCCATAGGAGATGCTTAGAGTCTTAGAGATGTTGAATCTTTTGCTCAAGATCATAAGTCCAGTGAGTGATGAATCAAAATTCAAATTCATGTTAAAAACTTGCAAGCAAAGTTGCATGAGAGGTAGACCCTTACCCCATCCTGCTCAGATCTTATAGAAAATTTCAAAGAAACCTCTTCGTCTGCTGAGAATTTGCTAACCTATGGGCTAATTCTTTTTGTGACCAATATTGGAAAAATATCCTTCATGGACTAAGTTATGAAAAATCTCCTCCCTTTTCCTTTCTAAATTCCTAAGCCTGAGCCCCTAAGGTTCCACCTGGAAGGCAATTTGCTTCTTAGCCAAGTTTGGAACTAATTGGTAAGATGACCCTCAGTGCCAGAGCCTATACTGGCAATAGGTTGGGGACTTACAGACTGTGAAGCCACTTTAGAAGTTTGGCCTTTTGTTGTTTGTTTGTTTGTTTGTTTGTTTGTTTCTCTATATAATGGCACAGGGCTTTCACAATCTAGCTTAGGGTATTGACTAGAGCATCTTAACTGGTATTCAATGGACTGGCTTATCTGTGTGTTGGGACCTTAACTCCTCAGGCCTAGGGTTGACTAGGGGTGGCCAAAATCTCCATTGACTGTCTTGCTGCCTGGGAACAGCAATGTCCACTTCCCCAACTGAACTGCACAGATGGCATCTTTATTGACATGACTTGATGTGAATGAGGTTGGGAAACAGCAAGTCAAACAGTGATTTCTAAGCCTAGGGTCATGCACACACAAGGCCTTGGGTTTTATCCTCAGCACACACACACACACACACACACACAGAGGAAAAAATACACTGGTTCCTGGGCCAGGTTATATATGCTCATGAAAATGTTCTTAGGCAATTCTAGTGTTGGTGGTTTACAGGTCAAGGTTTGAACGCCTCTGGATCACAAGCAGGGGCTTTGGTTGGGATGAAACATGCCTGCTTCAAATTATGGTTTCATCCTATTTACTATGCAACATTAGGCAAACAAGATAAACTCTCTGGGCACAGTTTTCTCATCTGTGACATATAGATAAAAACACTTATATTTGAAGAGGGAAGAAATGCCTAGATATGCAACAGTTGTTGTTGTTATTATTTTTACTTGTACTTTATTGACCAGAGTTAATGTAGTTTCCCATGATTGGGCCCAATTCTGTGCATATTATGCAAGGTTATTTAGCAGTTTTGTCCCTTCCAGTGATACCTTTGCACTTACAGCTCCATCTTGATCTCCAGAGGCAGACTGTCAAGTTGAGAACAGAACCAATGACCATGGAGAAAAAGCATAATACTAACTGGTTCACCCAGGAGCCGACCACAGCTTTACTCAGTGCCTAAGCCAAACCTGCTGTGGCTAATTTTGATACAGACAGAATAGCATTCAATATAGTCCATAGGTAATAAAAAAACATGAGAATTCATTTTCTTTTGCTGACCATAAAACATACTTGCACATGGTAAGTGTAAATTCTCAGGTTTAAGCACTTTGCATTGAATCTGCCCTGACCAAGGATTCCCAGAGTATTAATAAGACCTTGAGCTTCTACTAGATTAGTGAAATCTTCCTTGGTCAAAATTAAGAACAGTGCCATCTTCTAAAATACAACTACAGCAAATGATTAAAAGGCAGCACCACTTTTAAAGATAAAAGTTTATAATTAGCATGGAAGTTCTGTAATTTAAATGGAAAGTTTGTGAAGCTATAGGAAAACAGGATAAACCTCAGCTACAAAATAACAGGTTTCAGATGTTAAAAATATCAACAGTCAACCCAAAGTGAACCAATTATAACACGTTTCCTCTAATGTATGGGTCTGAGACTCTGAGTTAAATCCACTGACTTATAGGGAATGTCAGATCCTTAATACTAATTACCAAACGTTTGCCATTTATTGGCTCTCCAAATTTAGAATTTCAAATTGCTACTCTATTTGAATTACTGAGTTTGATATTGTTTTTAGTTTAAGAGGATAGGAGCCCTTATATAGTTTATTGCATTGAAGTTTTTCATGTATGTAATAACCATGTATCACTTAACTAATTGTTATTACCCAGACAAATATGTTTTTCATAGTCATCTGGGATCTATTTGGAATAGTAAAACTCCTGTTTTAACTTAGCGTTAGATTTATTTCAATATTATTTCACTTCTCTATATCAAAAACATACCTTGAAGCTTGACAGGTAATAAATTGTTATTGTCAAAGAACTGTCAGTCATTTCTGAATATATTCTGCTAATCAACTGGCATGAACTTGATACATGGTAGATAGCTTATCAAATGTCTGTTTGAATTCTTTCATTTGGAGTATGTTAACTGAACCTATGGAATGATGAAACTTGATCTCAGGCTAAAGTAATGGAATTTTTGTATCTAAAATAAAAAGAGTTTTTTTGAGTAAGGGAGCTTAGGTGATGAAATGCTTTACTGTGTGGTGCCAACTCCTTCCCACCCCAGGAGTTAGTTTAAAATTGGGATCACTGAGTTCCACAGCCCAACTGCACTCCAGGAAATAATTTAAACTATGCAGTAGTGTGAGTATCATTTTATTCTTGGTGCATGACAAAGAAAAATAAATTTGACTACCAGAGGTTTCCTTTTAGAAAACCAATTGGTTTTTACCACCATGATCACATCTCTGTTCACACTCCTGATGAACAGTCGAGATAGCCCACCAGCTTCATTCTGGGGTTTGAAGTAAGTCTGGGCTACTTCCCAGCTTTGCTGGCATGCCCCAGATCAGTTCCCAGTTTTTAGCTGAAATTTTCCCAATGGACTTACCCATTTCCCAACAGTAAAATGTAAAATTTATGTTCCGTGACTATTCATGCTACAAACCAAAACTTCAATCAGATCTTTCTCAAATGTGAAGTGAATAGAAATCCTTACTTTCAGGTCAAAGAGAGTCTAGATTGCCTAAAGTGATTTGGTCTTTGATGTGCTAGACCTTTCTACAGACTTCTAGCATGTCATATTCTCATGTAAATTGCTTTGTTGTCACAGTTGTATTTGTGCAGTTGTTTTTTGCATGTGGTTTGTTTCAGGCTCTTGGGGTTGTATTTCTGCAACATTGAATAAGGGACTTAGTATTTTTAAAAATATTAAATGAATCATTTGAATTGGTTGCAACTCACCTCGCTAACTTAAGAGAATTCCTTCACTTTCCCCCTTATATATGCATGTGTAAATACACTGCAGTTATAGCAAGGTTCTAACCCTAATCAATGAGAGTGGGGCTCCCTATGAATTCCGAAAGGCTCTGCCCCAGAAGAACCTGTGCTGGGCTATGAACTTTTTAAGTGGATGGATGGCTTGAAGTAAAGATAAAAAGGTGATGTGTATAAAGGGGAGGATCTTAGGTGGGATTAATATCTGGACAAAGGCATTGTTATCCAGTGTTAGGCTCCATTTCCAAAACCTGTCGCTTGAGTCACATTCATGCCAAAGGCACAAGAGTGGTGGTCCGTGTTGACTGGATATTTCCTTTGCCTGTAGGTCTTTAGTTTGGTGTTTCTTCTTGTATTACTTGCTGGTTCCATGGTAGTGTCTTCCAGCTTAGTGTATCATATTCTGGAGGTAAAGATTTTACAGTTTGGGGCTATTATTTCAACTCTACATTATTTCAATCCAAGATCTGTCCAGAAAAATGAAAACTACCATTAACATGGAGGAAGTCCATCCACAGAGGACATGCAAGTGAGCGTGTCATGAATTTTAATGAAATGATTATCAGAAAAGATTATAGACTTGGTGGAAAGAGGACAACCACAGAAACCTTTGCAAAGTTTATGTTACAGACATGCTGTACAGCTGAAATCTATTCCTAGGTACACCACCTTCTTCCTGCACAATTCAACAGGTACATTCACTTTCTCAAAAGTTGTTCTTTACTGAATTAATAGTTTCTAGAAAGAAACTGTATGTATTCTCATGCTTAAAAGTAAAATGTGACTTTGATACACTATGAAAACGGCCCCACCTACTTCCTCCCTCCCCTTGCTAATAAAATTGACACCTAGTCTGAAATACAATTAAAAAATCTTTATTCAACATGGTGATTGGTCCAGGGGATTTGGAATTTCCAAATATTAACTGGGAAGGGAGAAGAAGAGCCCTGGTTCACCCAAGTGCCTGAGTCCATGATGGCACGTGCCTTATCCAATTGATCCATTAGCTCTTTTCTTTGAAACTGCACAGAATTTGGCCCAAAGTACTATTAAATGTAATACAACCATGTGTATAACTTATTTAACATTACGTACTTGAGGTGACTTAACAGTATAACCACTTTATTTAAAAGAATGTTGAACTTTTAAGGGCCATAGCTCTGAACAGTTGGGTAGCCATAGTGCCATCGGTCTTCAGTAAAAATTTCTGAATCCTACCTGACCTCCCTACCAAACCCTCAGCTCATTTGGGTAATATTACCACGGTGGACTGAAGTCCTGTATGATTTGTGAAAACTGGGCTTTGCTCAGAGTAGAATAATTAAGTAATTGCTGCTATGGTATAAATCATAATGTTTAGGCTCACATGGGAACAGTCTGGCCTATTGTAATAATTGAAAGTGTAAATGTGTTTAATTCTTTGACAAGTGGTAACAACATTGGAGGAAGTTACCTATCACCACTCTAATTACCTGATAGTATTTATTAAGCACCCATAAATTATTGACCATATTATAGATTTTATAGGAATTTAAGTGGTCATATAGGCCTTTGGGTGCCTATGAGAGAGAACATTTAGCAGATTATGAAATGTACAAACCAAGCATCTCTTAGTCCTGGTTTTCAAATACCATGACTTTGCTGACTGCCACATGTCCCCAAGCAAACTGCTATAAACAATGTGAGCTCTAGGACAGAAGATGTAGAATTATGATTTCTACAGGAAATGAAGGTTTTAATGTCTCATCTAGGTACCACCTAATGGGTTTGTGGATACGTTTAGAATCAAAGGAAATGGACTGGAATGTGAATGGGCTGCTGCATCTTTACACCTGCCAACTGTGGATACCTAGAAGAAAGCTTGAGAAAATCAGATTTGGCAGAGGTCTTACAGGTCACTTAGCCAACTCTTTACCTAGAGGGAAATCCCAGTGAGCTGGGATTATCACTGGCGGTGTTAAAAATAAGCCTATTTAATCTGCAGGGAATGTAAATTTTAATGTGTCTCTAAGTGATATCCTGGGTATGAGATTGGATTTGCTTGGAAAGATGAATATCTGAGTAACAAAAAAAAAAAAGAACTCCAACATTTATTTTAGCAAGTGTGAGAAGTAAACCTAGCTCCTTCACATGCTTTGTGGCTCATCATAGTGATTTGTCCTCTCTACTATTTATTTTGGCAATTTCATCCAAATATAAACTGCATCTTAATATATTAACTCCAATATAGATATAATGTCAAATGCCACGTGTCATATGGAATTATCCTCTATTACTGATTAAACTTGAAAGAAATGTAAGATTATTCATCTTGGAAAAGATGATGATAAAAAGATGATGAATCAACTCCAAGGCTTGAAATTTCATACAGTTCTAGGTACAGAACTTAAGACATAAATGGAATTGTGTTGTGGAAGAAGAGATGAAATGGACTTCAGGCTTTGAGAAACCATGTCCTTCTCAAAATGGGATAGGGAGCAAGAGCATGAGAAGAAGACTACCACTAAATAGGGAAGAGAGGTGGGAGGGAGAAGGGGAGTTGCACAGAAGATGGAAAGAGAACCTCATTGTTATACAGAATACATATATGATGTTGTGATGAGAAAAAGAAAAAAACAGTGTGTCACCTATGATTGGATAGAGAGAAAGAATGGGAGAGGAGGGGAGGAGTAGGGGAGATAGGAAGGGCAGCAGAATAGAATAGACAATATAATTGATGTATGTACATTCCATGTATGTATTATATGTCAAAATACATTCTGCTGTCATGTATGACTAAAAAAATAAATAAAAATAAATCGTATGGTAAAAAAGAAAAAGAAAATCCATGTCCGTTTTTACAACTGTAGAATAGGCTACTCAAATGATACCACTCATTAAATAATTGGTCTTGAATATGAATTCCTTCTCGACAGAACCTACAAACACTTCCTACAATGGAATTTTTTGGTCATTTTATGAAGAATAGTGTATCTTAGGGAGGAGTTCTCTTAGTGAAAGGTTTGCATAGGACAATGAGAAATCTAGTGTATGAATTTTTTCTTTTACCCAGTAACTCATTCATTTACACACATTTTTTGCTAATAGACATAATACAATACATATGCCTTGATGAGCACCACTCAAATTAAGATATTTTGAAAGTTTTGGTGAGTTACAACCCCTGCACATTTGAAAACTATTTGTGGTAAACAATACAGGATAATTCCATATAGAATCTGAAGACTGGAAGAAGCAGTTAAAATCTTAGAGTAGGGCCAGAGTTTTGGGTTCGTGTAGTGTGATTTTCTTTCAAATGCAGAGTATCTTTTTATACCCACAATATATAGCACACGTATTACTCAGGGTTCTCCGGAGGAACAGAACCAAGAGTGAGTTATATATATGAAGAGAGTTTATTTTAAGGAATCGGCTCACATGATTATGGAAGTTGGCAAGTCCAAAATCTGCAGGGTGGACCAGAAGGCTGAAGACCAGGGAAAAAAATGTTGTAGTTCAAGTGCAAAGGTCATCTACTGGTAGAATTCCTTCCCACTGTGGGAGGCCAATTTGTTGTTGTATTTAGGCCTTTAACTGATTGGATAACGCCCACCCACATTATGGAGGGCAATTTACTTTACTCAAATTCCACTGATTTAAATGTCATTCTCATCCAAAAATTCCCTCACAGAAACATCCAGAATGTTTGACCACATATCCGGGCACTGTGGCCCAACCAAGTTGACATATAAAATTAACCATCATAACACCCAACAACAACCCAAAACAGAGCATTTGGAAGGGGTATTACTTTCCCATTTTTGCCCTCTTTGGGCAACAGTATTTTGATTGGAATAGGGAAGTAAAATACACACACGCACACACACACACACAAGCATGGGCACACATGCACATGCATGCACACACACACACACACACACACACACACACACACACACACACACTCCAGAAGAGCTCATAGTTAGACTTAATGAAAGCAGAGAATGGTTAATGGGAAGTGAGTGAATCCTCACTTTAGAATGATGACACTACATGAATACCACTAGCACTAGTATGTATAACTGTAAGCATGATATTTAAAGGGGGAGAAGGTGTCTGATTTTTAAAGTTCTAGTTCCTCATCACTAGGAGTCTTATGAATTTTTATTTGCATAAATGGGATCCAGAAACTCTTCTAGGTTCTCCTGATCCTCTTTTGTTTGTCCCACGACACCCTTGTCCCAAACCAGTGTAGGCAGGGAATATTATTTATTAAAGACTGAAGATGGGCTCAGTTCTGAGTGTGTTCATGTTCCTTTTTCCATCTCTTCTCTTCTTCCATATCTTGCAGACTCTTCAACATTCCACCCCCTGTGAACACCCAGAGAGAAAGCCTGGGTTTTCTTTCTCTTTTCCCCACCATCCCATCCTTTTAACTTTTAAGCAACCCTTTAAGTGTGAGTATAAATTATTCTTACTTTCCTTGTATTCTCCATGTAAAGTGACTCTAGAGACTGAGCCAGCAAGTTTTAAGAGTATTTCCATTTTCCTTCCACTTCACCAGACCGGTACTTCTATTACAGGAAATTTCATCTGCTCAATCTATTGTTCTGGTCTTTCCAAATCTCTCTGCCTGAGACTCACATAAACTTGCAAGAATCAGAAACAGAAATCTCTAATGTAAAAGGACTGCTAGTGAATATGAGCAATGAAACCAGATAAACACATTTAAACAAAAATAGCTATTGTTATATTCATACAAAGTTGAAGGCAAATATAAGATATGTAATTTCTTTGAAGTGAACATAAAATTATCCTAAAAGTTTTAGAATGGAAAAGTAATAATTTAGTAGTAATGATCTAGATCTAAATTTAAAGATCAGACAGTGAATTTGGGAAGAAATTATGGGAGTAAAAATATACCAAATTTCTAATCTCATATAATGAAAATCAAAGGCTTTATCTCATTCATGAATTTGATACCTTATGAAATGTAGGTCCACATATGATTTGAAAACTTAGCAGCAACCACCAGCAAAATTTTAAAAAAAAAAGGATGTCTATGTTTCAAATCACTAGGTAAGATAAAAGCAATCAAAACACCAATCATAGAGCAAAACACAGGCACACACAAAATAAACAGCAAAACTTTACCCCAAAACAAAAGGATTTAAACAAAATGCTAGCGGCAAGGTCAAATATCAGATATAACTATTGAAGTAAATCTTGTAAACTTTCCAATAAAAAGGCACATAATCTTTGGGATAAGCTTTTCTAAAAAAGATCAAGAACAGATGTAAAGCAAAATAATACAAATGTTTAGTACCCCCAAAATTTGCAACAAATAGGCCAAAAATGTGTAGTATCTTTGACATGTAAAGATGACATACCAATTGACAAGAAAAATAATAAATTTCCATTAGAAAAATGAATAAAATACAAGAATATAAAATTCACAAAGAAACACAAATAGTAATATTCACCAGGAAAAATATTCATTATCTTTGGAGTTAATGAAATTCAAACCAGACTGAAAGAAATTAAAGTTTTTTCCTATCACATCAACAATGAGTTTGAAAAGGAAAGATCATTTTGAATGGTGGAAAGATGGGTCCTCTCCCAAATAGCTGCTGGCTGTAATGTGAATTAGTACAAGCTTTCTGAGAAGTAGTCTGGGACTATGTATCAAGGATTTTTAAAAACACATATATCTTTTTATTTGATAATTCCATTTATAGAAATGTACCCCAAGGAAATAATAAAAATGCAGATAAATATTTCCGGGCAATAAATTGCAAAAAAAAAGTTTATAAAAATGATTTAAAAATTTAGAACAATAAGGAAATAACTATGCGAATTACACTATTACTGATTCATTAGAAATGATGTTTGTATTTTTAAAGACATGGGGGTCAAAGACTAAAATTAAGTGCATGCAAAAGATATGATTTTAATTCTGTAAGTCTGTGCATGTGTGTGTGTGTGTGTTCTTAATTTTAAGGTAGTTTTTTTTTTCATATTTTAGTGCTTCTGAAATTAGGAATATAAAATTTTTTCTTCAACCCAAAAAACTAATTTCAAATTGATGTTATCTCACAATGAATTGTATCTTCAATTCAAGGAGTTGCTGTATTCATATGTTTAAAAATATGTTGCTTATATAACTGAAAAGATATTTTTTAAAAAGAAAAAGAAGTTCCTGGTTGAAATGCATACTTCTAAAAGTTTCATCTCAAGTTCACAAAGAGACTGCTTGTAAGCATTCCTCTGAGCCAAGGTTATGGCCTATACCCATTACTTGCTCATGTGTTTGCCTAATGTAGGAAGAGCCCATTGGAATGGGTTTTCTTTATACAGATACATTAGATTCTACCAACCAGGATTTTGCTTTGTAAAATTTACAAACCACCTGTTTAACCATTCCCTCCAACATTTTGCAGGTCAACATCCTATCTGCTTATTTACTATTTCTAGAATCTGCTCCCAAACCCCTGATTTCCCATGTTCTGCAAATCCTAACAATTCTGTTTTGTTCAGTCTCCTAACATCTCTCTGGTTTCCCTTGATTCAATGGTGACCTCACAATCATGCATACAAATTCCTGTAGAATCCCAGGATGAAGTCCTCTGGAAATGGAGCATGGGATTCCTTTAACTAGCCCATTGTTTCCTGGAGATTTGTGTCTCCTTTCAGCCCATGCTTGACTTTTAAGTTTTGAAGATAATTTTCTGTGATTGAAATACCTCTCAAATCTACCGGCATTATACCATCATCTCCAGTGTTGTACATTTTTTCTCTCTTGTTCACATCAGTGGTCTGAACAGAGGTGAAATGATCGGTTTTATTGCCTTTGTCACTTTTGTAAGCTTTGGCTTAACAGTGTATTATGATATTGACAATTTTCTTATACATTGTGCAATTTGTGTCCTTGGATAGATGACCTTCCTTGCCAATATATAAGTACTGTTTTAAAACCTGAACTCATCAGAGAATTTCTGGGCAGCCTTACTAACATCTTTATCTCCATATTTATTCATCATAATGTGGATGGAATTTCATTTTTAAAGCCCATTATCTTCCATAAGTCATATTCTTTCAGGTTTTCTCTTCATAAAGCTGTATTTGAACTTTCTCTAAACTGCTTTTCAAAACTTTTTATTCTTTTTTTTTTTTTTTTTTATTGGTTGTTCACAACATTACAAAGCTCTTGACATATCATATTTTCATACATTAGATTGAAGTGGGTTATGAACTCCCAATTTTCCCCCAAATGCAGAATCACATCGGTTATACATCCACAGTTTTACATAATGCCCAATTAGTAATTGTTGTATTCTGCTACCTTTCCTATCCCGTACTATCCCCCCTCCCCTCCCCTCCCTTCTTCTCTCTCTACCCCATCTACTGTAATTCATTACTCTCCTTGTTTATTTTCCCATTCCGCTCATAACCTCTTATATGTAATTTTGTATAGCAATGAGGGTCTCCCTTCATTTCCATGCAATTTCCCTTTTCTCTCCCTTTCCCTCCCATCTCATGACTCTGTTAAATGTTAGTCTTTTCTTCCTGCTCTTCCTCCTTGCTCTGTTCATGGTTGCTCTCATTATATCAAAGAAGACATTTGGTATTTGTTTTTTAGGGATTGACTAGCTTCACTAAGCATAATCTGCTCTAGTGCCATCCATTTCCCTGCAAATTCTATGATTTTGTCATTTTTTATTGCTGCCATTGTGTGCCCTTCTCGGACTATTTCCTGAAGACCTTAAAAGAGCATGCTACAGGGATGCTGCCATATCGATGTTCATAGCAGCACAATTCACAATAGCTAGACTGTGGAACCAACCCAGATGCCCTTCAATAGATGAATGGATAAAAAAAATGTGGCATCTTTACACAACTTTTTATTCTTAAGGCCTTGGGTATATGCCTGACTGTGATCAAATGTTCACATCTTATGTATTGGCAATTCCAAGATGGCATGGTCACTTTTTCCTATGCTTCCTGTTGCATTTACTGTCCCAGAAAATGAAAAACCTAAATGAATAGTACACTTTGTCAGGATAATTAGCCTAAGTAATTGATATCAGTGAATAGTTATGTGGCAGGGGTCTGCTGGTTCCTGATTGCTTGATTTTATTCGGTAACACGAAGTGAGAGCTGTCAATTTTGGACTTGGCCCTTAGGGAAATGCAATATGACTGGCCCAGCAACTTCATCTATAGCTTCACTTGAAAAGCTTGAAAATCGACATACACATTTTTATATTGAAGCAGAGTATACTCATAAGCACGTTGAAATTGAGACTCCAAAGTACCTCAACACGCTTCTCCAGGGCCCTGTAATTCATGACCACAATGAGCAGAACAGCGGTGTTCCTTGTTTATTCCATCTGTGTAACCCAATCGTGGTAAAATTAAAACTTCATAAACAAGAAGATATTGAACTCTTTAGCAAATTCAGCTATTTGTGAAGAAAGCCCAAATGGGTTTTTCAATGCAGACATTTTGTCGAGACACTTAATTTGTTTGTCAGACCCCAAATGTGGGAGTATCAACAATTGTTATTTTTTTTTCCCATGTGAGACATAACAATATAACAACTTATGATATCATTAGCATTTTGTTCTAGTCTTCTTTGTTAGGTTTTGGTTGGATTCTCAATTGAAATAATGATATGTGTGATAACTGCAGAACACTAGTCAGGATATTTAACATCTGTTAGATTGGTGTTTGTCTAAGAAAGTTCAATGGTGTAAAGGGAGAAAATATTAGAACTTTGACTCATATTCTTTGCATATCTCATCAATTTGAATTTTGTGCATGTTTTATAAGGTATATAGTATATTAATACAATATTACATTTATAAAATATATTAATAAATAAATGTAAATAAACTGTGGGATTAAAATGTTTTGATTGTGGAGCATGACCAAAAAATATTGGGAAACCATGATGATTCATCTAATAGTGAGCCCCAACTTTTAAAATTTTGTTTTTATATATATATATATATATGTGTGTGTGTGTGTGTGTGTGTGTGTGTGTGTGTGTGTGTATGAATTATCTTCCAGAGCTTACAACTAGTGTTTTGCTACAGTTAAAAGTAAAATCTATAAGTATTTACTGAGAACTTAATAGGAACAAATATGAAAAAAATGTTAAGTAAAAAATAGGAATTTCTGGATTGCAAAGTTTGGTAAACATTGGAATAGGCCATGGGAGAAAGTTCTAGCTGTCTCTTTATGTCTTCTCTCTTCCTCTTCACCAGCAGAGCCTATGATTTTTTAAAACTGTGCATACTCCTCATTTCCCTCACTCCTGGGTGCTACATGTGACCAAGTGATGGCTGGTATCCTTAAAAAGGGAAGGAAGTCATGCCTTGCTTTCCTTATTCTTTACTGCTGGAAGGAATAAGGAATGTGGTGGCTGAGGATCAATTAAGTATCCATCTTAAACCACTAGGACAAATCCACATATTAGGGGCGATAGACCAAGACAGAAGGACCATGGAGTCACTGTGACAGCTCTAGACTGCTCGGCTCTAGATTATATTTATGAGAAAGAGAAAGAAGGTTTTATCTCATTGAAAACATTTTAATTTTGAGTTTTCAGTTATTTGCCATTGAATCAATCTGTCTAATGCAATAACTGAGTGAAATATTTCCCTGAAATACAATATGTTAAAAATGATACCATAAAATACTTCAAATACTATGGATTTAGTTATACATACTTATTATTCCAACTTTTATTGAATACTAGTGACTACATACACAGAAAATATTATATTACTTATAGTTAAAACAAGAGATATTAACACGATCAATGGTATCTAAAAGTAAGAATGAAGCCAGGTGTGGTGGTACATGCCAGTAACTCAGGAGGCTAAGGAAAAAGGATGGCAAGTTTGAAATCAGCCTCAGTAACACAGTAAGACCCTGTCTCAAAGTTTTAAATAAATAAATAAAAAGGACTGAGGACTGTATGACCACTGTGATTCTGCAATCTGTACAATCAGAAAAATGAGAAATTATACCCCAATTGATTCAAATGTATGAATTGCCAAGATCATTGTAATGTCATGTGCAGCTAATAAAATAAATAAATAAATAAATAAATAAATAAATAAGTAAGTAAATAAATAAATAAATAAAGGACTGAGGATGTGGCTCAGTGGTAAAGCCTGTCTGGCTTTAATTCCCAGTACCAAAAAACAAAAATTAAGAGTGGAACAATAAAGAACTGGAGTTTAAAATAGAAAGGGAACAACAGTACAGAAGAAAACATTTGATCTTGGCCTGACCCATGAGAAGGGGAAGATATTGGCAGGTGGGGATGGTCACGTAGGCAAAAAGCACATTCCAATATTGAGAAAATATGAGGCATGCATGAGGAAGGGTAAATAGATGGGGAAGAAAATTGCCCTTAATTTGGTCTAGGATGAAACGTTTTGTGTGTGAGGCAGTTCATAACCAACATTTCTCTGGAAAGAAATCAGCATTCCTGATTGCACAATTTTCTGATAAACTTTAATGCAATTAAGATCTCTTCTGGGAAGTCAGCGTCTCACCTCCTCCGCTGATGTTCTTCAACCAGACACATTATCTTTCCTGAGTTCTGCCTAAATTTTTTATCTAAACAATTTCTTATAACATATCTCTACAGAGTAAGTCTTCGATTTAACCTCTTTGGTCCTCTTCCTTGGCTGTGAGAGAAATATGTCAAAAAAAAAAAAAAGGTTTTCTAGCATAAACTTATTTTGACAAAACAAAATGTGCCTGTGAGGGCATAGTGACAAATCAGGATAAATGATACTGGAAATTGATGAATACTGGGCAAAGGAATTTAATTTACTTGGTGGGACATGTGGAGCCACTGATGATGGCCATAAGCACAGAACCTACTTAAATGCATGGTTGTTGGTTTGCATTGAAGAGTTTGATGTAATCTAGGTAGCACTGTGGGCTGCATGTCTGGTAACAGAGTGCTGGATAACTCAGGACAAGCTGAGCTGCTTCTCCACCATAGCTGCCACATGAAGATCACCAATGCTTGTCTGTACTAGATTGTGATTTTTGGAGCACAGACGGCAGTCTTCATTCTTCTTTCCCCACTTAGCTCAATTCTAGGTGTTTCCCATGTCCTTATAAAATTCTCCTCTCTTAAAGAGCAGGAAGAAAAGACTAACATTAAACAGAGTCATGAGATGGGAGGGAAAGGAAGAGTAAAGGGAAATTGCATGGAAATGAAGGGAGACCCTCATTGCTATACAAAATTACATATAAGAGGTTGTGAGGGGAATGGGAAAATAAACAAGGAGAGTAATGAATTACAGTAGATGGGGTAGAGAGAGAAGATGGGAGGGGAGGGGAGGGGGGATAGTAGGGGATAGGAAAGGTAGCAGAATACAACAATTACTAATTGGGCATTATGTAAAATTGTGGATGTGTAACCGATGTGATTCTGCAATCTGTATTTGGGGTAAAAATGGGAGTTCACAACCCACTTGAATCTAATGTATGAAATATGATATGTCAAGAGCTTTGTAATGTTGTGAACAACCAATAAAAAAATAAATAAATTATATAATAATAAAAAAAATAAAATAAAATTCTCCTCTCTTGAGCTGCCACGGCATTGTACTGTCTAGACTCTTCCCTTTCCTTTACCCAACTCCCCGATGACCATTATTTTGTCTCCTCAGTAGTTTCCTTTTTTCTCCAGCCTCTGGGTGCAGCCTTTGCCAAAATGCCGCTCTGTGTCCCCCTCCTTCCTCATGACCTTTCTCTTAGGGTTTTTATACCCGATGGTACATCAGGACCTCCTGAAGCATTGTAAACATTTCTCACCATATAAATTGTAAGAGCTGTTCCTATGGGCACTTTGTTGAAAATAGCAGGATAGATTTTCATAGATTTTGGCTAGGCTGCAATCTGCCTGGATGCATGAGGGTGAACTAATGATATCTCAATAATTTACCCCTAAGCTAACTTGAAAAATCACTGTCTGGCACCAGCCCTGAGGAAATACATTAAGGAAGATTTTTCCCAAACTAATACTAACAAGATGTCTTACGACATATTTAAGACAGATACAATTGAAAGTTTCATTTTGCAAGTTGGTGAAGTAGGAGGAGATTATGGAGATTATTATTTTATCAGGTTATTTTCTTTCCTACATCTATTCCATGTCTATGCCTTGTTTCAAATTCTAAGGTTGTAGTTGTCACATGTAACTATACATTTGACTGAATTCCTTGAAAACACAAATTATATAGATTTGCTTCTGAGTATCTATTGTTCAGCATATGCCTAGTATAGGGTAAATGCAAAAAAATTGATAAATTAAACAAAAATGAAAAATGATGTCATTAAGGAAAATGTAATTATGTGACAAATAATTAATTATAAACTAGACAAAAGGTAAGAATAATATCGAGAAGATTCTGAAGGTCTGAATTTGATTCAAATCAAATTTTAAAGATATGTCAATTATGGAAATTATAATTAGCTTTTATACTTTGTTATTTATTACTTTCAGTTCAATTTGCCTCTACCTGACTTCCTTCATCATTGTCTAAAATGCATTTGCAAATTCTTTGACATTCTACTATCTGGAATCTTCCTGCAATAAAAAGATTGAGTCAACTTACCTGTCCCTTGAACATGGACAAGACTCAGTGACTAAATTCTACCAAATTAGAATGAGGGAGACACAATCCTAGGATACTTCCAAGACCTGGTTAGTACAGTGATACAGCTTCTGCCTGATTTCATGGTTTAGGACGTGTGCCTTTGGGGGCCTGAGCTGCCATGAGAGAATTCCACATACCTTAAAGCTTCCACAATGCAGAAAACAAGTGAAGAGAACACCTAGGAGGCCCCAGTTGTTCCAGCCACCCTCCATCTGAATTTTTCCAGGTGGTGTATCAGGCAAGTGAATGAAGACGTCTTCAAAATGACCCAGACCCAGCCACTATCTGCCTATACCCTCATTACACTCTGCTGAGTCATTCCCACATTCCTGAACCACAGAAACATGAAAGATAATAGATGCTTCTTGTTATTTTATACCACTAAGTTTTGGGATGATTTGCTCTATAGCAATAGATACACACTTTTGATAAATCGTCAAAAGTTTTGGGATGATTTGCTCTATAGCAATAGATATACACTTCTGATAAATCGTCATCCCTAAAATCAGTCAGATTCATCTTTCTACGTTCAACGTGTTTTTCAAAATATTAAAATTTACATGTAATAAATCTATTTACATGCTCTTTAATTTTATTTATATTTCTTACATATATCCCTGATTAGCTGAAGCAAGGGACTTCTCATGCCAGTTTGAAAATTACAAACATCAGCTTCAAAATCTGCAGCCTTATAGATCCATTGACATGCTTGGCCAGGGAGAGAGGTGGAAGGGTACCAAGTCGCTATGAAAGTTGATCAGTAGATGGTCCGAGTGCACGGGCATCATTAGTACAAATGCATATAGTTTTTTAGGGCAAAGACATGTAACCCTTTAAGGAAGATAGCCTGTCATCTTTTCTGTGACCCAGAACATGGAAGAGTATATACAAATATGGGAGATGAAACTGTTTCCATTCAATCTGTGTTAAGCAGGGATAGTTATAAATAATTATACAAAATTCCTTCTATGGAATCCTGAGCTTTTTAAAAGGAGCTGCATTGTTTGGTCTGATCAGAAACAAATTCTGTATTCCTGTCTTAATATAGGTGCTCAGGTTTTTAGGGACTATAGGTGAGACAGAAACAATTGCCCAACTCAGTGATCATTCTAGATAAAGATATTAACCAATTCACTCAGCCAAAATGGGAGAGTGGACATTTGAGGGGCAGTTCATGACTACAGAGGGTTCTAAAGGAATTTTCACTTTTGACGAGGATCTGGTATTTGTTAGCTGTTTGTTGAATTTTGAGAAACTGTTGCATTTGGTTGGACTTCAGATTCTTATGTTTTGACTCTTTTACAACATATAAAATGGGGTGGGGGTTCTTTCAAACTTTCTTTGTTTTGTTTGAATTAGAGCTCCGGTCACTCTGTGGATCTCTCTGCTGGAATGCTCTTCTCTCAACTTGTACCCCCACAGGCTGCCTTCCTATCATGGGCATATGATTGGGATGGTTCCAAGAACCCTTCCTCTTACCACTAGGGTTGATCACTATGATGTCACTAATGGTGCTCATACCTCCCTGAGGTCATTTTCCATGTTGTGTGATCACCATTTGTTTTCTGACCTCATTTGCTACACTGTGAACTCATAAAAGATGGGACCTTGGTTTTCTGGTTTCTTCCCATGGATCAATAAAGATGGTATGTCTTTCCTGATCTCTTTGCCCCATTCCCTGGTCTAACAATAGACTCTCTCCTAATAGGTCTTAATAGCTTGCCATTTATGGAGGTGGAAAAACGGTTGTTTAGTGGATCTCTTTAGGTTGCTTGGCAAGAACCAGTGGATAAGTTATGATTCTCAGCAGGAGAGACAGAGGCTGATCTTGATTTGCTTCAAGGTCTCTAGGGGATACTGGTGCCGAATAGCTAGTATACTAAACACTGGTGTGTGCTTCCCCTGCATAGCTGGTAACAAAACTTGGGTTGTTTTGCTCCGCTCTGCAGGATACTTTCATAAGAAAGTTATAAAAAGATGAAACAGAAGAGAAGTCTCAGCCTATCTTTTGTAAAACCCATGGTATATCTGGCCAAGCCCAGTTCAACCAGGATGCTGAGGAAAGGGAGTTACACATCTCCTCAGTCTGCCCTGTGAATCTCAGTCTGTCCTGGTGGCTCTGGTGTAGTGTTTGATTGGACTCATTACCTTTTATTAGGCAAATGCTTGGAATTCAAGTGAGCAAGACACACACACACACACACACACACACACACACACACACGACTTTATACACTTTGGGAAACAAATGGTTCTAAAGAAAGCAAATGTCCAAAGGTGTCCCTCATCCCAGTGTCCACTGTTCTCCTTAGATGCCCTACTGATGCAAAATATCAGAGAAACAGATATTATTTTTCCTGAGCTTATTTTCTGCAACTTGTTGTTTTGATGAATAAGTCACTTGATTTTTGCCATTAATATCAGTCAAAACTGATTCTTGCATCCTACTTTGCCTTCTGGAGGCCTGGAAAACTATCAGGATTGCTTCCTGGAAAGCCAGAGTCCAGCAAATGACAACAGGTTAATGAGCCCAGTGGGAAGCTGAAATATAGTAAATTAAAAAATTCATTGTTGAACTGGAAAATTTATGGTCATTCCATTTAGAGACACTTCTGAAATTTTGTGTTATGAAGTAAAAATGAGAATCTTTGCCTTTGAGCCAGAAACATAAAGGTCTCTCTGTCTCAGATTATGTACTCACTATTTTTCTGAAAATTATTAAAAACACCATGATATAATTTTTAGATTGGAAAGGAAGCAAGAATAAAATATAGCATTTCTATGTATGAATGCATACAAGGATTATGCTTTTGGGTGGAAACTTGTTTAATATAATCACCATTTTAAATTTTAATTTTGAGTTGTGTTACTAGGCTGGGGGAACCACTGTACAACCTCAAAACCAGACAAAATCTCATTCTTTCAACCTAAGGGCTATTTTGGTGTCAGTGTTTAAAACGCCTTACTCTTAAGAAAGACGCTCCAAATTGATATTTTACTATAAAATTCTGTAAACCTTAGGTAAAATATTGTTATTTCTATTCAGATTATATCTGGAAAAGTGACTCAGGATGGTATGAGAGCAAGTCAGGGACAGAAGTGAGAATAGTTAGTTCCTGGGTCTCCTAATTCTGTTCTTGGGCTATAAATTGCATATTGCTCTGCTGGCTTTATGGTTTAACGAACAAAAGATTCAGCAGAATCTTTGGACATCAAATGGCCTTTATGAAACAATGTCTTGATGAGTTAAGTAAAAATGAATCAGAAACACATGGACTCAACTTCCCTTGTAATATAAGAGGGCATACAAATCAAGGAAAGGAACACTTCACAAACACTGGATTTGGGTTTCCTGAACCTGAAATGTTAAAATAATTAACAAGGACTTATTGAGGCTGAGAAGTGATCAGTTCCAGTATTCCTAACTCAAAACTAAAATGAGGAGAGGCGGAAAGATCCTAGAAGAGAAGGAATGGCCATGGGGACCTTTGGAAATTAGCTTTCCTCCCAAACTATTTATTTCCCAAAGCTCACAAAGTTGCAAAGCAACTTTGCTTTCTTATAAACTTATTTTTTCTTCTCTTTTGTTTTGATTTCCAAGTTTCAACTGAAGACCTAACTAAAATGTTATGAATTGGTTCAGCTCATCTTTCTAGGCCCTTCTCAAAGGCAGGAAATGATGACATTTGGTAAGACAATGCTCTGTTCATTCTTGAATTGGAGATAAATTCATATATTGGCCATACAGGAAGTTTGGTTAAGTAATCACGTTGAATTTATTTCCTAATGCACTGGACTTCTCAACATTCCCCAAACCCAGAAAATAAATTCTTTTAGAGAGCACTGTTAAAAAGTTGTAGGAAAGGATTATTATGTACTAGAGTACAGATTTTAAAATAGACTGTAAGTCTGGAGAAAAATCAGAAAAGCTTGAATTATTAGAAACTGAGAAACAATGGTTTCCTTGCTTGATCCTACAACATATCTGGGATTCTCGGAATTCTTTCTCTGGTGCCTCCTCCTCCTCTTCTTTTCCTGAAGTGCTCTGGAAACTGTCTGCCCCTCAGATTTTCCACAGTTTTCCTATATCCTTTGTGACTTTTCTCTCCACATCCAAGTCTGGCTGCAGAGTGTGAAGCACGCCCTCACCACTACTCAAGAATACAAATTTATTTTTAAGTCAAGCCAAAGGGTACTGCCCAGATTGCACTGTTAATGTCTACTTGCCCTACTAGTAATAACAACTACTATGGGGAAGTTTCCATCTCTGAAGACCTGATGATAGAACATTTGTTCCCTATTGCTATGTATAGCATAGTCCTAACCTTTCAGGGCATATTCTTGTGTACCCGTTCCATTTATAAAAGAAATTGTATTTTTAACCACTTCAGGCCCCTCAATCAGGCATAAACTAAAATACTATCTTTTATAATTTAAATATTAAACACTTCACTCACTCATCAATATATGTTGTCTCCTAATTAGCCCCAAACATCCACCACTATGAATATGATGGTCAAATGTGTGATGTAATTTGAATCTAACAATTGTGAAAAATATTTAGTAAAGCCCAAGAGTCCAGGGGAGCAACTTCAATAATTCTATCAATAAACATTATCACATTGTTTCAACCAGAATCTCTCTACTGATAATAATTTATCATGTGGAAAGATATAGGAACAATTTATTTTTTTGGCTTGGGAGTGCTATTTATATGCAAGCTGACACTCCATTTTGATGTGTGATCTTCTTTCAGATACTTGAACCCATTATTTCCATTCTTGCCACTTTAATAATAGCTACGTTCTTCTGAGCTCCTATTATGAGGCAGGAACATGACTCATATTCCTTTATTTACCCCTTGAACAACAATATGAAACAGGTAAAAAGATACCCCTATTTCACAATCAAGCAAATTTAGACTCAAAATTAGTTTGTTCACTATGAAGCCATTGATAAAATAGAAGAGCCTGCCCTTGAACCCAGCTCCAACTCCAAAGCATATTTGATTCACAACATTCCTGTCTATTTTCTCAAGTGTCTGTAGGCCTGGAACTTCTAAAGAAATGTGCTGTATAAATTAGTTCTTATGGTAGGTTTTCCTGGCCCTTACTACTCTATCTCACTATTTATGACTGTATCATTATAGGTCCCTAAAATGTTAGAGTGGTAGGGACATTTAAGATCATCAAAGCCAACCTCAGTTTTACAAAGACAAAAAGCCCTAGAAATACAATGTCCTCTTCAAGTGTGCCACTTAAACTACAATCAGTCCTCCTGCCAGCAAGCTTTCCAATTCATTTAACATCTGGGATGGCCAAAGTATAGACAAAAGAGAAAACTTTGCTGAGGAAAAAAAAGCTCATAAGTCTACCTCACATGTACCCGAAATCTACCATATCTTTAAAGTCATTGCAAAAGCAGCCATTTCTCAACCCCAAAGTACTTGCATTTTGCATTGGGTTCCAATGACTGTCTAATCTTTGAATATACTTTTTTTAAAAATATTGTTTCTTCTAGAATAAAAATAAGCTGTGATTTATAAGAATATCACAGGGACTTCAGAGACAATAATCTTTGAATATTCTGTTTTCTTAAAAATCTTGCTTGTTGAAGTTTATTTTATTTTTAATTGACATATAATAATTGTACATATTTATGGGTACCATGTGATGTTTCAATGTAGGTATACATTCTGTAATGATCAAATCAGGATAATTAGCTGTTTTTAACACCTGGATGTCAAGGTAAAAAAAGGTAGTATTGTAAGTTTTCAAATGCTATTGTATGAATGAAATGAGCACCTGTTATAGTAGTATAAATCCAGACCTTGTTTTATATTTTGAGTATAAAATTTAGAAATTACAGTTCAGTACATCCATAGTAGTTTTTAGATACTTAGACTCAGGATTCTTTATCATATTCCTGTATTTTCTTTTACTTAGTTTGCCATAAGTCCTAAAACTTTAGCCTGTTTTCTATTTTAATAAAACAGACAATTGATAGTGCAACCACAATTATTTTTATTGCATTTGCATTATATGAAAATACTGTCTGAAGAGCTTTATATGCATTATTTCACTAATCCTTATCAAGTGGGCTCAATTATTATTACAAGATTACAGATGCTGGAACTGAGACACAGGTTAAATAACTTTCTAGAGCTAAGAAATTAGAGAAAATAAAATTGAGCTGTTCTGCAGGTATCCTTTTGGTTTCTTTCACCCCAAAGATCTCCCAATTCTCTCCTTTGGTATTCTCTAAAGACATGCAAATATTGTATGCATTCTTCATCACCTTAAAAGAAAATAGGACTTTGGTGGTAATTACTGCTACAAAACAGAGAGGAGCACAATCTAAAGGCTGGTAAGTTACAAGGTTACAGAATCTTAGGAAATTGTTTTGACTATGAGTTGTGGTCAGTAGTTTATGACCTCTTCCTGTCATGACAAAAGGAAACCCTCATCCTCTTCTGTTCTCTTATTTTATTTGCCTGTGCACAGCAGTCTCTCACTCCTCTTTTCCTGCTTTCTTGGTTGGAGAAGCAGAGGTGTCTGAAGATACTGACAACAGAGGTTGAACCAGAGGTGGAATTCGGCCCCATCCCATGGACTGATTCATTGTTGATGCCCTCCAGACCTCTTGGGATACTCATGACCAGGTTTCCCTGTAGCCCAGAAAGATCACCCTGCTCCTGGTGGGAGAAAAAGGAGGAAAAGGAGGAGGGGAGGAAGAAATATCTTTATCAGTTGAAGCAGAATTGGCATGTTTTCCTGTACCATCTTCCTGGGCTTATTTTTCTTTTAAATTCTTACCCTTGTAGAATAATAAAGGATCCATATTATTGGAATCCCATGGTGAATTGGGCCACTGACATTTCTATGGCAACACCAGTTGATGAATTTTTTGATTCTTAGCCTACCCCTTGTCCAGGCATTTGTCTGTTGGAAGTAGGTGGCACATTTCATACAGAAATGATCCCCACTGTGTTTTAATGACCTAGAATTAGGCTGAAAACTCTGATTAAAATTATAAAAAACAAAAACCTAACAAGAAGACACAGGTCTTGATTCTGCCGCTAATCAGTTTTGTGATTTTGGTATATCCTGCAAGTTCTTTGGGTTTCAGTTCCCTAACTTTTAAAGTGAGAGAAAAACAACAACAACAACAAAACCCCCCTGTCATTTCTCAGGTATCTTTTTGTTCTGATGTTCTCTGATTTGTAGGAACTATGTGAATTTTAAAAAGAAACTTGTAAACACAGGCTGGTAAGGGGATTCATGCTTCTCTATTTGAGTTATCAGACTTTGGTTCTGAATATTAAAACAATTGAATATTTTTCAATTAGTTTTCCATGTAGTACAGAACACATATTTAATTCAGGAAGAAAAAGAGCTAAAGTCTTGTATTCGGGGAAAACGAAGTGCTCTTTAGTTTTCTTAGACATTAAATGGCTCATTCAAAGCAACATTTTGATAAATTGTGTAAATGAGAGAGGAACATATGGATTAAATTTTCCTTGAAATACATACGCACTTAAAAATTAAGAAGAAAAAGTGCTTGGCAAAGCCCATTTGGGGTTCTGCCAAATGGGAAACATTTTAAAAATAGTTGAAAATGCAGTTTTATCTAAAAATGCTTCCATATTCACCCATTCTTATTGATCATATATTTTTAAATTTGGTATTTACTCTCCTTGTACTTATTTTTACGGTTTTTTTAATGCCCTGGGGTTGTTCAATTTTTTAATATATATTTTTTTCAAACAAAAAACATAATCCATCATTCACTGGAGAGCACATCACAGTCCCTGTCTCTCCCTGTGTGATTCCTGCCACTTGGACTTCTGGGGAGGATGCAACTTGATTCTTTCTGGAGTAAGAAGTAGCATTAATTTATATTGCTATAATGAGAAATTCTAAGGAGCACTTTGCATAGAAAAATAAAGGGGATCTGGTCTTTGAAGATGTGAAATATGGTAAATGACTTACCAGTAAATCAAGCTATTGTAGTTTAGGAGCTTTGAGGGAAGATAAGACCTGAGTTTCCTGATTATATATAATTCAAAACTAGATAATCAAAAGACGGAGATACATTCCTGTACAAGGATAGAGGAGTTGGGTTTGTCAATAGATACCATTGTACAATTCAAAGAAAAGAAAAATTATTTTCTCAAATTCTCAAAAATCACAGATTTCTGATAAAATTGGCAGCACTTTCTAGTTGTAAGTGTTGAATTCATCTGGAAATGACTCAGTGCAATTTGTGTAATTACTTTACAGCTATCTGCAAGACAAATGGTGGCAGTCACATCTCCACAGACACATGCACAGATTCAGGTCAGCAGGACATGCTCCTGATACTGACCCTCTGGGTAAGATTTTCCTCCCCTCCCTGGTCTTCTTTCCTTTATATAAACTAATCTTTTTGGTGGAGTGCTACTTTATCATGAAAATATAATGAGAAAAGTATATTTTCTTGATGTTATAATCTCAAACCCAGGAGACATTGCCATCAGATTTAGCATTCCACTCAGGAAATGTCCAAAACAATGCTAAGTTTTTTTTTTTAAATGATAACCATATCTTGTCTCTTGAGACTAATCTTTAAAATAAAAAAGTTTGTTTTTCTTAATAGGTAGTCCTTTTTCTTCTGTTTTTAAAAAAATAATTTTTCAATCAATTATTTTTATTCAAAGAGGAATCTTCCTCATTGAATTCATATTTTATTCACACAGAATTACAAATAGAATATGTATAGTTACTTAAGCTCTGAAATGAAAAATGTAGGCAATTTTCTATAACTTCAGCAGTAATCACAGGAGGGTGGACTTACATGATACCTTGGCATTTCCTGTGTCTTTGGTTTATGTTTATACAGCCATTCAACATAAGAATATATTTGAAAATAAGTGATTTAAAAATTCTTAATTCTACTTACTTAAAGAATATTATAAATAATGCTATGAAATAAAATTTTCTTTTAACCTATACCCTTTAAGTTCTACATTATTTTATTCTTAAGTATATTTGAAATGTAGTGACATATTCAGAAAGTCTGAAAGAGAAGGATTGAATGTAATTATTTTATGAATGGCATTGTGGAAAATTATTTCAGCTCATGCATAAAGAAAGTAAATACTAAAATGCTCTCTTTGGTGTAAGGGTTCAATTTGTCAAGACCCAAGTATATGATCTAAATAGCTTGGAGACAGACTATTGTCATAGTTTCTTAATTACAAAGAGAACTTACTTTCTAAAAAATCAACTTCATCAAGGCATAATTTGCATATAATAAAATGCACCCATTTAAAAATGTACATTGAGATGAATTTCAACAAACATAGACCTATATGGCATTTCTGTCACCACAGTCAAGACAGAATATATGTGTTACCCCAAATTCCTTCATGTCCTGTTACAGTTGTTGCCCTTCCCAAAAGACTAGGCAACACTGACCTACTTTTGTAGTACAATAAACTAGTTTTGCCTGTCTTAGCATTTGATATAAATTCAATTATATATGTACTCTTCTGTTTCTGACTTTTTTTTGCATAGCATCGTGTTTTTGAAATTGATCCATGCTGCATGTGTCAGTAGTTTCCATTTTGGTTGTTCTCACCTTTTGACTTCCATGAGTAAAGTGACTATGAATATGTATGTATGGTACATGTATTTTGAGAGGACATATGTTTTGTTTCTCTTGGGTAGGTACCTAGAAGTGAGATTGATAGGTTAGTTGATAAGTATATATTCAAATTTATGGGAAACTCATAATTGTTTTTCCAAAATAGTTGTATCATTTTCTAATCCTACTAGGAGTATATTTAGTTCTTCACATCCTTGTTAACACTTCGAATTTTTGTGCTTTTTAAAATTAGCCATTCTACTAAGTGCATAATAGTATCTCATTGTGATTTTTAATTCGTATTTTCCTGATGACTAGTAACGTACAGCATCTTTCCATGATTATTGGATATTTGCATATATTCTTTCTCATTCTTTTAAAAATTTTTGAATTTTTTGGCTTCTGGTTGAATTACAGGAATTCTTTATATATTTTGATTAAAAGTCTTGTTGAATATATGTACTGCTAATTATTTCAAGGTCTTTTTTGACAGTATTATATCAGGACACATAATATCCTGCAAAATTGAATCAGTTTGCCTTATTGAAAATATTCCCCCTCAACAACAACAAAACAAACAATTCAAAAGGGCAAAGGACTTGAACAGAAATTTCTTTACAGAAGAAATTAAAAAATGGTCCATGAGTACTTTAAAAAATGTTCAATATCACTAATCATCAGAACGATGAGAATCAAAACCACAATGAATTATTTTTATTTAAAGAGGAATCTTCCTCATTGAATTCATATTTTATTCACACAAAATTGCAAACACAATATATACAGTTACCTAAGCTCTGAAATGAAAAATGTAGGCAATTTTCTATAACTTCAGCAGTAGTCACAGGAGCATGTCCTACTGACCTGAATCTGGGTATGTGTCTGTGGAGATGTGACTGCCACCATTTGTCTTGCAGATAGCTGTAAAGTAATTACACAAATTTCACACCCATTAGGATGGCTATTATTAAAAGTAAATAGATAGACAAACATGCAGAAACAGCAAGTGTTGGTTAGGATGTAGAGAAATCAGAGCCCTCAAGCATCACATGAGAGGATGTAAAATGGGGCAAATCTGCTGCTGAGAAAGTTTGGTAGTTCCTCAACAACTTAAACACAGGATGATTATATGATCTTACGCTCCCACTTCTGAGTATACTCGCGCGCGCACACACACACACACACTCACACACACACAGACAAATGGAAATCAAGGACTTGGATAGATATTTGAACACTGATGTCTGTCATAGTATTGTAAATTGCCAGAGGTAGAAGCAACCTGAGTGCTCATGGACAGGTGAATGGATCAACAGAATGTGGTATTACCAGAGGATGGAATATTATTCAGACTCAAAGAAGAACAAAGATCTTACACAGGAGCCTAGAGGAAGATGGCGGAAGTGAGCTAGGCAGCACACCCTGATCTCCTTACAACATAGAAAGGAGGCAGTGAAGGAAAAGCAGAATGGAGAGGGGGATGACAAAATAAATGCTCAAGACTCAATATTAAAAAGTCTGAGATCTGGAGAGACTGGAAATAGGTTACCAGAGTGGAAAACAAACTCAGAGGCCCCTAACCCTGAACATGAACCTGGGGAGGAAAAGTGGGTGAGGGGCAACAGAGAGAGAAGAGGGGCAGAAAAATCTCTTAAGCTCACCCACTTAAAAAAATTTAGAAAGATAGACAAAATTTAAAGCATGACAGTAACAGAAGTGTTCTTAAAACAGAGCAAACAGCTTAAAATCAAACTGTGAAAAGAAAACTGAGCTGGGGGTCCACAACCATCTTTTGGAGCCCTCAGCCTACCAGTCACCCCCTTTAATTCACATAGCTTCTTTCCACACCCAAAGAGCTGCAGAATAAACCAGAAGGAAGTCTCCTGTAGGGGGAACTCTTAAAAATCCAGCCAGAAAGAACTTTTAGAAGGACTACTACTAGCCAAAAATCACTTGAACTCCCTTACTGGAAACAAGGGGAATGAGCTATCTGGGACCTGTGCCAGGAAGTACGTCTAATCCTGCTCAACCAACCCAGGCAAGGGTGGAAAGCTCTGTGTAGCTTCTGCTTGCTCACCTCAGACAGAGACAGCAATGGAGAAGCTTTGCCCCCAAACAGAGGAAAGTAGATTCATCAGACCCAACAACTGACTCTAGAGGCACCATGGGAAGCCTAAGGACAGTCCCTGGGATCTTAATGCCATACCTGAGGGAAGCTGGGTGAATATCCAGTGACATAAGAGCTGGTGGAAAATTACCAGAATCTATGCAGCAGGAAGAGGCAGATCCCAGCCTTAACTGGTGCCCATCCTGACCTGTGATCAAAGATGGTAAGTGAAAGGCATTGTTTGAATGCTTGCAGTCTAAGTAAACAGAGGGAATCAACGCTAACCATTCATAACCTGTGGCAGTGGAAACTACAGTCTAGGTGAACCACCTGGGACTCTTTACTACTTCAGAGAGAAGCAGTGGCTGGGGGAATACTTCTGCACCACAGAACACCCACAGAAAACCCACAACCAGAGTTCCTGCACTCACAGACAGCCGCCAAGATCTTCACTACCATGAAAAAGAATCCTATAGAGGGGAGTAGGTGCATGGTGACCCATAGCAATCACAGGGATATTCCAAAGCCAACATCCTGAACTGCTACACACAATAAAAACAACCAACCCAGAGCACTGCACTCTCTGAGCAGTAAGCTGCAGGCCCCTGAGCTGACAAACCAGAAGCTGCTGGAAGGAGGTTCATAGCAACTAGGGAATTGGTCCCTGTGCCCCTGAACCTCTGAAGAGATGCACAGGCAAAGACAGATGGACATCTGCTAAATGCCCAAACTCCATTGAAATCCAAACCAAGATTCAACAAGAATTTTCTTCACCTTGACTCTAATATCAAATTTGGTCATATAAATAAGTCTTTAACTTGAATGATAATTATTAACCCAATAGCCAAAATTGTATTTTCAACCTATTTGAATGTATTTTATCAACTGTTTGAAAGTATTCATTCATTGGAATCAATTTTTCTGTCTTTGTTTCTAGCTGTAGTTAATATTTGCTCCTTTTACCCCCTACTCATCATCTTCCATTATCTATTACTACCTAAAAAACCAACCATTCATCTGTTTGTTCCTCCTTTCTACCTTGGTATAAATTATTCTTTTATATTCTCTCTCTCTCTCTCTCTCTCTCTTTCTCCCTTTCTCCCAGCACCCTCCTATTTTCCCAATCTTTCTTATTCTTACCTTTTAGCTTCACTTAAGGTTATAGTAAGTTTACTAAATTTAACAACTATTTTTTTTACCTACTCCAAAACATTATTATAGGTTGATACCTGAATTTTGAGGAACTGTGGAGAACAATTGCAACAAGTTTTTATTTTGTATAAGGTTGACTAGAATACAGTTTGACTCTGAAGTTATAGAGTTCAGGGGCATATCGTAAGTGGTGTTCATACTGGGATCAGCAGAGCTCCCACATGGACTTAAAATATCATTATTGGATATTCACCCAACCCAGGGCTCTTGAGAGAAGCTCACAAAGTGGTACTTTACTTGGAAGAAAAAGTGAGAACTATAGCAATAGATGGGTGGACATACAAACAATATGAAAAAGCAAGGGAACAAACCATTCCAAAGAGCCCATCAAGCTTCAACAACTGACTTCATTGACACCATTGACACCACAGTGGAAGAAATGTCAGAAACGGAATTTAGAAAGCTCATAGTTTAAAATACTACATGACCTAAAAGAAAATGTAAGGAGTAAAATCAGAGACAAAATACAGGAAGTGAAAAATTGCTTCAATAAAGAGATAGAGATTCTGAAAAAGAATCAAATGGAAATCCTTAAAATGAAAGAATTAATAAACCAAATTAAAAATTTAATGGAAAGCATCACTAATAGATTAGTCCACTTTGAAGATAAATTTTCAGGCCTTGAAGACTCAGTATATAATCTTGAAAATAAAGTTGACCATGGAAAAAAGATTTTAAGAGACCTTAGACAGAACTTTTAGGAAATATGGGATAACATGAAAAGGCCAAATTTAAGATTCAGTGAGATAGATGAAAGTTCTGAAATACAAACTAAAGGAACATAAAATCTTTTCAAAGACATAATATCAGAAAATTTTCCAAACCTTAAGAATGAGATGGAAATTTGAATATAAGAGATATATCGGACTCAAATATACAAAATCACAATAGAGCTACTCCAAACCACATTATTATGAAAATGCCTAACATGCAGAATAAGGAAGAAACTTTAAAAGCTGCAAGAATAGAATGACTCGTCATATTTAGAGGTAAACCAATCTGGATTTCACCTGATTTCTCAACCTAGACTCTAAAAGCAAGGAGGTCTTAGAATAATATATACCAAGCTCTGAAAGAAAATGAATGTCAATCAAGCATAGTATACCTAGCAAAATTAAACTTCAGAATTGAAGATGAAATAAAACCTTCCATAATAAACAAAAGCTAAAAGAATGTAGAACTAGAAAGCCTGCATTACAAAATATACTCAATAAAATATTTCATGAAGAATCAATGAAAAAGAATAATGAAAACCAGCATAGGGAAGAGTTACACAAGAAGAATTGAAGGAGAATGAAATTCAACTTAAACATTAGAAATAAATCAAGATAGCAGGAAATAAAAATCATCTCTCCATAATAACAATGAATGTAAACAGGCTAAACTTTTCAAGCAAAAGACATACTTGGCAGATTGGATTAAAAAATGTCATATATACCTAATTAAAATAAGTAATTAAAAATTAAATAAAAATAAAAAACCATTACCAACAATACATTGTCTGCAATAGACTCACCTCACAGGCATAGGCAATCATAGACTCATACCTTCACAGACTGAAGATAAAAGGATGGGAAAAAAACATAAAACTCACAGGAGACTCATAAACAAGAAGGGGTTTCTATTTTCATATCAGATAAAGTGGAATTCAAGCCAAAGTTAATGAGAAGAAACAAATACTGCTTAAGGGAATCATACATCAAGATACAATGATCATAAATATTTATGCCCCAAACAAAGAATCATCCACATACATAAAACAAACCCTTCTCAATATTAAGAATCAAGTAGATTATAATATTGGGTGACTTTAACATGCCTTTCTCACCACTAGATACCTCATTCAAACAAAAACTAAGTAAAGATTCTACAGAACTAGAATACAATTAATTATATGGACCTAATAGATATCTATAGACTCTTTCATCCATCAATGACTTTCACCCATCAATTTACTTCTTAGCAGCACATGGAACTTTTTCTAGGATAGATCATATTTTAGGTCACAAGGAAAATCTTACCAAATACAAAAAAAAAATAGAGATAATACCTTGCATTCTATCAGATCTTAATGGAATAAAATGAGAAATCAATAATAAGATAAAAAACAGAAATCACCATAACACATGGATATAAAATAGTATACTTTTGAATGATGAATAAAGAGCAAAAGAAACTAGAGGGCAGGGGGAAACTTCTTAGGTATAAATGAGAATAGTGATACAACATATTAAAATCTCTGGGACAGTATGAAAGGCAGTTCTAAGAGGAAAGTTCATAGCATTGAGCTCATATATTAAGAAAAATATAATAATACGAAATAAATAATCTAACATTACATCTCAAAGCCCTAGAAAGAGAACAAACTAACACCCAAATCAATAGAAGACTAGAAATCCATGAAATTGAGATTGAAGAAACAGTACAAAAGATCAAGAAAACTAAGAGTTGTTTTCTGAAGGGATAAACAAAACTGATAAACCCTTAGTCAAACTAACAAAAAGGGGGGGAAAAACTCCCCAAATTATCAAAATACAAGGTGACAAAGGAAATATTACCACAGACACTACTGATATCTAGAGGATCATCAGAATGTATTTTGAAAATTTATAGTCTAATAAGATAGAAAAACTTGACAATATTGATAAATTCTGGAGATATATTGACCTACCCAAATTGAATCAGGAGGATATAGAAAACTTAAACAGATCAATTTCAAGTAATGAAGTTGAAGCCTTCGAACAAAGAGAACCCAGGATGGGATGGAGTTCTGCCACACCTTTAAAGAAAAACTAGTACCAATCCTCCTCAAATTATTCCATGAGATAGAAAACTGCCAAACTCATTCTATGAGGCCAGTGTACCCTGATACCAAACCAGACAAAAACACATCAAAGAAAGAACATGTCAGGCAAAAATCCTTGATGAACACAAATTTTTAATAAAATATTGGCAAACTACATACAAAAACACATTAAAAAGATAGTGCACCATGATCCTGTGGGTTTCATCCCAGGAATACAGGTTGGTTCAACATATGCAAATCAATAAACCACAAAAATAGACTTAAGGGCAAGAATCACATGATTACCCCAATAGATACAGAAGAAGCATTCAATAAAGTAAAGCACCAGTCCCTGTTTAAAACACCAGAAAAACTAGGATAAGAGGAACTTGCTGAATATTGTAAAGGCTGTCTGTATATGACAAACCAATACTGTAGGCCAACACTACTCTGAATGAAGAAAAACTGAAAGCCATTTCCTCTAAAAACAGGAATAAGACAAGGATGCCCACTTTAACCAATCCTATTCAAAATAGTCCTTGAAACTCTAGCTAAAGAAATCAGGCAAGAGAAAGAAAGTAAAGGGATATGAATAGGAAAAGAAGTGCTCACATTATCTGTTTCCCAATGACATGATCCTATATTTAGAAGAACTGAAAAACTTCACCAGAAGACTTCTAGAGCTCATAAATGAATTTAGCAAAGTAGCAGGATATAAGATCAACACCCCAAAATTCTTATACTCCAATGATGAATCTGCTGAAAAAGAAATTAGGAGAACTATTTCATTCACAATAGCCTCAAGATAAAATAATGTACTTGGGAATAAATCTAACAAAAGATTGTAAAGGGCCTCTATAATGAAAACTATAACACAACACTAAATAAAGAAATTGAAGAAGACCCTATAAGATGGAAAACTTTCCGTGTTCAAGGATAGGCAGAATTAACATTGTCAAAATGACCATACTACCAAAAGTGCTATAGAGGTTCAATGTAATTCCCATTAAAATTCCAATGACATTCTGTAGATAAATAGAAAAAGAAGTCAGGAAATTCATTTGGAAAAATAAGAGACCTGGAATGGCCAAAAGCAATCCTAAGTGAGAAAGGCAAAGCAGTAGGCATCACAATATCAGACCTTAAATTATACTACAGAGTGATAGTCACAAAAATAGCATGGTACTGGCACCAAAACAGGCACAAAGACCAATGTAATAGAATAGGAAACACAGACACAAACCCATATAAATAGTTATCTCATACTCAACAAAAGTGCCAATACATTATAGAAAAGATAGCCTTTTAAACAAATGGTGCCAGGAAAACTGGAAATCCATATTTAGTAGAATGAAATGTTACCCCTATCTCTCACCCTGCACAAAAGTCAACTCAAAGGGGATCAAAGACCTAGTAATTAGACCAGGAGCCCTGAGACAATTAGAAGAAAATGTAGGCCCAATATTCCAACATATGAGCTCAGGAACTGTCTTCTTTAATGAGACTCCTAAAGCTCAAGTAGTAAAATATAAAAATCAATAAGTGGGATGGCATCAAATTAAAAAGCCTCTTTATAGCAAAGGAAACAATAGTGTGAAGAGAGAGCCAACAGAATGGGAGAAAAATCTTTGCCACCTGATCCTCTGATAGGGTATTAATATCCAAGATATAGAAAGAACTTTATCCAAGATAAAGAAAATATAACACATGAATTGATGAACGAGCAAAAGAATTAAACAGGCTCATCTCCAAAGAAGAAATACAAACGGCAAATAAATGTGTGAAGAATGTTCAACATCTCTAGCAATTAGAGAATTGCAAATTAAAATTAAAATAAGATTCATTTCACTCCATTCAGAATGGCAATTATCAAGACTACGAGTAACAATAAATGTTGATAAGGATGTGGGGGAAAAGGTGCACTTATACATTGTTGGTGGGATAGTAAGTTAATGCAGCCACTTTGGAAAGAGTATGGATAATCCTCAAAAAACTAGGAATGACACCACAACATGACCCAGACATCCCACTCCTTGGTATAATCCAAAAAATATAAAATCAATTTACTCCAGTGATACAGCTACATCAATGTTTACAGCAACATCATTCACAATAGCTAAGCTTTAGAGCCAACCTAGGTGCCTTTCAACAGATGAGTGGATAAAGAAAATGTTGTATATATACACAATGGAGTATTAGTTTAAACATATGGAAATCAATAATATATGATTATTGAAGACTGGAGATTATATTGAGTTACTGGAGACTATCATGCTAAGTGAAATGAGCCAGTCCCCAAAATTCAAATGTTTTCTCTGATATGTGGAAGCTAATCCAAAATAAGGAGGTCAAATAAAAAAATAGAAAAAGGATCAGCAGAGTAGAGAAAGGAGAATAAAGGGAAAGGAGAAGGGATGATATAGGGAAAAACATGGAGTGAATTGGACCTAACTTTCCTATGTGTGTGTGTATATATATATATATATGAATATACCACTGTGAATCTTACCATCAGGTTTATCCACAAGACACTAATCAAAAAAAAAATAAGTAAACAGCAGGAAGATCATTAGAGGGATCATTTATCCTAAATGAATTAAGCCAGACACAAAAGGACAAATATTGTATGATATTGCTTAGAAGAGAAAACTAGAGTAGTCAAATATATAGAGGCATAGGGTAGGATAGTGGTTATAGAGAAGGGAAAGAAGAAATGAGGAGTTATTGTTTAATGGGCACAGAACTTCAGTTTAGAATGATGAGAATATTCTGGAAATGGATAGTGGTGATGGCTGCACAATAGTGTGAATATACTTAATGCCAATTAACTGTATATTTTAAATGACTGATAAATTTTAAGCTGAATATATTTTACCGAAGTTTTTTTTTTTTTTTTAATCTCCCTGCATTGAAGCCATGTGGCTGTTAGGGTTAACAAGCACCTAAATATTAGCTAAGATTAGAGTTTCTAAAGTTTGTGACATAGTACACTAGTTCCTCAGAATGTTAATATTTGTTGTTTTAATAAAAATGAGTAGGTTTGTGGCCCTATACATTTGAAAAGTTCTGTTTCTAGGCAAACTGAATAAAGCAATGTCTATTCATCCTGGCATACAGTAAGTGCTCAATAATTGCCTGAATGGGTAAAGACAGAGAGAAATAGACAGGGACCAAGAAGAGAACAGAAAATCCAGGCAAAAATGAAGTCAACAACCAATATGGGAACTTTTAGTTTCCAATCCAGCATTTAAGGAGCTTAAAAACCATCACTGCATCCCAACAACAAGTAAGAAACTGAGCCAACTGAAATATCAACAATTCTCCTTACACCTTCAAGAGAAGTGAAGTCACAGAGCAAACTCCAAATTTATAGACTGCCAGGACAATGCAGAGAATCACAATTCATCTGAGCAGAAACCCATAAGCTTCCACATTCAGCTCTTCTTAACAAAGCTTACTCAGGAAACACTCTTTTACAGAGCCTAACCCACCCAGGGAAGGGAAATGCAAGACTCCATTCACTCTTCCATGTGGGGGAAGGGAAATATTATCTCCAGCTCCCTTGAGCCAGCCTGCCCCTACCTGAGAGGAAAGGAGGAAACAAGAGCACAGTCCAGAAGCAGAGGATCAACAAAGGACTGTGACCTAAATTGATGGCTACAGAACACTCACTTATTCCCATGCCTTATCACCACATTATTAAAGACCCGTTCACCACACCTCCTTTCTCCCAGTAGATTATATCTCCTTTCCACAAAATATTAAAAGTTGTACAAAAAGGTAGCATGCATACTTTAAAGAGACAGGCAAATATCAGAACTGGTGTTAACTATGACAGAAATTGTTGGAATTATCAGACCAGGAATTTCAAAATCTATGATTAATGTGTTAAAGGCTTTAATGGGAAAAGGAGGTAATATAAAGAGTGGAGGGATATAGTAAGTAGTAATATAAAAATGTTAAGGAAGAATAAAAAAAAAAGTCCTAAAGATCCAAAACACTGATAGAAATGAAGAATTCCTTTGATGTGCTCTGAAGTAGACTGGATATGACTGAGAAAAGAAATCTCTGAGTTTGAGGATATGACAATAGAAACTTCCAAAACTGAAAAGCAAAGGGAAAAAAGAAAAAAGCAAAACAAAACAAAACCTCATGAAACAGAACAGAATATCCAAAAACTGTAGAACAACTAAAAAGGTAAAATATATGTGTAATGCAGACTACATAGGGAGAAGAAAAAGGAACAAAGGAAATTCTTGAGGGAATAGTGACCAAGAATTTCCCCCCAATACTGTCAGATCTAGGAATCTAAGGGAACATTAGGTGGGGAAAGTGCCAATCCCCACCCAAACTCCTAAAACTAGGCATATTGTATTCAATTTTTTTTAAAAAAATCAAAAACAGTGAAAAATATTGAAAGGAGCCAGAAGGTAAAAAAAAAAAAAAACTTACCTACAAAGGAATAAAGATAAGTATTACATCTACCTTCTCAGGAAGTTCATAAGTAACAAGAGAGTGGAGTAAAAACATCTAATGTGTTGAGAGAGAGAGAAAGAGGAGAGAGAGAGAGAGAGAGAGAGAGAGAGAGAGAGAGAGAGAGAGAGAGAGAGAGAGAGAGAACCATTAACCCAGCATTCTGTACTTATGAAATTATCCTTCAGAAATAAAGAAGAAATAAAGAATTTCCAAGATAAACAACAGTTGACAAAATTTGTTGTGAGTGGGCCTGCCTTGCAACCCATGTTAGAAGTTCTTTACAGAGAAGGAAAATGATATAGGTCATATTATCAGATCTACATAGAGAAAGGAAGATCACAGGAGAATGAATAAAAAAAAAATAAAATAAAAATATTTATTCATTTATACTTAATTGATAGAACAGCAGTTTGTTCAAAATAACAACAGCAACATTGTACTTGATCATCTATGCTGCATATGTATATTATGTATGTATATGCATTTATACAAGCTTATGTGTAAGTGAAATCAATGACAGCAAAGAAGCAGGGGAGGAGAGGGAGAAATCAGAAATATCTTGTTATTTTAAAGAACTTGCACTACCATGAAGTGGTGGGGTAACTCACTGTGCAAAGCCAGCATAATTCTAATACCAAAACACACAGACATTACAAGAAAGGAAAACTGCAGACCAATATCTTTTATGAAAATAAATAGAAAAATTTTAAAATTAATAAATTAAATCCAACAATATAATAATAGAAGTATAATTATATCCCATGATCAAGAGGAATTTATCCTAAGTAAGGAAGGCCTAATCAACATTCAAAAATCAATGAATGTTATCTATCCAATGACAAGCTCAAGAAGAAAAATCAAAGGGTTATATCAATGGGTGCAAGACGCATTTGATAAAATCTAATTCCCATGCTTCATAAAAATTATAAGCAAACTAGGAATAGGATATAACTTTCTCAACTTGATTGAAAAAAATCTATGAAAAATTTATATATCTAACATCATACTTAATGGTGAGAAAATTAGTCTTAAGGGTTAGTCTTAAGCTAGATTGTTCATCCCCAATGGATACTCAGGAAAGCGGGCAGTATGGTCATTTCCCCAACTGCTAAACAGCTTTCTCAGTGAACTTTCTCCCAGTTACCTTCAGAAAAAAAAAAAAAAAGTGAGGTTCTTTCCGTGATGTCAGTGGTGTGCCTAATGCACTGAAAGTAGAATTCTTCTTTTTTTTTTTTTTCACTAAGATCAGGAATAAGGCAAGTCTGTCCCTTCTCACCTGTGCTTTTCAACATCATATGGAAGACCTAGCTAGCACAATGTACATCACCAAAATGGAGCCCTAATGAAACTATGGCCTTTAGATGAAGATATCTCAGTGTGGTTTCACCAGTTGTAACAAGTGTCCCACTGTGATGTGGAATGTCAACATTGGAGGAGGTTGGGAGGAAGTAAACAGAGTGCATAGGAACTCAATATACTTTCTGCCCAAGTTTGCTATGAGCCTAAAATTGCTCAAAGAATAAAGTTTATTAACTTAAAAATCAGCATAGAAAACCATGAGCCTCAAAAGAGAAATACATGTGCTCAGAAAAAGAATTTTTTTCCCTACGCAGGAGAAAAAAACTCTAGAACAAAGTGCTTTCAGAATGAAGATGCGTTATATCCTGGATGAAAATTAGTGATATTTTCAGCTCATATCTGGTAGAAGATTAGGAAGAAAGTTTGAGTACAGCTTAGGTTCTTTTTGGACCTAGTAAAGAGGCCCATGGCATTTATACTGAACCACAACAAAAGATCTCAGCTTGCATCAGACCTGCCACTGGAAAATACTAAGGAAATATTTGTGGAATGGATGAGTAAACCTACCCGTATGTCTATCATCTATTTATTATCTATGAATCAATCAATCTATCTATCTATTTATCTATCTGTCTACCTACCATCTACCTATTATTTATCATCTAATTACCTACATGTAAGATGTGGTTGGGAAATCTGCAAAGAAAAGATCTATGGTGGATTCTAACTCTCCCAAAAAAAGATTTGTGGCCTAATTCAAAACCACCAGGAAAGTGGAAGAGTTGGAAAAGTAACTTCTTATTTTGATGCTAAATCAGAGGAGAACTGAGCAGGAAAACAGGACAATAGTTGGCATGTCACTTAATTCTCAAAGACTTTTGGAAGGGATCAATGCACAACCTATTGGGTTTGATTGTTATGGGATTTGTGGGTTTTTAAAAATGTATTATTATTAGCAAAAGTTAAATTATTTAACTTCCAGTTACATTTCTTATTTAAATATTTAGCCAATATGACATATCTGAACATATAGATAAGGAAATATCATTAAGGCTACCATGAAGTAGTTGAAAATACTCGTTCAAAATATATTATCAATTTTTGTTCCTTGGTGATTTTTAGTCAATTAATGATATTTTGTTACAGGAAATATCTTGTTTCCAGGGTTAGTCTTAAGCTAGACTGTTCATCCCCAATGGACACTCAGGAAAGCAGGCAGTATGGTCATTTTTCCAACTGCAATACAGCTTTCTCAGTGAACTTTCTCCCAGTTACCTTCAGAAAAAAAGTGAGGCTGTTTCTGTGATGTCAGTGGTGTGCCTAATGCACTGAAAGTAGAATTTTTTTTCACTTAAAATAGCTTCTTGTTGGGCTGGGGATGTGGCTCAAGCGGTAGCGCGCTCGCCTGGCATGCGTGTGGACCGGGTTCGATCCTCAGCACCACATACCAACAAAGACATTGTGTCCTCCGAAAACTGAAAAATAAATATTAAAATTCTCATTCTCCTTTCTCTATCTCTTTCTCTCTCTCTCTCTCTCTCTTAAAAAAAAATAGCTTCTTGCTCTAGAGATGTTCTCAGTGGGTCTGAAATTACAACACTTTCCATACAAGTTTTAATGTAGCTACTCCTTGTGACTACAGCCCTAGACAAAACAGACTCATCCCGAGTCCTCACTTAGCATAAAGTTCACTTACTGACACAAAAGTGATTCTTTGATAACCTTCCATAATTGGAATTCCTCAGATGTTTACTGTATCCAAATAAAAAGTGGCCTATTTTGCTCTACTTTTTTTTCCCTATTCCTTCTCTGCTAAGGTATTTCTCTCTAGATCTAGAAAAAATTTCTACAAGCTCCAATCAAATTCCCTTATCTTCCTGGTTCCCTCAGTTGAGCTCTTCCATTTATGAGATAAAACACAGTATCAATGTATCCATCATTCATTTATTTTGTGTCACAAGCTCTGTGACGGATCCTCTGTTTACAAACATGCTCATAATTTCATGGATAACTCAGTGGTTCATAAGGGACCCGCTTTTGTTAAAAATTTCTGTATCTGGAGAATCTGTCATATTAATATATTTACATAAAGCATAAAATAATACATTGGACCAAGTGACAAATCTATTCATTTAAGCAGGTAGAATAAAATATTGTATACCCTGAAATGTTCTCACAGAATTTATACTTGCTATGGAATCGAGGAGTTGTTGAGTTCTGGGGAGAAATCTCTCAGCCTCTAGTCAGTGCCAAAGTTCATCTAGGGTACTGAGACTTAGCCCCATTTAAACTAGTTTTGCTTTTTCCTTTCATTAGAAATTGAAGATCAGTATGTACTCAAATCAAAATGATAGGTCCTTTCCTCATCAACAGAGGATTTAACCATCTTCTAATGTTCACAGTCTCTATGAATGACAGTTCCCTTTATTTGGATACACCAGCAAGAAACTAAATGATTCTTCTGAGGACCCAAGTTATTATAAGGTCCAGCCAACTTAATTTCCCAAACCTCCTTCTCTAGCTCATACCTCTTCATCTGTACTATGGCCACTCTAAGCTAGGCCACCCACATCTCTTTCTGGTCAACCTAGATGACCTCCTAGCAGAGTGCTATAGCTACTCTGATCCCCTTCAATCCCTTCTTTATATTGCAATCACAGTAATCTGCACATGCAAAGTAGATTAAGTAATCCAACATGTTTAAAACATTTCTTTGGTATCCCCTTGTTCTTAGGATGTTATGGCCTGTATGTTCTGGCTCCTACTGACATGGAAACAAACCATCTTTCCTGCTCTATGCTCCAGCCATTCTGGCTTTTTTTTCAATCTCTGGAAACCTCCAGGTATTTACCCCACCCTGGACCTCTGCATGCTGTTCCTCCTACCTGAATCCCCCTACCTGAATGTTCAACTGACTCAAGAGCCTAAACTTAGCATAAAGTCAGTTATAACTGGATACATGATTAATGACAAAAGTAGCCTAAGAGAATGAAAGGATAAGGGGGGAGGGATCTTTTCACTAAATGATCATAGGTCATTTGTTCATTCATATGAAAAGAAATTAACTTTGATATCTGTCTCTCACCTGTCACAAAATTAATTTTTAAATTGTTCATATAAATATGAAGTTTAAACATTTACTCTTCTGAAAGTCAATGAAGGACAATTAGGGCTATTATCATGCATTTTGGTAGACAAAGATTTCTTAAATAGGACAAAACAATTACTAACCATAAAGGAAGATTCTAAATTTAACTCTGTTAAAATTATTAATTATTTTCATTAAGGAATATCATTAAAAGAGTAAGACAAGTCACAGAGTGGACAAAATATTTGCATGCATATAAATCAAAGAGGACTTGCATCCTTAATAGACAAAGAACTATAAATCAATTAGAAGAATTATTGACCTATTAGGAAAATGGGCATGAACTTCAATCAGCATTACAAAGAAGAAGATACCCAAAAGGACAAAAAAATACATGAAAAGGTGCTTTTCCACATTAGTTATTAGGAAAAAGCAAATTAAAGACATACTGAGAAATCACTATGTACTCATCAGAATGCCTGAAATGAAAAAAGGAAGATGACACCAAATGTTGATGAAGGTGTGCGATAATTAGAACTTTCATCCACTAGAGGTAACTATGCAAATTGTCACAAGCTGTGCGTGGGCGGTACGTGGACTGTGTTGTGCATCGTGGTCTAATGAGGGGATAAGTCTGGCATTGGGAACTTCCCATGGCACCCCACATGGATTGATCACCTGATGCCGGTGAACTTCATCCTCAAGCTCTGCCAAAGATCCCACACAGCACCTGAGATGGGTGTGACCTGAGAAGATGCCAATCAACCTGTTGACTATTAGACATCCTGAAGCAGGACTCTGCCCTTGAAACCTGATCCCAGCCTTTGAGGCACTACCTTAAATAAACCACTGGAGTCATCTTTTCTCTGTCTAGTTCCAGTACCCATGTGGACTAGATCTATCATGGGCTTTGCTATTGTAGATATATTTCTGAATATTTGTGTTTTGTAATTCACTAATTATTTGAGGCTTTTAGTTATAAGTAGCTTGTATTCTCCTGGGCAGGAAGAAGAACCCCCAATGAGACACTGGCTGTCGCCCCCATTATAAACTGATACAATCACTTTGGAAAATTGGGATGGCAGTGTCTGCTAAAGCTGAAAGACTCATATTCTACAACATACCAATTGCACTACCAAATTACATACTCACTCGCAAATGCACCCATGTGCACCAAAAGACATGGACAGGAATGTTCAGAGCAGCATTATTCATAGTCTTCTAAAACTAAAAGCAATCTTAGCATCCATAAATACTAGAATGAATAAACACACTGTGAAAAATTTTTAAATGAATTATTATAAAGTGAAGAAAACAAAGATACTACAAATATAGTACTGAGTGAAACAAGCAAGATACAAAATAGCTCGTGCTGTACAATCCTTTTCCTTGGATCAGCAACACTTCTCTGTGGCATTGGAAGTAAGGATACATAGTTGCCTTTGGAGGGTGAGGGATCCTTCTGTGGAGTTCATATGCCCTTTCATTATCAGAGTGACAGGCATGTTCACTTAGTGGAAATTAATTGGGCTATATGTCTTATAATTTGAGTACTTTTCTCTATGTGTGTTACATTTCAATAAAGAATATTTTTTAAAATTCACGTTATTCCAGGACCATCATGTTACATAGCATGCTATGAGAAGAAAAAGAGTTAAATGCACAAACATATTTTTTTTCTTGGAATTTATACACATTACTTGTAGAATCTTAATATTATTAAGATCTAGCCTGTGAATTTCAGGATAGGTTCTAAGCACATTAAACACTGGAATGTGGAAAACTGGTTACTCCTGAAGGGTGACATCTCAAAAGGTAGAATAGGAGGTACCAATCTTAGGACCAGCTCCAGGCCTGCTCACACAAATACTGACTACCAAATATACACAGATAAGAATACATTTTTGAAAAGCCCAGAACCTAGGGATAAGGTTAAAGTACTCCTTTGGACCTAAAAACCTGAGAAAAGTCACATTTGAAGGGTGAGAGGAGAGGTTTCACTTTGTCCCCTTTGATCCTCCCTCAGGACACACAGTGTGAAGAATCCCTCAAAACCTATGGTTTCTGTCTGTAGTGGGGAAAAGAGAGCCAAGGCCAACATCTAGTGTTCTAGCATTCCAGAGTTCTTTGTCTTAGATCCACTTCTCTCTTGCCCAATGGGGAACACTAGGAAATTTTCAGGGTTAACTGAGTTCTGCTAGGAACAAAGGAAGTAGGGCTCATGGTGATGAACGTGTAGATCTTCCTAGTGGCTCTGTGTCCTTGCCAGTGGTCATACTACTAGAGAGAGCCCAGGCAGCAGCTCCACCCCAATGTGGAGGCAAGATTGCAGTTCCATCTGGCCAAGGGACATAGTTAGCAGTTATGCCCAGCTAAGGTCCCCTGTCAGCTGTTCACTCCAACCAGGAGCATGACCAGGAACCCCACCACCACACACATGTAGGGCAGAGCTGGCAGTTCTGCATAACTGTGGAGCACAGCCTGAGGCCTTGCCTGAACATGGAGTCCATCCAGCAGTACCCATGGCCAGGAAGCACCGCATTGTGGTTCGGATATGAGGTGTCCCCCAGAAACTGACTCACTGATGGGATTAATTGAGTGGTAACTGGAGGCAGGTGGGGTATGCCTGGAGGAAATGGTTCACTGAGGGTGTGGCTATGGGGTCTATATTTTGTATCTGGAGAGTGGAGTCTCTCTTTCTGCTTCCTGATCACCATGTGAGCCACATCTTCTACCACACTCTTCTGCCATGATGTTTAGCCTCACCTCAAGCCCTGAGGAATGGAGCCAGTCTTCTGTGAACTAAGACTTCTGAAACTGTCAGCCCCCAAATAAACTTTTCCTCTTCTACAATTGTTCTGGTTGCGTCCTTTAGTCACAGCAGCAAAAAATCTGACTAAAACACACAGCCAGTGACTCCATTCTAATCAGCGGCTATGGAACCCAGTCAGCATGCTCATCTGAACCAATTAATATGATATACCACCTCAACAGAGTGAAGAATAAAGTCTTATGATTATTTTCAATAGATGCAGAAAAAGAAGTTGTCAAAATCCAGCATCCTTTCATGATAAAAACTAAAAAAACTTGGATATTGAAGGAATCTACCTCAGCATAATAAAGGCTGTATATGACAAGTCCACAACTAATATCATACTCAATGGTAAGAAGCTAAAAAGCTTTTCATCTAAAATCAAGAAAACCAGAATGCCTGTTCTTGTCACTTGAATTCAATGTAGTACTAGAAGTTCTAAGAAAAGCAAGTAGGCAAGAAAAAGAAATGAAAGGCATCCAAGTTAGAAAAAACAAGAAGTAAAATAAATTTGCAGATATCGTGTTCTTCACATAAAAAACCTGAATAGTTACACCAAAAAACCCCCCACAAACTTTCAGTGATTAAGACTAAACTAAAATGAATAAACAAATTTAGTAAAGGTGTAGGATACAAAATCAACATACAAAATCAGTTACATTTATAGTCATTAACAACAAACTATTTTTTTTAAAAAGTCCCATTTGCAATAGCATGAAAAAATACTTAGTATTCTTCACTAAAGGAAGTTGTGTCAGTCAGATTTTCACTGCTGTGACCAAAATACCTGATAAGAACAATTTAGAAGCACACATCCATAATCCCAGTGGCTCAGGAGGCTGAGGCAGGAGGATCTCAAGTTCAAAGCCATCCTCAGCAACTTAGCAAGGTCCTAAGCAATTTAGTGAGATCCTGTCTCAAAACAAAAAACTGCTGGGGTTGTGGCTTAGTGGTTAAGCACCCCTGGATTCAATCTTCAGTAACAAAACAAAGCAAAGCAAAACAAAACCAACCGGGGTGCATAAAGCAAGAGGGTCCTATAATCTTCCTTTAGAAATATGCCCTTAAGGACCTAAGAACCCCCTTCTAGGCCCCACCTACTAAAAGTTCATAGCGACTCCAATAGATCTACCCTGGAATTCAAGCTTTTAATACATTGACATTGGGCGACACTTTCCATATTCAAAGAAATGTAAATGGTGTTGACACACTACATAGCCACATGCAAAGGAATTAAATTGGACTCTTATGCCAATTACAAAATTTAACACAGAATGGATTAAAGACTTAAATGTAAAGCCTGCAACCATGAAATTCCTAGAAGGGAAAGTCTCCTTGACATTGGTCTTCACAATAAATTTTTGGATGTGACATCAAAAGCAAGACAATAGAAGCAATAATTGAGTGCCACCACAACCTAAAATCTTTCTGCATAGCAAAGGAAACAGTTTTTAAAAGGCACCTATGGAATGAAATATTTATAAACCATATATCTGATCCAAAACACATGAAGAACTCCTACAACTCAATAGCAAAAAAACAAAATAATTCAAGTAAAAGTGGATGAGGGGGATGAAGTTGTGGCTCAGTGGTAGAGAGCTTGCCCCCATGCATGGGGCACCGAGTTTGATCCTCAGCACCACATACATAAATAAAATAAAGGAATTGTGTCCATCTACAGCTGAAAAAAATATATATTTTTAAAAGTGTCACACCTGTCAGAATGGCTATTACCAACAAAGAACAAGAGATACAAGTGTTAACAAAGATGTGGAAAAAAGGGAACCCTTATGCACTATTGATAGAAATGTAAACTATTATTAAAACAAGAGGCTCATTAAAAAATTAAAATTAGAACTACCATATCATCCAGTACCCTAAGCAAACCTAAGTGTCTGTTTACAGATGAATGAATCAAGAAAAAACATGATATGTACACATATATTCATACAAATGGCATATATATTCACACACGTGAATATTATTTAGCTATAAAGAAGAAGGAAAGCTTTCCATTTTTAACAACATATCTGAACCTGGAGGACAATATATTAAGGAAAATAATCCAAATAGAGAAAGATAGATATTGCAAGATCCCATTTACATTTGAAAGTTAAGTCGAATTCATAGAAGCAGAAAGTAGATTCGCGGTTACTGGGGGAAGGGGTTGGAGTGAAATGGAGATTTGGGGCAAAAAATACACTTTCTGTTATAAGATCTGGGACTCTAATGTACAGCATTGTGACTATAGTTAATAATACTGTATTGTACACTTGATAATTGCTGAGAATAGATCTTAAGTGTTCTCACACATTCACACATAAATGATACCTCTGGGAGATGGTAGATACGTTAACCAACTCGACTGTGGTAATCATTCCATAATTGATGCATATATCAAATCATATACTATATACTTTAAATATATGCAATTTTTTTGACAATTATGCCTCAATAAAACTTGAAGAAAAAAGAAACTGGTTGTTGCTAAACCAGCACTCACCACACCTAAGCATTGACCAGGTACACTCTGCACCAAATGGTACTATCCTTGGTAGATGGAGTCTGGGGGCTTTTTCTGGGTACAATAAGATTACCAGTAGATGTGATAATGGGTTATCCTTTTCAGCCAGGTTGGACATAGCCACGTCTTACTGTTCTCCAAATATGACAGTTGTATAGCTTTAAGTCTTACTCATGCCATTTACTTCCTATCAAGAATGGCTGTGTATCCATCAGAGCCCTGGCAACAGAATCACCACCTCATTTTCAGGGACAGGTGAGCAACCTGCAGGGCATCTTGTTCACATGCCTGAGGAATTCCAAGATGTTTGCAACAGAGAACTAAACCAAATGTGGGATCCTTTTGAGCATGGATCTCATGTGATGCATGGGTTGCATGATCATGAAGCCCACCTTGCCTGGCAGGACACGGTATGTTCACCTGGAAACTGCAGTGACTTTTTAATTAAGGGATCATTTACAGAAATGTGTAGAAAGATGAGGGAACCAATAATGAATATTGGAACATCCAGGCACTAACTAGCAACTTTTGCCACCCCAGACCTAAAGGTTTATGGGAGGACAAAGGATGACCATAACCTGATAGAAATCTAAAGCCATGGGAAAGCCGCCATCCTCACACAGCAGCATCAATGGGGAGACTACTGCCCGAATCTTGGCAACACACAGAGAGAGTAGGAAAAGTAAATGACCTGCTCTCTTTCTCTCACCTCCAGTGTTCAGGTGGTGCGTATTAGAGGCAAGGGAGCCTGGGTACCATGGTTCACCAATAGCCTCCTAAGGACCAGAGCAGAATAAAGAAAAGTGAAGAATAAATCTGGGAGTAAGCAGATTGACTAGCATAATTTTTGACTATTTGTCAATTTATAATTTTTTTTTTTGTAGCAAGGATTGAACCCAGGGGCACTTAACTACCAAGCCACATCTCCAGCCCTTTTTTATATTTTATTAGAGACAAGGTCTCACTGAATTGCTTAAGGCCTCACTAAGTTGCTGAGGCTAGGTTTGAACTTGTGATCCTCCTGCCTCAGCCTCCCAAGTCACTGGGATTACAGGTTTTCACCACCATGACCTGTGTACATTTTTCATTCTTTAGAAGTATTTCATCCAGTTGGTTACATACCAGAATCACCTGGAAAGTGTAAAAAACTGTTATCGCCTAGGTCTCATTCTCACATATTCTGCTTTAATTGACCTAGGTACAGTCTTGGCCTTAAGTTGTCCCATGCTATACCACTAAGCAGTTAACACACAGTTGACCTTTAGGGAAGGGTTTCCCAGCCTCCAAACTATTAGCTTTTGAGGCCAGATTATTCTTTGTTGTGATGGCCTGGGGACAGTCCTATTCATTGTGGGGTGTTTAGCAGCATCCCTAGCCTTTATCCACTAGATGCCAGTAGCAGCTCCCAGATATAGTATCCAAAAAGGTTTGCAGATGCTACCAATGTCCCTGGGTGGGGGGATGAGGGTAGGGGGCAACATTGCTTCTCCCAACCCTATTTGACAACCTCTGGTTTAGAGCAGACATTCTCAGTATAGCTTCCAGACCGGCAGCATCAGCATAGCAAGTGGAAATGGGAAGGTGAATTTGTTAGAAATGCAAATTCTCAGCCCCCATCCCAGATTGATGGAATAAAAAACTGTGGGGTTGGGCCCAACACTGCATTTTAACAAGCCCTCCAGATGATTCTGATGCTTGCTTAAGTTATATCCATTGCTTTAGAGCTGAACTGAGTTCCAGTTCCTTAAGAGAACCTGTGATAGATTATAGCTATTAAGCTTGTACCTTTGTTTTGAACTTCCAGGGGGCTATTTTGTTTCTCATGTTGACACTTAATCATGTGTTTATGTCTCAATAATCTTGTCACTGAATTATTTGAGATAGGTTTCTTCTTAAAAAGATCATATGCTCTTCAAGAACAAGGATGGCTAAAATGAAAATCTCGCTGACTTTAACAGCCGTTTTCTTCTGCTTGGGGAAAGGGCAGAGATCAGCTGACCAACTGGAGGGAACCAACCGATGAGTCACTTCTTTTCTGGTAAGCATTTAGAAGTATGTTAAGACAATACTTCCATGTATGAATAAATATCCTGGGGAATGTTATTTAAATGCATATTCTGACTTACTAGGTCTGGGATAAGGCCAGAGATACTGCATTTCTTGCAAGTTCCTGGGAGGTGCTGATGCTGCTGGTCCTCACAGCATGCCTTGGGTGGCATGGTGTAGACAGGCACATTGGTCACTGTGGTAATCATTCCATAATTGGTGCATATATCAATTCACCATACTATATACTTTAAGTAGCCAATAGTCCTAGATCCTGAGACTTTAGAGCAGTTGGATGGGTCTAGAACTTAAAATCTTCCTGGAAAATGGAAAAGGGAACTTCTTGAAGGACCCAAAAGGATTTTTACTCTCATTAGCTGGTTTCAGTGGCAGTGAAAAGCCCTCTTAATACAGATGAGTTCTTCTGTCATTTGCTGATATTTAAGGAGCTGTGCTTTTTGTACCTTCTGTCCACCCACTATGCCTTTGTGACAACTGTCAAGACCTAGATTGCCTCCTTTGGCTTTCTTTCAACTCTAGCCCCATATTATATATTTGACTAGTGCTTAAAAAGGTAAAAGAGTGAATGAAAGAAGTTGTCAGTGACTTTTTGGTTTCTTTGCCTTGATATAAACCTAACTCATGTGTTTCTGTGGATAACAATCCATGTGTTGTCCAAGCTGTGGACACTTGGGTAAAACTGAACTGCTGATCCACTCATTACACCTCCATCTCCCACAGCCAGAAGAAGGTAGATGTGCATCCTCCACCAAGCAGGCTTTGGGCTCTCTAAACCAGAAAGTTAACTCAGGAAATTACCTCTGATTTGTAAGATCCTCATGATAGTCCCTGGAGTACAGACAGAACCAATATTTCCTGTCTCATAGAAATTTGGAAAATCTCCATGAATGAAATACAGATTTGAAGACAAAACCACCTTCCAATTTTTAAAAATCAGAGAAATGGTTTTTATATCTTTCTTGGATATTCCATTGTCAATGTTAAAAATCCTAAAATTCAGAAAGTTCTTGTGTTCTTTACCTAAAGTTTTTCTTGCTGTTAAAGTCAGCTTCTCTTTTTTTTTTTGGCTTTAGGGGGGAATAAGGAAAATTTGATCTGCACGTTAGCACTTTAAGCATTTGAAACTTCATTATATTAGAGCAATCTGGCATTTTATTTGGTTAAAATAAATTATCCTTACTAAAAACTATTTTTCTCTTCTTATGCTTTTCCATGTTGGCAACTCTATCAAAATAACAAATAAGGGGGAATAACCTGTACTACTAGAGATAATTGAATACAGAAAAATTAGCAGTTTATAGTGTATAACAAAGGTATGTATTAGAACTGTTCTGTGAAGTGTTACTTAGAAAACATTATTTAGAAAGATTTTATGGGAAGAAGATAACTTCCAAAGAAGGCTCAAGTTCATAATGAAAAACCTAAATATGATGTTTTTAATAGTGGGCAAAAAAAAAACAAACGCATTACTATTTCAGGCTTCTCATGAATTTGGTTATATAAACAAGGATGATGAAAGATGTGTCTGCTTAAAACTTTATTGATATTTTGTGACCATTGTGTGTGTGTGTGTGTGTGTGTGTGTGTGTGTGTGTGTGTGTGAGAGAGAGAGAGAGAGAGAGAGAGAGAGAGAGAGAGAGAGAGAGAGAGAGAGACTTATCATGATTTAATCTCCCAGAGAACCAGGAGGAGACAGTTTAATGTAGGCTGCTGTCTTCAGGCAGAGCTACAATTGAATATCCCTCCCCAATTTTTTTTAAGAGTTGGAGAAATGTTTTCTGTACCTTCCTTGGATATTCCATTGCCAATGTTAATAACCTTAACATTCAGAAAGTTCTTTTTGTGTTTTTCATCTAAAGTTCTTTTCCATTTTTTTAAGTTTTTTAGGCAGTTTCTACTTATTTTGGCCTTAATCGAGATACAGAAAATTTGATCTGCCCATTAGTATTTTATGCATTTGAAACTTTACTATATTAGGACAATCTGAAATTTTATTTGGCTAAAATAAACAGTCCTAATTCTGTTTACTTCTCCTCAAATACCCTATTACCCAAGTCTAGAATCATCTTTATTTTGTCATGTCCTAACATTTTTATGTTCTTCTGAGTTATGCTTTTTAAACTTACATACAATCACTTGGTAAAGGCTAATGTGATGCCCAGAAGAGGATGGATTATATTCTTAAGGCTCTCATATGTTGCCCTTTGTAAGACAACTCAGAAGCAACCTAATTTTTTCCCTTTCCATTAGGAATTCTTGTTTGAAATAACCCTCTCTTAAAATTGGGCATTACTTCCATTGTTAAATGGCAAACGAAACTTGTACATCTACCTCCTATTTCCTCCAAAGATCCCTTAGAAATCACAGAAAAAAAAATTTTTTAAAAATGAAAGCAGAACAGTACAGTGCTGGAAAACATATGTTGGTCAAAAGTGTTGGAGAATTCCTAGAATACAAAAAACATGTGTGTTCAGATAGAGACAGAGAAGCATAGCCCACAATACCAGAGGTAAGCATGGGCTGTCCTCAGGAGTCCCAGAAAGCTCCCAGTTAAGTCACTAAGTGCAGATAGTAGGGTGGGCTGGTGCCAGACTAATCCTTTAAAAGAGCATCCCTACAAACTGGTAGAGAGTGGGAACTTTCGCCATTGGGCTAAAGCCAGAAATTACACTCAAAAAGAAGTGGGTGAGTTGTGTCCAAAGCTTTGCAGTGAAGTTTTTGGGAAAGAAACCAAACAGAGGCTGAGTATCTTCAGAATATACAAAGAGGCTCTGCTCCCATGTCATCACCACCCTTATGCTGGGATCCAGGTGGATAGAGGGGCCACTACATGGAACATTGTCATTTGCTATGACAGAAGGAGAAAGGAGAGTTTGTGGGGAGGCAGAAAATGACCTCCTTTGTGGCCAGAAGGAGTCATATGACCTTAGTTAAGCTCAAGGAGGCCAAGAATACAGCCTTCCCAAGGGCCCAGAGGGAAAAGTACCAGAAACACTTGGTATGTGGTACTCCTGATTACTCCATTGCCTACAAAGATGAATGAGAGAATTTTCATCAGCAGTGCTAGTATTGTTCATGCAGAGTATTTGAAAAGTGCCCTATAATATGAAAGAATCTAAACAATAAAGAGAGGGCTGGGGTTGTGGCTCAGTGGTACAGTGCTCACCTAGTATGCATGGGGCACTGGGTTCAATCCTCAGCACCACTTAAAAATAAAATAAAGATACTGTTTCTACTAAAACTAAAAAAATTTAAAAAAAACAATTAAGGGAAAGGAATCAAGAATTAGAGGGAAAGGTAAAGAAAGCCACGAAAAATTATAAAAGTATATATATATATATATATATATATGTAAGGGTATATGTTAAAATTATATATGTAGTTATGCATAACTAATTTGTATTATATATTGATTTCAAAATTTTAAAATCTCTATGTAAGAACAAAATATGTTATTATGATTATAGAGCAGAACATAAATGGTGGGAGATAGCGGATGTGAAGATAAGGCAGGAAAAGCTTGATAAAACCCCACATGTATGGCACTTGACAATTTCCAGTGTCTTTTTGTTGATGTTGTCTCACTGGAACTCCACAATGGAGTTTCCCCCCAAAATGAAGCTTTCACGAAGGGGCTATTATCTGCTAAAAAAGACTATATAAGACTTAAATTCAATCCATGTTTTCCTACCTGGCTTTGAAGCAAACTGATCTATTATTGCAATAGTTTTAAAAAGAAAATGTAGGGCAGTGGGTATTTTTACCTCTATCAGCTTCTAAGAGTCCTTTTGAGAACATGATTAAAGTTATGGATAATTTCTCAAGGCGGAGGTACGGGGGTGGGAAGGAAAAATAAAAGAAAACAAACACAGAATAGTATACGGAGTTGTGCAAACGACTCTGAAAGGTTTACAAATGGCTAAAAGTGTTCCATGGACCCCTGATACTAGGTCTGGGTTGAGCCACTACCTTAGAGTGGTCTGCCTCTCCATGTTTTGAGAGCTTATGATGCCTGCAGCAAATTCCTGAGTGGACAAGGATGGAGCAAGACAATCGATGCTATTGCTTTTGGGAAAAAAAGAGTCATCTCAGTTTCTGTTCCTAAGAACATTGGGGTTTACCGGGACCTTATCATGTGGGTGAGGGAATTTGAAGGACCCGGGCCCATGCATGACACTACTGGTAGGTGTGTGTCATAGGATGTGAAGGTTCTACAGATCAAAGTGTCCTTCCATGCAGATACCACTATGGGATGCATTCCTAACTTGTATAGCAGGTCACAGAGCACTTTCATAAACATTATCCTGTGAAATCAGGAACAGCACTGGAACCAGGGGTAAGCACCAGCAGTCCCGCTGAGGGAAGGAAGTCATAGGGCATAAGAAAGGTTAAATGATTTGTTTAGGACCATCCAACTAGTTAGTAATAAGGTGGGAACTATGGGTTCTGACCACGGATGAATAATTTTTCCAATCTCCTTCCTTCCCCTTCCACCCAAAGCTAGCCTTCTCTGTGGGTAAAATGTGGACTATGATTTTGAACTCTTGAAAGGCCTCTTCTCTCTAATAGAAAACAGGAGTTTCTGTTCACAAGCAGAAGGCTCAAAAAGTAAATGAAATTTGTTAGCACATGTAAATGTTTTGTATCTGTTAATCATTTGAGGATAAGGGAAGGTGAGAGAGGGACTGTCCTGTATGGTTGTCCTGTTTGTAGGGAGCTTGTGTGAGGCATTGGACACCAGCGAAGGGAGAGAGTGAGGAAGAAAATTCCCTGAACACAGTGCTTGGGTCTCTGTTTTCCAACAGCCTAGGATTGGCCCTGAGAGTAATTAAAGAATAACAGGAGTGGGGCATGGTGGCAAACACCTGTCATCCCAGTGACTTGGGAGGCTGAGGCAGGAGGATTGCAAGTTCAAAGCCAGCCTCAGCAAAAGCAAGGTGCTAAGCAACTCAGTAAGACCTATCTCTAAATAAAATACAAAAAATAAAATAAATAAATAAAATACAAAATAAGGCTGGAGATGTGGCTCAGTGGCCAAGTGCCCTTGAGTTTAATCTCTGGTACCAAAACAAAACAAACAAAAAGAACAGCAGGAGGTAGTCAAGAAAAATAAAAATGATTTGCTTTGTGGCGTTCCAGCCATTCAGCACTTGGCCAAATGTGGGCACTTGAGAATCATTTGTGCCTTGGGGAAAATGCACAGAGCACAGTTCACCACAGGGCAATCAAGATTGATAGCTATGGAGAAGAAAGACTATCTAGACTATCAAGAATAACTTTAGTATGAGTGACTCTGTCAGCAGGTATAGCACTGGTTAGAGAAAGGAACTTGAGACACAATAAACTGAAGTGGATAGAGAACTAGAAATAATTCCCTAGGAAGAGGAAGGGTCTCAGGCTGACAAGCAGCAGGCCCAATGACACAAGAGACCTCTTGTTTTCAATTCCCCATGGCTAAAGAATAAACCGCTTTTTATGGCAGCAATTCCCTAATTGCCAAGTGGTTCATTTCCCTAACAGGAAAAACTAGAAACAACAACTTTCAACTAGAATCTTGAATTGTTTCAGCTGAGAAGAGACTATTACATTATGGTCGTTAGAAAACTTCCCTTCCTAGAGCAAAGGCAAGACTGTTGTAGGGACCCATCTCATGCTTTCTTATACAAATAAGGCCATAACCATGGCTAACATTCAAGACCTCCAAACACTAATTAGGGGGTGACCACTGTGTTCTCCTGTCCCTATAGGCCCTGGAAGGTGCTTAGAGAGACGAGACTAGGGGAGGAAATACTATCTTCAGAATTTAACACTCATATGTGTCTCCTAGAATGGAGTAACCCCAGAAACATTCTCTAGCTCAGGGCTTCCCAAACTTCAGTCATTTATTTATCATCATCACAGTCTTTAATCCTACCCAAGTACCAATTGCATTTTTTTCCTTTGACATTGCTCTGTAAGTTAATTTACCTTTAATTAATTCTGGAGCTTAACACCAAATAAACAATTATTCTTCTAGAAACAATAAAATAGCCTCAGTTTTATGCTGTGTTTTGTGGCCTCAAAGTGCATTTTTTTATTATTATTTTTCTTTGAATCCTTAGGTTCTTGGGTAATGACATCACTTAGAACAGAAACTGGGAAACACACTGTACAAGTTTTTAAAATGTGGTTAAAACCAGATTCTTCCAATCAATGATAGTTTTGGCAGAAAGTGGCACACTTGAAACCTCTCCTCTCCACCAGCCCTGGTTGTGCAAGTGGAGAAGGAGGTGACTTTCATTCAGAAAATAAAATACAACAAGAAGGATGTGAATTTGCCCAAAATAATAATAAGGAAAGGAAAGCCAAATCACATGGCAAGCCAATTCATACATCATTCAAAGAAAGCTCACTCTGTGACCATGTCAGATTCTTGGTGGAGATTCTATCTCATTTGCTATCAGCCAGGTAAATCACAGAATGTGGAATGTATAGGTTTTTTACTCAAATGGTCTTTTGCATTGGAAGGACCTTCCTTCAAAATAAAAGAGAAATTGGCCTAAATGCCTCTCCAGAGATGGGCTGGTTTTAGTTTGTTTAAACCAGCAAGCATTCATGTCTTACTTACCAAATGTAGAATCTGGGTTGTAAACCTGAGAAGAATAAAGATCAAAATTCAGAAGCCTGCCTTCTGTGAGTTGTAAATGAGCAAAAAGAGAAAACGGAGAAATACATAATTGACAAGTAACTCAAGGCACTGGGAGCTGATTTTGTTTAGTGTTCACCATATGACACACATTAACTCCTTACTCCTCACATAAACCCACTTGACATATGGAGAAACTGAGGGTAGATAGTCATCTGTCAAGGTTTCATGACTTGTAAGTGGCAAAACCAGGAATCAAACTCAGACTCTGGTTCTAGAGACTTAGACATCACAGGTTTGGAAATCTTCAAGGACAGTGGTTTGAAGGTTGAGGAGGAGCTGAGCAGGTGTGTGGGAGTCTGGTATGGGTTAGAGTATTCTCTTTTTTTTTTTTTTTGTACCAAGGATTGAACCCAGAGGCACTCAAACACTGAGCCCCAGCCCCAGCCCTATTTTGAATTTTACTCAGAGACAGGGTCTCATTGGTCACTTTTCCTGAGGCTGCCTTTGAACTCGTGTTCCTCCTGCCTCAGCCACCCAAGCCGCCAGGATTACAAGCATGGACCACCAAATCTGGCCAGAGTGCCTCTCTTTTAGGAGTTTCGCTTTGGTTATTTATTTATTGAGCATCCATTGTGTGAGGCAGAGTATTCAGCACTAGACTGTGGTGGGGAACACACCCTCCCTCTTCTAGGGAAAGAGGGTCATTATGTTTGATTTGAAAACCCATTGAGTTGGGATGAATTGTTTGAGGGTGGCATATAAACTCTTAAACTTTTAAAACTAAATTAGAACTGGGAAATCTGTCAAATTTGGGGTTTCTGCTCTACACCTTGGTAAAAACAAACAAACAAGCAACAACAACCCAGATCCCTCATATTTTCCCCTCTGGCAAAACACTTTTATTTTCCATAAATGCTTTAATCAGTTTGGAGCATTGGTTTAAAATGTTTAGAGTGTACTTGAGAGCTGGAAGCATCAAACAGACTTTTAAAGTGGCTTTTCCTGTTAACACAGTGTTTCTCCTAACCAGTCCATTGTGCCAAAACTCATTGCACAAAAGCAGTGCTGCCAGGTGGGGTTGTATTTCGGCAGCAATATACCAGCCTTTTGGAGGCAATCCATTGTTTCTCACATTCAGTTCACATTTTTAGTGTCTTCGTGCACAGCCTATCCCTTTGCCCTCTTGTCAATTGGCTTGCATTATTTGTGATAATACTTACCCTTTATTATAATTACCACAAGTCATGGGAAGGTTCAACTGTTTCATTAGTTGACTGAGAACAACAAAGTCTAAAGTTTCATTGAAATCAGATGTCATGTTTGTGTTCCAAGGTCAGCTGGAAACTCATAGGAATAATTTAAGCCATAATATCCCAACCGAGGCTGAGCCACGCTGATCATCCTGCAGATCATACTGGAGTGATTCTGAAGGGGGAAAAAAATCACATCCTATTTCTCCCTCATTAAGTACACTGAAGACCAACTTGGTAAGAGGAAAGAATTAATCGTTAGCAGGGTGGTCACAGTCCATGCCTCAGGAACCCTCAGCAGCCAGGAGCCACAACCAAGTGGGTGTTAGAAGACTGGAGAGCTAATTCCCCTTTTTCCTTCTTTTTCTCTTTTCAGTTCTCTTTTTCTTCTCCCACAGATGAGCAAGTGTGCAGTCAGGGGATTCTGAGAATGTCTGGAACCTCCCAGAAAATTCTCTGGCCCACCCCCACCTGCAAAACTATAAATATCAGGAAGGTTGAGAGCATGAAAGGAAAGCTTTCCTCTTCTGTCAAAACCATTGAACACTTCCTATGATAGTATCCTGTTACTCTTTTATCTAAGAGTTTCTAACCCTTTACCTGTGATCATTATGGACTGATAAAGTGTGAATGGACTCACCTTCCTCATGTGAGCGAAGAAGTCTCTTCTCCATTCAGGGTTCTGTCTGGTAGTTCTCTGGTCTGTCTTTTCTCTTTGTGAATAAAAGCAAGCTGGGCAGATGGTGCTTCTACAAGCTGCAAACTTAAAAGAAGAATGTCTGTCTAAGGCAAAATACATGTAGAATGCATATAGTCATCTTTGCTTAGTAGTGGCATTTTAAATAGAGATCAATGAGAAAATACTTTTTAGGCTGCTGGAAATTCTGCATGTTACCCTCATAAAGTAACTGCAAGCTCCACTTGTCTATACCTCATTCTTCCCATTTGCTTTGAAGGAAGGAAGGTGGGAATCAGGCAAACAGAAATTCTAAGCAGAAGCTCATTTTGCATTTGGGCCACATAAAGGTCTTACACAGATCTCTAAGTATCAAAAATTTGGGAAATGTCAAGGAGGGAAACATAATTGTTGACATATTAAGTGCCAGACTAGCTGGCTCTGGCTGTTAGTAGCTTAGAAGCTGCCGTGCTGTGGTTCCTTGTCACATAGCTATGGAACCAAAGCACAGGCACTTATCAGTGTTTCCCCTCTCCTTCCACTTCCCCACTTTCTGATTCCCTCTGAATCTTAATCCCTGTGATCATTTATATTTTTCAAAGTGCTTTCATACATTAGGTTTAAACACATGAAATTGCTGCTAGTAGCCTATTTTGCCCTCTAGAGGTCTAGTACAATCTAATGTATTATCTCATTTTATCACCTTAATACCCCTTTGTTCAGACAGAGCTTGTTAACTGTGGTAAGATGTAGCCCTGAAAGTCACATGACAAAACAGGTAGCTGGCCTAGAAATTGAACCTGGATGTCTAAGTCCAAATCCAATTCTCTGCTCCACTTGTTCTGCTGCTTCTTGGTCCATGGGTTGACCCTGAAAGAGAAGAGTCAGGAGGGAGAGGGGTCCATGTTCTGGGTTCTTTTTCACCAAGTGATGGCATCACCATGGGCTAGAAGCACATTTTTAGGTCCCTGGCAGTCTTCTACCAGCAACCTCTCTTCCAGTGCATGTGACATGGAATATATGAAAATACACCCACATTTCATATTACCTAGAATTTTTGTATATCTAAAAAACAATGCTTATAATTCTGTGTTGAGAAGTATCTGGCTGCGAATAGCAATTTACAATTGACTATGACTTCTTGACCACTTATAAAATGATAAAATCTAACGTACATATTGTTTTCAAATACCATAAAAATTCCATGAATTCTAAATTTAACACTAACCAACTTTTTGTATGGTATTACATTTTGGGGAGAGTCGATTGAACACTTAACTAAAAACACAAACACTTACTGGTTTAGTTTCCTTTTTTTGCACTTTGGAATAAAACCATTCATTATTTTCAATGTCAGCTTTTAAACTATTTGGGGGGTCTTCACAATCCAAAGGCCCCAAGAGTTAGACTTCTTATGTACAATATATAAAACAATCTGGCAACATCCACTGGTCCCAGTGAGCATGGCCATTCATTCATTACCCATTTTGTGTGTACCAGATGTGGAAGAAAACATGGTCTTCCACATCAGACCTAATGTGAATGCTTTGATAAATTCCTGTCAGTAACAAGCTCCCTGATATGACTAGCAAGTATTTTACCATAGAACCTGCTGATCCTACACCAACTTACATCATAAAAGTTTGAGAAATTGGAATATCTGAGTCTTCTGATTAAAATAATTTGGGGGTATTGCAGGGTTAACTAGAACATGTGTTTCCTTGAGTCCTTTTTTTTTTTTTTTTTTTTTTTAGCTTACTCTCCATCTCTACTGGCTCTTATGGCAGAAATAAAATCTTCATGATGAGGACCATTACGGCTAACACCAATCTTAACTGAATGAGCTCTGCAAGTTTATCTCTTTGGGATAACCCTGCAATAGTTTCTGAACATTGATATTCTTGTTTAAAAGCAAAATTCCTGTCTTCAGCTATTTTTATAGCTTTGGATCATTTTTGGTGAAAGTATACTACAGCAATAGTTCTGAGTTGCCTCTAATCCTCAGTATGTTTGCCAATGTCGTAGTATAAAGGCCAGACGAAATATTGAATCAATTAATAGTTTACAAGTTTTCTGCCCTGAACATCATCTTACTAAAAGGAAAGATCTTTTACCTTCATGGATAAAATTTTCTTCTGCACCTTGTATCGTGGATTTCCCCCTTCTCTTTGTCACTTCTTGTAACATCTTAAAGGAATAGAGTTTTTCTTTTTTTTTTCTATTAGGGAAAAGACATTTTTCTCAAACTTTTATCAGCTGTGGGTAGACTTTTCAACTACTCTAAACTCCATACTTCATTAACAAAAAAGTTTCATTATTTCTATAAAGATGAATGATTGTGACACTTTTCTTGTTTTGATTCACTGGTTGACTCATTCATGTTCACACACTTATTCACTTAGCAAATATTTATCGAACACCTGTTTTAGGTACTGGCAAGGAACAGTATTAGAAAATGGAAATGTCCTCACTTAGGACTTTTATTTGTCATTAATACCTCAAAACACACACATGAAACAATGTCCAAATTAGATATTATCAAAGTGCCAGGACCACCATTTTTATTTCTGGGAATTAAATTCAATAAATACTGTGTGTGTGCAAAGCAGTCCTTCCATTGAATACTACTTATGAACATTTCTTTCTTTTTTTTTTCAGTGATAATTCACTGAGTATCAGTCATTTGCCAATACTTTGCTAGTCATTGGAGCTATGGAGGTGCACCTTCTCTCAAAATGTTTCCCCTTTCTCATGGGGGCCATAGACATAGAAATAATCATATACCAACCCACATGATGGGCACCACAGACGGGACAACATTTCAGACAGAGGGAAACACTCACAGGGAGGTCCGCAAGATGTTTTGTCATCCAGAACCAAGCATGTCAGAAGTAACACTTTGTTTCCTAGACATCATTGATTAGTGGAATTTAAGCAAGGATTTTTAAAGTGTTTTGTTTTCAACAAAATCAGTGTAGTCGAACAATTTTAGAGGTATCTTGCCTTCTTCAAGTGTGCACATAGATGCCACATGAACTAGAAGGCCAAGGACAAATAGACAAGGTGGAAAAGGGCATTCTGGAGAAGGGAAGGAGGGTGCAGGGGATGGATTAGCACAGTGTGTTGGAGCAATTGAAACCTGTTTCTTAGGATTAGATCACCGTGTGCAGCGCAGGTGCCATGGTGACAAGGAGGCTGAAGAAGTAAGTGTAGGCTGGATCATGTTCTTATACAGATCCCTTTACCCATTAGCTTTCAGCCCCACACTTCACTGTAGCATAGCCGTACCTTGTCTCACAGGTACCCTGATGTTGATCATTTGCAGTTTCACCTACTCTAAGTGGGGATGTTTTGACCTCATTCCAATTTCCTATGGCAAGCCTAAATGCCAGTGAGGGGTTTCTCAACACAAGTTAACTTGGTAAAGGAAACCTTCCTCCAATCATGTAAGCTGAGTGCTTTTTTTCTACCATAGGATGATCTTTCTTAAGTCATGGATCTTGTCTTGGAATCAGAAGATTTTCTGGGCCCTAAGGGTCTGAGTGTTTGCTCGTGCTGCACAGTGTTTTCTCCAGTGCTTCATCAGTCTCTTTACCTAAACTTGCTGAGTTAAAAGTGTTTTCCTTCTCTTTCATTAAATAATCTTTATTATTATTATAATTAGTAGTACCTATTAATTGTACAAAATAATGGGTTTATTTGTGACATTTTCATATATGTGTATATACTTTGATCATATCGACCCCTCTCTATTACCCTCTCTTATAATCTTTTATTTCTATCCTACAGCTGTAGGTAAAGCTTAGCTTAGGTGAAAATATCATTATTGTCAAGCAGGCAGAACAATGAAACCTACTACTTTCAGTAAAAATTCTTTGTTTCCAAGTAACCCCCCTGGCAGGTACCCTGACCTTTTTGGTGAGGAGCATGTTCCAATAGGTCACTGTTTTCTCTCATAGGTAGGCCAACTGGTAAAGACTTTGATTGACACTTCTGACTATAAACAACACTAAGGAACTTTGTCTAGTTAAGAAAAAGGAATTTATGGGAAAGATAGGGAGGAACTAAAGAAATAAGGATAAGACTGAAAGAACCATATTAGGAAAAGTTCAGGACCCTGAGCAACCCTGGGGTTCTGGGGCACAGGAATTGAACTTATTGACCTGACACTACCACCGAAAGAAGCTGGCACCCAACTACCTTTGTTGCCCTGTGCTCAAGACTTAGTCTCAGGAAAGCATGTCTGAGTGACGTAGCTTGACCACATCCTCACTAACTGGCTGGAGGAGTGGGGGCATCTTAATTGGCAGATCATTCAAGACTGCTATTAATGGAGTCAGATGACGTTCCAAAAAGGAAACTGGAATATTTTCATCAAAAACTAGAAAGGGATGAGTTTGTGTGTGTGTTTGTGATGGTCAATACAAAAGAGTTGTTCATTACAATAGTTTTCTCTAAATTATAAAGATTCTGTCTTCCTGTTTTGAGGGGTGTTAGTAGAGAAGTTTTAATTATCCTCTGCATTTTAGGAGCTAAAATGTATAAAAATACAAATAGCAGGAGAAACCAGACTAAGAGTTTATATTTCTCCGTTTCAGACTTCCTTAGACAGATTTTTTTCTGATTCTTTTTTATAATTATCAATCATATGTACTTGAAAATGTGAAAATATATGAAGGAAAATCAGTAGAAAGAGGAGGATTTTCTAAAGGAAGTATTTTTTTGAAACTTGACTTAGAATAATGGGATTTCTTCAATTTGCTACATGCAAAGTAACAGAGAGCTTAGTGTATCCCAGAGATGGATTAGACAGATGTAGCACTTAACTATTAACATTTGTGAGGTTCATTCCCACTAGTGAGATTTGTGAGCGGCTTCCATGAGATGCTATGCAAAATCGGTTTAATACTTTCCTCATTTGTCACCGTGCCGTGAAACTGGTAAAATATAGAGGAAACAGAAAATTGGGCACATCTGCGAATTTGGTTGTGTCCTGATTATAGCAGTGCAATTCCACAGATGTGCATGTTTTCACAGGAGAACAGGTTTCTATTTGACTCCAAACTCCATCAATGCTCAGCTGATGTTTTATAGCTCCCTGTGGGTGAAGCATGCCCTCCCTTGATAGAGCCAAACAGTAGCTTAGCTATAAGATTCACTGGCAATACTTCAGTATCTATTTTCTTAAATTATGGCAAATGAGGACTTGGGGCATACATATGTCAACTCCTCCTACATATTTCTCCTATAATAATGCTTAGTACATTCATACCATCCCTAAGCAGAGAGACCCAAACACTTAGAAAACATTTATTCATTCTTATGTTAATATGAGTTTGGTAGCTTTCGTAACTCCCATGTTATAGAAAAATACAAGTGAAAAGCTCCTAACCCATCTAAAAATATGTAATTGTGCATATTAATAATCCCTTTCTCCTTCTCTCAGTGAGACGTGCTTGGAACTGAGCTCATGTCAGTAGTAACACTAACATGTTCAATTGTCTTCTGTCTACAAAAGAGGTTTTCGAAGTTGGTGTGTATGCAGATCACTAGAGATCTGGTTAAGATGGAGACTACCTAGCACCATTGCTAAGGATTTGAATCCTAGAAGTCTAGGGTGGGCCTCAGGCACCTGCATCTTTACAAACATCTTTTCCACTGGGTAATTCAGAAGACCATGCATTGAGGAATACTGGTTTGGAGGATAGAATCACATTATAAGATAATGAATAAAGGAACAAAAGCTTAACACTCAAGAGGCTACACTTTCTATTCTCAGGCTTCTCCTTCTTCCCCAGCCATCCTCCACCTCACAATATTTCAGTTTTGAAAAGTATTTTTTTTGAGCAACTAATAAAAAAAATAAAACTTTTTTTGTGTGTAGCTCTTATTCTCCAAAGCAAAGGACTTGCATTTGTGGGTAGGGGGTACCAATCATAAGAAACCAATCTTAGCCCACTAACATGGATTTAAAATGGGTAAATCCTGGCATAAAAGAATAAAGTATAAAAACTTCAAGTGTTATATATGAATAAAATAAACTGAAAAGAAATATTTTCAGGTCTGTCTGCTGAAAAAAAGCTCACAGTAATCACATTCAAATATCAGTGTATTGGACTTTCAGTGAAATTTGATTTCTAAATACCTAGGTGGAGACAATTAAAAAAAAAAAAAAGGTCGGTTTTTTTTTTGTTGTTGTTGTTGTTTTGTTTTTGTATCAGGGATTGAACCCAGGTGCGCTTAACCACCAAGTCACATCCCAGCCCCCCCCCTTTTTTTTTTAAATTAGAGATAGGGTCTTGCTGAGTTGCTTAGGGCTTTGCTAAATTGCTGAGGCTGTGCTTGAACTCTCCTGCCTTAGCCTCCTGAGGCACTGGGATTATAGGGGTGCACCTCCACGCCCGGCTTGCAATGTATTCTTGAAAGCAGCTGTCATTATCATCATCATTGCCCCTAATGGTTCACTAATCTCAAAAGAAAGAATAATAATGTAAAAATAAAAGTTTGCATCTAGCTTTAGATGCATGCATATAGTGAATTAAGGGAATATGACACTCCTAGGTTCAGAGTCTCAGTTTGTCCTGCCAATCCATCAAATTGATTCTTTTGTGGCAAGTGAGCATTCTAAAACACACATGGCTTATGATCATAGTTCCTCTGAGGACTTTTATAATCTGGTTACAATGGTGACTAACTTTATTGTTTACTGTGTGCTAAGCACTTCTTACTCCATAACGCATTTGATCTTCCCAAGAACCTTAGGAAACAGATAATACTCATCCCATTTTACAGATGAGGAACCCAATTAAATACCTATCTGCACAGACTAAGAAGACTAATTAAGCCTTGATTTGAAACCTGTTTGTTTGTCTGAGTCCCCACACCTAGCCACTGTCACACTGTCTCTCTTGGTAGAATGATAATGCTTGACAAAGACAAATTTATTCAGCTAAAAAATCTTTAGAATAAGAAGGGAGGATGTAACAATTAAATCAAAACTACTTGAAGACAGAGGGCAATGGGATTCTCTTCTCTGATTCTGGACCACAGAAGATGGTTGCAGTACCTTACATACCATGTATTATTCTCCATGTAATTATACTGAGTAAAATACCTTTGGAGTAATTGTGTACATAATCAAATGTTGCACACATCTGAAGGCTTGAAAGTGCCTACCAATCTCCTTCCACCCGGACCAAAAGAAATCCTATGAACTAAACCATAGTTATAATTTTCCCCCTGGTTTCACTTGGATTTTCTTTAATAATGTTTGATTGTAATTAAAAATCAGTCTATATGTGCAGTAGATGAGGAAACCAAAATTATTCTCTTTTGTCCTTTAGAAAAGTAACAGTTGTAAAAATGCTCAATATAATCAATTCACTTTCCCCCCACTGGTATTGAACTAGCATTTTATCAACCACAAATATGCTTCTCCACATAAGACAGCAACAGCAGACTGTGGTAAATGCAACAAAAAGGACTGAAGTCATTGCCAAAGAAGCATCAAAGCTTTCAGAGCAGCTATTGATGTGCTCAGTTCATAGCTCAAAGAAAGGGAGAGAGAAAAGAGAAAGAAGCAATGGCAGGAATGGCTTTGGGCTATGCTTTCAAAATAGGCTTAATATGAAGGCTAAACCAGCAGTAAGATATTCATATATAAAACAGATATCTGCCGCTTAGCAAGCTGAATGGAATGAGGTTCCAGAATCTCTTGATGTTCAGGCACTACTTATTCCAGTCACGAGCTTGACAAAGGTCATATAGCCCCATGCCTAATTCTGACCGAAAGGTGTCTACTTGGAGAATCTGGAGATATTAGTGATGGGCACTAAGATCTATTCTCTTTTTGGATTCTGTTGTTTTTAAGGATCACTAGTGCTGGCATGCTGAGAGTTTCTGGAATCTCACTCTACTTTTCAGGCTGCAGTGACTGACAGTTGTCTAGAGACGAATCCTGGACAGCCAGGATACCCTGATTTGATTTTGGTTAAACCCACTTACTGATCTGGTATGTCACAGCCCTAGGTCTAGCTGGGAATGGTGGCAACATGAGTTGAGAAATTCTCCCCCACAGCTACTCAGAACTACCTGATGTCATTGTCTGATTACACTCTGTCCTCCCTTTCCACTTAGTATGATGTTTCCACCATTAGAGTTACATAGGAAATGTCATGGACTCTTGCCACCATGGCCATGTCTTTCAAGAATAAAAATCCCATTTTATTTCAGAATACATAAAATCTAGTATAATCTAAGGGTCTTAGTGATGGACACTAAGATCTATTATCTTTATTAGCTTTGTGGCATTGAGCAAGTTACTTAATCTTTCTGCAGAAAGTTTTTTTTTTTTTTTTGGTACCAGGGATTGAACCCAGAGAACTTAACCACTGAGCCACATCCTCAGCCCATTTTTATATTTTATTTAGAGACAGGGTCTCACTAAGGGCCTCACTAAGTTCTTGAGGCTGAGTATGAACTCACAAACCTCCTGCCTCAGTCTCCCAAGCCACTGGGATTACAGATGTGCACCGCCATGACTGGCTTTATAGAAAAAAATTTATTAACAGTGTTGAGCTAAAACTCATCATTATGGGGTTATAATAAGGGACAGAGCTTTAGGATGAGGGAGATAAAAGTGCCAGTGTGGCTATAAAGGTGATGAAGGAAATAGCATAGTTAGTGATACAGAGTCTAGCTCTCACTTCTGGTAGTTTCCAAAAGATGAAAGGAGGGAAACAAGGCCACCTGCTTTTCTTGTTTGAAGGAAGAATACTGGTAATAAGCAGCTAATAATATTCTCTGTAGGGAATGAGGTGGCCTCAAGGTAGGGGAAGACAACCCCAAGAGAGAACTCCCTAGGCAGGCACTGGTGGAGTGAAATGGGGTTATGGTTCCACGGGAGCTAAAAGAGGCATCAGCAATGTATACAACTCTTTCACAACCCTAGAACTTCATCTTAAAGTAGAGTGGATATTCTCCAGTAGGGTCTATCGGTTGTCATTAGAACATCAGAGAGATGATGGGCCAAAAGATCTATACAAGATGCTACAGTTCTGGTTTGCAAGAGCCCAGGACTATACTCAGCATTTTCTTTCAAGTATATATAGGAAGAACTTTGAAAGTCTATTCAGTGTGTGTTGATTTCTTGCCTTAGGCACCAAAGCGAGAAAACCAACACACATCAACTGGAGAGGCCTCTGTCCTACATGCCATGTCCTCCATGTATTACAGAGGAATTCTCATCATCTCTCCAGTTTCACAACTCTCTGTTCAAATGAAATTCAAAATATATGGTTATATTGTAGGCATGAACTAATACGTAGCAACAAATCCCACCATTATGTACAACAATAATGCACCCATAAAAAATGTGAATAATAAAAAGAAATTTTTCTGAGATATGTACTTTTTCTGAAACAGCCCTTTTAATCTAAGAAATAGGAAAGATAAACCTACAGATGTATTTCCACAAACTTTTCCACCAGTCAGCATTGCAAGTGCACAAGGTTGATTATATACTTGGAAAAAAAAATCTGATTGTTCTGAAGAAAACAGGAAGTGATAATTTTGTAGATAACTTATTTTTTATATTCCTCCATTTTAAAATGTGTATTTTGGTTCTTCCTTTATGGAAAATGTACTTTTGAGATCAAAAGATAAAACTGAATGAATCAGTGACAGTGGGGGAAACTCACATGCCTGAATATTTTCTCACAACTTTAAAAACCTTTCCCTAATTAGCAAGAAAATCTCCAGTAAGTAAATATATGAAAAGTACAAGTTTCTCAAAGAAGTCCAGCTAGAGAGAGATAACAATAAAAACCTATAAAAAAGAGAAAGGTTGAACACTCTTGTGCCAATAGGAAAAGCAGGCAGAATGAGGCTGAAATTTGGCAAAACGTAAAGTCCTATGTTACTAAACAAATACCTTAGATAATTAGAAATTGTAGCAGAATAAAAAAGTACAATATGGAAGTAAAAGGTAAATAGATTTCTGTCTTATCTGCTTGAAAATTATCCTCATCACCAAAACATCATCTTCAAAACTTGAAATATAAAGATGATTACTTTTTACTTCAGTGTGTATTTTTTATACAAAATGCAGCTACTTTGAACTCTTTAGTCTTCACCATCTGTAGAACTCAATTTCCGTCTTGTAAAAAAAAAATTGCTGACATCTGTTTAAGCCCTAATATCTCCACAACCATGTAGAATGTTAGCTCAAGCTTGGTGTCGTGTTAAATCACTTGAGCTTTAAAATAATATTAAACTGAGGGATTTGTTTCAACTTATCCATCATACTAGCATTTAACCCTTCAGATGTTCCTAACTGGTCACCAAGAAAATTGAAGACTACAAAAATAAATAAATAAAAATAAAAATGAAGACAAATGTAGGCTCTTTGTTTTCACATCATGCTTGGGTAGATTTTTCTAAAAACAACCAAGAATTTGGAGTTTTAGAATAAGATGATGCACTATTGGAAAGTCAATAACTTGATTAAAATGTGCAAAAGTCTGACTTGTCATTAAGGAGAATTTCTTCTACTGCCTAAGGCAGTTGATTCTGTGCCCGGGACAACCCAAGTCAAATTGTGAGGTAATGACAATAGCTTGGATTTACAAAGTGTTGGAAAAAATGCTAAAGCCCTTCTACATTCATGATCTCTTAGATTTTCAAAGCAGCATTGGTGGATGTTAGTGGCAAGTCTACCTTAGATTCCTCTCCCATCCCCACCTTTGCACTGAGATTCTTACTCCCCAGTTCTGGAGGATCCTTGCCTGCTGGTGATGGATTCGCCTCCCAGCTGCTGGGATTATTGCCTGATGATGGCCAACAGTGTGAGTCTCCCAGAGCCTAAGGGAAGCCTCCTGGCCATGTCTGTGTCCCTGCCCCAATGGTGGCCACATCCAGGGACAATCTGGTTAATAAGGGGGCAAGAGTGATGCAGATCTAGACTGTGGAGTAGAGTCAGGAGATGAGTACCAATTGCAGCCTTGGGATTGGTGTAACCACTGTAGTTTATCCCACTAACCCTCCTGTTGCAAGTTTTCTTAGGAAAAGAGACAAATGAATGCTAGAGAAGCAGTTTCCAGATGGGATATTCTCATAGACAAAGTAAGTGTACCTGAGTTTTGCAAGGGGTGTCTACAGGGCATAGTGTGTATGCCAAGGGCCTTTTCTCCAGGGCAGGGCCTCTTATTTTTCTGGCTTCCAGCATCATTTACCCTTGATGACTTTTTTAGCTAGGTCCCTCCCCAAGAATTACTCCCAGCTAAAGGAACTGCCTCTTGGAAATTGATGAGACAATCGAATTATTGAGACAAAGGAGCTGCCCCTTTGTCTCAATATAGGACAATTCAGAAGAGCTTCACCCATCCAGAAATCCCTTCAGAGATAACTGAGTCTTCTCTTGAAACTTTCCCAGTTTAACTTCCTCCGTTTTCGAATCCTAATTCCCTCATTCTCTCACAGGAGTTGTTCCTCAGAGCAATCCCCAAAGAATTTCTAACAAGCAAATGTCAGTCTGTTTCCTTGGGAATCCAATCTAAACAGGAGGTTATTGTAATTTTCCCCATTTCAGATATGTGGAAAAACATGACCTAAAGATGTTCTAGACTTGCCTGGGGTTATGTTGCTGGAAGGGGCAGAGATGGGACTGCACTTTGCTTGACTCTAATTCCAGCGGCTCCTGCTTTTTCCTTCTTGTAACCTTCCAGCTCTTCTCTGTCTCCACTCCTGCACTCCCTTCCTCTATCTGTGCACTAGTGCAAACAGAGCCCCAGTTGTCATTCAGGTCCCTGCTGGACATTGGATGGTGAACTCAGTGCCAGCCTGCTTTTCAGGATGCTCACAGTGGAGTGTGTAGCTTTGGTCCCTTGCAGACTGACCCCAGTGCCCAGACTCTCAGAAATGCCTGAGCATTTTTCAGTTCTGGCACAAATCAGCTCACTGTCATGGAAAAAGGTTTCTTGGAGATTAAATTAATTCTACAATGGTAATAATATAGAAATTTACATATTATTTTCCCCAAAGAGTGTCATTCTTTTAATATGGGATTCCTCTTTACCAGTAGCATTTTTGGTTTCAACATGCACCAGAGGAAAATTGATGTTTGTATAGACATGTAAACTTTCAAAGCCCAAATAAATAGGAGTTTCCTATTCCATGTACAAATGTAGTTGGCAGGGCTGGGGTCACTCATAATGTGCTGCAGAATGTCCCCAAGGTCCAGTTTTAAAAACTATTTTGATAACTTATAAGCACAAAATATGCTTCCCATTAATGTATTTTTAAATATTGAGATTAAATATTTAAAAATATGTTCTCTTTTTAACTAATTCTATAACCATGTAAGAATACACAGGCATTTTAAAATGTACCATACAAGCTGGGAATAGTGGTATATGCCTGTAGTCCCAGCAGCTCAAGAGACTGATGCCCGAGGATTATAGTTTCAAAGCCTGCCTCAGTAATTTAGTGGGGCTGTAAGCAGCCTAGTGAGATCCTGTCTCAAAAAAAAAAAAAAAAAAAAAGGCTGGGGATGTGGCTTAGTGGTTAAGTGCCCTTGGGTTCAATGTCTGATACCAAAAAGAATAAAAAAACAACCCATAAGCTGTTTGCATAAGGACTCTTTGATATTCCACCAAACTTATAGTTATGGCCTTCCAGCTTTCTCTTTTTTTAGTGGATTTTTACCCCATATATTCTCTATATTTTCCTTTACCCAATTGTTGCTCCTTTTTATATTCATTGACTTTCCTGAAACACTTGATGCCATATTAGACTAGAACAGGCTGGACTAGAAGCCCAAGGTCTAAGCTAAAGAGCTAGTAAGACAGATTTTCTTGAACTTGAAACAAAAGGTATGAAATATTGAGCTGACTTAATCATGTATATTGAAATGATTAGAAGAAATTTTTTAATCCTAAAATAATAAACTAAATGTCACATAAAGTTTGAGCGAATATAGATTTAAATACACACATACACACAGAGAAAGCATATATATACACATAGCTTTTCCAATTTTACCATTAAAAGGCAGAAAGGGTTAATTCAAAGTAATGCATCCATAAGGATAACACTATAAAGTAATAGACAGACTGGGCCAGAGTTGAAATTAGAAAAGTTCTCTGAGGATCCCAGATCTGCAGAATCTTTGGGGTCAGTTTTATGAACATTTATTGCCTTGATTATTGCAGATGTATTTAGATGAGAGAAAAATGATAAACCTCTTTGGAAATTGTAGGTGGAGACTCACACCTGTAGTGAGTGGGCTTACAGATTATTGTATTGAGTATAGTGAGAAGGGACTGAAGTGCGTGGAAAAACAATGTGGATTTTCCCTGCCAGAATTGTAACTCTGAATGTGGTTGTCACATAGCCCTGTGAGAGGTGGAGCTGCAGCGAGGACCTCAAATTCCTACCCACTTTCATTGTGGTAGAATCAAGGAGTTCTTCTGGCTATGGCTCCACCTTGAGGTCCAAGTGGAGTGAACTCAGACTTATGAGGCTCTCGGCTACATCAAGAAGATTGATTGCTTCTTTTCACCTTAGGTAGATCTTGCTCAAGGGCTTAGTTTGTGCTGTTATAACAAAATACCATAAGGGTATGGCTTATTAAACACACACACACACACACACACACACACACACACACACACACACACACAGAGTTCTGGAGGCCAGAAGTTCAGGATGCCAGGAGAACCAGGTTCTGGTAAGGGTTTCTTCCAGCTTGTAAGCTGCTGGCTTCTCACTGCATCCTCATGTGGAAAAAAGAGGCAAAGGAGTTCTCTGGGGACTCTTTTATAGAGACTCTAAACTGGGGTCCAGTTCATAAGGAAGGGCTCCATCCTGATGACTTCATTACATCCCAAAGGCCCCACCTCCCAATGCCATTCTATTAGGGTTTGGGATTTCAAGATGTGAATTTTGGGGAGATACAAACATTCAGCCCACAGCATCTGTGAAGCTTCCTTGACTTTCACTCTCAGCCTGGATCTCCCCTTGTGCCATAAAGCAGCTGGTTTCACATCCTCAGAGCACTGACCAAATGCCATCTATCTCCTCCTTCCACCAATGGGAATGCAGGCCTTGTATGACAGGGCTCACACTCCTATCACTTTCTGCAGGGCTCAGTGCTCAGCATCATGCCAGGGACACAGCAGGCACACAGTACCTCCTCTTTGAATGAAGGACAGGTGCCTGTGATCTTGTGGACAGCATAAAGTCTCTCTGCCTTCAAGCCACAGAGTTTTCCTTCCACAAGTATTTACCAAGCTCCTACTAGGTCTCAGTCACTGTTTTAGGCATTTGGAATAGATATATTGGGGTAAAACAGGGCTGGTGAGATTCTAACTGGTGGACTTCACTTCAGTTTGTTATTGGTGAACAAAGTGGGTGTTTTCCTTAATTTCATTACTTAAAAGGATGTTTGCAGGCAGCCAAAGTTTGCATACCATGAGTATGAGTCCCTTGTCTTCTACTAACCATCTAGATCAGGGGTTGGCAAACTCTGACCATTAACTGTTTCCATAAAGTTTTATTGGAACACAGTTACCCTCATCTGTTCACATAATTGTCTGTCTCTTCTCATCCTTAGCAGTATTGAGTACTTGTGATAGAGATTATATGGCCCACTTAGCCTAAAGCTCTCACTGCCTGGGCCTTTGTAGCAATAATGTTTGCTGACCCCGGTTCTTTGCCCTTGCTCTTTTGGCGGGTATTGAAGTCTGAAGACGTTGTGGCAGCAAAAACCTCCCCAAATGGGACAAAGACAGACCTGCAGCCAAGTGCAGACTTTTTGTAGCTTTTCATCACACTGTGATGGACATTTTAAATGGAGGCAGGTTTTTGCAACTCATGTCTCTGTCTTTAACATATAGGATAACAGACTTTAAGACAATTTAAAAATAGGAACTTACTTATTCAACAACTATTACTGGCTATATACCAAAGAATAAAATAGATGTGTTTCTTTCCCTTGTGAATTGTATGGTCTATTGGGGGAGACAGATACTAAGAAATTAAGACATGAATATTCAATTATGAACTGAGATAGCTACTATCTAGGGAACAACAGCCTTGCCATAGCTTCCTCCCCATTGTACCTGCATGTCATAGGAGGGTACAACAGGATAGGGACAATTTTACTTAGGTCACAGGGAGATATGGAGACCTGAAGGATCAATAGAAGGTAGTGAGTGGAGTGGAAGGGACAGACAAAGGGAGACCAGGGAGGAAGTTGCTGAGCTTCAGGAAGAAGAGCAGGAATATGGTAATGTGTGGCGGAAGCCCAGTAAACAAGGAGACAAGAGGCTCAAGACAAGGCTGCAGTCGCACCAGCAATTTGTATAAGCCATGGGAATGGGTGGGTAGACATGCATTGTAAGTGCCTTGGAATGTGTGAGCATGAGTGATATGGCTTGTCTGAGGTTTTAAGCTCACCCAACTACTAGGGATAAAGTGGATGAAAAGGCACAAAGGTATAAGTCTGAAGAAGAGTCAGAAAGCTTCTAAGATAATATGCCAGAAGTGGTGATGACTCACAGAGGCCATGCTAACGCAAAGATTGGAGGCTGGTCTGGAGGTAGGAAGGACTTGGAGAGTGAATGTGAACATGTGCGTCTGCAGGGGCCAGCACTGGAAAGGAGCAGGAGCAGACTCAGAAATGACACCAGGTGTCTGGTGTGAGCAGCTGGAGTCGGGTGGGTCAGGGCTGTACAGGAGGAGACAACTAGAAAAACAGTGAGTTCAAAATGGAATTCTGACCGTATGGACCCAAATGGTTCTGTCCCTGGAAAAAGATAGAGGCATTTTGGGAACCAGTCTGATTGTACAAAGAAGTCTTTGATCCGCTCAGATTTTAAAGAGAAGTATAAGAAAAAGATAAAAATAGAATATGTGCCATATGAATGTCGCCAAGAATATTGTCATATATTGACAGTAGATGAACACTGTCAATATTCAACACAATATTCAAACAGATCTTCCAGATTCCTTTTTCAGTTTCTGTTTGCCTTTGCTTCTTCCAACCAGTACCTGAAACTACCTTCAGAAGTCGGCTCACAGGCTACTAGAACTGAGCATGTCCATACAATCACACACTCTCATGCACGCACGCATACGCACACAAACACAAACACACTGAGAGCCAGAAGGACCTAGAACTTTATGCCCTCACAAACATACCTTTCATCCCCCCACTCCCTGCCCCATAGCCCCTAGCAATGTTGACTCATGCAGAATTATGTAAGTCTAGTTCCCTTACTTCTACTGGGAATAAACACAGAAGTATTATTTATACTCCAGGTCTCCTGTAGGGTCAGGTTCAAGCTGTGCCTATTCTTGAGTCTCATCTCTGCTTGGCTTCTTCTCCTTTGCTGACTGAGTTTCCTCATTCCCTTACTGGGTTTTCCTGGGCCTGCTTCCATAGTAAATCCCTTGCATTCACATACTTATCTCAGGATTTTATTTATCTTAAGATACATAAAATATATACAATATATTCCAATGATATATACAATAGAGTAGCAAGAATTAAAGTAATAGTAAAATAAGCAATCCAAGAAAGCTAGAATACTTAAGAAACAGAGGCTCACAAATAGCAAATGCTATTCAAGTTATGTTCCCAAAAGCAAAGATAAGCTAGGAGATTTCAGAATGTTAAAAAGTGATCTTCAGGAAGATTGACTCTTCAGCTCCTGTGTTCACTATCTACTCCATCAAGGAAAAGAATCTCATCCAACTGGAATGGGTAGAAAAAGCCTGATTAAGAAAACAAGGTAAGAATGTACCACCAAGAGAAGAATGCACCATTTTTGGTATATTCACATCTCCAATTCCAGGCAAGTCACAACCCAGAACATTAACATTTCATTATGTAATCCCAAAAACAGTTGTAGATCTTTGAGAATTTAGGAAACATGAGGAAATAGCTTGGGGAATGAATTGGCAAAATGTTTCCTTGACATATTACTCAGCGAGGCTGGGGATGTGGCTCAAGCGCTAACGCGCTTGCCTGGCATGCACGGGGAGCTGGGTTCGATCCTCAGCACCACATAAAAATAAAGATGTTGTGTCTGTCGAAAAACTAAAAAATAAATATTAAAAAATTCCATCTCTCTCTCTCTCTCTTTAAAAAAATATATTACTCAGCCATAAAGAAGAATGAAAAATTATGGCATTTGCAGTAAATAGATGGAACTGGAAACTATCACACTAAGTGAAATAAGCCAGTCCCCTCAAAATAAAGGCTGAATGGTTCTCTCTGATATGCAGATGCTAACACACAATAAGGGAGGGGGAGAATAGAAGTTCATTGGATTAGACAAAAGGGAATAAAAGGAAAGGAGGGGAATGGGAATAGAAAAGACAGTAAAATAAATCGGACATAACTTTTCTGTGTTCACATATGAATATAAAAGCAGCGTAACGCCACATCATGTACAACAAGAATTGGATCCTAATTAGAATAAGTTATACTCTTATTACTGTGAATGTGTAATATATATGTGCAGTATATGTGTAATATCTGTGAATTGTGATGAAATACACTCTACTGTCATGTATAGCTAAAAAGAATAAATGAAAATGTTTTAATGGGGCTGGGGATGTGGCTTAAGCGATAACGCGCTTGCCTGGCATGCGCAGGGCACTGGGTTCACTCCTCAGCACCACATAAAAAAATAAAATAAAGATGTTGTGTCCACCAAAAACTGAAAAATAAAAAAAATAAAAAATAAAATGTTTTAATGTTTTCTTGATTTTCAGAGAAGGGAAAAATGTAGGATGGTAAATTTGAATGTTAATTGCATCAAGTTTCAAGGATGGGTGATCTAAGAGACAAAGACTTAGAAAAGAATAAAAGATTACTAGGTACTAACATAGGATCACTAGGAAACTTTATGATAGAGAACCTTTCATTTTTTTATTGGGATACTGAATGGGCTATTCTTGACATAGAGAGTAGTTGTAACTAAGGTATTTGAAAGGCTTATATGATTGCTTGTAAACAAGATGAGGAAATGTCACCTGGGTGATTATAAAGTTTGACACTTGTATAATTAATAAGATGAGAAGAAAACATGCTAAGGAACTTAAATTCATCATTTTCTTCAGTGATCTACATGACCAGGACCATCTCCTGTGCTCTGGCCTTTCCCATTCCAGATCCATGAAACCTGACTTCTATTTGCAATGCCTCAGCCCTTGCCTACTTCCATAGCATGTCTCCCTCTTCCTGGTTAGACCCAGTGAACACAGTGGCATTCCATGAACTCCAGCATACTTCTCAGTTCGTCTCTCACTCCCAACCTAGCAATAGTCCACCTTTGGAATAATTCAACTTTCTTTTTTCTTATGATCTCAGGCCACTAAGAAACATTGGAGAAAATTGCAAGCCTGTAGCTTCCCATTCCAGAAATCCCTCCTTGGAGTAGTTTCTGCTCTACCCCATTCATTGAAGCTAAAATCCCTATGGTATTCCCCAGCCTTCTTTCTTCCTCAGTCTGAATTTAGTCAGTCACATGATCTTGCTGATCCCACCTACTAAAATTTTTTGACTTGGTTCCTTTCTCTCTCACATTGCCCCACAACCTTTAGTTCTTATTAGCTTTTTTCCTGAAAGACTGCATATCCTCTACTGACCTGTCCCACTCTGGTGTTCTCTCCCAGCCATCCTCCATGCTGCTTCTAAAGATATTCTTCTGACACAAAAGTCCCAGCTGGTTATTCCCTTTGCTTGGAAATCACGTGGCTCAACCTCCTGAATGAGACACAATGGAGCAAGTGATGGCCATCATTTTTGGTTGTCAGCCCCAAGGCCCTGGAGTTGAACCCCTTATCATGTCTGTCTCTAAGTCTTTGGCTGCTCTGTGCCTTGTTTTCTCCAAAATGTAGAGATCAAAAGACATCACTGATCCATTCTTCAGAGGCCCGGGATTCATGAGTTAATGTCTGCAAAGCATTTTGAGCTTCTTGGAAGAAAGGCGCTAGATAAATACAAAGTGTTGTTGTTATTATAGGGAAGAAAAAGTAACTGTTAGCTTAGGGTCTATAATTAGGAAGCAAATATAGTGTCTGGTGGCTTTGATAATAGGATTTCTATGAAGATGTGGCATGCAGCAAGCCTGTTGACTGAAATGTTCTAAGTGACATGCTTTTAGCCATCCTAGTCCGAAACCTTCACATCTGAATTTTCAATTCTTCCTGCCCCTCCCCCACACTGTTTTTAGGTAAACTCTAAGAAGGCAAGTGTCAAATTAACAGCTCCCCAACTAATAAACTTAGTGTGTTCGTGGAGACATTATGGTTGTGAACAGGACTCTGGACTCACTGCCTCCTTGCTGAGGTCAAATCCTTAAAGACTTTAAGTTGAGCCTGTACACTTTCTGTTGTGTCTTGGATTTCTCATCATTGGCCCGATGCAGGCCTAGGAAACAGCTTGGAAAAGAGAGCTCGGGAATTCTTTCAAGAGAAGCACAAATCTGGGTTCAGGTCTTGGAAAGTAAGTAAAGAAGGAAATAGTTTTAAAATATTTTAATGTGTTTATCTGCATATTTTCGGTCTACCCATAATGTTCTGAGAATTTAAATGGTTTAAGAAAATCACTTCTTAAAATAAGGAATATTGTTTTTTGTGGAACAGTTTCGCCATTCAGACTCCTCTGACTTTCTGCTATCAATTTGCCAAGTGATTTTTTACCTGTATTTGCCTCAATTTCTGCACTGTAAAATTGTCATATATGATTACCATTCCAATCGACACTGCTAGAGAAAAGCAACAAAGGAAGAATTCGCAGATGCACAGTTGAGTGTCCTCAACAAGCCAGCTGCAGATTTCATGTACATTGCTAAACTCCCTGTGCCTCGGTTTCCTCATATATGTAATAGCTATTTAATTTAATAGCTATTTAATAATTAAAATTAATTTAAATGAAATTCATTTTCATTTAAATGGAACATTTAAATACTTTAAAGGAAACAGGGATTTAAGACTTCCAGTTTTAGAATCTGTTATTTTTATCATTACTTCAGTGTCCTCTCTTAACTGAATACTTAACAATTATGACTTTAAATGTTGATTTTTCTTGCCCAAGTTTTTTTTTTTTTTTAAATTTTACTGTGGGGACTGATTTGCCCCATGGGACTTGGTACCATAATTCTGATTTCAATGTACCTGTTACAATTTTAGAGTACAAAACTTTCAAGTACATGTGTGTGTTTATTTCATGGACAATGAAATCTTTGGGTTTTTTTTTTTTGAGAGAGAGAATTTTTTAATATCTATTTTTTAGTTTTTGGTGGACACAACATCTTTTATTTTATTTTTATGTGGTGCTGAGGATCGAACCCAGCGCCCTGCGCATGCCAGGCCAGCGTGCTACTGCTTAAGCCACATCCCCAGCCCTTTGGGGGTAATTTTATCGGAAAGCTATAGGCTTGTTACTTTTATCCCATGGATTTGGATTTTTTTTAATATAACTTTTTTCCCCTCTGTTTTTGGTACAAGTAAATTACAATTAAAAATATGTAAGCTAGAAGTTTTTATTTTTCACATTCATCTTGTCAGCAGAGTAAGATTTTGGTACAAGGCATTTATTTGCCAGTTGCTGAGGTAGGCCATGTCCTGGGGACCTGTGGCAGAGATGGACACTGGGAAGGCGAGGTGTTTGTGGGGGGAGTTAGAGGGTCTTTACTGCAAGTTCTTGGCCCTCTGAGGAAGTGCTTATTGCTTTCAGAGGTGTTACAACTTAATTAGTGTTTATTTGAATATATTAGAGTTTGCTTTGATATAAAATTCTTGGATACTACCTGAAAACACACTTACCACTTCTTTATACCTTGAAAACAGGACTAGTACTTTTTTTTTAAATGTCAAATTCCATTTTCCTCAGAAGCAGACTTCCCGAGCCTAGACGAATTGAACCAATCAAAATATATTTCTCAGGCTCATGGCACTGCAAAGTAGAATTTGCAGGATGCTTAAGAGAGTCTCACACCAATTTAGAGAAATCTCTGAGACTAGGAGTTGAACTCCACTATTGAAAGAGGGCTGAGGATTAATGAGATGATATTTGTAAAGTGCTTTTTGATATGCTGATTATGCATTACTGGGCGTGGAGGGCACAGTAGGTGATGGTGATGGGGCAGTCCAGGCTGTCACCATCCGCTGCCACCCTGCAGGGACACAGGGACAGGCCTCTGCTCTGATGCTGCTCCCTCCTCCCCGACACTCTGGACCTGCCCTTGGAGGAGCCTCATCAGAGGTCCCTGTGGGGGAGGCCCCTCAGGGAGTTCGCTGTGGTCACCTCCCAAGTTCTCCAACTCCCTGACACATCTGCTTTCCCGAGTGACAAATTAAAACGTCTGAAGCGGCTGGAGCCTGCTGCCGCCAGCACACATGGCCGACATGTGAAGCTGTGGTCTTCCGAGTTTTGACGCATTCCATCCAGGACACAGGGACAGCAGTGTTTAGCAGTTGACACAAGAGGGGTTTCTACTGCCTGCCAGACAGCTAAAAAGCTGCAAGAAATCTTTTGTGGGTTCCCTGAACGCTTTGAATTCTTCTAGCCAGCCTGACAGCCCTCTGCTAGCACTCTGCAAAAGACTGCAATGTTCTCGCAGCACTGGGTGAACCTTGGTTATGGGGGTGAACAGACCCCGGGAAAACTTGAAAGGGACAGTAAATGCCAAGAAAACAAATACTCTTCTTTGGCATCTTGCTTGCCAAGAAGCAACAGAAACAACTGCGGAGAGAATCTCACATGAATTCAAGGGAGAAAGAAGCTGGCGAACCTCAAGTGGATCTTAACTTTCTCTGCCCCTCACTACAAACCCACCTCTCTCCTCCCCAGCCCCCTCTTGCCCCTGCAGGGTTTGTGTTCAACATCAAATTAAGTGTTCATGACAGCTAACCACAAGTTATTAAATGTGATTCACTGCCACATTGCTGCGCCTTCACTGGTGGCACAGAATAACCACTTAGACAAACCATTTGATTCATGGCATTGATACAAAGAGGCTTTCAGAAGGAGAGAGGCCTTGTCGGGCCTCTAGCTGAAAATTGTTTTATTTCCGTTATTCTCTTAAACAGGTCAGTGAGCTGAATTAAACCCCAAATCCTTTCTAACTGCTTAGCTGTGAAGTCTTTTAAGATATTACAGAGCTAGTGAGAAGTGGCTGCGGATTGCCAAGTCAGCGGAAATTTAAGAAATCTGTGTCAAAAACGGACTCATGTTTGACAAGCGAGGCTAGCGATCTGCAGCCAGTGTGAGGGGCGGCGATCTCTCCGCGCTCTTCCTAGTTAGGTTTCCTATCCGAGACAGGCTGCATTATGTTGGGGGAGCTTCCCTGCTAGGACCAGAGAGTTGGTGAAACAGTGACTGTTGTTGCTTTTCCTGTGTTTCGCTTTCTCCTGGCTCGTGTTTGGAGACAGTGGATAATGGAAGAACCTGTGGTCTTTCAAGGATCAGGCACCTCATTTCACTGTTTTTCTGTTTCATCAATTAAGGTGCAGCATGTAGGCTCCTGAAGCATGTCACTGCCCCTTCTGGATGGAGGGTTACATATACTGGAATGTTAGATTCTGTTTGTGACAAGCCAACTGGATCACTGCGTCGAGAAGGTCCCCAAATAGGAAACTGCATGATCCTTATTCAAAATCAGCTGGACCATGTGTCCTTCCTGCAAATGCCCTGGACAGTTCCTGATAGAAGTACACTGTGGGCTTCTCTGTCTGCAGTGCAGGGGGTGCGGAGGCTTGCCATCTGTTTATAATTGGCATCTAGATCTGATATATTGTAGAGGGATCCCAAGCTTATTGAATTTAAAAAGGGGGTACCAAGTTTGTGTGGGATAAATTCAGATCTAACTTGTCATCTCTCTGCCAAGAGCATGTAATTCATTTTCTTATTACCAACATAGTCTATTAGAAAATAAGTTAGCTATGTAACAAATTGAAGTCTAAGAAAATATCCATATTAGGAAACCTAGTTCGATGATTAAATTAAGCAAGGATTACTTTGGCGTGAATAATTCCACAATCTGCTTTTCTGTCCTGAAAAAATGAGTTTAGCAAGGCATGGCTGTGCTTGTAATATTTAACAGCTTTATTTTCAGGGTTTTGAGTTATTTCGCTATCAGTCTTCTAAACATTTTGTTTTGATGTCACCTAGTGTCACCTTCACTGTCATTTTTGAAATATTTGGAACTGGGTTGAGTCAAATGTCTTATTAAAGGAGCCAGACCCAGCTAAATACACACATTTACTTGTTCATTCATTTATTTATTCTGTGTGTATCCAGTGCTTCTTCAGTGAGAGTTATCTTAGAGGAAATCAAAAGCACTTGGTCATTAAGATGTCACTTAGGTAATAGAAGAAATACAAGAAAAGCACAGCTCACCAAAATAAATGGAGTAAAAGTGAAACCAATTTTTTGTTTAACTAAGGTTCAAGCCAGTATATCTTTCTGTTTCAGTTCTTAGAGAAAAATCTAAGTTAATAATTCCATTCTTCTCCTTTTTAGATAGAACAAAGGAAATATTCCAAATTTTGGTGGATCACTATATTTGCTAAATCATCATTCTTTTAAGAAGTTAATGTTTATTTTATTGCATTTAACATACATTAACCTAGAGAATGTGTGCTATAAATGTTTTGTTGTTTTTGGTGCTATTTTAGTTAACACTGTCCTGTTTCTTTATTTTTGACTCTCTTCCTAAAGTATGGAACATAAACTATACCTTGTATAATTAAGGTTTGGATTGCAATTAATCAGTGTTTTAATATCATTTAATAAAAGAGTTCATGCTGTCTGCAAGAGTGAAGGCGGTCTTCACTCAGAAAACAGCTTTCCTAATAATAATTAGAGAAAGTGATTGAAAGGCAAAGGAATAATTAGGATATTTTTCTTTACATGAAACTATATATTAAAATGATCAGCCTGATTGCTTGCTTTTAACCTGTAACTTTCTGCATCTTTACAAACCTGATTTGGTCTACTGAGTCAGCAGGATCAGGGAGAATGTTTTAAGTTCACCAAAAACCATTTTGCTACACAATATAAGTAAAATAAAATCCCATAGTTTAAAATTATCCAGTACATATGATTCATGAATGGATGGGTGTTAGAGGAAGAAAACTTGGAAGGACCATGAAATTTTTTTTAAAAAAAGGTGTATTGTAAGTTACCAAAATGTGTAGTATTTCAGGATTCATGATCCATCCCTTTGAGTGTACAGGTGGATTTTGAAAGTCAGTGCTTGTTTAGGATGGTGAATATATTCCTTCCACAAATATTTGTTGTACTCCTACTATATGCCATGGTTCTCTCCATTGGATGCCAGGATTCAACAGTGAATGGAGTAACCTTCATATATACTTTGTGCTCTTTGAAGAAACTATGAAAAAAAGGAATTGCTACAAAATGTGATAAATGCTATTCACTCGTGCCACTATTAATTATTTAATTAGGGGGTAATATGTTCAAGAAGGAAAAGAGGGACCATCTAACAAAGTCATTCTTCTGAGACAGAGTAGGAATCATTCAAGTTCCCAGTGAAGAATAAAAGAGTTTGGAAGAAGCAGTGGGCATAACCATAAAACAAACCATATACAAAGGGACTGACTGAAAAAGTATAGAAAAGTTTGGTGTAGCTCATGCAGGAGGGAGGAACGTGGTGTGCAATGCAGCTTGGGCTTCTAAGAGCCAGCTGACTGAGCATGCAATATGGGCCAAGCATCTCAGAACAAATCTTCAAGCTAGGTGCCATTCTTTGTCCCCATGTTAGAGAGATCAAGCCTGCAAGATCACACATCTAGGAAGTACAGAAATGAGATGACTTAGTTACTGACTGGATATGGGACCAGGGTACATGGGGTGTCTAAAATAGACCCTGTGTTTCTGGTCTGGGCAGCTGGATGGTGTTGGTACTTCTGACCAAGTTGGGGACAAAGATGCTGAACCAACTTTGGGGATATCTGATGAGTTCAGCGTGGGATATTTTGAGCTTCAGATTCATTTAAGACATGTGAGTGGAAATGTTCAGTATGTAGGTGAATCTGGAGAGAGAGGACTAGGCTCACCGTGGAGTTGAATCATCATCCTTCCAATTCCTATGAAAGGACACCAGGCTACGCCCTCTCCCTTTTCTCTGCACTTCCTGCAGCAATGCCTTGTATTTGCTGCTGTCTGTTTTCTTCCCTCATCCTTCCTCTCATTTTTTTCTTTTCACAAAGGAATCCAAGGCAAGCAAAGAGAATTGAGCCTGTATCTGCTTTGGCAGGTCTCCTTCCTCTGCCCTTCCTCCACCCCTCCTTCAGGTTTCCATTTTCAGCTAAAAGTGTGTTTATCTACCACTTTCTTAAGCCAGAGGCAGGAGATACCCTTATCCCTCCAACCATAACCAATCAATCACCCAACTTGTTCTAGGGAGCACCAGAAGGATCTTCAGACCAGGACCCTGTGGCTAAGTCCCTCTCCTTCTACCTGGAAGTTGTTTCTACATGCTATCAGATCCTTCTTTCCAAAGGACAATACTGATCAAACTGTTCAGTTGCTTGAAGATACTCAGGAGTTCAACATGCAACTCATGCCCCTTAGGGGAAGGTGGGAAAGTTTCATGATGAAAACCTGTCATGTGACCAAGTCCTCTGTGGGCTGATGCAGTCAGTGTCCTAATAGGAAAGAGATGGCATATTCAAATTAGGATAAAGAAGAAACAAAGGAGAATTTATTTGTGAAGGAGTCATTTCAGAGTGTGGTGTAGGGACAGTGCAAGGGTAAGGAGTGGAAGGACTGAATGTTTCAAAGCTTTAGATGTTTCCAAATTATTTTCCCAGGAAGTTGCATCGATTCTCAGTTCTACTGAAAATGTTCAAAAGTATCCATTTCTTCACATCTTTACCAGCATTGAATGTTTTCAGTCATTTGTATTTTTGCCAACGGAATGGTCTGGGATAGGGGAGTCTTGTTTTAATTGAATTTTTGTGAGTACTAGGAAGGAGAGACATCTCTTTATAGGTTAATTGGTCATTCATATCTTACATAAATGAAGAAAATGAGGTTAATTTTCCCAATATTATAGAGCTAATAAGTGGCAAAATCAGACCCAAGAGTCAAACATAAATTCTCATCATGGAGGCTAGTGAGGTAGAAGTAAATATAAGCTACACACTTAGTTTCTTAACACATTGCAAGTTTATTTGCTTCCAGTTCTACAGATCAGAAGTCTTATCTGAAGTTTTTTTTTTTCATTTCATTTTCTCTTTTTAAAAATTATTTATTCTTTTTAGGTATACATGACAGTAGAGTGTATTTTGACATATTATATATACATGGAGTATAATATCTGAAAGTTAAGATGTCAGCAAGGCTCTTCTCCTTCTGGAAGCTTCTGGGGAAACTGTTTCCTTGTCTTGTCAGCATCTAGAGGCTGCCTGCATTCCTTGGTTTGTGCCCCTTCCTTCATGGTACCCCCTACCTTTGCTTCTGTATCAAATTTGCTGCTCCTGACTCTGATCCTCCTGCCTCCCTCTTGTATAATCCATGTAGACCATTGGACCCCCTGGATAATCCATGATCATCTCCCCACTTCAAGAACCTTAACTCAATTACATCAGCAAAGTCACTTTCCCCACATAAAGCAACAAATTCATAGGTTCCATGGTTAAAGACAGATATATTTGGGGAGTGGGCTGTCATTATTCAGCCTACCTCTGATCTTAAGAGTTGGTATTAATTGAGTGACTGGTGTATGTTGGGCAGGCACTGTGCTAAGCACTTTTCATACTAACCTCAAATTAAGAAAGAGATTAGTATTATTTGTTTAACAGATGAGAAAACTGAGACACAGAGATATTTGCCCAGTCACACAGGTATGTCAAGACTCAGACTAAAGTTTTAAGTTCATGTTTCTTTCCACTATGTTCCAGTTGTTCCCCAGAACTGATAATACTATCACTGATCATTTGTTTCTCACAGTTTCATGTGTTTTTACAAAATGATTTTGGTAGAAGGTCACCAGATGGCCATTCTCCTCTCTCCTATCCCTTCCTGGAGAGCCTGCTCCCTCAAGCTGCCCTGGCTTTCCCAGACTAAAAAAAAAAAAAAAAAAAAATCGTCTAACAGATTCATTCATGCTAAAGCTCTAGGGGGATGATCTCCTACCCTCTCAGGAGTTTTTGCTTTTAAAGGAGTTTGGGAAGAGAGAAGGAAGAGAGAAAGCTGGGAAAGGAAGGAGACCTCATGGGACCTAAGTTTAAAGGTAGCTTTAAATAATAGATTATAAATTAGCACACAGGGGGCATGTGACTGCAGCCTGGGGGAGTCAGAGCACCTCAGCCCTTGCCATGTGGGTGTCCCAGCCCTGAGCTGTTTGCTCTTGTCTCCTTTTCTCACCTTTTCCTGCCCTTCCCTGGATCAGATAGACCCTGTATCACCAGGTTCAACCATGACAGATACTGGTAGGAGGTTGAAAGTGAGAGGAAAGGAGAGGCCAAAGGTCGTTCTGCCCTCCCTGGGCTTACCTCTTAATATTCACAGAGTTCATGGGACTGGGGTTGTGGCTGGGTTGTAGAGCGCTTGCCTGGCATGCTTGTGTGGGGCATTGGGTTCAATTCTCAGCCCCTCATATAAATAAATGAATAAAATAAAGGTCCATCAATGTGTAAAACTTTTCAGAGTTCAAGGTAAAAGGTCCAATGGATATTGTCATGCATGTCCAAACCTTTAAGCAAGTTAACCAAATGCTAAATAAAACATCCACTGTACCTTCCTTCACATTGACTTTGAAACCTAGCTCCCATTAAAATTCCTGGGCTCCAGAGATTTCACGCCTAGACATAGTGCAACAGGAAGAGATGGCCCTAGCTCCTGGCCCCTGCTCCGACCCAAGCCTGGCCTCTGCATGGGGCAGGCCATAAGCCTCCCACCTACCTGCTTCTTGTGATCTTTCAAGTATAGATATATAGACATCCCTTTCCATGTGTCCAAGCTCTGTCCCCTTCACCTCAAGCATCTGGCCTGGCCATCCCCAGCTCTTCTGCCTCCTGTAGTGCACACTAGAGGTAGGGCCCCTTCAGGAGAGGAACCTTGCCCAGTTCCTGGGAGGGGCTCAGGTGGATGATATGGTGTACTGTTGTGGTTAGAGGGAGTACACAGGCCCTGAGGCCACAGGCACCTCCCTGTTGCCATGAGAATTCCTTGAAGGTAGATGCTCAGTGGGAAGAGGACCACAGCAGGCTGAGAAGCCTTGGGTACAGACTCGGGTGGGGTGGGGGCCATTTTGGTTTGGGGCCAGGAGTCATGCTCTCTTCTCTTTCTTTGTTTCCTCCTGGCTTCAGCTTCACCTCCACCTCTGTCCCTGCAACCTAGGGCTGTTGCTAAGCTCTGGATTTCCTAGGTAGCTTCTTTCTCTCTTCCAGCACTGGTCTACCTCACTTCCTTTGCTAGCTTGCTTTGTCTTAAAATATTCAGAGAAGTTCCTATTTTCCCAATTGGATCCTGTTAACAAACTTGCCTACTGAAGTAGCTCATCTGAAATCTCAGAGCAAGAACCATTCCATCGCTAGCCATTGCCTTTCTTCCCGGAGCTGACCTTGACAATTATTCACAAGAGTCCCTTCTATACCCACATTGCCCTTCTGCAGAACTTTATGAGAACCAGACTTCATACAGTGTTCTGAGTTTTGCTGCATCAGAAAGAAGTTTAAATATTTTCGTTTAATGTGGAAATATTTTTAGATGATGAAGATGATTAAGTGTTGAAAATGCAGCGACCTGTTTGGCACCGAGAGAAAAGAAATATGAAGAATTTTTAATAAAAATCTGACCACAATGGTGTTGGAACACAATCTGTCTGAAATACAAGACAGATACTTTATCCCACGGGCTAAGCTGACTTTACTAATAGTTTTGGACAGTTACAGGTGTAATTTTAGCTACCAGAGGGAACACAAATTGTGTTATAAGAATGCAATAGAAACAATGGGAAATACAATTAAAGTTTTAAAAGAAAAATTGAATATAAAGTTAGCAGAGCTAATACAAAGCATATTTTCATAGCTTTTCACCAACAATGTATGTGAATCCAAGCTATTATGAAAATCAGATTTAGTTGCTGGGATTCTTATGTAAAGAGTGTGAAGTTGGTGTGCTGTGAGCACCAGCTGTAAACATCGCATAAACCTTGCACCTAACAAAGTTATTTTTGATACATTGCCTTACACAATTAAATCTTTAAAGAAACACACACAAAAAAAAGAGAGAAAGAGAGAGGGGGGGAGGAATGGTGATGGATACTTATTTGGAAAGAAGCCTGTGCCCATCATCCATGTTTCTATGTGGCCAATGGGGATGTCTCTTTCTTTTTTGCCTACGTGGCTTTAATTTACCATTGTGAGATGCAGTGTGTGTGGGGAAAATATGTGGAGAGAACGCTTTTATGTGTTTTTTTATTAAAAAAAAAAATCAGTGCCACCAGTCCGTGAGTGATCCTAAAATAAAAAAGCAGTTTTTTTTGTGTGTGTGTGTGTGTGTATGTGTGTGTACCCGCGAATGCGCATGTGTGCATGCATGCTGGAAAGAGAACTTTGGGGAAGGAAACAGATTTAAGTTTCAAGTTTCCAAGGATCTATTTAAATGACAGCGAGGAAAAAAAATATTGAAAAAGTGATGAAAAATATCCCAGCAGGATCTTTTCAGAAAGCCATCTAACTTCCGGTGGTTTAACTTGTGCAATGTAATTTCTACAGCCTTTGAAATATGTGAGCGCCCTCACTGCTATTTACGTTCCCAATACTCGGAATCAAATGCTCCATTAGGGTTCTGAAAAGACAGGAGTTTCCAGAAGAGTTTGGTAATTGCCCATTCATTACTCAAAAACAGTGACAGGGAATCATCATCTTTTTCTCTAAGTGACACTGGCATGTGGTCTGAACCAGGCACAGGAAGAGGCAAGATGTTAATTCAGGAGGCATCTATAGACCAGTTAGCAGTGCTGTTGCATGAACATAAGCCTTCATGAAGGTTTGAACCATTTCTCTCCTGTGTGCGAAGCAGCAAGAGATCTCTCTACTCCAGTGAGCTCTCACCCAGGCAGGCATTGCCCTGGCCTCTGATAGGCTGCCTCCATCCATAGCAAGGAACCAGATCATGACACATGGTCCATCCTCTTGGCTTAAGTTTTCCATGGAGAGAGTCCTGTCACTTGGGCAATTTTCTTATCAGGGACAAAATATACCACCCCTAATAGTTCTGTTATTCCACCTCTGAGGGTTGCCATGGACTTTGTAGTGCCCTGTCCTGCTAGAATCACCTTGCCTGTGTCCTTTCTACTTTTAAACCCATGCTGCATGCACTGGGTCCAACTGTACACAGGAGCTTAAAATAGTACATATTTTTCAACATTTAGAGAAGCTCTTAATTTTCATCTCTATGCAGGACAACAGGCTAATCTTCCATTTTGCAGATGGTATAGCTGAGTCTTCTCCTGGGTAACCTGTGTTGGGAAGGACCTGCATTTCTTAGCTTCAAAATCACTAATGTTTCTGTGGATTTGGACTCTTGACCCATTTGTCCTCTCAACTCCACCTCTGTATCACAGTAAAGTTACAGCATTGCACGGGCAGAGAATGCTTTTTTCCTTTTGTGTCTACAGAAAGGGTTTAGCTTATGGTTTTTCAAAACTGGAATTAAAAATTTGCAATACAGGAAGTGATTCCCTACCTCCATTATTGCCTTTCTCCTAACTCTGTGCCTTAAACTAGATAGATATAACAGTGAGGGTGGGGAAAGGTATTTGCGGGGGGAGCTATGCCCTTCTCTGAATGCTCCTAGGCTGCAGTGTTTTCCTTTGAAGTACATTGCTAATACTTAAAATGAGAAGAACAGATGCTTAAATATTATAATCAGTTTTAAAAATATAAAGGGAACCAAATCCTCAGTTCTTTGAAAAGTCTGTTTCCTAATGACCTTCTTCTCTCATCTCAAATTTCACATCAGTGGGATAATTATGCTTTTCTGACAGTAGAGACCCTTGTGAGGGGGAGCTGGTACCTTCCACCTGTGACACTCAGGGTGCTGTCCATGTTTGCTGGAATCACTGTGCTGGGGAAGAAATCTCCCATGATGACTCACCCAAGGTTCTGGCTACAGCTTGCCAGCCTCAGTCCTTTTGTTCTTTGCAGTGAAGATCAGGAGTGTAGAAACAACCCAGTTATCACATGATTTCAGAGTAGACAGCATGAACAACTGCATCTTTAAAAAAAAAAAAAAGGTGAAATTTTATACAAATTACAGTATCTCATACTCTTATGAACCCAAATGAAATAACTACTCAAATAAACCTTCAAGACGAGAAACAAAATAATTTCTGAAGAACATGCCTGAATATTGTGTCACACAGTGGTTCAACTTTTGAGAACTCTTTGTTCCATAGATTTGTTTTTATTGTGGGTCAAATAAATGCCTGCCACCATAATAGCTCCAGCCTAGGGACCTATGGTCAGCTGCTAAGAAGGGAAAGACCAGGCCAAGGTGGGTGCCTATGTTAGGTTTTCCTCTGGTTGCATATCCTTAATCTTTTACTTATACATGGCTTTGAATTTTTCTAAGTATTATATAAGAAAGGAGCAAAGTCTGTGCTTGCTTTTGTCTCAGGAAGGGACTGAGCAAAACTAAGCATCCGTGTTGAATTGCACATGGCTTCTTGGCGGACCTTTGCTGTGTCCCCTCCTGTTAACCTCTGTACTCTGCGGATCCCAAGTGACTGCTGGCTTCCAGCATCCTCTGCGTTCATGTGGCTCATTGGGAAATCCCACTGTTTTCCTGCCAAAGGGCTTGTTACCTAGGTTTAAATTCTGTTTGGAATGAAAAGTATAGTTAACTTGTTTCTGTGGGCTTTTTTAGAGAGATATGTAAAACCAAAGTTAGAGCAACGGAAAACAAACATTTGAGAAAGCACATAATTAGGGGATGCGAACTCAAACTGGGGGAGGCTGATTTCATAAAGGGGAGAGAACTGTGTGTGGTCAAAGAAAAGAAAGAGCATGTGCACAATTCGCCTGCTTTGGGGGAATCGCCTCCCTTAGAAGTGGAGTCCAGGCAGCTGGAAGGTTAAGGGAAAACCTACAAATTGATAAAAGCCAACTGCCTAAACAGATCTGATTAACAATTAAAATTTGATCATTCCACAGTTGCAAAGGCCCTCATTATCCCCAGTTCCCATAAAGTTACCCAATATCGAGATGCGAAGTCATTCTTTAGGAACTTGTCACTGCAGGTTTACATGGAAATGTTTTCTTCAAAGAGCCTGAAAAGCATTGTTACAGGGAACCACAGGAAAGAGCGAGGGAAACAAACGTGAAGAGTAAAAGATGAGAAAATTTAATAAAACAAAATACTCCCACTCCCCAAAACACCGGACTGAACTTTTTTTTTTTTTTGGAGGAAAGAAAGAAAAACAGGTAAAATTCTCATGCAAGCCAGTATGGTGCTAGGTTTAGGGGGTGCAGTGAGAAAAGTTGCTGTGACACCGGGTGGGTTTCTTTTCTCCTCTTCTAAGTGCAGAGGCAGCAGTCATTTGAATGCCGTCGAACGGCTTTTCAGCTAACACAAAAGAGCAGACGGTTCCACTTATTTCTGAAATTAGATGTAATCATATCTGTGAATCACGCAGCAGCAAACCACCGTAATCTGCATTACAATACATTATCCCGCCACGCTCCCAGACTGCAGTCCACCGCAGCAACAGAAACACTTTGCAGTGACCTGCGCAGAGTCTGGCAAAAGCACCAAGCCACGCGAAGGCAGTCAAGTGACAAAAAAGAAACGCTTTCTGCTGCGAGAAAAGAGCAAATTATAACAAGAGTCAAGTCTCAGCTAATGCAAGACTAGCATCTTCTTGTTCACAGTTTGCATAATTAGATATCCTGAATAGGTTTTTTTATTGTTCTAAAAATACTCCTGCTTTGTTTAAATCAGCTATTTCCTTAACAGCATGACTTTGGTACCAGAATTAGTGAGTAGTTAGGGCAGCAGCAGAGATAAGGTACTTTTAGTTAACATTTAGTGGGGGAGGAATCGCTTTATCGTATGGACTATTTTCTCCCCTCTCTCCTAGCAATTGTCAAAAGTGGCCTTGGTTTGCAAGGCCACATAGCAGGAGAGACAGCCCACTGGAATGGCGAAGTGAATCAGGTCAGGGGTTTCAGGTCACGGGGACCCCAGAGTCCTAGTACCACTAAGTTCAACTTCTATAACTTTCCTAAAATGAGGCATTCAGAGTCACTACAAACATCTTCACAAATTAAAATCTTTAATCCTTAATACCCTGGGGCCCAGGGTAGTAGTACATAGATTCCAAATGATCACATTATGAAGTTCAAACTCAAGGGGGAAAAAATACTTTTTTGGCCTCACTCATACTACTCTTCTGCTCCTGGGGGACAGGTGAGGGGTAGAGGAACACCTTGCTTAGCGTCCTCAGTTCCCAATATGTTGCTGTGTTCCTTCTCACCCACAGTCTGCATGTTAGACACAGCCTCTTACTTTCAGGGGAAGAAGCAGGACAAGGCTCATTTAGTAACTAGTTAAGTCATTAATAACTTTTCCTTTCCTGGCTCAGCATGTGATCCTGAATAGCTGCCACTGAGGAGCTCTAGTGACAATGTCCAATACTGCAGTGGTTGTGGTATCATACACCAACAAGCCCTCAGTAAGGGGAAGCCACAGCAAAACTGTGTGTTCCCTTTTTCCAGCCCTCAGAAGCCAGGAACTGTCTGGAGAGCCCATTCTTCTTCGAATGCAGGGGTTAAAGTAGCCTCTAGCTAAGACATTCAGAGTTACCCATGGCTCAGTCCACTTAGGACTGAGCCAGTATCCAATCTGACAAAAGGCCATTTGAAGGACAAGGTTCATGTTATCCTTGAAGATGCCTTACAATGTACTTTTAGTCCTTATCACTTTTAGTTTGCATTAATGGCCTATAGGCTTACAGGGATTATGACAAAGAAAAGGGTACCAAAGCTTTTATTCTAGTTTAGCATTCATGTATGCATTAGCTAAAATGTACATTTCCCTCCAATTCTTACATAGAAGTTCTTAGTGTCAAATTTTTTAGATCTGGGCATCATTTCTTTTTATAAGGGAAATAATGGTAGCCATCATAACAAAAATGTAATAATTATATTGATGCTTCTATTTCTGCTAGAAAATGTTCCCAAACCTCCTATGGTTTCCAGATGACCCTAGCCTAACAGCTCAGTGCAATCACATGACTCCTCCTTTCTCCGCCTCAAGGTCATAGGAACATGAGAAATACCATCCTAGGTTAGACCCTTAATGCTTCTCTGATAGGCGTGTCAGAGGCTATTGTGCTGATATTACATCAAGAAAAATAAAGACATTCCCGGGCATCCCTTTACACCCAATTAGAACTTAATGTCCATGATCCCCTCAACTCTCTGAATAAACTGGCTTTTCACATACTGTTGATGAGAAGCTTTTTAATTTCATTATTAAACATGAACTTCTTTCTGCTTGATCCAAAGCTATTCTTCCCATAGATCTAGAAATCTATGGTTAGGCAAACGGGCGTTGATACTTTTCAATTTAATTATTTCAGCTTTCATCTTTCCATAGAGAAATGTGTTATTTTTGTAGTCTAAGCTCAGCAAAGAAACCTCTTGAAATCATGATTATTTTCCATATCCAGTAAATTTGCAGTCTTTTTTATTTCTTGAGCTAGAGTGGCCAGAACTGCATATATCCACGCAGGTGGGAATAAACCCTGTTGTTGTACAAGAGTAACCTAACACTTGCTCTCAGTTCCCAGCCTTCCCCAGCATGGCCTCCTACAATCTAAACAGAGTTGTCCTTCATGCTTCTAGTGAGAGACATTTTTAAAAACTTACAAACCTTCAGACCTCTACAGATAAAAATTTGAATGCCTATGTCTCATATTAATATATACTCCATTGAAATAACAACGTACTCTGTTTTAATTGTAATGTGAGTTACAGACTAAATCTAACTATTGTAAGTTATTTTAAGGGACATTTAGAATCTATACTTATTAAAACCAAGCGGCAGAATTTTCCAAAGTGTTAGACACTGTTGAGGCTTGAAGCCCAGCATAGTTTAATTTAATTGTCTTTAAGCTCTAGGATAAGTTTTGAGCATATTACAAAGTACCCTATGATCTCTGTTTTCTTGTTCAAGGCCCAGCACATCTGTTCCTGATTTCTCGTGCCAAGAAAGGTGACAGCAATCCATGTTGGGGAGGGGGAAGCATAGATTGGGATAATGCTCTATTGATGTATTCAAGCAGGGGAAAAAGTAAAGTTCCATCAGACAGGCACTGATGTGGCGCAAACTCCCCTTCCACCCACCCCTTTCTCCAAGGCCACTGCCAACTCACCCTGCGTTTCTCATGTTGATTATAAGTGAAGCTTTGACAAGGGGGCATTCTGGGTATCAGACAACCGCATTATAATTCTACTGAAAAGTGTTCTTATTGTTTCTAAATTACTGGTTATAGTGAGCAACCCTGGTGACTTGGGAAGGGGGTGCATTTTGAACAAACACATTTAGCCTTAAAGCTGCTCTCCGTGAATGGGAAAGAGTGACAGATAGAGATCATCAGTGTGCCTTAAAAGGCAAAGTGGCTTCTGCTTTGAAAGTGGACCAGTTAAGTTACCGAATTGCAATTAAAGAGCCCCTAGGGTACAAGTTGAGAATAACTGCGTGATACCCCAGCTGAGTTCCCACAATACAGGACACAGAGCACACGTTTACCACAGCCCACAAGCCAACAGAAGCTACCCCTTATTTTTCTATTACAAGTTCCTGACCTACAGGTTATGTGCTATATGGTACCAGTTGCCAGGGTCTCCTTTTTGGTAAGTGTCCTGGGAATTGTCTGTATTCTAAAGTAAAGACAATAAAAGAACTCGATCCCATCAATATTCACCTTATTCATCAGAGTGCCTTCCCAGAGCGAGCTTGGTAAATGCTGTGCCACTCAGAGAATCAAGGATGTTAAGGTGGCATTGAGATTCCTCATCCTATGGTGTTTCGTATGTCACATGCGTGCTGCAGAATAGCCCTGTCTTTCGAAAGAGTCTATGTAATCAACACATCACTTATTTTCTTCAATTTACTTGGCTGGTTCCATGACCTTCTTTAATTCCTCCAAATCCTTGAATTCTGTTTATTGAAGTGCAGACGAAATCACAAAGACAAGTGATAGAGCTCAGAAACAGGGATGCTATCTGGAGCATAGCAGGTTCTGAATAAAAATGGATTAAAGAAGCAAAACCAGAATGTAGTCCATTGTGGGTACCATTCCCAGCAGGTCTGGCCTTGCCCCCCCGGAGAAGACCAAAATGTCAGTTTCACTATACTATTGTGGTTGCTATTGTAATTGGAGAGGATAATAGCTAGTTTTTTTTTGTTTGTTTCAAACAACTGATTTATGATGCAAAACTGCTGAATATTTCTGGTAAAGGAATGTATTGTTCTTTTTGTTGTTGTTTCTCTTTAAAATCAAGACCTTGAATATTTGACCAGAAATATTGAAGTCCATCTTGCATGCTAGATAGGGTTGCTGTTTCATTCACCATGAAAAGCAGGAGACAGCTCGCTCTTTGGTCTTCATTCTCCCTACTGTGCTTCCCTATCCCTCTGGCCTGTCTGTCCTTCTATAACCTGAAAAAGTCATGTAACTCAACTTTTTGTCACATGGGTATTATGGATGAGAAAGAGCTTGTTCATTTATTCTGAACATGAAGAGCCCTCAATCGGCTGTTTTGAATTAAGAATTGTTTTTCTTTCATGTTTTAGAGATCAGAGCATTGGGAATTACATATGTCCGACTTAAAGAGATAAGGAATACTTGCAAATGTTGGTAAGAGGTCACTATGTCACGTGTGTATGTGTCTGTTGGGAATGGGACAGAAACAAGCAGGGAAAAGTACAGAACTTAGAGAAGAAGAAAGGAACTAATATTAAGACAAATAGAGGGTTGCTTATGAGGGATGAATTCATATGTGTGAAGACTGGAGTAGAGACAGCTTCAGAAACCACAGCCACCCCTGCCTGTCTTCAAGGCCCTAGGTGGGCCTCATTTAAAGGTCTGTTTGGCTTGTTAAGTGAGATGGGAAGGCTGCTGTGGAGTCGTGGGAATCCCCCTGAGTCTGGCACTAAAAATCAGCTTCTGGTCTTAGTACTCCCACCAGCCAGCTGGGTGAACTCTCGGGTCTTTGGGGGTTTTCATTTCTTCTGGAAACTGAAAGTCTGGGCCTAAATAATGTCAGAAGAGCTCACTTAGCTGTAAGAATCTAAGAGCTTCTGTATTTCTTGGCTGCTTTGAAGAGGCTGCAAAGCCAAAGAGAGAAAGAGCCTCCTGGCAGCTGGAGTTAAATAGGCTGCAGTTGGACATTGATTCCAAGATCTGAACATCAACAGGCTGAGGTGCGGGGGGGGGGGGTGGTGGAGTGGGGGACATTGTGCTCTTATGACTATATCAGAAGCATGGGACAAAAACAAAAGAGCCTGCTTACAGGTTACTGTATGCATACACATCTGTATGCCATAAACCTTAAGTCCTATTAATCTCTCTTTATTTTTTGTATTGGGGATTGAACCCAGAGACCTTAATAACTGAGCCACATCCCCAGCCCTTTTAAAAGTATGTTTTCTAGAGACAGGGTCTACCTGAGTTGCTTAGAGCCTCATTAAGTTGATGAGGCTGGCTTTTTGAACTTGCCATCCTCCTGCCTCAGCCTCCCGAGCCATTGGGATTATAGGTGTGCACCACTGTGCCTGGCATTAAGTCCTATTAGTTTAAAAAGAACATTTTCAGAGAAATTAAAGTCAGGAAGCAGTGTGTGGAGAAAGGATATGCTCGCATTTTCCATGTTGCCCATGTCATTAAGTTTGGCTGATCTCAGCTTTCCCATCTATACAACAGAGACACTGTGTCCTTGGTGCCTTGTGGGAATTACACTGCATATTCAAAATGCTTACTTGCCATGTGCAGTGACTCATACCTGTAATCCCAGTGGCTCCAGAGCCTGAGGAAGGTGGATTGCAAGTTCAAAGCCAGCCTCAGCAAAAGCCAGGTTCTAAGCAACTTAGGGAGACTCTGTCTCTAAATAAAACACAAAATAGGGCTGGGGATGTGGTTCAGGGTTGAGCACCCCTGAGTTCAATCCCCAGTACCAAAAAAAAAAAAAGTGCTTACTAAAATATGCAGTTTGCAGACATAAGTAATGCTCAATCATTACAGCCATACTTATCATTAAAGTCAAAGCATTCCCTATAAAGCTTGGAGGTCCCAGAAGAGAATGGCCCTCCCTAAACCATTTTGGATGCCACAGGCTCTGATAACTCAACTGGAGGCATTTGCAAACTGTTATGCAGGAACTCAGAGTCTTCATAAACCATGCCCTTTTCACCTAAGACAACAAAATTTGTTCACAAGAACAAAGAACTGGAATGTCAGCACCCACATTTTACAGTTGAGAAAGAGGGGGTCTTTGATGAGATTAAATGGCATGCCTAAAGTCACACAGCCAGCCAGCAGAACCCAGGTTACATTCCTGGAATCCTGTTGCTCAACCTGTTTTCTGTTCTATTGTTCAGTTTTAAAAAATTCTCCCCCACTTATTTTAGATAAACCTAGTAACCTTAGGAGAGTTACCCTTACACCTAGTGATAATTAACACCCCAGGTCCTTGATGTAAATTACTGACAATGTTTTGAGAAAAGAATAGACAATGGAATACAAAATCAAAAAAAAAAAGAGCTTCACAGCTTTTTCTGCACAGTGTCTCTACTGGTGAATACCACCTAAGATGTCTGGATGTTGATGGTGGTGGGTGGGGGAGGGAGCACTGGAGTTCTGTTTATTCAGCAGTTACCAGTGGATAAGTAAATTCTTTCCAAAATTTCACTTTGGGGCCAAGATTTATCTAAATATGTCACTGTTTAGACCACTAAAAAAAATATGGTATAAAACTTCTGATTCTCATTTCACAATATGTTAATCTTTCTTTATTTATTCCTCCCAAATGTTTTTAAAACAATCTTTCTCTGGGACAATTGGATCTTGTGTATCCTGTCAAATTTTAGTAGAAAGCAAATTTTTATAACCAAATTATAAAGCTTTCAACACTGAGGCTTATTTATGATGGAAACATTGACAGAATGTTAACTGTGGTGGCTTCAATGATACATGCTCCAGTGAGGTAGAATTTCCCCAAATTGAGCAAATGCTAAAATTATTTAGCATCTATTTGAATGCCCTTTCCTAGACATTGTACACCATCGCCCATTGCAAGGGTATCTGATTTATTTTTGGAAATAAATTTTTTAGATTTGACATTAACATTATGCATCACTTAGATAAACAACCTTCACGTTACAGACTTTTGAAACTATAAAACTTGTTCTAGTTTCCCCGGTAATTAGTTTAAAAGCAAGACATGACAGAGTGGTATCCTTCAGCCTTTTGATGTTTTATCTTAAATTCAACTTGCATTGACTATGATTAAATCTTCCAGAAAAAAAAAAAAAAACAAACATTTCACTTCTACCTCTGAACCACAATTGGGAGGGGAAGGGAAAACAAATTCAACCCTTCTTTTTAAAAATCAGTATCTGAGTTCAAACAAGGGTTGCTATGAATAAAATTTCTCTTAGAGGCCAAACAAGTTTTTGCCCATTTGTATAGCAAGAAAAATTTCTACTGTAGTCTTCTCTTTCTAAAGTCTTAACAGGCTCCAACAGACCCATGTCAAAGTTGATAATGAAATCTAGTATGTAAGTGTACACACACACACACAAATTGAGAAACTGAGGCACTGATGAACATAGCCAACGCTGTATAAAGCCATTTTCAGCCCACCGACCTGATGGCAGGAATTTCTGCTCTCAGACTAACACGCTGGCTCTAAGTGGTTAATCAGACAAGGATTCCATTAGGGTCTGGAATTGTTCATGTGTTTTGTGGCAGCCGCAAACCCCTGGCCTGGTGTGGAATGAAAATGACTAGGACACGAAAGAGTGACTTGGAAGAAACAGAAAAGCACGTCCAGCTGCAAGCTCCCAACTCAGGGGGACCCCAGGAGACCCCAGTTCAAGACCAGTTAATGTGTATTCGAATGTTTTTGAGAGCTTTTTCCTCTTTGACTTGGTGAAAATGATGCTGATACCGAATGCATGGAGAAGGGAAAGTAGAAAGAAACACTGAACATCTGCCTGTCAGGAGAAGAGCAGAAACAGTAGCAGCCTGAGATGGCTGAAATCAGAGAAAGGAAATGAAATAAGAGGGGAAAGTGAAACTCACCCTTTCAGCTCCTTCTCCTGAGTTGATAGTCACAAAAAAAAAAAAAAAAAAAGGCAAAGGAAGAAAAGAATAAAATAGGAACTCTTCTGAATTCTAGGGGGTTTCACGAACTGAGAGGTGTCATCACTTTGGTACAGTAATGGTTTCTTATTACAAATATAGTCCTTCAATCTCAGCTACAAACCCATCTCGTTTATCAAATAATTTCCACGGAAAGAGATGAAAGAATAATTGAGAAGGAAAACAAAACATCTTTGATGTGCTCCTTTATCAGAAATGTGTGTCAAAGGTCAAAAAAGCAGTGCTCCCTCGCCTCTTAAACATGTCATTGTCATAATATAAAAACTGACTTACTAACTTAGATTATTTGGAGAGTTAAGTGCTTGTGTTATTGCAAATTAAACTAATTAGTATCATTTCCTGACAGCTGCAGTGAGTGTTAGCAATTCCACGATTTTCCTTCAGCCGTTCGTAAGGGATGCACAGAGGGGAGACAGCTTTATGATTTAATGGAATGGGATTGGCTTGTCATATGAAGGGTGCTTCATTCCGCTCCCAGTAGAGAACAGCTCCCATCCCCATCCCTTCCCAGTCCATCCAGGATTGTTGTAAGCATGCAGATGTGAAGTGTCAGTGGTTTCTCAAAGAGCCACGAGATGGAAATACATCGGAATGCGTCTGTAATAGTTCCCTTTTGGAATGACTGAGATTATGCACTCCATCCTTTGAACCAAAATTGTAGCTGCCCATAAAACATGCTGGAACTAATTTCCTACCACAGCTAGCTTAATTGTTATAAAACAGCCTTATAAAGACGCCCCGACTAGAGCTTCCGGCATCTGTGAGTGAACAGTCAAAACAAAAGGTTACGTATTTCATCAGCTTTTCTCTGGAGCCAATGAGCTTCTAACTCTGAATGACTGTCCAAGTACAGTGACCTTAGATGCATCAGTGAACACAGGAAAACTCCTTAACACCTTCATCCTATGGGACACCAAAGTTAAGGAATTATTCAGACTGGAAACTCAGTCATATCTGATCCCCATGAGTTTCTACCTAGATTAAAGAAGTGACACATTTCCTTCAAGAGAATTGTGAAAAAGAAAAGGAGGAGGGCAAGATACAGTGAAATTATAAACCAACAAAAATAAAACTAAAAATAAGAAAACCAAGGATTTATAAGAACCATGTGGTAAGGGGTTAGGTCAGAATGGACTCTTGTACCTCATTCTTGATTTTGCTCTTGATTTCTACTAATATCGATTTTTCAGCCCATATTTAATAAAAAAGTAGAGGATCCAAGAGCATCTTTGGGACTATTTCAGGTGAACTGGTTGAGAAGTAGAAGAGGGAGCTAAGAGCAATGAGAAAGATGGAGGAGCCCTTTTCTGCCCCAGTGTAAATAAATAGTTTAGTCTATAAAGAATTGACCTCTTATAAATGAGTCAACACTGTTCAACTAGAGTCCAAGAGCTATTTATTGTTTTTGTTTGTTTGTTTGTTTGTTTGTTCATTTTGTTCTACTGTTGGAGGGGGGGTTACTTTCTTCCTGGGACAAACAGAAGGATATGCTAGGAAGGAGCAGGAGGACTGGAATCTATACTTCCCCATCTACATAGTACAGTCACCAATTAAAGCGGAATCTCTGAGAAGGTGTCAAGTGTCTTTTGAAAATCCCATGATGATTGTGATGTGCAGCTTGGTTAAGAACCACTGAGATATAGGGATTAGGGTCAGCCAGTCTGGAGAAAAGCCAAATGGCAAGGTGGTGTACAGGAAGGCTCTTTTTAAATCTCCAAATGGATATTGAAAGGCAGGGAGAGTACTAGAAACGTACACATTCTTGATCTTGGCAACTCTTCCTACAAGAGAGTACTCTGCATGTGTACACATAGGTGAGTACCAGGATACTGGTGGTATTATTGTTTGAAATAGCAAAATACTATATAAAACCTTAAGAGGCAATTGTTTAAATAAATTGCATATTGGTGCTCAATGAAATACAACACAGATTTTAAAATGAATGAGGTAGACCTGTAGTTGCTAATGTGGATCAACCTTAAGATAAATTATTAACTTTAAAAAGCAAAAGAGAAAACCATATATATGGTATATTACCATTTTTTTGTAAAAAGAAAAAAGGGGGATATATGTGTTTGCATAATCATAGACTATCTATGGAAAGATACAGAAAAATCTGGTAACCATAGTTGCCGTAGTTATCTCTGGGGAGAGGATTTGAGCAACTGGGATTCAGAAGAAGGAGGGAGACTTTTCACCATATGCTCTTTCGTACTGCTTGAATTTTTTTTTTTCAATGTGCGGGGTAAAGATATTGCCTCCAACAACAATAGATTTTTAAAATTAAGTCTCTGAAGGGAAGATACGTTCTAGTACTTTAATTCTTCTAGAAGAGTATGTGGTTATCACAGATGCACAGTTGCATACCTAAAAATCATACTTTGAAAAATTGTAATTTTTTTTTACACTAAACAAACTGATAGTGCTATGGGCTCAATACTTTCTTTGTGAAATCCATTAAAATCATCAACTTTTACTGTTAATATTTATCTAATTTGATCTACTACAATAAAACTATTGCTTAGCAAGCCTCTATTAGAAGCAGATTGTTTCAGTGGTACTGTGAGAACACAAGGTGAATATTCTTACTATGGTACTGGGACGTGATGGGGGTTTTCTTGACTTTATTGGAAGACAGAATGATGCAAGAATGAGTGGAAAAGAAAAATAATGATACAGACTTCAGATGTGGACCCTGTTTATCTAACAAAATTTTCATTTGTCTAAAGGAAAATGAAGTAAAAAATATGAAGCAAATTTTTGAAAATTAGAAGTTTATTTGGTTTAAATGTCTGTCTATGCTAGTAGGGCAGTCTATATTTTATGTTATTATGTTTTTCTTTTATGAAATAATCTAATAATAAAAAGTAATTGTCACTCTTTATTTTTCAAAGTCTTTATTTAGTATAACAAAACTTTGGTAAAACCTAAATTGAGCCTTCAAATTTTACTATCCATGTAAATAAGAGTTGTGTAATCCTGACAGGCCAGAGCTTGTGGAGATATCAGAATAGAATAATGAAGGAAAAAAGATTTTCTGTGAATTGGCTATTTTTTATAAGTCTGTTGATTTTCTATCAATTGACCCACATAAGAAATTATTTTTAAAGTATACAAAAATAAGCATTTGTGGGCATATATTTTCAACACAGAATTTCTTTTTAAAAGAATTATCTAGAACTTATCTAACAAAAAGTCACTTAAATGGTAACTCTTTTCTAGAACAATTTTAAGAAGATTAAAAATGAAGACTTACACCACCAGCTAAAGTGCAGTGAGAAAAAAATTTATATTTTACGTTTGATTGAAGTCTTACAGTAATATTGGCTACTTTAATTCTTAGCATCCACTTATTCCCTTAATGCTATGAAGGTCTGTTCATTATTACAAAAAAATTACACACACACACACACACACATACACACACACACACACACACACGGTATTACGTCAGTTTCAATTTGTAGAAAACTGATTTTTTAGTTTTCCAAGTTCTTTGGCCCATCGTAAATTTGTATGGCTACTTTGAAGGGAATATGTAATCAAAGGGATAACCCAGAACTCTAGGAATTGAATGGACTACTGAAATTCAGTTGAATTTAGGAAGTATCTATTATGTGTATATTATATGTCGATACTGATAGAGAATGAATGATACCTAGACCCCATCTGTATGCAGATTGTTCTTAGTTTAGCCAGGATTCATGTATGTATAAAATCAACCAAAATGTATCATGCTGAATCCATGTTCTGTGAGAAACAATACTTTGGAAAGAATGGAGGTGTAGGAATGGGGTCAGGGAAGCTATTGAAGGCTTCTGTTGATTACTTTTGAAACAAGATCTTGAAGTATTGATAGTGAAAAAAAAAGGCATTCTATAGTGTGATGTAAATTATTAAAAAGATTGAAATGATCTATTAATGATTTTGTTTTCCCCATTAATATGTGAGCAACTTAGGGTAAGGGCTCTGCTTTATTCAAAATTCTATCTTCTGAGCTCTTAACTCTAGGGCTGTTACATAACAGGGGCTTAGTACATAAATGAAAAAAAATCAGCTAAGCAACAAGATATATTTTTTAAAGTCATATTTTTAAAAATAAGATTCCCCAAACTTTAATATACAGAGTCAAGAAAGACAACTCTGAAGAAACTCTAATGTGTAGCACATATGCATTGTTTCTCAACTACTTAAAAATGTTTCAAAACATGCTTTCTGCTTTGAATTTAGCACCAAAATTTTATTTATCAACTTTTTATCATTGGTGATTAGATGTTGAAATTTTTTGACATATGAATTTTGGAGTCTAGCAAAGTTTGAATATTTTATCTTACCTGAGGTTGATAAAACACAGTCTAAAATGAATAGTTAATAAATGTGGTTGCTTTAGGGCAGTGTCTCTGGCTTAGAGAAGTGTTCCATTAAAAACAAACAAAATCTTGCTTTCTTGGATCTTTCCACTGGGGGAGAGAAAAAATATCTTTTCCTCTCCTTTCTCCTTTTCTCCCCTCTTCTATCCCTTCTTCCTCTTTTGTTTGCTTAACTTATAAAACATTATTCTTATAGCCTTAGTTCATTTTTTTTATTCTCCATCCTAATAGATAGTTCTCAAATCTCCTCATTGTATGCTTTCACTTTCCACTAGAATCTACGCACGTATACACTTCCACCCTCTAAGAAGATGAAGATTGAATACCTTTGTTTTTTTCCTGATATTTTTCTATTTGGGTAACACCAATCAATTCCTAAGGAGTGTGTGTTTCTGTTATACATATATTCCTTGGTATCCATAGGGGACTAGTTCCAGGGCCTCCTCAAATACCAAAATCTGAGATGCTCAAGTCTCTGATATAAAATGGTATGGTATTTGCCTATCACCTACCAAACTTGTGCCTATACACTTTAAACCATCTCTGGTTTACTTATGATACCTAACTCAATGTAAATGTTATGTAAATAATTCATATTATATTATCTAGGGAATAGTGACAAAACAAACCCTGTGCACATTCAATGCAGATACAATTTATTTTTAAATAACTTCTATCCTCAATTGATTGAACCTGAAGATTTAGAACTGAGGCTCCAGAGGGCCAACTGCACTTACTTTAGTGACTACAACAGAAAGCATACCAAAGGCATTTCATTATTGCTAACATAATGAGGGCAGCTGTGTTGATACTAGACCAGAACACACTTCATTTTTTTCCAATGAGGTCAGGTCAGTTACAATTATTGTAACCATGGAGACCCATCACCTGGACTTGTTTCCATACTACCATCTCCATAAGGCCATTTACGGTAGAGTTTGGCTCAATTTTGTGGTGTCAGAGAGGTGCCAATGTCTATCTTTACAAAATAGAACAGAGAAATTACTACTCTTTTGAGCCAGATATCCATTTTAAAAATAGCCGGAGTAGGAATTTAAACAACACTCGGTAGCAATTCAAAACTCACTTTGTTCTCTAAGGGAACAACATACACTTAGGCTGCAGTCTTCTCCAAGCGTCAGTGGTGTCTGTGAAGGAGGTCTGTCTAACGGGTGACTGGATACTGAGCATGTAGGCTTTATTAACAGCCTAAATAAGTAAGCATTAGCATCATAGATGTCATTGTGGGCAGCCCTTCTTACAAGACTCCAGACATGGAGCTAATTATTAATTCTTTCACAAAATAATTTACCCAGGAAGGAACATGCTAAAAAAAAAAAAAAAAAAAAAAAAAAAGAGAGAGAGAGATTCTTGTGCCAAAATTTCAGTCTTTTCTGAAGATGTTTCCCATTTAACTAATGGAAATTTGGCCTGAGTTACAGGAAGGCCTGGACAGCAGCAGTATATAATCAGAAAGTTTGTCACTTATTAATTTACAATTGTTACTCATTTAAAGAAGGAGCAAGGTAAAACTATATCCTTACAGAAACATTTTCTCATTCTTTGCACTGACTCAGTCGGTCGGCTGGTAATGCCATCCACATCTCACATTTGGGCAGCAAACAGAAAGGAGGGAAGCAGAAGGGAGTGCTGAGCCTCTGGGTGATTTAGTGTTTGCCCTCCAGGTTCTTTCTTCTTAAAAAATTAACACGTGAAAATAGTTAATGAAGACCTACTTTATGCCAACACCTTTATACTTACTTCATTTTGAATTAAAATATTCCATCTTTTTAAATTAAAAAATGTTTATTTTTTTATTATTATAAGAAAATTATAGTTTTCAAACTAAAACAAAGGAAAAGACAAGAAAGTATTCAGAAGTAAATAGGAAATATTTAATTTAAAAAAATTGTAATCCACCCTTCTCAAAGATAGCCAGAGTAAACTTCTTTGTGTGTATCTCCTTGAAGCCTCTTCTTTTCTTTTTGTTTTGTACCCATCCTCACATTTACTTGCATGAGACCATAATACATATAATGTTTAATGATTTGTTCACTTACAAAATCATGAATATATTTCTATAAAAATAATATAGATTTTTTTGTTTTGAAATGACTCATGCACATCATTATTTTAATCAAGTAATCAGGTGATTGCAAAGATGGCAAAAAAATGGCACCACATAGATAGCAAGTGTTGATGTTAAATGAACATAATTCTAAACATTCTCTGTCTCTATCTATATAATCTATCATTCTTTTAAATGATTGCATGCAGTATCTCACTATGTAATTTAGGTAAGCCACTCTCTATTTATGGATAATTTAGTTTTATCCAAGTTTTTGTTATTACCATGTATAAATACATCTCCTTATATTTCATTATGCATTTGACAAATAATGTCCTTAGGTTAAGTTTATAGAAGTAAAAGTTTGGGGTTAAAGTTTGTCCATACTTTCAGGTTGCCTTAAATAAAGGCAAAGTTGGGGCTGGGGATGTGCACATGCTCAAGAAGTATCGCGCTCGCCTGGCATGCGTGCGGCCCTGGTTCGATCCTCAGCACCACATACCAACAAAGATGTTGTGTCCGCCGAAAACTAAAAAATAAACATTAAAAAATTCTCTCACTCTCTCTTAAAAAAATAAAAATAAAGGCAAAGTTTTTGTATCTTCTCCTTGCTAATGTATCTCTAATTATCCATAAATCTGAGAATCTTCTCATCTATTCACAGTTCATTTGAACTTCTTTTGTGACTTGTTCATTGGTTTTGCCTATTTATTTTTCTATCATAGTGTTCATCTTTTGTTCTTTTAGTTGATCTGTGAGAGATCTTTACATATTTAGAAAAACATCTTTCTGTTATGTGTTGCAATTATTTTTGTTTACAAGTTTTTGTTCCCTAGCTTTGTTTATGGTAACTTTATGATAAAACACTTTAGAACTTTCAACAAATCTTTTCATCGTCCCTTTTACATCTGTTGGCATGAATGACACCATTCAAATATCATAAAAATGCATCTTTCATTCACTCATCTTACATTTAAAATGTGTAATTGTCTGGCAATTATTTTACATGTGGTTTGTGAAAGGTCCGTTTTCCCCACCATTTCCTACCATTTGTTTCCAAATAATCTACTGACTTGAAATATCCTTTTTTTAAAAAAAATATAGAGAATAAATTCCCACATATTCTGTGGTATATTTCTAGATTATTCGGTTTCATTGAGCTAACTGCTGATTCCTTTATTGGCCTCTCCCTGTGTTAATCCCCACAGCCCTAGAGTATATTTTCCTATGTGAAAGGGGAATTCTTACCTTATTACTTTCCTTTTTCAAAAATGTTCTTCTCTATCCCCATGTATTTTTCTTCTATATGACTTTTAAAATCAATTCATTCAGTAACACTCCCACATACACACACAAAAAAAAAAAGAAAAGAAAAGAAGAATTCCTTTGGCATTGCTAACAATTTAATCTTAAGAAGCTAATGAATTCATAAACTTGGACATCATTCTTCCGAGTCAGAACTCATGTGAAATTGAATACTGTATTTCAATAAAAGCCCAAGAACTGTATAAGATTTTGGGGATAAAACTTATTCAACAAATATTTATGTGTCTCTAGCATCATATTCAATTATGAGTTTTCTGCCATTATTGGTATAAATAAGATCTGTAACATAAGAATGTTCAAGTTTGTTTTACGGTTTATAATGTTGCCTCTGAAATTAGAGCAAAATAATCCATAAGGTTTCTATCATTCTGTTACTTATCATCTGACCATATTGGTTCCCATGCTTTGGAGTATTGTCTGACTCAGAGAACACCCACTAAATGAATATAATGAATATCTGCAAAAAGAATGCAAATAGTATTCTGTTCTGTGGCCTTCGTATTACAGTGAGGAAGAGAGGGAAATGGAAGCTCAAAAATGTTTTCTTCAGCATAATAGCAATGATAGGGAGCCCCTGGCACTCCTCAGCCTCTGAACAAACTTCAGGATTCAGTTTATCAACTGTCAATAGGCAAATGCATGGTTTTCTTTTCCCATGAGCTGATTAAAGTTGTGGTCTCCTGTAATTCATGACATTCCATTGTATTTATTTCTGCTGGAATTTTCAGGCTGAATTACTGTAACTAATATACCACTAAGTCTGTGCTGCAAAATCCTTGACCTTTTGAATCCTCCTTTTTAGCAGAAAATTGGCATAAGAAATTTCAACACAATAAATGCTTTAATTTTTTTCTTAATCTTGATCCAGATTCATATGGTTCAATTTAATTATGTCAGAGGCTCTTTGCCACCAGTATCAGTTTGGATTAAAGGGTTTTGAAGATTGTGGTGATAGGAGTAAAAGGGAGATGAGATAATTCTATTTGCAGCAGATTACTAGGGGGAAGACGAAAATATGAAATGTGAAATCCTTTGGTCTTTTCTCAAATAATTTGTGCCCACAGATCAATTTGAACACATGGATTTGCTGGCCTTCTAATCCACTCAATCTGAGAATTGTTTTGTTCTTTCCACATGTGATTAAAGAATCTTTGTGCTCACACAGTTGATAGCAAAATAGCCTATTTGCATCCATAGCAAATGGATGTACAGGGAGAGATTTTGCAGCAATGAAGCAGAGATCTAAGAAGAGGGTGGTACATGCAGAAGTTAGTATGGATGTCATGAATGTAAACTCTGGTGACATTTCTGCTATTTTCAGGGTCAGCAAACTTTTTCTGTAAAGGATCAGATAGATGGTAAATGATTTTCGGTTTTATAGCTGACATGTGGTCTCTATCCCAGGGTCATTGTTTTATAATTATTTTTTTGTTTGTTTGCCTCCTTGTTTTGTTTTTAAACCCTTTAAAAATGTATTTAAAAAGAAAAAAAACTTTCTTAGCTCACAGAATATTGAAACACAGACCATTGAAACACAGACCCTGAGCTGAATTGGGCCCACTGGCTTGGTTTGCCAACCCCTTTGTAGAATCATTAATAGAGAAAATCAGGTGTAAAACATCAATGGCTATGTGAAACTGCTGCTGATAGTGACCATACTAGCTTACGTTTGGATTCTGCTTGATACTTTAACCAGCATGTCTTTGAACATTGTTCCATTTGATTCTCAAAATAACTCTTATGGCAGACATCATTATTCCTATATTGGAGGAGAGAAAACAAGCTCAGAGAGGTAGCGACTTGCCCAAAACTACGCAGATGATCAGGGGGAAAGCCAGGAATGAATGCATCTTGTGATTCAAGTTTGTTGCTCTTTCTGTGAAACTCTGATTGAGTCAGAGAGTGTTGGTGGAAAGAAAATCAGATTGAGAAAGCTGCTAGCTCATGATTAGCATGTCTGTCCTCTGGGACTCTCAAGCTTTAACTCGAATAAAAACCCTAGAACATGCATTCCTTGCTTCTTTCACAGTATAGTGGCCCTAAGGGTTTAGATAAATTACCACATCAACTTGGAGCAAACTGAGGATTTTGGCAAATCTCTAGTTAGCTCAAAATTCCCACTTCCACTGATAAAAATGACATGATTTGTGCTTTATTAATGCTTTTAAAGACTTGGGGAGGAAGTGATCATTTAGCTCCCAAGAACATACTCCAGGATACTGTAGTTGGATTGAAGAAGTAAGGAGAGCAACAACTTGTTCACTTTAGCAGTCTGCCAATGGGAGTCTGAGCAATGAAATATAACAGAATTGTTTGGAACGAAGCGTTAACTCAACTTGTGTGGCCCAGAGGCTAATCAGAGTCTCCATCATAAAGAATAGGCAAAGGTACATATGGGACTCATTCCTGCATTTTTATGGGTTAGAGACATGAACTGTGTATCCCATTACACAGCAGACTAACACTAGTATGGGAGAGATAAGGTCCAAGAAATACAGTAACTTTATGGATTATATTGTGATATCTTTTTCACTAAAACATTACAGATCGTAACAATTTAGTGACATGTATTTTGTATTTGGATTTTTATTCATTGTTTCCTATATTTGGAAATACATATCTTTAAGAAAGCTGTCACCCTGTTACACTTATTAAATGATTGCTACCAGAATGCTGTGACCACTGTGGCTCCTGCAACTTGAAAATGTGGAAACATTGGAGAAGGTTCAGAAAAGACTAGGAAAATAAAAGTGCTGGAAAATAAAGGCTGGGAGAAAGATTAAAGGGACTCATGCTTGCTAAAGTTTAAAAACACTTGAGATTGATTGATGCAGTGATGGGCCATCACATTAAAGATTTTCATATAGGGGATACAGAGCAATCATTTCCTTCTCCTGTTTAAAACAAGAATACAAGAAGAAACTCTAGAACTTCTATTTCTAGTTTGTGAGCTTCCAACCCTGTGAGAAGAGCAGTAAGGTTGTATGCCAATAAATTATTTTAAGGGATTCTCAAATTTATTGTACTTTTCCTAACACCAAATACAAAAAGTATGATAATTTCTCCTCCTCCTCCTCCTCCTCCTCCTCCTTCGTTGTGCATTGTTTGCTAGAAAAAGATGACCTTTGTTTTTAATAAAGTTGAGAAACACTGATCTTGAATACAGCATTGGGATGTGAGTGTGGTATAAAACTTAGCTTCCTACCAGTAAGAATCATTAATTGGCAAGCATTGAAATGTATTTTGAAAGACTGATTAAAATAATTGAGACCATTATAATTTCAAAGTGGTATAGGAGTTTGCTTATTCATTTATTTATTCCACAATCATTCACTGGACACCATCTGTGTGTCAATGCACCAAGCGTGATGCTGAGCCTGGGGCTACAAACCTATGGAAGCTCAGTCTCTAGATCATATCACTCACAGTCTCTCAGTGAACCATATAGTAATCCATGCCTGATACATATGATCTCTTCCATTCTATAATTTAATTATCTTCAAGTTAATTACAAAATACCAAATTTGGGGCTGGCGTTGTGGCTCACTGGTAGAGCACTTGCTTAGCATGTCTGAGGCACTGGGTTTGATTCTTAGCACCACATATAAATAAATAAAATAAAGGTCCATCAACAACTAATATATATATATATGAAATACCACTTGTGAGACTTGTTATAGGATTTCACTTTTATCCTTAATTTTTGTGTATAACTACAATTTACTAATAAAAACACATTTTTTTAAATCCTTAATTTTATTTTCCATTTGTGGGATGGTTAAAGAATGTTCATTTTACTTGTACAAATGTTACATGAAGGTTTTCTATAGTCAAAAGGTATGTTCCACATAGGATTTGGGTTCTTAAAGTACTTTAGAGAAATTATCTCCTCCTTCTTCCTCCTGTTTGTTTTTTTCCAGGGTAGAGGCAGAGGTGGCTGTTATCTTTTAATAATAAATTGGCTTCATTCCCTTAAAAAATGATGATTTAATTTCCAATTATTCATTGAGTTCTCAATTCACTTGGAGGTCTTCATGATGATAAATTTACTTTAGAGAACATCATAAATTTATATCCTAATGGAGTTGCCATGTGGAGTCTATAGCTAAAAGATATTCATCTCTCTTGTTTAAGGGTTGGACCTCTGAGATATATCCTTTCTTAAAGCTAATCCTTTTTTTCTCTCTTTTGTGGAACATTTAGGATTATCTTTAATGTCACAGGCAGGACAAACAAGAGCTAAGAATTGTCACCTTTTCCCTGGAAGTATTAGGAACAATGCTTTTCTCCTGAGTAGCTGAAAATTCTTACCATATATGATTAACTCTGCAGAAACAACTAGACTTTGTTTTATCCTGTACCTTATGGTGAATGATGTTTACTGAACACTCAAAAATAAGCAAGGAACTGATTCAAATACTTCACACGTTTGATCTCATTCAATCACTGTAGCAACCTATGAGATAGGTGCAATTGTTATCTCATAACATAGGTGAGAAAACTGGGACTCAGGGAAGTTAAGTCACCTGTACCAAGTCTCACCAGTGAAGCCAAGGCTGGGCTCTAAGCCACTTTTCCTATATTATTTATCAAAAAATAAATGATTTGGTTTCTTTTAAGGCACTTCAACTTGGACGAATTTTAAAGATATTAATAAAAAAATTTTAAAACGTGTTTGTTTCTAAAGTGCCTAATATGGTCTATTCAATAATGAAGAACTGAACAGCAGTAAAACCTGAATGAACTCCTGCTAAATAATCAGCATAGGTGAATGTCACACACTTAACACAGAGGGAAAAAAGCACATACATAATTAACTCACAGAATTCAAAAGCATGTAATATATGTTTAGGAACATAAATATGTGATCTAACTTGATCTAGGAAGCAAACTGAACAACATAGAACAGGAATTAATTGAGGGGAATGTTATACACAAAATTCATCATTGGGTTGTCTCTAGATGAGAGAGAAGAGAATATAATTTTCAGAGGCTGCACAGGGAACTTCAAAGTATTGGTAGTGTGTACACTGGTGTCTGTTTATTATTCAAATCTGTTATGTATTTTATACTTACTATGATGAATAATTACATATTTTAAGGAAATAGTATGATACAAATTCAAGGATATATTTTTACTACAAAGTGGATTGCAGTAAGGTTTCCATGTAGCATTTTATTAACTAACACTTCCTTAATCAGAATTTCTATATACTATAGTGAATTTTTAGTAATTATAAGAATTGTAAAAGAATATTAAATCATGTATAATATCCTATAGATGAAAGTATGCTTTCTAGTATTTACATTCTTTAAAAATTGTTCATCAATATAAAAAACATTGCTCTGTAAATGGCATTTGATAAATTTTAATACTGTACTCAAAATTACCATTTTACCCAATGTATGGATGTGGCAAATTTTTTTATTCCCTGGAGACTTCTAGAAGAAACTGAACAACATAGGATAGGAATTAATTGGCTATAGTATGTGGGCTAACCAAGGACTCAATTATTAATCATGATGATCAATAGTGTTTAATAGGAATTAAAAAACACTTTTGTTTATAAAAATTAGAAATAATTATTATGGAAAATTAAAATCACAGAAAAGATGAAAAAAACTAAATCACTCATGATTCTATCAATTGTGTTAATATTTGAATTAAATACTTCCAGTCTTCTGTTTTTCCATTTTTATGAGTAGATGGATATAAAATGTATGCCCATCTACTTACAAGGACAAAAGAACAGAAGTAGCACAACCCTAAATAACCAGGAGTTCACTGTACATTAAATACCCACCACTTGTGGGCTTCTAGATGCCTATCAGTAACCAGGAAAAGAAAAGTTCTAAAAGCAATCAATTTTGACTGTTATTTCTTAATGAGTATGAATTCAGTAAACTAGCAACAGTAATCTAATCTGAAAATGTCACCATAAGTTCATATGAGAGACTTGGGTTCTCTACATGCAATTGAACTATATGACAGGTGACCTGAACCTAAGTTATGAGAACACAGAGTGACACAACCAGTAAGTAATTACTGTAAGTAATTGTACACTGTAAAGGCAAGTAAACAACAGAAAAGTAAAGGCAAGAAAAATAACAGAAGCCCATATTAAAGAAAGAAATAAAACTGTCTTTATTCATAGAGAAAAGTAAAATATATATATATATAATATATATATATATATAATGTGATCATATATACATATATTAAAAATATATAAAATCTGATGGAATGTATGAGGAGCTGGAATAAGTGAGTTCATGAAGGTTTCTGGTATAATACAGATATAATGTTATAAAAATTCAACACCAGTCTTTATTTTAAAGATTTTTTTTAATTCTAAAGATTCTAAGATATGTGCTCTGAACCATTCAAAAATTAATCAGGGTCCAAATTTTGTTTAAGATATTTACTATATTTTAACAAATTAACATCATTTAAAGTAACATGATTTAAAGTAACACTGTATTTTAAACAAAATTTTATCAAATCAGACCCAACAATACATAAAATAGATAATGTATCCTAATGGAGATAATAAAGCTTTTTGAAAAAAAAGGATATGAGAAAAATTGAATACTCATGTCAAATAATGAACTTTTGCCTATACATGATATTATATTTAAATAATTAACTAAAAATGACTTCTTTCCTAAATGTATAACAACTTCTAGAAACAAAATCTTTAGAGAAGATCTTTGGGATCTTGAACCAGTCAAAATTTTCTAAGGTTCAATATCCAAAATGTGACCCATAAAAGAAATTTTAAAACAAATAATACTTTATCTAAATGAATGACACTGTCAAAGAATGAAAAGACACCAAACTGGAAGAAAATATTTACAAAGTATACACCTGATAAAGGGCTTGAATCCAGAATATGTAATGAAGAACTATCTCAAAGCTTAATTATAGGGGCTGGGGTTGGGGACAGTGGTAAAGCACTCACCTAGCATGTGTGAGGGACTGGGTTTGAACCTCAGCACCACACAAAGATAAATGAATAAAGGTATTGTGTCCATCTACAGATAAAAAACATTTTTTAAAATCTCAATTATAAAAAGATGAATAACCCTACTGGAAAAATGGGCAAAGTAATAAATAATTACTTCACCAGGGAAAATATATGGATGGCAAATAAGCATCTGAAAAAAATGTTCAAAATATTTAGCTACTAGGGAAAGGTAAATTAAAACCAGAATGAGATATCACTACATACTGATAAAGAATGTCTAAAGTGAAAAAGACTAAAAATATCAAGTGTTGGTAAGGATGAGGAGGAGTTTGAACTCTCATAGACCCCTGGAAGAAATACAAGTATAAACACCTTGGAAAGAAGATTACTGAATTCTTCAAAATGTGAACACCCATCAACCATGTTAATCAGCTCTTCCATTCCTAAGTGTTTACCCCAAAGAAAAGAAAGTCCATGTCCATGTCTACAGCAAATTTATTTGTAATAGTCAATACTTTAAAACAATCCAAAGGCCCATTGAAGTGAAATATATCTCTTAAAAGAAAAACTAGACAAATTACATTTAACAGAATTTGTTTGAGCAAGAATGATTCATGAGTCAGAGAGCATCCTGAACCAGTAGAGGCTGAAAGAGTTCTACCCAGCTTCGTGGGCAGGTAGTATTTATAGACAGAAAAAAGAAGTGACATATAGAAACAGCTTGATTGGTTAAGGCTCAGCGTTTGCTGTATGTGGACATGGTGTGATGAGGCATTTGCCTCTACTAGACATTGATCAGTTGGCAGCTTGTGACTGGCTCAAGGATGGCTACTGTGATTGGCTGAGACTCTGCTATTTGTTATACTCTTAGGTTAGGTTGCAGTTTATTTATATAGTAAGTTAGGTCGCAGTTCTCCACATACCGAGGCAAGTTTTAGTCAAATTTAATTTAACATTCACACAATGGAACAACACTTATAAACAAAAAGGGATAAGCTATTGATACATCTAGCAACCTGGATATACCTCAAAATAACTACATTGAATAAATTAAGCCAGAAAAAATAAGAGTATATTATGTGATTCCATTAAATAAAACTGTAGAAAGTGGAAATGAATCTATAGCAATAGCTGATGAGCTGCTGCCTCAGGCAAGGTTTGGAGTGGTCTTAAAAGCATTACAAAAGGAATATTAGAAAACTTTGGGGGTTATAAATGTATTCACTATCTTGATTGTGGTGACAATTTCACTAGTTTGTGTGTGTGTGTATCAAAACATATATATCAAAGCTTATAAAGTATACAATTTAAATATACATAATTTATTGTATATCAAATATACATAAATAAAACTATTAAAAAATTTTATAGGTCCTATGACTTTATGCCCTTTATTATTCAAGAGCTAACAAAAGTCTTTAATTATTTTTAAAATTCACATTGTTTCATTCCAAATAATACAAACCATAATTGGAAAATTAAAAATTCATCAACTGCCTTATGAATTATTTTTAAGTACAGAGTATAAAATGAACACTTATTTATTAAAATAATAAAATAATGCCCTAAAAACAACTTTGAAATGATATCCAGGCAGACTGTAAAAATCTAACAGTAATAATATTCTGTGAAACTCAAATTGGAATATAAACTTTAAATTATGTACATATCCAAGACTGTATAAAATTCTGAATGGGCTTTTCTCTTGGTGTGGTTCTAACCCTATGATGAAAAATATCTTTTCCTAAAGTGTATAATTACCCTCTGTCACTCTTAAATCTCCTCTGGTATCTCAGCTTGCTTAATAATGGTGAACAGATGAGCAGAAATTAAAAATAAAGGCCTTCTACCAATTTAGCACCCTGCACATAATGTACCTATAATGATAGTTTGATTGCCAGTGCCCATTATTTTGTTGCTGTCTTTTTTTTTTGTATTACTGCACCAGAGCCCTAGGTTTCAGAAAGAATACAGCATCCTGTTCTATAAAACCAGAGCAATTTACAAGAACACCAGCTTCAGCCTGTATTAGAAAGATGCATAGAATAAAATAGAAAACAAGATGTAACGCCCCGTGGATCATTTAATGTCAATGGCACTCTTCACTTAAATATCATATTACATTTTGGTTAATTTATTTTCCAAAAGAGAAAAGTGAAAAACATGAAAGAAATTTTTTTCCCCCAGCAGAATAAGGAATAAATTCGAAGTGTTTATGGTTACTAAATGAATTTTTAAAATGTACTGAAAAGAGTCTAGCAAGTCCCCTACCATAGTTTTCACAGAAGATATGAAGCAAGTTAAAAATGATTAAAGTAAGAACAAATGATATATTATTCAGGTTTGGTATAGAGTAGAAGAGTCTAGAAAATACCATTATTATTTCAATTATTATTTGAAGATTTAAAAACTCTTGTTTTAAAATTGTTACCTTTTATTACATTTACCCAGACATTTACGGCATCTTATCCATATCAAATTTTTCCCAGGGACAGCTCACTACACAGTCATAATAACCACTAATATGTCTTTTGAGAGAAAAGTGGCCACCTACACAGATCAAAAAAATGGAGTTAGATATTTTTTAATGGCTGAGATAACTTCCCACACTTGTTAAAACTAAATCCATCCGTTATTTTAATAAAAGACTGACACAGCCTTGAGCCCTCGTGCCTCAGCACCCGGTTGGGGCATTCTTCTCTGACATGCTCCGCTCCATTCTGAAGTATGAGAAGAGCTTGGTGGCCATCAGGTGGGGCCATGTCTGTCAGCTAATGTGGACAAGAGAATGGGGACACTAGTAACAACTCCTGGATAAAATTCAGCTTCTCCCAAGTTGTGTGAGAAGTTCTGTTAGGTAAAAACCCCCTCATCACTAAACACAGAGACTTGGTGCAGGGTTGGCAGCTCAATTATCACTGCCTCTGCCTGGCAGACCTGGAGGATGTAAACAGCTTGAGGTAATGTTAGGGCCCTATCTAGCACCAGTAAAAGACCTCCCTCTTCACAGACCTGTGAAATTACCCAGGAGAATTGTGGACGGTTTTCAGTTACCTTAAAAACATCCCGTATAGGCCCTGCTTGTACGCGGACAAGCAGACTGTATGGATCATTTGTCTTTCTGGGTATGCTTATTCCCACCCTGCACCACCTGTACAAGCAACCCCAGCACTCCATGTGACTATCTTCAATCATTATAACCTTTTCCTCAGTCACTTCCTTAATTTTATGGCAACTTTTGCACCGTTTTCCCCTTAGATGCTCTGGAGTTTGGATAGAAATTCGAATCAATTCTTTGGGCTATTTTCTGAGACCAGTTCTGTGTGGGGTCCTAAAGGGACTTGTGTGTGTGAGGCAATTCTGAGGACATGCAAGTCCCCTTTGCCCTTACCCTGCCTCATCTCGTGGGGAGGCGCTTATGGCAGAGAGCACTATTTTACACATATTAAGTGCCTTTGAGCAATGAGTCCTGTGGAGAAGCAGTCTTAGACTTCCGCACAAAACAAGGGCACACAGATTGGAGCTGGTGGGGGGTTGAGGAGAGCCATTTATGCAGGGGGCCTAGGACAGGAGGGCAGCTCTGTCTCTATGGCTCTGAAGAGACCACCTTTGGACTGCTAAGTGCTACCCTGATCTCTTTAGCAAGGATTCAGTGTAGAAAGCTGGAAGCCAAGCAGAAGAAAAACGGCAAAGAGAAAGATGGCTGGGGGTGGGGGTAGGGGTGGGGGTGTGACTGGCTTAGGCAAGCCCAAGAAGCCAGACTCTCACCCAAGGCTGGGTAGCACTCAGGTGGTGAGGGGGTAGGGAAGGGGCTGCAGACAGCTCAACAAGTACTTGTAGAGCATCTGCTCTGAGGTGTGAGCAAGGCCTTACTCAAGGAAAGAAGATGAGCATGACATGCACCCCATCCAAAGGAGACTTCCCCAACCCTAAGTGTGGCCTCTGCCTCTCCAGAGCAATCAGTAATGGAGTTCCAAGGGAGGGCTGGATCTCAATCTTCTAAAACCACAACCAACAAGACCCATTTTAATAGTTGACAGTGGGCTGGGAACCAGGAGCCGCTGTTGCTGGATTACATCTTGCTCTCCTCTTCTTTCTCCTCCGTGGCCATCACAGACCCCGAAGAGATCAGGCAGGGATGAATAATCTTCTTTTCAGGTGCTGGGAGACAGGACATGCCAGGTTGTTTACGTAGCTCTGTCTCCCAGGCCCAGCCGGGAGCCAGTCTCCATAATGGACAGGATGGTCGAGCTGACCTAATAAATATTTTCCATCTCTAACCTCAGTAATTATTTTCATGTGTCACAGCTCAGCGAGGAATGATGAGAAATAAAGTTTCCCTGATTAGACGAGACCCGCAGATCCCTGGGAGTAGAATCTGAAACTGTTCTCTGTGTTTCTAAAGAAATCACTTTCTACAGCCATCAGAGAGCCAAGGTCACGTCACCTCTACTCAGATACATAAAGTAAGTGACTTCATCCTCCGTTTCCTTCCTAATTACATATCTATCCTTTGTCATCTCCTAGTCCTTCTCCCATCCCACTGAGAAATCTGCTTCACTGGGGCATGTCTCTGTTCTTTCTCCCTCCCAAGACTTGAAAACTTAACCTATTTCAAACTGAAGATCTCAGATACAGTTCTGCTTACAGTCACATTACTTCTCTGTGCAGTGGGGAATGTGGTCAGATGAGTGGTAGGAAAAAGCCTTTCGGAAAATTGTTTGATTTGCTACACTCTATTGAGTCCTAGTGGGGAGTCAGCATCCCTTTAGTATTTTGGAAAATTCTCAGAAATGATATGCACAAAAATTTCAGCAAACATTTTCCATCCTAATAGACTATCCCAAGGTGAGAAACCAGGGGTCAAGGGAAGGGGACCTGGTGAAATAGGGCAGGGGCAATAACATCTCTGAATAAGAACCCCAGCTTAGGGAATCTTTTGGGACAGCAAAGGACATAGCTAACATAATAAAGAAATACCTCCTTTAAGTTATCTGCATTTAATTTTGATTCAGACCTCCTCATCAGAATTGAGTTGGCAAGGGGCTATTGATGACTCCAGTTTATTAGGTCAGATGTAGTAGGCAATCAAAAGTCCAAATGCTGCTTTTGGCAGCTTCCAAAACATGAAAACCCTCTCATCAGCGTATTTAAAGCCATCCATGTTTTTAGGTTGATCACCTTAACTCAGATTCTTGGTTTAATCTTTTTCACTTTTATGAGGATTACAGATAAATTCCCTCTCTTAACTCTTTTTATAGAAATCTCTCCTAATGTTGTCTTCCAGCAGACTGCCCAAGAATCTTCCAAGGAAGAAATGGGCTTCAGCTTTCAATAACATCAGAAAATAGAATCTGCCCCTCTTGTCCAACCTGGGAGGCCACAAGTTTGGTGGTTAAATGTGCTGGCTCTAAGGTCAGCATGCCCGAGTGAGAGCTAAGAGAAATCCAAGGGACCCTCTAGTGACATTCCCTCTTTCAGAAGAAGAAAATGAGGCCATGAGAGGAAAGATGACGTGCTCAAATGCAGGAGTGGAACCCAGTTCTCCTGTCCTCGCTTCTGAAGTTCTTTCTCAGTGTCTCTCCATATTGTGGACTATTTTTTCTAGCCTTTGTATAAGAAATTGTTTTGTAAATTTTATTGAAGTATAATATAATATATAGAAGCACACACATGCACAAACTATAATTGTACACTTAGTTGCATTTTATTAAAGGAATCATAACTATATTAGTTATGAAAAAAATGTCACCAAGCTCCGTCCACCATTGTTCCCCTTCCCTAATCACTATCTACCAAGAGTACCCACTGTTCTGACTTCCAACACCATTAATTTTGCCTGGATTTGAATTTTCAGGAGGGTGGATCATATAGTATGTGCTCTGTGATATCTGACTTTTTCTATTTAGTGTTGGGCTCATGAAATTAGTCTGTTGGGTTGTATGTAGCAATGATTTACTTTTTATTGTCATAATAGTGTTTCATTGCAGGACTGCCACAATTTATTTATCCAGTCTACCGTTAATATACGTTTCAGTTGCTTTCAGCTTTTTATCAATTATGCATAATGGGAACATATTTTGCTGGGCATATGGCATTTCTTGTAGAAATAGATAAAGCAATCATGAAATTCATATGGAGAAATAAAAGACCCAGAATAACAAAAGCAATTCTAAGCAGGAAGTGTGAATCAGGCGGTATAGCGATACCAGATTTCAAACTATATTACAGAGCAATAGTGACAAAAACAGCATGGTACTGGTACCAAAACAGGCGGGTGGACCAATGGTATAGAATAGAGGACACAGAGACTAATCCACAAAGTTACAACTATCTTATATTTGATAAAGGGGCTAAAAGAATGCAATGGAGGAAGGATAGCATCTTCGGCTTATGTGTCATTGCTAGTGGAGCAGAATTGCTGAGTCATAGAATATGTGTAGTTTAGCTTTAATAGAAACAGTTGAACAATTTTTCAAAGTGACTGTACCAACTTATACCTCCACCACCAGATCAGAGAATTCCAATTGCTCTATATTCTTGCCAAAACTTGCCACTCGTAATGTTTTTCTTTTTTTTAGTAGTTCAATAACATTTTCTTTATTTTTTATTTATATATGATAGCAGAATGCATTACAATTCTTATTACATATAGAGAGCACAATTTTTCATATCTCTGGTTGTATACAAAGTATATTCACACCAATTTGTGTCTTTATACATGTACTTTGGATAATAATGATCATCACATTTCACCATCATTTCTAACCCCATGCCCCCTCCCTTCTCCTCCAACCCCTCTGCACTATCTAGAGTTCGTCTATTCCTCCTATGCACCCTCTCCTTATCCCACTATGAATCAGCCTTCTTATATCAAAGAAAACATTTGGCATTCGGTTTTTTGGGATTGACTAAATTCACTTAGCATTATTCTCTCTAACTCCATCCATTTACCTGCAAATGCCGTAATTTTATTCTCTTTTATTGCTGAGTAATATTCCATTGTGTATATATACCACACTTTTTTTATTCATTCATCTATTGAAGGGCATCTAGGTTGGTTCCACAGTTTAGCTATTGTGAATTGTGCCGCTATAAACATGGATGTGTCTCTGTCCCTGTAGCATGCTGTTTTTAAGTCCTTTGGGTATAGATTGAGGGGTGGGATAGCTGGGTCAATGGTGGTCCATTTCCAGTTTTCCAAGGAATCTCCATACTGCTTTCCATTTTGGCTGAACCATTTTGCAGTCCCACCAGTAGTGTATGAGTGTGCCTTTTCCCCCGTATCCTCGCCAACACTTAGTGTTGTTTGTCTTCATAACAGCTGCCATTCTGACTGGAGTGCGATGAATTCTTAGAGTGGTTTTGATTTGCATTTCTCTAATTGCTAGTGATGATGAACATTTCTTTATATATTTGTTGATTGATTGTATATCCTCTTCTGAGAAGTGTCTGTTCATGTCCTTGGCCCATTTATTGATTGGATTATTTGGGTTTTTTTGGTGTTTAGTTTTTTGAGTTCTTTATATACCCTAGAGATTAGTGCTCTATCTGATGTGTGAGGGGTAAAGATTTGCTACCAAGATGTAGGCTCTCTATTCACCTCACAGATTGTTTCTTTTGCTGAGAAGAAACTAGTTTAGTTTGATTCCATCCCATTTATTGATTCTTGAACTTAATTCTTGCAGCAAAGGAGTTTTATTATGGAAGTTGTGGTCTAATCCCACATGCTATAGATTAGGGCCTACTTTTTCTTCTATTAGACACAGGGTTTCTGGTTTTATTCCTAAGTTCTTGGTCTATTTTGAGTTGACTTTTGTGCATGGTGAGAGATAAGGATATAATTTCATTTTGTTGTATATGGATTTCCAGTTTTCCCAGCATCATTTGTTGAAGAGGCTATCTTTTCTCCAATGTGTGTTTTTGTCACCTTTGTCTAATATAAGATAATTGCAATTTTGTGGGTTAGTCTCTATGTTCTCTATTCTGTACCATTGGTCTACCAGTCTGTTTTGGAGCCAATACCATGCTGTTTCTGTACTATTACTCTGAAGCCTAGTTTAAGTTCTGGTATAGTGATGCCACCTGCTTCACTCTTCCTACTAAGGATTATTTTAGCTATTCTGGGTCTCTTATTTTTCCAGATGAATTTCATGATTATTTTTTCTTTTTCTATGAGGAATGTCATTGGAATTTTGATCAGAATTGCATTAAATCTGTATAGTGCTTTTGGAAGTATGGTCATTTTGATGATATTAATTCTGCCTATACAAGAGAAATATTCCATCTTCTAAGGTCTTCTTTGACTTCTTTTTTTAGGACTCTGTAATTTTCATTATAGAGATCTTTCACATCTTTCATAAGTTGATTTCCAAATATTTTATTTTATTTTTTGAGGCTATTGTAAATGGAGTAGTTTTCCTTGTTTCCCTTTCTGAGGATTTGTCACTGATATACAGAAATGCCTTTGATTTACTTTGCTGAATTCATTTAGTAGTTCTAGAAGTTTTCTGTTGGAAATTTTAGCGTAGTCTAGGTATAGAATCATCATCAGCAAATAGTCCCAATTTGAATTCTTCTTTTCCTATGAGTAACCCTTTAATTTCTTTCATCTGTCTAATTGCTCTGGCCAGTGTTTCAAGAACTATGTTAAACAGAAGTGGTGAAAGAGGGCATCCCTGTCTTGTTCTAGTTTTTAGAGGTAATGCCTTCAATTTTTCTCCATTTAGAATAATGTTGGCCTGGGGCTTAGCATAGATAGCCTTTGTGATGTTGAGATATGTTCCTCTTATCCCTAATTTTTCTAATGTTTTGAGCATAAAGGGGGACTATATTTTGTCAAATGCTTTTTCTGCATCATAATGTATTTCTTAAGAAATGGATTTGGTTACTTTCATTTGTAGATGAGTTAGAGGAAGAGGAAAGAAGGGGGTTTTGCCCTAGATTTCTTTTATGTCTTTAATCACTTTTGAAATGACTCAGACCCCAACCCATGAAGATCTTCTATTTGCCCCAGTCTTGCCAGACTTTGGTAAATGAGTGCAGTGGTATAATTTAGAGTTTTAAGAAGGCTACTTCTAGAAGTCTCCTGGCCACATGCTTAAGCTAAAGCATTGCAATTAAAGATGGCTTCTAAAATGTTTTGCTTTTTATGTGTACTTTATTGAGAAAGATTTTTCTATCAGCTACCATAAGTGCTGACTCTTCTGGAACTGTGTAATGACTGAGAGCCTGACCTCAATTCCAAAGAGGGATGGCAGAAAGGGAACAAGGAAGAACATCATCACCCACCCTTGGGTTAAGGGCCAGCCTGCAGCCTCAGCATTTTATAGCTTAGTTTTTCACAGAGTGTTTCTCAGACTTACAGAGATAGAGTGAAATTACAAAGCAGGTAGAGGTTAGACTTTAATCTTGATATTGATGTTTAAAGCTCAGAATAGTTTTTTTAAAAAAAACAAAATCATTAGCTTTCACTAAGTCCAAAACTAAGCTCCAATCTCAATTAATTACCAATCTTTCTAGTATTTTTTGTGCAGCATTAATAGCACAATCTGGTAGTTGTAACTCTGAGGACATCAAAATCAGTAACACTTGAGCACATACTCTATAAAAATAATTTAATTTGTACTTCCAATACCTAGAATAAAAACTCAATTAACTTATGTTTCATCATATGATATCATTTGTGGAAACTTTATACTGTGTCAATGTCAGATATATAGTAATCTCTTTAAATACACAGCTATGTGGTACTGACAATTACCCTCGGGGAAAGTTCTGTTATCTCCATCTTATATACTGGGAAACTGAAATGCAGAAAATTTAAAGACCTTGTCCTTCTATAAATAGTAGAGCCGAGACTCAAGATCAGATCTGCTGGAGTTTAGGTCTGTGATAGGAACTGCTACCCTTTATTGGCTTCTGTGGAAAACTTACAGCGGGGCTTCAACTGGAAAGACATCCAAGTTGTGATGTTAACCCTATGCTCATTCCCACCTCCCTCCCTATCTCTGTCACTTTTTCTCTCCCCACCTCTTTCAGCCTGTCACTCACCCACTTCTTGTCATGGAAGGTGTGCCTAGTGCGTTTGCATCTTGTGGTGGATCTCTGACAGGGAAGGCCTCAAAACACGTTTCAGTCTGAAGCAGACTTTGCTGCAGCACCATCTGCCAGCTCGATAAAGACAATCCTCCTTTAATTAGGAACGTTGAAATGTTGGAAATCGAGCCAGATTCTAGCATGATGGAGAAAACTTAGCGTATGGAATCCTCAGAGGAGGAAACAAAGAGTTGGGCCCTGTTTTTTCCCGGGGAAAACACATGGCTTGCCTGAGTTCAGGAGAAATGGGGCCTTGTGCACTGTCCTTGGGAGGTATCCCTGTTCCCTCCCGAGTGTCCTTTGTGGTCATGCTGCCAGGGCAGATGCACTGGGAAAGGTTCCAGTTGTGTCCACATGTTTCTAAGCTTGTGTCTTTCCTTACATATGTGTGGGACTTTTTCTTATTGAGGATTTGGCCAAAATTAAGATCCATTTTTTAAATGTGCAGTTATTAAGCAGATACTGGACATTTCTCCAGTTGTTTGAATGAACTTGAATCAAAATTGGCCATACCTGAGAATTATTACGTATGAAGTATTTATAATATTTTAATTTGTCATCCATTATGGAATTAACACAGTATCATTTTGGTTAATTAAAAGGGAATTTTTACTTGACTATATATAGAAACTATGGCCAATGAGAGGTGTTTTTTGGGGGGTGTCACTCAGAATCTTGCTAAATTCTAGAAATTTATTACTTTTGTCATATAATCTCATGTAATTTTTTAAGGTTCACATAGTTTTTTAAATTTATTTATTTTTAATAAGGTGTATATGACATCAAAATGCATTTTGATTCATTGTACACATTTGCAGCACAACTTTTCATTTCTCTGGTTGTACATGATGTAGCATCGCACCATATGTGCAGTCATACATGTACCTAGGGTAATGATGTCCATCTCATCCTACCATCTTTCCTGCCCCCATACCCTTCCCCACCCCTTCCTCCCCTTTGCCCACTCAAAGTTCCTCCATTTTTCTCATGCCCCCCAACATGGATCAGCATCCACTTTGTATCAGAGAGAATATTCAGCCTTCAGTTTTGGGGGGATTGGCTTACTTCGCTTAGCATGATATTCTCCAACTCCAGCCAATGAGAATTTTTTCCATTGTGTTAAATAGATTTTAATATAATCAGTCCTTCTTAAAAAACAATTTGGTACATTAAAATGATAGATTCACCCTATGTGCATATATGATTACACAACCAGTGTGATTCTACATCATGTACAACTACAAGAGTGAGAAGTTGTACTCCATTTATGTATGAGGTGTCAAAATGGGTTCTGTTGCCATATGTAACTAATTAGAACAAATTTAAAAATGATAGATTCACTTTACTTTAACTTTAATATTCCTCAATAGTAAAGGGACTATTTTATTCCTAAATTTTAGCTATATTTTATTAATTTAGAAAGTAATATTATCATTTTAACAATCCTTTGAATTTTCTTCTTCTTTTTTTTTTAGTTTTTATAATTTTTTCTGCTTCTGAGGACTCAATTCAGGACCTTGTGCATGCTAGGCCAGTGCTCTATCATTTAATTACATCCCAGGCCTATAACACAGTTTAATAATAAATGTTACTCAATTCTAAAAGCATGTGTATTTTGGAACTTAAAGTTGTAAACAGTATTATAATAATCAGAAGAATAACTACATGGCAATTTCTGCCTTTGGGAAATTGTGTAATATTTCAACCCCTAGACAAAATCCTATAAAATGAAAGCTTACAAGAAACACAATATTTCACCATTACCAGATTCCCTTTTTGCCTAATATAAGATATAGTCATTCTTGTCTCTTTAGCTAAAGTCACTAGAAATAAGTTGAACAAACATAATTAATTTCATTTTGACTATGTCACAAGCATACTGTCACATACTCCCTTCTACTTGGGCTTAAATATTGGAGGGATGAAGATGTAGTTCTCAGTAAATAAAATGTAGGCAGTGTTAAGTTTAATTTGTCAGAATGCTGAGATAAAATTTTACCAATTTTTTTTATCCCCCATGTCACAACTATAAGTACAAATACCAGGTCCTAATCCTAAAGGATTCAATATCATGCTAGAAATAAACCACAGTGAAAGAAAATCCCCATTATAGCCTATCTCCTTAAATTTAAGTCAGGCTGATATTTTTGTGTTTAGAAGAGTTCAACAGTCTACACCATGACCAACTAAGACCTTTGACCTTAATTAATTCTTGCTAATAGCTATATTCCATTGTACCTGGTGGAATCTATAGATCACTGGTTTGGCAAAGGCAAACTTTCATGGAAAAACATAAGGACAGTCATCAACTTGCATTGTATCTCCACATGCCAGTTCAATATCCTTACTATCAAAATTAATCTGGCTTTTTAAAATATCATTTCACAAATAGCCAAGCTATAGAACCAATCTAGGTATCCTTCAACAGATGAATGGAGAAAGAATGTGGTATATATACACAATAGAATGTTATTTGGCCATAAAAAAGACTGAACTTATGGCATATGCTGATAAATGGATGAAATTACAGACTACCATACTAAGTAAAATAAGGCAGACCCAGAAAATCAAAGGTCAAATATTTTCTCTGATATTTAGAAGCTACCCCAAAATAAGGAAAATAAAAGGCAGGTGATTCCATCAAAATAGAAGAAAGGTCAGTGGAGTTAACAAAGGGATAAGGGGAGAGAGGAGGAACAGGATAAAGCAAGAAGAATGTAGTGAATCTGACCTAATATTCCTATATACGTATATGAACATACCACAACAAATCTTACCATCATGTACGTCCACAAGATACTAATTTTTAAAAAAAAACAATAAATAAATAGAAGAAATATCAGTAGAGTAGAGGGAAAGGAATAGGAGGAGGGAGGGAGGGAGGGAAAGAGAAAGTACTGAATTAGAGCAAATTATATCCTATGATTTTATAATTATTTTGAAATGAATCCTAATATTGTGTATAACTAAAAAGAACCAATAAAAAATCATTCCACAGCTTCAAGTGATAGCAACATAAAAATCTGACATAGAAATAAATCATAAATTATAATTCACATGTCCTTCACAATAGAGAGACTGGGGGGAAACAGTTTTGTACATCTATATCACAAACGTCAAGTTTTTCATATGTGCCTCTAGCGCAAGTTATAAATTATTTTCAAGAAGGATATTAAATTTTGCATACCCTGTCAAAATCACTCTGATGGTCATTCCTACATCTCCCCGCTTCCTTATCTCAGGGATCACTAAATCCTGTCAGTTCTACCACTGACATTATCTCTCTGAAATCCTCTTTTCCATCTCCCATCTCCATTCTGTTTTATGGAGAGCCCTGAGACAGTTTTCAGACACATCTTCTCAATTCCTCCTTTGTGTATCTCCCCTGAGCATCGATTCACTGTTCCAAACCACTCATCTGATCATTCTCACCTCCTTGAAACACCCTTAATCCAGCAAGAAGTTTCACACTCTCACCTTCAATTCTCCAAAAATCAACTCTGAAGAGTTGAAAGATGGAAGAGTCAAGAGTGACAGAAAATGCAATTTAAATAGGGAAATTCTGCAGTCAAAACCTTCATTCCATTTTGCAAAATGAGGGCCTGTCCCAAAGTGAGTGGGAGATGAGAGAATGTAACTTGCAGTTTCATTGGATCTCTCAAGAGGTGGACATCTCCCCACACTGAACGGGACACAAACGTTTAGATATGTCCATTTCTTATACAACATGACTTCAAAATGGAAGCCAGTAGGGGGCTGGGGATGTGGCTCAAGCGGTAGCGCGCTCGCCTGGCATGCCTGCGTTCCAGGTTCGATCCTCAGCAGCACCACATACCAACAAAAATGTTGTGTCCGCGGAGAACTAAGAAAAAATAAATAAATGTTAAAATTCTCTCTCTCTGTCCCCCTCACTCTCTCTTTAAAAAAAAAAAAAAAAAAATGGAAGCCAGTTTTTGGTGGTGGTGGTTGTTTTTAATATGGTTCTCAGCTGGAGAAGCTGCCTTCTCCAAGGTGGACAGATGGCACATGGTACCAACATGGCGCCTGCATAAAGAGGCAAAAGCATTTTCAAAGATGATGAAACTGAGATTTTTGCTCTCTGACATTCAGCCTCAGCCACTTGGCAAGCAGAGGTTCCATCGCGATGCTTCTGAGTTCCCCCCTCCATTTTGCCACTCCTCCCTAGCGCTGCCACCATTACCATTCGTGACTACATTTAAAGCACTCCACTTGCATGCTCCTTTCACATTTCTGTTTGAGTCAGTACAAGGTCTGGCATGCAGTCGATGTTTAATCAAGATAAAGTGTAGAGAAGACCCATTTTAGCTCTATTGCTATGTCAATAATTTTTACTGAGCATTATGATCATTATATTCATGTGCAATTGGAACTTTAAAAAATCACTCATTTGGCACCAAAGCATGACAAATATAATTTTGGGGGAAACGCCCCGCATTGCTCCAAATACCATGTGGAGTCCTCGTGGTCTTAGACACAGCTGTATGCCCAAAGAAAGAAGAATCTGTTAGGCTTACAGGAGCCCCTTTACCAGGTACAGAGATTTCTCTGGCATTATACTTTTCAGTAGAGCTTTGTGTTGCAACACAAAGGAGCATCTCTGTTTCAGAAATTCAAGTGCAAACAAACAATCTGTCTGTCTGCATAACATTCCTTTAAAATCAGATGAGTTTATTTAAAGCGTGCTAGCCCCTGGAGGGGGATGAAGACTGGCCAACCCTACCATAGAGCCTGTGGAACACAGTGGCCTGGCTAACTTTCCACCAAGGGCTGTGTCGAGGTTTGTGGGGGATGGGGTAGTGTTTCATACCAAATAAATCAGACAGAGGATTAAACACATTTCTATGCAACTGTGGCAGATTTGGGTTTTATTTTTACTCCACAGTCCTTAAATTACAATACCTCTTTTGATGTGGCAAATGCACATTGTGTATTCTTAACTGCTTATTTGGATATATTTGGGGATCTCAAGACATTTTTTTGTCCTTCACTTCAGATAACAATAAATATGTCTTTAAGGGGAAGGGAAACTACATTTTTATATTCCTGGTTTGGGGATCCTAATAAGGTTTTTAAAATTTATAACCTAATAACAAACCACATCTACCACTGCATCATACTGAAAGAATATTTATTCCTTAAAAGGAAAGATGCAAAAAAAAAATTTTTTTTTGGTCTAAAAATGACCTGTTATAGTTTCATCTGGAAATTCTAAGTACCTTTATCGTCTGGTTGTTTCCCTGTTATAGTCTCCAAAAACTAAAACTGTGGACAAGTTCCACTGAATGAGAATAAAAGATTCCCAAAGTCCTTTCTTTTCTTTACTAACAGCTAACTTTATCCTGAGGCCACTCCATTCTTGCTCCTGACATCCTTTGACTTGCAGGTATAATATGTGTATATGTGTGTGCGTGTGTGTGTGTGTGTGTGTGTGTGTGTGTGTGTGTGTGTGTTTGCTTTTGTTTTTCCCTGTTTGAAATGTGCTATGGTCTGAATGTTTGTGTTCCTCTCACCCCAAAATCCACATGTTAAAACCTAACTCCTGTGGTGATGGTGTGAGGAAGTGAGCCCTTGGGAGATGATTGGATCTTGAGAGTACAGTCCTTATGACTGGAATTAGTATCCCTATATAAGGAGCCCCAGCTGACCTTGACCCATTTCACCTTGTGAGAAACAGTGACAAGTCCTTCTGTATGAATCAGGAACTGGGCCCTCCCCAGAACCAAATCTGCTTGAGCTTTGATCTTGGACTTCCTAGCCTCCAAAAGAGGGAGAAATTAAGTTTTGGCTGTTTACGAGACCCCTCCAGTTTGTGGTCTCTATGCTGTAGCAGCCAGAATAGACTAAAAAGACAACATTTTAAGCATTAGTAATATTTTGTGATGTCACAATTAATTCCTGAAAATGCTTTGTAATGAGTGAACAGGAATCAAGAAGGGCTCCAAAGGAAAAGGGAGCTGCCAAGAGGCAACATGATGTATACAGTTCCTTAGGACTGGATAGAAGATTAAGGAAGGGCAGAGCTCAGGACATCCCAGAATCCATTAAACCTAAGCAATGGGGTCTGACCTCCTGCCTTCAGATTAGGAGTCCTATGCTCTGAAAGACTAAATTTTAATCACGCTGGCCCACAGACAGGACTGTGAGAGAAAAATCAACAAAACTGTAGGTGGTAGATGCTATAGAGGAGGGGAGATGTCTTTTCCTCACCCATTAGGAGGTCCATGACTAAGTCCCCTGTAACAAAAAACAGATTAACAAGAGAAAAGCATGCAAATGTATTTAGTAAGTTTCACATGACAGAGGAGCCTTCATAATAAGAGGAAGACTCAAAAGAACCAGTAAACCCGTGTGTGTTTTTTAATGCTGGCTTTGATGAAAAAGAGGAAAGTCATAAGGAAGTATCTAATCTCATGCTAACAAACTGGAAGAAAATTTAGCAAAGCCTGTTTGTTCAGATTCTTCTCTGTTTGTGTCTTCAGAGATAAGGACATTTCTTTCTTCCAGGTAGGGAGGGCATCTTTTCATTGAGGGTCTTATGACCTGCTTCAGTGAAGGATCAAAAAAAATCCTCATTAGCTTTTATGACCTGCTTCAGGAAAAAGGGCAGGAGAAGGTCAGAGAGTGACTTTCCTTTTTCTGGGGTTTTCTCAAATGTCCAGGTGCCATGTTTTGGGGTAACATGTCCTGAAATGCCTCAATGCCTTATAATGACCAGTGACCAAGGGACTCTTTGGGACTCAAAATTCTGACCTTCAAATTTATTGCTTAGTGCTTCTTTCAGTTCTTCATTCGTTTTTCTGCTGCTGAGGAAGCTGTTTAAGTTAATTCGTAATACTTTGGTGACTTGGCATATTTGGCCTCTGGAGCCTTGTGTGTGAAGACAGAGGCAAGAGATGGGGGTTGTGGTTCCATTTCACTGCCAAGCATAGCACTCTGTGTCACTCTGACCCTTTTTTGGAGTTCTCAAGGCCTTGACTGAGAAATCCTATTAGTGGTATAATTTAGGAGAAAGCACTGTAGGGGAAAAAACAAATACTGTTCCATAATCATGCAGAATAAACTTCATATTATAATAATCTACTGTCAATCATCATGCAGAAGTGATATATCTTATTGAGTTGGAAGACAAATCATTTGAAAGCTTTATTCTTTTCATTTTTGCCAATTGGAGTTTTCTGTTTCATAAAATTTAATCATCCTTTAGATTGTGTCAAATTTGAACTGCCTTCTTAAAAAATTTTTTTTCTGTAATTTTATAAGAATGATAGTAGTAATGGGTAGATAAGATCTTCTTTCAGATATCACCTGATTCAGATAATTAGTTAACTCCTAAATATGAGAGACAATTTCTGTTGATAATGGTAGGAAAACATTTTTTCTTTCTGTCCAAAACCCTTTCACATTTTAAACAAGTTTTGTCTGAATCCTAAAATTTTTCAAAGAAATAAAATAGAAGAGTGTATGGATTTATGGAGGCAGGAAAAATACAATTTCTTGATTAAAATATGAATGCATCACATTCCAGGGGGGGGAAGTCTTCTTTGAATAGTATTGTGTAGATGGAATGATTATGCAAATTGCTTAGTAGATTTCTCTGTTTATATGCATGTATGTGTATGGAATCTGTGGGTTTTTTTGTGTGGGAGGATATGTGGTCACATTATGTGGATGGGCTTGTTTGTTGGGAAATATGGGGTGTATACAGGAAATTAGGAATTAGAAGCCCTTATGGTTTTACTTTAACAGAGGTAAGGATGGATTGGAGTGGCTTTCATTTTTCATATGAAATCATTTAAACTGGCATTATTCTCATAGTATACATCAAACATGAAACCAAAACAGCTTTAAGACGTGTATTCTGCAAAATTAGTGGGCATATTTTTAAAAAATGGAAAATACTTGACCCAGTTTCTAATAATTTCCTATCTATAAAACTGACTCCCAGGTCATTGAGGAAACAACTCTCCTACACCCTAAGTTCTTGAAAAACAACCTGAATAACTTAACCCATTTAAGACGAATAGTTATGGAGCCATCTGCCTAGATACGCCTAACCCTAAGCCAATGAGTGTGGTGACAGTGGAGAGCTCCAAAAAGAGTACAGCCTGCACGCAGTGTAGGACTGAAAAAGGACACCAACATCCACAGATGGATGTGCCTACCACATTGAAATCAACATGGCAAAGATGGAAGGAAATGAAAAGTGTTTATTTCCTCAGGAAATCTCATAAATTCATTCTGATGGGAATACATCCATTCAACAAACATTTAGTGAGAGCCTACTATGTGCCAGACCCTGTGTTGGGTGCCAGGAAAGATCCGTGAGAGAGCCTTCAGGTCCTTTGGGACTGTCATGTACATGGTACATGTTAGAGCAGAGTCTGGGCAGAATCCTGATTTCATCTCCTCAGGAAAGTGGACTTAGCTGGGGAAGGTGACATTTGGGCAGGGCCCTGAAGGATGAGTAGGAGTTTCCAAGTGGAAAATGAGGATGGCAGCAAAACCAATAGTGAAGAGGGGCACTAAGTACGTGGCATGTTTGGGAAACAGCAGGAAGTTGAGTGTGGGTGGAGCACAAGTCCAGGTAGATAGCAAACAGTTTCTGGCTCTTACCAAAGGGGTCACAGTCTGGTGTCCCATTCAATTCAGTTGGCAGACTTTTTTTTTTTTTTTTTTTGGCTCATACAGTGTTTTAAAAATATTTTGAATTAGTTGCCAAGATTTAAAAATTGGAAGATTTCTCATAAAATTCCAGATTTCTGGCTTCTCTTGAAAAAAAAAATCAGAAGATCTGGCAACACTGGGCCCACATTCCCACATGGCAACCAATGACTGGAGCTGAATAGTAGTTCCCAGCCCCCTCCCTCTTTGAAAGGAGCATGTGCTTGCCAGTTCACCCCAGAATCCAACCTGCTCTCTTCTCTCCTTCGTGTAACATGCATGGGCACCTCCAAACCTGTGGGTCTTTGGAGTGGAATGTTGAACAACCTGCCATGTTTCTTGTTCTGAGGGAGCACAGAAAGTAGAAGACCTTAGGGGGGGGAGTGGGAGGAGCTCAGATTAAAGGGAAGTTGGAACCAACAAGGAAGAAGAGCCTTGTATACCTTCCTAAGGAATCTGGCCTTCATCCTGTGGACCTGTAGAGAAGCAACACGTGTTCTTAAGACAAGGACGTGATGAAATCTGTCTTTAGAACTCCATCAACAGAATGGAAGATGACAAGGCAGGAGAGAGTTGAGGGCAAGGAGACAAGTGAGAATCCATCATGGTAGCCAAGCGAAACCCTGACTGGATGGCGATGTCCTGCTTATGGTCCTAGGAGAGCTAAAGATCAACTTGGAGTCCTCAAAGCATTTTCCAAAGAAAACTCATGAGACTTCAAACATAGTACTACATTAATTTTTGTATTTTAAATGTTGATCTGTAGTAAGAAAGAAAGAAAAGAAGGAAGGAAGGAAAGAAACCTTTACCAAGATGCACAGGAAAGCAATGCTCACCCTTAACATTTCATACTGAGTAGCAAACACAAAACCACAGACCTTCAGCTTGGTGTCACTAGCCCATCTCTAGGTAGGTCCCACAAGTGTGCTCCTATCAACTTGCAATTCACAATAAACCATGATCTAGCCCTCTGTGAAGGAAATTATGTATTAGACCAAGTTGTGCCTATTACAAAAGAATATGAGAGGCATATTCCTTGTCTTTGTTCCCCCAATTAGGGGATAGATAATTTTTCAATTAGCTCTTTATTTAAAGGACAGAATTTTGTTCATCTCAGAAACTCTTCAGGACATATGTAATTAAATTTAAGTCCCAGCAAAATGTCTAAAAGTCCATTCATGTTCTGTGGGTGTAGGTTTTGCTTTCTTCAGGGTTCTATGTATTTATCTTTACAGCATTGTCATGTTATAATTAGTTTATATCCCTTTTCTCAGACTTCTCTAGAGCTGGTTAGAAAAGGAGCAAAATTCACAAAGCTGGGAAAGATTATGATCTTCTACTTTGAAAATTTTACGCAAACGTACAATTGTGTGATTAAAAAGAAAAAAGACTTTACTGTGTCCTTTAATAAATAAAAATTCTTCAGATTCTTACTGTGTGTAAGGGATTCATTCTCAAATGAAGCTGCTTATAAATGCCTAAATCTCCCCTTCTGCCAACAGTGTTTGTCTTTTTCATAGCCTGTATCTTGCTTCTTGAATCCCCTGGCAAGGACTAATACTGTGATATACAGAGAGATGTGTCAAGTTCTGTGGACAGGTGTCTCAGTCCACCTTGGATGTGTGAGGTGCTACACAGCTTTCCTGTGCAGAGAAGCAAAAATACCCCCCACAGTGCCTTCTGACAGTGTCAACACTGTGTGTTCTTTAAATAAGGTGGCAAAGACTTAGAGCCTTTGATGACCAACTTGGCATTAGATCAACAATCCTTGACTAACATGATGACCATCAGAATATATTGTAAGTTAGTGATCAAATTCTTTTTAAGTCTTGTGTGTGGAACAGTTATTTGAGATTCTTCAAAGAAGAAGCCAAAAGCATACCATTAGCAAATGCTTACTTTGTACCATGCACTGACCTAAGTAATATATGTATGTTAATTACTCAAACCTTATCAGATGATTGCTGTAATTATTAGCATCATCCCCATTGGCAGATGAGAAAACTGAGACATAAAGATATTTAAGAAATTTCCTCCAAGGTTTCATAGCTGGGAAAACTGGGATCTGACTCCATACAGTTGGGCAACAGAGTCTGAACCCATAAAACTCTATTTTATTTTGTGCTATATAATCATATCTGCTTAAGTCAAGGATGGTGATTAGGGACAAATGTAAAATCTCATCAGGTCTCAAAATCTCTCCATTATTTAACCTGGAGGCCCATTGCATCTGCCATGAAAGGCAGACAAAATAACCAATTGACTTGCAATGAATATCTGCAATAATTAGCACTCATTAATGAAAAATAGTGTACTCCATGAAAGCATATTAAATTTAATTTTATAGTTTGATAAATGATAATACCCTCCAATGTATATCAAAATGGATATATTTTCTTCAAAGAGAAGTCTTGAATGAGGTATCATGTGTTCAGAATATCGATTCTTAATGGCAGTAAGACTATATGATTCAGTTGACTTTGTAGAAGCAGTAAAGCATATTCAAAAAGCAAGAGGTTAGAAGTTCAGATTTCTAATCAATTACTCATTTCTTTTCTATGACAAATGAGAATAAAAATGTCAGCCTCATAAAAATGCTGTAGAACTGAAAACATTGTGATGTGCCAGGAAGTCACTAAGAAGAACTTCTTATTATCATTATTTTCCTTTTGAATTATCTGGGAAGTATTTCATCCCATTTTTAGTATGAAATCATTAGTTGTATTAAACCTTCTTTTTAAAAAATGAGTTTCCTGTCTTTGGAAGTCAACTAGAATTGTCTAGGGAACTTTAAAACATATTAATGCCAGGGTCCCACCCTCAGAAATCCTGAATTATATGGTCTGGCATTTGGGACTTTAAAAATCTCCTCAAGTGATTCTAATGTGCATTCAAGAGGATTAATTCCCTAAAACAATTCAGCATTGGGTATTCTTGCTGCACCATCCAGTATTGCCAACACACCTAGTGACATTGGGACTTGGGTTTAAGGTAGCACCAATCTAAGCAGCCTCTGGTTCACTGTCTACTCATCTAAAATAGCCATGAGGGCTTCTAAAATTATGCAAAATCACATTATAAAGGGAAATAATGGCAAAAGTTCATCATACACCAGATTCTTCATGAAATTTCCACTAACAAGAGTGCTATGGGATTGAATTCACAAGAAATGGCATTCCTACCCTGCCCTACCTGATTCAGATTGACACCTATGACTGATGAATAGACAGAAGAGGGCTGTTAATCTGTGTTCAGTGATGCAGAAGCTCTGCAAATCAAAAAATGAGTCAGATACTACTTCCATATCACCACAACCATTTCCATAAAAAGCAGAGCTAAGATTTACCTTCTTTCTTGCTTCAGTGACTATCATTCTTTATCCATTACATTGCTTTGTAAAGAAAGGAAACACACTACACCCTAAGAAGTATGTCCCCTGTGACCCTCTGCCAAGGGTGGAATGGTACATGCTCTAAGACTGAACAAACCAATATGGTAGCCTCTAATCATATGTGACTATTTAGACTCAAATCAATTAAAATTAAACAAAATGAAAGCTTCCATTCCTCAGTCATACTGGCAGTATTTATAGTATCTAATAGCAAGCAGCCACTGTGACAGACACTACAGAGTACAGACCATTTCCATTATCAGAGGAAGTTCTATTGGATAGTACTGCTCTAAGATCAAATATTTAGTAAATCTAAAATATGGAAATAGTGCTAATTTAATTTTTTTCTTTTTTTATTGATTTTTTAAAAAATAAATGACAGCGGAATGCATCACAATTCTTATTACACATATACAGCACAATTTTTCATATCTCTATTTGTATATAAAGTATGTTGACACCAATTCGTGTCTTTATACATGTACTTTGGATAATGACGTCTATCACATTCCATCATCCTTGCTAACCCCTTGCCCCCCTTTCTTTCCCTTCCACCCCTCTGCCCTATCTAGAGTTTGTCTATTCCTCCCATGCTCCCCCTCCCTACCCAACTATGAATCAGCCTCCTTATATCAGAGAAAACATTCGTCATTGTTATTTGTTTTTTGGGGATTGGCTACCTTCATTTAGCATTATCTTCTCCAACACCATCCATTTACCTGCAAATGCCATGATTTTATTCTCTTTTAATGCTGAATAATATTCCATTGTGTATATATGCCACATTTTTTTATCCATTCATCCACTGAAGGGCATCTAGGTTGGCTCCACAGTTTAGCTATTGTGAATTGTGCTGCTATAAACACTGATGTGGCTGTGTCCCTGCAGTATGCTGATTTTAAGTCTAATTTCATAATATTTTTCAAGCCTACAAGCAAAGGCCACCAGCAACACAATTGAAATCAATATTTGTGTAGCTTGGAAAAAGTGTTTCAGCACTGGGGCATTTGAAGAGTGGGAAATTAATGAAGGGGCCTGATGGCATTTGGAGGATTGGATCAGTCAGAGGATGATATGGACTCAGCAAGTAGCTGGAACTGTACATGATCTTCAACCACATTAGTTGGTGCAGTTTCCATTATATGTGTTTGTCTTGTGACCTTATTTCAGAACAAAAGGGTTGAAATGTGTTATGTTTAAAAAGTTTGAATTTAAATATTCTATGATAGTTTGGTGTGGTTCATTTGATGTGTCGTGCAGTTTTGAAAGTTAAGACTTCTGTTTCAATTCTTAGTATCTCTACCTCTTTCATGGTAGCCTATCTGCTAGAATGGCCATTTATTTACCCTCTTAAGAATAGATCTTTTCTTTTTGGAAGTATGATCAATTTAATTCTGTACGTCTGTTGTAAGCATAATGCCTTAATCTACTTAGAAAGTTTGAATCTTTGTAATGGGAGTTGTTTTGATAAGTTCTTTTTGTTGAATGACTGCTTGTTGCATCAGCTAGTATGACAGTGGCCATGGAGCAGCATTGAGACTCTGGAGCTTATGCCTTTGGCAACTTTAACAGAGACAAACACTGACACAGGGATTATTGTTATGGCTGAAATGTGTCTCAAATGTCTGACAAACTATTTGGATAATCATTAAATAAGCAAGTGGATTTCTTTTTCTTCAATTCAGAGATAGGTGGTTTAATGTGCTAATGTCTAAAGAAGTGGTCCAGTATCTGGAATTATCCAGGGTAAGAGTCTTGGTATGAATGAAGGGCAGTTCAGAAGCAAGAATGAGCAAAGAAAATAATATGATTCAGAGATAAAGAACAAAATGTATCAAGAAGCTTAAGACTAGTGGCTTCTGGCCTCTAGTTTGGGTGGGGAAGGATGGTCTTAAACCACTTGGGTAATATGCAGTCATCTGCTTGTTCTAAGAATATTGATGTAGTTAGCTATTCCCGTGGACCATTTGCTTCTGGAGATTCTATGGATGAGCTCAAACTAATGTTTCCATGAAGCGTAGTTTTAAAATTTTTTAAAGTGGGAGAATAGATGAGAGTATCTTGTTTGGTAAACAGGAGTCATTGAAGTATCACTGCTCCGCTAGTTGTTCCAGCTCATGAAAAGTTCTTCTCAGATGAGGTGTATATAAAGTCTTCATCTGATGATCTTTCCAAATAACTCAATATATGGTCTAATGTCATATGGAAGCTGAGTTGGTGGTAGGAAAGGAAGTCTGTTTGTATGCTTTGATAAGAAGAATGAACTTCTCTTGCTAGTTCATTGTATTAAACTACAATGGGTAGACTGGAGGAGAGTAGAATTCTCTATTGAGGTTTCACACAGAATTAAGTTGTAATCAATAATTATCCTAGGACAAACATGTTGTGGATAGTGAGGACAGCAACAAATTTCCAAGCTTTTAATCTATCCAAAATATGTACTACCAAAGTTGCCAATTGACATTTCATATTTAAAACTGGAGATAGAAATCTTTGTGTAGACTATTAGCACATTAACATGAGTATGTTTTCTTTAACATGAAGAATGTACAATAATTGATATATATATAAAATAACATTTTATTCATACATAAAATTAACATAGAAATGCTATTTTTCTTTGAGTTTGTCAGGTTTTTTTCTTAATCTTGTCCGCTACACAGGTACACAGCTGTAGTACCAGCTATACCAGAGGTAGGCCGGGACAGGAGAATCACTTGAGTCTAGGTCTTTGAGGCCAGCAAGGGCAACACAGAAAGGTCTTGGTTCAAAAGAAAAAAAAAAATGTATCTTAACTTTGGGAAAGAAAAGAGCTCTCACAAAAGTCCTGAGTTAATCAAAATTTAGAGAATGGCAAGCACATCTATTTATTTCTATTATCCTGTCCCTGTAGAAAGTACCAGAGCAAGATCTTTATGTTAACCTGTATTCATTAATGAAATCTAAAGGTAATTTCTGTAGTTGAAAAATATTAAACAGTTTTGCTTTTTTAAATCTGATGTCTAAATTTGAGAAACAAAAATTAAGAAGATTTGTTATATGAGACAAGATGTGCTTAAGGCAAGAAACAGTTACAGGCAATACTTTTAAAAGAGCAATTAGGTTACCATTAAGAACTTAAACTTTTTCAAAAGAAAAAACCATCCTTTTAAATTTATTTAAATATATGTCAGTAACAGTCAAGAGATTAATAGTATTCCAGACACAAAATAACTTAGACATTTTTAACAGAGAAAAAAATGATTCTTTTTTTTTTAAATTGGCAGATAAGGATCTATAAACCCTTTTCTGTCTTAAGTAGGCCCATCATGTTTAAACAACTTGGTTACATTTTTGAAAAACGTTTTTTTCAATTTCTTTTTTGTAGATACTATATACTCAAGCAAATAAAGTTCACTTTGCAAGAGGGATTTTCTACATTTATAAAATATATGATATTTTGGCTTTTTATTCTAACATAGCCACTATTTTCTTTAAGACAAAATTAATCTTGTTTTTTTCATACTAAACCAAAATATATTCATTGTTCTGTAGATACATTCCCAACCATTGTGCATCAAAATAATTTTTTAAAAATGAATACATATATTCATGTAAATCAAAGATATTTACAAATCTTTTTAACCTGTTAATTGAAGGCCACTCTATAATATATCAAATAATAGCACAAATATATTAAAATGGTGTGCTCACATATTCAAAGATTATTTAACAATTAACTCAACAAAATATTAAGATTTTAAACTCTGGTTCTTGAGAAATACCATGATTTTTAGCATTCAATAAATGTATCTCTTTTCATGAGGACATTACCTATTATGATACAATTTACTTGACCATATGGATTTCAATTGTATCATTTTAATGCTGACTAGCAAAACTAATATGGGAAACTTATGAAATTCAAATTACACTTTTTCATGCAAATAAAGACTAGCCTAAATTTTAAAAGTTTGCTAACATTTTTTTAACATGGTAGAAAAATCAGGGGAAAAACAGAGTTTTGAAACCAAAAATAATTAAATCCATCTAAATTATTCAAGGAATCATTTTGATATTAATATTATATGAAATTTTTAAGAATGTAATTAATAAATTTATATATTCATAAACTGAAGTTTTAAATACTATAAATCATGTTTAAAAGCACTTGGTATTTCCCTTTTTTCCGTCTCATAGCTAACAATGAAGGCCACACCATTTTTTCCCCACAAGATTTAAGTATATGAGTGTTGTTTCTTTTTTTTCTTTTTGTGGTGCTGAAGATTGAACCCAGAGCCTTGTGCATGTGAGGCAAGCACTGTACTAACTGAGCTATATCCCCAGGCCACTGTGAGTGTTGTTTCTAAACACCAATTGGAACAAGAGCTTAATCTATTAAAACTAAATCTAAATTTTTGTATCTTTCCCTCTTTTTCATAGCTGTCTATCTGAACTAGACATTGCTAGAGTGACACATAATAGTTGCTTTTTTATCATTAATTAATTTCTAAAGTTTGCAAAGGGATGGGGAAAAATGAAATTAGAGAATGTCAACTATAGGCAAATATGGAAGACGTCATAGACTGGATGAGTCACACCCCACACACACCTAAGTAACTTAAAACTCTAAGGTACAAATATAGATTTGTGTAAGATTCCACGTGGTAAGGGTAGGGCCTAGATCTATTAAAATAGTTTGTTTCTGTCTTATCTTTAGAGACAATTCTGATTTGTTTAAAGGAGTCATTGGAAACTGGATGCTGTGGTCTGTCCAATGCCTCCTCTCAGTTCTTTTGGTAAAGTTCAGGGAAGCCCATGATGAGTCTAAATTAACTTTTCCAAGTGGCCACTATAATTTCAAATGGATTTTGATTAAATTATGTTGTTTTTATATAGGCACATGACTTAAAAATATATTTTTAAAAAACCTGAAAAATCAAGTATTTGGCCCAGAAAAGGCCAGGAACTTAGATTGAGACTGCTACCAGGGCACTTGCAAGAGTCAGTAAGAATGGGCATTCCACAAAGAAAATTTCTGGAAAATTCCAAAAGTCCTAAATGTGGGACTGATAGACCTATGGGGCTGGGGCAGATAAAACTGTACAAAACAGCCCTCAGGAGCAGAAGACACAACTGAATAAATTCATATAACCTTTTAAAGACAGACTCGGTAATTAAAAAAAAAAAAAAAAAAGCTAATTTGATGAGAATTTCTGAACTCCTCAGTATGGATTTGGGCCTATGTCTGTAGTGGCTGCTGGGCTTTTTTGATTATCCAAATTCTAATAAATCAATGATCACTTTTTCCTGGATAGCTATACACGATCCATTTAGGAAAAAGCAGAAACCTAGATCACATTTTGGCTCAGGCATATTGATGTTGGAGATTTGCCACATGGACTTACACTCTAAATGTCCAATATTTGACTTGCAATATGACACAGAGGAGAAACCCAGTTGGCCAAGGATTGAATTATATCCATAAATAGAGATTAAAATCAAGGCTTGTTTCAAGTTTTACATTTCAAGTTATCTGAATAGTAGTTACTGTGTCCTCTTGTCTTCAATTGTAATTAAGCCCTGGGTGATTCATGTGCTTGACCCTAGGAGGGGAAAAAATATAATAATTGGGGCGAATCTTAGTATTTCAACTCAAATAATTGTAATCATTTTTGGAATCTGTATGCTGTTTGAAATGGACTCTTGAAAGAGATGTTTTCACGTGTCTGTGATCTACTTGGACTCTGGGCCTCATAGGCTTGCCTTTACAGCATAGTCTAAGGCCAGACACCACTGGCTTCCAAGAGCAGAAATGGAAGGTCAGCTTAACTACCCTTCTAACAGCACACTTAGAGCACCACCCTAGGCCATTCGCATGCTGTAAGCCTGAGTTGGCAGTCTTGGAGAAAAGAGTCTTTGGCATGCTCAGCCAATCAGCTCCAGGTGGCTCAGTGGCCAGCACTACCTGTACACTACTTCATTGTGGGTCAGGATGGGGGTTTCCGCTTGTCTGTCATTTGTTCTTGATGGCCTGTGATCTTGAAGGGAATCATCATCATCAAGCCCCACTGAGTGACTACTAGTTTTCCAGGTTCTCAGCTTGAATAAGACAAATTCTTCACTTAACATTTTTAGATGTTTATTTGGTAAGAATTAAACCAGCTTGCCAAGTGGCTAGTACATTTCTGCAAAGGAAGAGATAGAGGCAATTAATTAGGAGGATTCAATTATTAGGCTATTTTCAAAAAACAAAACAAAACAAAAACTCTTAGGGACAAAGAGAGAAATAGAGATGTCAAAAATCAAAGAGCATAGCTTGTTCTGTGTCCAGTGGCTCCCCCATGTCTCATGTGCATAAAGTATGGAGATCTAGACTGGAAACTGACCATACTGCTTTCCCCTACACTGTGGAGGAAAGAACACAGTCTTGTCATAGTGGATGGATGATGGGCTTCAGACTTAGAAAGCTTAAACATGGACCCATCTTTATTCCCTTGGAATTTGGACTAGGTATGGAGTCTGAAAACCTCAATTTCTTCATCTATAAAATTGTGATAAAAATATTACCAGGGAGGGGGCAAGGAGTTAGAAATTATGGTGGAATATGATGGACATCATTATCCAAAGTACATGTATGAAGACGCTAATTGGTGTGAATATACTTTGTAAACAACAACAACAAAAATTTACCAAACTCACAGATTTGGTCAAAGAACTCGATAAAGCAATTTCTCTATCCATCCTTACAAAGTGTTTATCAGTTCCCAGAGTTATTATTTACCAAGTTTGGGAGTACCCAAGACCATTATCCTCACTTCTGACATTAGCTGCAAGTTTGAACATTCCCCAAACCATTTGCAGTTTCAACCATTCATTAGGCCTCACAGAATTCAGAAAAGCTCTTATACTTAGAGATCAAGTTGATTACAACAAAAGAATACAGATCCCAAAGAAGGAGGCTTATGGACAGAATCTAGGAGAGTTCTGGGTGAATCTTCCTGTTGTCCTCTTTCAGTAGACCCACACAACAGTGCCTCTTCCTTCAGCAATTATGTATTATAATAGGGAGTATTGTCAACCAGGAAGCTTTGGTGTTCCGTGTTTTTATTAGGGGTCAGTCACATATACATTGTTGAGTGGCTACATCACTGACCTAGCCTCTAACCCCTCTGGAGGTCAAGCTGATAATGCATGCCTGAAGGGCTCCCACCGTGAATCACATTCTTAGCACAGACTATCTGGCATAGTTCAAAGCCCCAGGTAAAGAAAAACACTCTTATCAGGCTGGCCACTCCAAGTGCTTAGAGGTTGCCTCCCAGGACCCAAGGAAAAGGCCAAACCTCTTTTAGGATAAGGTTAGCACTTTACTGCACCATCATTGTTAATCAACATTTTTTTTTTCTGTCTCCAAAAACCATTAAAATAAGATTTTAAACCCCAAATTAATTAATATTTAATTAATTGTTTTGTTAAAAAATCATGTTTTGAGCACTTACTATGCTTCATTTACCCTGCTGGGCAATGGAGATAAAAAGTTCAATTAAACTAGCACTTCCCACAATGAATTAGTGGAAGAAGCAAAATATTTACACAAATAATTACAGTAACAACCACCAAAATATTCTGGGAGCCCAATAGAAGAAATATTTAATTTTGTTCATAATTGTGCTCACAACAGTCAATTCTTTGACATAAGGAGAATTTTTTTGATGTTATTCTAAAACTTAGAAATTTTTATCTGGAAAAATGTCACAACTGTGAGCTACATTCTTAATCTGTAAATAAGGACTGATAATAATACCCTAGTGATGAATAAGGGTAATCCACATTTTCCGAAGCTTCTCACTCTATTGTGTCACCCATTCAAAACTACCCAACTAATTAATCTCCATGCTTCATTTCTCATTACTTCATTGATTCCTTCTAAGTATTCTATACCAGTGTCCTTGGCTTCAGATGATGGACAGTGGCTCATGTACAAAACAAAAAGAGGAAGTATTTGTTACTTGTTTAGGAGGAAGTGATACAGAATATAAATATTTGTTCATTTTAATATATCGCTTATCTAGATCAAGGGTCAGCAAATTCTTTCTGTAAATGGATATATAGTACATATTTTAGGTCTTGCAGGCTAGATAATTTCTGTCACAATTACCCAACTCTGTCCTTGAAGTGTAAAAGCAGCCAATTGGGGCTGGGGATGTGGCTCAGGGGTAGAGCATCTGACTAGCATATGTGAGGCCCTGGGTTTGGTAGGCAGCAATGGGGAAAAGAAAGTAAGCAAGCAGTCACTGCAGCATATAAAGGAATGGGTATAGCTTTGTTCTGAGCAATTTTTAGTTACAAAATGCAGCTGGCCAGATTTTACTGTGGGCTCTAGTTTGAAGATCCCTAATCTAGGTCATTCGTTCTCACATCAGTATTGTGGACTTACCTGATATAGAAACTTTGGACAATGAGGGAAAGTCTCTGATTTAATGCAGAAACATATTTAGGTCTGTGCTATAATTTAGATCTAGAATATCCTCTAAAGTCTTGGTTCCCAACTTGTCGCTATTGGGAGATGGTAGAACCTTTAATGAGAGGTGTTTAGATCATTGGGGTTATGCCCTTGATGGTGATAGTGAGACCCCAACCACATCCCGTATCCGTCTTTTGCTTTCCAACCAGGAGGCAAGCAGTTTTGTTCTATTGCCTGCTGTTTCCATGATGTACTGCCACAAGCTCAAAGCAACAGAGCCAACTAGTAGTCATGGACTGAAACTTTTAAAACTGAGAGCCAAAATAAACTTTCTCCCTTTATAAGTTGATTATCTCAGGTGTTTATTTTAGTAATAGGAAACTGACGAACAAAGCCAGAAATTGGGTGCACATAGTCATCAGTTTTTCAATTTTTGTGTTAAAATGAGATGGATCTCAGGTCATATAAGTGAAAATAATAACTAAAATAAGCAATTTTCTTGCACTCCATTTTTTTGGAAAACCCTTGGGAAGTCTCTGAGGCTCTGGATAGGCCTGTGGGAAAGAATGGGAATATGACAGCCAAAGTTTGTTGCTGTGATATAAAATATATTTACATTTTCTCACCATGAGAGCATAATTGAGTCTCCATTTACATAGCATATAGTAAAATTTAAGGCACAACAATTTATTTTTTCACCAAAATAAATCTGTTGTTAGCCAGATATGATAACTACTCCTACTAATCTACCCAATATCCCTTTTCCTTCTTTCTTCTTAACCAGTGATGAATGGATTTTATTGGTGGGGAAACAAAATGTCCATGCAAAAAAGAATTCAGTTTCTCAGGATACTCTTTCAACTAGAGGTAGCCCGTGTTGAGAAAATTCTGGCCAATGAGATATAAACAGAAGTCTACTAGCAAGAAAGCTGTTTTTATTTTCCTGTTAAAAAGGAATAGATCAACTTCCATACACTTTGGTCCTATGCACGTCCTCTTTCTTCTGACTAAAAGCAGAGATATGAAGCCTAGAGTTGGAGCAGCCATCTTGTAATCATGAAAATCATGGACCATGGAAGATGGAACAGAAAACTGGGAGGAACCTCAATCCCTGACAATTTTTTAAATGATTAGAATGCTTCCTTCTGGACTTCTTATTTATTTGAGAAACATAAAACTTTATTGCTTAAGCTGCTGTTGGTGGGTTTTTATTAAATGAAGGCAAACACAACTCTAATTAAATTAAGTGACTTCAAAAATTTCAAAGCCATAAAAATTGAACCATTGTCAGTGTTGAAATACTATCAAGGACAAAGTATAAAATCATGACTTTGCTTTGTGCAGTGTAGACAGGGGAGTTAAAAGCAAGGCAGTAGCAGATTGACCAATGTTGTGGTTTGGTCCTATTACTCTCCATCATCTCATTAGCTCAAGTTCCAGGATGCCTGAGTGACTACTGAGAAAGGGATTTATGATGGTGGAGTATGGGCCCATTAAGGAGTCTGGGTGACTGTACACAAACCCCCTTCAGGCCCTACACATTTAATATAAGCAATTTCACAAAAACTCAGCAAAATAAAGTAGAAAATACCAGCTTTTGCTAATTAGTTCATAGTCCCCAAGAGTGTTCCCACATTTTTGCTGTTATCTATGAAGTTCTTCAAGTAAACCATTTTATGGAAAAGGAAAAAGTTTTTAGAAAGTTTTAATTATCCATTCCTGGTGCCCTACTCAGCTTTATAAATAAATTCTATTGAAACCATGTTTATGATGAGTAATTCTTTAAAAATTTTCTCTTAAAAGCTTTTTTACCATTAATATTTCAGTTAATTAAAAATGCATTATGCCTTAATCCTTTGTTAAAGGCACAACAGAATAAAACACCATATAATATTAAAGTTGGAAGTTTCTTTGGAATTGGATGGTTAGGTTTACAATTGATGGTTTATTAATGTAAACCTGGTAGGGGGTAAGCCAAAGAACATTTTATGTTCTTATGTTTGCAAAAGAGATCAAATTTACAAGGGCATTATTTTTTTCCTACTGAATTCCTAAATGTTACTATTAAAAGACATAGAATATGTGTAATACAAACATGTGTATCCCAAGGGACAGTTCAAAAAGATTTCTAAACATGGAAAGTTTATGGAAGAATCCAAAGTCAAATTAATATCCCAGAGCTTGGATACAAACTTGGATTTTGGAAATGTTTTCCCAGATTAAAAAGGGGTTTTGGTGTGGGGCCTCATATGGAAAACATGCATAATTTATTTAAAAGACCAAAGTAAAAGTGAATTCACAGTTTGAAATCTGGATAATTATGCTATAATTAAAGGACTTGTTTGTTTTGTTTTAAAAATATTGTCTTTGGAGTTTCCACCCAGTCCATTACTATTCAGGGATTCAAAAATTCAGTTTACTTTTTTAAGTTTAAATTTTTCATAGTCCTGAAGGTTTTTATCATCCTTTTATAGGCAACCTAACTCAATGAAATATTTTGTAACATCTTTTCTCTACAATACAACAATGAGAAATTTTCAATCCCTTCCCTTATTAAGACTTTCCACTTTAAAGATTATACCTAAATAAGGTCACAAAACCGATGAAAATGATTGAGTAAACTGCTTCAACTGGCTACATAAATAAATGAGTCAAATCTATGACAATAAATAAATTCATTCATTCATTCATTCATTCAATATTTACTGAACCACATTGGGTTCAATGACTATGCATTAAAGATCTAATCCCAAACCCTGGAATATTTATAGCCATAGTATTATAGAGATTCCAAAATATTTCATCAACACTGCTACACATCATAAAGAGCATAGTAGGTCTTCAACAGAAACTAAATCTTCAACTCATCTTCTCCTCACATTTTAATAAATGATAAGCAAACAAAAATTGAGGCTGTTATAAAGGAAAAATAGGAATTTTTCTCAATATCTAAAAATTCTGTGTAATAGATTCCAATGAATAAATATATGTTTTAACTTCTTCCAAGACCATAAAGAAATGGAACTAATTATGTATTCAAATACAAAAGCTAGTTTTGAGGATAAAATACCCAAGATGCAAGAAAGTTTAGAATATATAAAGTTGTGGTAGCAACTAAAGTTTGGTTTCCACATTCCTTCCTCTCCTCTATGTATATGTCCATTGTATAATTATATATACTCAAATCATACACTGATTATCTCTGAGACTAGCCATTCTATTAGATTCCCACTCAAGTAAATAGTACCTTGAAGGGATAGTATACACATTCATAATTTCGACATAAATCCTGGTAAATTTCTTTTCAGAGAAATAAACCAAGAATATAAAATACACTATTCTGTGGTTACCATTAATGAAATCTATAGGGCCAAATGTACTATATAGACTAATGCCCCCCTCCAATTGTTCAGTCTGGAATATATAAGTACACTACAAAAGCAAAAACTTAGACAATTAAACATAGAATATAGTTGAGAGATGTAATCAAATACAAGTTGCAAATAATTTAGTGGAATGTACAATCATTATTGTACCACATCCTAGTTAGATTCAAATGCATAAGAAAATCATGTGAGGGATGGTAATTAGTATTGCTTTAAAAACCCAAATCTAACATATTTTGGGGGGCGGGTGGTAGGTCAGCTGATCATAGGAGGAAGGAGAACTAAGTGGTGCTAAAAACTGTTAAGAAGTTCTGCAGACCTCCAGATTCAATCATTAGGTGAAGTCAACGTTCTCCTTCTCATGGCAGAAGGCATTCAGGGAGATGGTATTTCTGCCATTGCTAGTTGAAAGGCTTCAATGTGTCCAACAAGCTAATTGCACTGAATTTGGGCAAAGGCAATCCCATTCTCTTTATTAAATGGAAAAAAAAAATTCTGAGAACTGCTCAAAGGGCTGCACTGTCATCCTGTAGCACCTCTAATGGTTTGTGTTTCGTTCATAGTGAGCACCCAATGCATGCTTGCCAAAGGCTTGAATGTATGCAATTACAGTTGCCTCCTTTCATGGAGAAGGAGATCACAACATGCACGCCTTTGTCTCAAGATCCAGACATGAGCATAAAGAGAAAAAGTGAAAGTCCCTTTTCAGCCACAAGAGAGAGGAATGGGTGCTATACCTTGGTTTCCTTCTTCATTTTCATTCTCAGCACCCATGTGAATAATGAAAAGCCCATCTGCTAATTGCTTTGTCCCATAGTGCCAAAAAAGATTCTCTAATTGAGGGAACAAACCACTTTTCTTTAAATCCTAACAAGGGAAGTGTTAGGATGATGGAACTCAGTACAGTGAGACAGGAGTCCCCAGGACTACCCTACCCGGGGGGTTGCATTAGGGATCAGAGTTGCCAAGGTGAGAGGAAGCCAGGAGTTGGGTTAGGACTCAGCAAGTGAAAATAAGAATGACTAGAGAGGAAAGAAAGGAAAGGGAAAAGAGGGAAATGAAGAAAAGAAGAAGGAAAGCAAGAAAGTAAAGAGCAAAGTTAGACCAAGCAAGCATTGAAGAAATGTGGGAAAGCATTGAGACAAAGGTCACCCACTTTTTTTTTAAGAGAGAGTGAGAGAGGGAGAGAGAGAAAGAGAGAGAGAGAATTTTAATATTTATTTTTCAGTTATTGGCGGATACAACATCTTTGTTTGTATGGGGTGCTGAGAATCGAACCTGGGCCGTACGCACGCTAGGCGAGCATGCTACCGCTTGAGCCACATCCCCAGCCCAAGGTCACCCACTTTTGATGGAAGCAAGAAAAGGAAGGAGAATAGAGAGATTAGGCTGATACGATGACACACACATGTAATCCCAGCAGCTCAGGAAGCTGATACAAGAGGATCAGAGTTCAAAGCCAGCCTAAGCAAAAGTGATGCACTAAGCAACTCAGGGAGATCGTGTCTCTAAATAAAATACAAAAAAGGGCTGGGGATGTGGCTCAGTGGTCAAGTGCTCCTGAGTTCAATCCCTGATATCCCCACCTCACACAAACACTCACAGACACACACACACACACACACAAAAAAAAAAAAGAATAGAGAGACTAAAATATTCAAGTTCTTGATTATAAGTAGCAAGAGATGTTCAAAATCTTCACTGTATGTATCTGCTTGAAATCATTATTATATATCTATAATTATTACAGCACAACTTGATTTCTTTTTTATGACTACTATTTGCTCCCATTATATAACTTTAATAATATAAATGAATAAAAAAATTAAAGTATTTCTAAAGTTGATTTTTAACTTCCCTACAATGCTTTCTGAATGATGTTTCTTTTCTATCAGTTGCAGATTGGATTTTTAAAAACCATGAAAAGCAGTCTTGTAAGTACTGCCAAAATTTTTTTTAAATTAAACTAAAAAATCCAATGCAAATATTTCACACTTTATGCTGATGGATATAATTACATTTCTGGGATCAGAAATAGAAGTGTTTAATAAACACGTGTTGATTGAATGGTACAACCTTTGGCATTCATCAAGCTCTGTCTGTTTAAAAGCAACACTGGTGATATTATACAATATCGGAAAGGAATTTTACTATATCCTGAAGACATCAGGAGTCATTGGAGAGCAATTTCAAAAATAATGTGATCAGCTTTGTGTTTGGGAAGATCCTCCTGGAGAAAGACTTAAACAAGAGTCAGGAGACTGCTCAGGTGACCATTGCAGTCATGCACTGGAGATGACTCTCATCTGGACTAGGAGAGTAGCAAGGGAATGAAGGGAGGGGGCCCCCTTAGGGTTGGCCCTCAATATATGGAGATAGCAATCTGTACTGTTGTGTAATTCCCTCCAGAAAAATGCAGGGAGTGATGTGTGAGACAGAGAAGACAGAATGATTGATTCACATTAGGGAGGTTGACCAGTAAACGTGCAGAATGACATTGAGACTTGGGACCCTTAAGAAAGTGATGAAAGTGTTAAACCGTGAAATCCAATCTAGACTTAAAAGGAAGAAATTCGGAAAATGATTTAAACAAAATAGAGTGAGAACAAGACACCCACCCAAGGGGCTAAAATTAAAAAGACTGGCAATTCTCAAGTGTTGGAGAGGATTTTGCAACTGAAGTCCTCATATACTGTCAGTGCAAGTAAAACCTGGTACAATCACTTTGGAAACTTGTCAGACTCTATTAAAGCTGATCAGCTACAAATCTTAGAACCTAACTATGCCTCTCCTAGATACTCTTCCAAAAAGAAAAGAATGCATTTGTCCCCAAAGACATGGGCAATGTGTCTTCATAAGCGGCCCTATCCAAGTTAACAAAAACTGAGGTCAATTGCGTTGTCCATCAAGAATAAATTGTGATACATTTAGACACTGACATATTATAGTGTCTCTTGCAAGAACATGGGTTAATCTCAAAAACAAACAGAATGAAAGGAGACACAGAAGAATACATACTGCATGAGTCTTTTCATTGAAATGTCAAAGACAAAGTCAGTTTACAATGTGGGAAAAGAGAATAGTGGTTACCTTTAATGAGATGCAATAATGGCTTGGTAAGGGCTCAAAGGATTCTAGGAGTTGAAAATGCACCATTTCTCCATCAACGAGGTGGTTATATGAATGTTCATTGTATGAAAAATTATCAGGCCTTACACTTATGATTATGAAATATATTATACTTCAGTTCCTAAAAGCTTCAAATTTTAAAAAAACCAATGAGAAAGGTCAGTGAAGTTTCTTTGATTGTCTTAGGGTAAATTCAAGCAGAAGCACAATTGCTTGTGCCATGGACAGGCATCTCAACTTCCCCAAACAAAGTTTCTCATACACTTGAGTGCCTCACAAATTGTCTTATATGTTCCTTTTATTCCCTTCATTTCTCATCCTTCTTTCTCCCAGGTACCCAACTCAGTGTATTTAATGTATATCCTTTCGATTCGCTATCTATTCGTCTATGTAGAAATAGGTATAACTTTGAAAAAATCATGGCATTGTTTTGTGTATATGTATTCAGCACATATATATAAATGACACTGTGCTAAAATTCTTATTATGTTTCTTACATAACAAACACTGATTTTGAGATCATGTTATATGAAATATAATGTATTACAATCAGTACATGGCATTCCTCTATGCACACACATTTTATGCACTTTACTTATCCACTATCCTAATAACAGATATACATATTGCCTCCTTCTGTTCCCTATGACGTAATATACAGATTTCCTTATGGGTTTCTGTAAGAGGTGTTTTGTTTTGGTTTGGTTTTTTTGTGGCTCTGTGGACTGAACCCAAGACCTTGGACAGGATAATCAAGTGCTCTACCATTAAGCTACATCCCTAGCCCCAGTTAAGTACATTTTAATGTTTTTTTTTTTTTTCTTTATCATCAGTTTTCTTTCCAGGAAGATCAACCACATTACTATTGGGTTTTATAATTCCTTCTCATTTTTTTCCTGCTCCAATATGTTTTAAAAAATCTCAATATAGTCTTAATTTGAATGTTTAAATAACTACTAAGATTAAACATTTTTCATAGTTTTTGGCCATTTGTATTTCTTTTTAGTCAACTCTTTGTTCATAGCTTTAGTTCATTTTTATTCTGTAATTTTTTTCCTTATTTACTTTTTAAGAGAGTCATCTGTTAACAAACCTGGTCATAGGTTGTAAATATTTTTCTCATTTCGTCATTTTTTCACTTTGTTTATTGTGCTGCTGTTGGTGGTGATGGGTAGATTGTTGGGTTTGGGTTTGTTTTTGTTTGTTGTTTGGTTTGGTTTGGGCCTTGCAGCTGGCCTCTTTTTGGTTTTGGAATTGGAAGTAATGCTTAAGAGGCGCAAAGAATCTTCTAATTTAATTATATGTTAATAGGTAAGGGAAGTTTAGGAGAAGAAAATCGGGGTTCAGAGGAACATTAATCCTATCAAGATATGTCAAGAAGGAAAGTGATGAACCAATCTAAGGTAACTGTAATAGAAAAACAAATTTTTGATGTTTGAGTTTTTCCCAGAACAACTCTGAGTGCAAATGGCTTATTTAACTGACCAACTTCTAGTTTATAATTTTCATACTTAGTTTAAAATGGTATGTACTGTAATCTCCCTCTCCTGCTTTCTAATCTATCTATAATAATTATTATTGATATCTCATTAAATGTATGTTTTAATTACCCAAGGCATTAACATGTATAGTTTTAAATATATGTCATATTTTGCTTTTAATGGATATTTTGCTAATGTTTTATCTTAGATTTTCTCTCTTGAAATTTAGGATTTTTGCTTGTTTGTTTTGTGTTGCTTTGGCAGTATTTTATTTTGCAAAATATGAAAGGTAATTTCAACCACTAATGGAAATGAGTTCTCTTGTCATTTGTGTTTTCTTTTTTTGGTGCATTAGTAATAAAAAAAAAAGGAAAAAAAAAAGAACAAGAAATACTCACCATACCTTATCATGGCCAACAGGGCTTTATCTCAGGATTGCAAGGCTGGCTTAGCATTCAAAAAATTCGATCAATTGATTTCACTATGTTAATAGAATAAAAGAAAAGGCCACATGATTATTTTAACAGAAAAAACTCATTTGACAAGTTCAATGCTATTTAACTTTTTAAAGTCTCAGAAAACTACAATAGGAGAGAACATCCAGCCCAACCAATGTCCTGCTTAACATGTGCAAGACCCTGAGCTCAATCCCTACTGCAATAAAAATAAAATTTTAAGAACCCCACAAATCTAGAATCTTGAGAATTATTATAAAACATACATTTATCTCTTTAAAAATGGTGATAAATAGTTACTAGATATCCCAACACCATTCTAAATAAGTCATTTTTCCCCACCCTTTATATATATTGAAGGCCAATTTTAACAATCACTTAATCCTTATGTAATCTAATACTGAACCTTCCATTTCATATAGGGTCAGATTTACACAGCATCATCAACAACCCACAAATAAATTTTAAAAAAAAAAAGCAACAGCAAATATTCTCTTCCAAAGGCATTGACAAGCACTTTGGGTTTTAAGGAATACCAACAAAGACATTGCCCACTTTCTGTGCAGTGAATCTTGCTTAAAATTCTTTCTTGCCATCTTTTCCTCTTCTCAAAGTTTCACCTGAGTATCAAATTCTCTGCCCCCAAACTACAGGTCTAAATGAATTCTCTCTCTCCTCCATCTCATTGTAGCTGCCATTGTACAGTCACTTCCTGGTCCTCTTCCTAAAAGCAGGAGTCCCTGATCAGACACTGCCAACTATTGGCAGGTTGCTTAAATGTGTAGCCTGGTTCTCTTCTGTATGATGCAGCTCTCGGAAATTCAGGCTTTTGTCTGGACTTCATATTCTTCCACCCTTTGCACTATCAGTGCACCACTTGATTTATCAATAGCTTCGTGCTGCTTTAATATCTCACAAGGCATGATCTTCTTATTATTCTTCTATTTAAATATTTTCTGCTCATTTATGCTCCAGATAAAATTCTGGATCATTTTTTTCAGCATCTATGTGGTTTGTAATTTTTAAAATTTTTTAAATTTATTTGTTCTAATCAGTTATACATGACAGCAGAATGCTCTTCGATTCATTGTACACAAATAGAGCACAATTTTTCACTTCTCTGGTTGTACACAAAGTAGGGAGGGTCACATCATTTGTGCAATCATACACGTACCTAGGGCAATGATGTCCTATCCCCATTTCACCAACTTTCCTATCCCTCCTACTCCCTTCCACTTGCCCAGTCCAAGTTCCTTCACTCATTCCATGCCCCACTCCTTTATAGATTAGCATTCACTTATCAGAGAAAACATTCAGCCTTCAGTTTTTTAGGACTGGCTTACTTTGCTTAGCATGATATTCTCCAACGCCATCTATTTACCTGCTAATGTTATAGTTTTATTCTCTTTTATTGCTGAATAATATTCCATTGTGTATATATACCACAGTTTCTTTATCCATTCATCTATTGAAGGGTATCTGGGTTACTTCCACAATTTGGCTATTGTGAATTGTGCTGCTATAAACATTGATGTGGTTGCATCACTATAGTATGCTGTTTATAAGTCCTTTGGGTATAGTGGGATAACAGGGTCAAAAGGTGGTTCCATTCCAAGTTTTTTTCTTTTAAGGAATCTCCATACTACTTTCCATATTGGTTGCACCAATTTTCAGTCCCACCAGCAATGTATGAGTGTGCCTTTCCCCCCATATCCTGGTCAACACTTATTATTACTTGTATGCATAATAACTCCCATTTTCTGACTGGAGTGAGATGAAATCTTAGACAAGTTTTGATTTGCGTTTCTTAAATTGCTAGAGATGTTGAACATTTTTTCATATATATGTTGATCAATCATATATCTTCTTCTGAGCAGTGTCTGTTCAGTTACTTAACCCATTTATTGATTGGGCTGTTTGGGTTTTTTTTTTTTTTTGGTGCTAAGTTTTTTGAGTTCTTTATATATCCTGGAGATTAGTGCTCTATTTGATGTGCATGTGGTAAAAATTTGCTCCCGTACTGCTGACTCTCTCTTCACCTCATTAATCAATGTGGTGAATCAATGCTGAATCATTGCTGAAGATTTTGAGTTTGATTCTATCCCATTTATTGATTTTTTATTTTATTTCTTGCACTTCAGGAGTCTTGTTAAGGAAGTTGGGGCCTAATCCAACATGATAAAGATTTGGGCCTACTTTTTCTTCTATTAGGCATTATGTCTCTGGCCTAATTCCTAGGTCCTTGATCCACTTTGAGTTGAGTTTTGTGCATGGTGAGAGATAGGGGTTTAATTTCATTTTGCTACATATGGATTTCCAATTTTCCAAGCCCATTTGTCGATGAGGCTATCTTTTCTCCAATGTGTATTTTGGGTACCTTTGCTTAATATGAGATAACTGTATTTTTGTGATTTTGTCTTGTATCTTCTATTCTGTACTATTGGCCTACATGTATGTTTTAGTGCCAATACCATGCCATTTTTGTTACTATGGCTCTGTAGTATAGTTTAAGGTCTGGTATTGTGATGTCTCCTGCTTCACTCTTCTTGCTAAGGATTGCTTTGGCTATTCTGGGTCTCTTATTTTTCCAAGTGATGTTCATGATTGCTTTTTCTATTTCTATGAGGTATGAGTTTGGGATTTTAATGGGCATCATATTGAATCTTTATAGAACTTTTGGTAGTATGACCATTTTGACACCATTAATTCTGCCTATCCAAGATCATGGGAAATCTATCCAACTTCTAAGATATTTTTCAATTTTTTTCTTTAGTATCCTGTAGTTTTCCTTGTAGAGGTCTTTAACTTCTTTTGTTAAATATGTAATTCATCATATCATATCAATAGACTTAAAGAAAAGAATTACATGATTATCAATAGATGCAGAAAAAGCATTTGACAAAATACAGTACCTTTTCATGTCCAAAACACTAGAAAAACTTGGGATAATAGGAATACACCTCAACATTGTAAAAGTTATCTATGCTAAAACCCAGGTCAATATCATTCTAAATGCAGAAAAATTGGAAGAAATCCTCCAAAAACTGGAACAAGACAGGAATGCCCTCTTTTACCACTTTTATTTAACTTAGTCCTTGAAACTCTAGCCAGAACAATTAGACAGGCAAAGAAATTAAAGGGATAAGAATAAGAAAAGAAGAATTCAAAATATTACTATTTGCCCATGACATGATTCTATACTTAGAAGATCCAAAAAATTTCACCAAAAACCTTCTAGATTTAATAAACGAATTCAGCAAAGTAGTGTGATATAAAATCAATACCCATAAATCAAATGCATTTCTAGACATCACTGATGAATCCTCTGAAAGAGAAATTAGAAAAACCACCCCATTCACAACAGCCTCAAAAAATAATAAAAGACTTGTGAATTATTTATAAATTTTAATTTAGATTATAACTGGCTTTGCATTAACTTTACAGATTATTTTGGGGGAAAAACCCAACATTTTTATGAAAGTATCTTCCCATCTAGAAACACAATTAAAATTCCTATCAAAAGTCTTAGTGTTAGTTTTTGTTTGTTTGTTGTTTGTTTCTGTGACCCAAATACCTAATAAGAATAACTTAAAGAAAGAAAAGTTTTTTTAGGACTTATGATTTTAAAGCACTCAATCTTTGGTCAGCCAGCTCCATTACTCTGGGCCTGAGTGAGGCAAAACATCACGGTGGAAGGACTTCTCAGCTCATGGCAGCCAAGAAGCAGAGAGAAAGAGAAAGGAGAAAGGGCCAGCATCGGATACAGTACAAGGCTACCCCCAGTTATATACTTCCACCAGTCATGCCCCACCTACCTACAATTACTACCCAATTGTCCATTCAAATTATCAGCCATCAAAAAAATCAATCCACTGATGACAATAAAATTCTCATAATCCAATCTTTCCAACTCTAAATATTGTTGCATTGCCTAACACATGAGCTTTGGGTGTGACATTCCTAGACTCAAACCATAACAGTCTTCTTTTATGTACCTTGGCAAAATTTTACCTTTTTTCTTCATGTAGGTCTTTGTACATTGTGTTAAGTTTATTCCCTGGCATTTATATATGTGTCCCAATTTTAACTGTTTATCTCTTAAACTAATTATTGCTAGCATATAAGAAAGCTACATACTTTAGTATAATAATTTTATAATCAGATAAATTGATATAAATTGTAATCATTTTTCCATTGGTTCTTTTGGATTTCTCAGGTACACAATCTTACCTGTAAAGAAAGATAATTTCATCTCATTCTTCTTTTCTTCTTAGGTTGGCTAGAACTTCTAAAATAACACTGAAAAGTTGAGGTTACTGTGCATATTTTTATCTTGTTCTAGACTTCAAAGGACTTTTTAATGTTTCACATTAAGTATGATGTCTGCTATTGGTTATTTTCAGTGTTTAGAAATGTTCTCTATCAATGTGTGGATGATTATTATCAGAAACGCGTATTTATTTCTATCAAATGCTTTTTTGACACCTATCAAATGTAGTATCTATGTCCTCTGATATACATATGTGATTGATCACTATTCTAACTTGAAGAAAGCAAACTGAGAAGCTGGAGCATAGAGGATCTGTGTCCCACAGACCATGCTGAAGAGCACTTGTCATATTGGGTTTTCCACTGCCATCATTAAGTCATTGATGAAATAGAGATATGGGTAAGAAGGACATTGATGTTCATATTGCATAGCTTTATTTGTAATTTAATAATTTCAATACTTATTGAACATCTTTTAGACATAAGATGGAGAGCTTCCAGGGGCAATACAAAGATCCAAGAGTCCTTTATTCTCAAACCGTTTAAAATATAGTGAGAGAAACTGATATGTACACTGATAAACATGGTATTAGGCACAATATGATTAGTATTCCTCTGACTTGTTGAAATGTCAGAAGCATCTTAAATGACTATGAAGTTTATTTTACACATGGATCACATACAATTTTCTAATGGCTTTCTAAAAATCTTGACATTCCTAAAAGCCTGAGAAATGTGCTACTCAATGAAATTGGATATGATAGAAGCCAATGGATCTGATTCAATCCCAGACATTTTAGCAAAATGTCTCACCAGTGATAGGATAATTTAGATGATGAGAGCCGAGAGGACAAGCCATGTCAAAGTGCTAAAAGGACAGTCCAGTTTCAAGCACAAGGGTGAGTGGATTTCATCCCCAGGTCTAGGGAGCTGGAAGAAGGAGTTAAGATCATGGGCCAATACTTCAAAATATCAAGTGGACAAGATCAAAGTGAAAGCACTTTGGGAGACTTAAGAAGCAAGACTCAGAGAGCCCCACAATTCACATCCCTTGACTAATGTTTTCATGGCTAAGTTATGGAATGTACTTCCAGAAATCATCATCGTGAGCTATGCAGAAACTTTGTTGGTACAGAAATGAACAGACTTTGACGACTGATAGGCTCTGTGGCCTACTGTTTACTTTTCCACACTGCTTACTTTTCCATAAAAGAATAACATAAGCTCCTGAGTTATGTATAAGATCAGTTCAAACATAAGGAAAGTTTATCGCTTTCTCAATAAATAGCCCCCAGTGGTTCCAATCTTTGAAGAATTTAGAGGTAGAGTTAGGGGCTGGAAAGAAGCCTAATTCTACATAGTCATTCAGCAAACCAGCTCACAAAGGCTATGTCATCTATAAGATGTGGATTCTAAATCTCCATAGGTGTTTCCTTAGACCAGGGAACAAGAAAGAGCATGGTAGATTATACATGGGATATTTTTATGAATCAAGCCTGCAAGTGAAATGCTTCAGTTACACTCACACTTCATTGGGTAGAACATAGTCACATGGCCACATCTAATTTCAAGGGAGACTGGGAAGTAAAGTCTACCCTGTGTGCAGGAGAAAGAAACCATTTTGGTGGCAAGACGGTAGTTCTTGTCACAGGTCACATTGATTTTTTATGCCCATTTAGGAAGCTTTAATATGAATTCCTTCTCAAATAGTTTTTAAATGCTCCTAATTTTAACTTGCATACCCACTGAAGCAATCTTAGCTCTATGTTTATAGGATTTGCCAGACACTATTGTATCTAACCCTATCTTCATGTTGTATTCAACATGAAGTGTGAGGCCCATGGCACAGGGAGTAAGAGCGTGGACAATGGAGTTTAACATAGCTGTATTCAAGCTGGGTGGGTGGTGCATGCCTGTAATCCCAGCTTCTCAGGAGGCTGAGGCAAGAGGAGTTCAAAGCCAGCCTCAGCAAAAGTGAAGCACTAAGCAACTCAGGAGAACCTATCTCTAAATAAAATACAAAATAGGGCTATGGATGTGGCTCAGTGGTAGAGTACCCCTGAGTTCAATCCTAGGTATCAAAATAATAGTAATAGTAACAACAACAACACAGCTGTGTTCAGAGCCTTAGGTCCATGAATCCATCCCACGATCACAGAAAAGTTTCTTATTTGGTCTTTGTTTCATATTCCTTCAACTGTAAAATGGGCATCATAATAGTATCTAGCAGGATTAAAAGAGGTGTACCCACTTAGCCCTGAACCTGTCATCTCTTAAGCACCCAGGTATTAACCAAATCATCATTGATCAGGTCGCAGTGGTACAAATCAGCTATCAAACTGATAATAGTAGGTATAAAAACGTTGGCCTCTTTGTATAGTTAAATAATTGTAATAAATTATCTTTATCAGAACCAGCTGGGAATGTTTAGGATAAATAAAAATAAATCCAGGATATTGTTTTCACTGTATCTAACTTCTATCTACTCATCTATAACAACACAATAAACTGTTGGGATCTGAAGCCAGTATGGGTTCCAGTCATTGTGGCTTAGGTCATGTGCCCTGTAAAATACACTTTTAAAGATAGAAGATAAAGCAACTTCTTAGCCATGTGGTCCACCAAGCAGTGGTGAGCATTGTGAACCACTAGGCTGATCTGAAATGTTTCTCATAGTGAAAAAAGCAGTAAGTTCTTCTCTGGCCAATATAAACTGCTAGGGAGATACAGTCACTTCTTTTCCTAGATATTTAATTTAGAAATTTAAACCATGCCTTATTTCAAAAGGAGATCTGAATTTGCTTGCATTCAAAAATATAGTAAGATAAAAAAAGTGAAGGAATTGTGGAAAATGGAAAATTCAAGTGAGACAAATAAGATAAAACCAGGAATAACATTATTACACAAAATGCATGTCAAAAAGTCAGTACAATTTGGGAAATACAGACTAGAATTTGACTAAGTTTCCTAGAATCAAAAGTGAAAAGATTGAGGTGGGGGTTTAGCTCAGTGGTAGAGCACTTGCCTAATATGTATGTGTAAGACCATAGGTTCAATGCCCTGCACTAAAAAAAAAAAAAAAAAAAAAGTGAATAATTGAAATTTTTTGTGAAAGTTGTTCATGAAAATCATAGTCATTCCAGATTCTGACTTCTGAGAGGATTTTCTTCATTGAATAACCAAAAGAGAGTAATAAGCCATATAATGTGGTCAACAAGGTCCCAGCAACATGTATACAGTATGTATACACTCTCCGAGTGTGCAGCTCAGGGGAGTCCATGATATCATTATATTCATTGTTTCTAACACAAAAAGACTAAAAATTTATTCCTTGCTTTATAAGTAAATTCTATTAGATAAGAGAAGACTTATGTCATGAATGTCCAGAGCTTGTAGTTGAAAATCCTTGTGGTGGTTTTGGTTCTTTTGAATTCCTGTGGTCAAATGCTTGATGTTTCAGGGAAGACAATTTAGATAAGAATTTTGTAGCAAAAAAAGGATTTCAAATGAACTCTATAATTCCTTGCTGGCTTTTAATTCTTATCTTATTATAAATTCTTTATACGCTTCAGGATTCTTAGTGAACAGTGTTTCACTGTAATGCTGATGTGAACTACACAGTTGATTTGCTACCCACATGACTACTTTTTCTTGTCTTTCCACTAAGACTAGTTATGTGTGTGTGTGTGTGTGTGTGTGTGTGTGTTTTCAAATAAGTAGATTCAGCAATAAGGTAGCTTAGAAGAAAAGAGATGATGGAAACAGAGGGACAAGGCAGCACATGGTTTTTTGCTCTCATTTTAGTCCTTGTGTTCTCATAGACACAGAAGTAGAGCAAATGCACACTTTGTAGAGCTCAATCAGCCCGTGCAGACTGTCCTGTATGTGGAATTCATTTTGGAAGCAGAACAGAGGTGTGTTTTTCATTATGCCACATGGATTTTCGCATTCGAGAGTATAATTACCAAACCCAGCCCTCAAACCACTGCAAAAACATCACATGTTTCTTACACACATTTTTTTTCCCCTTCAAACTGGCACTCAAGCACCCACCAAGAGCCCTGCCCACAGTAGGGTTAGCTTAAAATTCTTTTCAAACACAGTTGTAACATGGCTCTCATCCACAAAGCAAGAATTATGAGCCTTTAATCATAGGATTCTCCTTACATTACAGATAACTAGTTTCCTTTAATGTGCAGTGGTGATTACCCAAAAACCCTGAGTTGGGGTCTCCCCATGCATGCAATGCCCTCCAGGAGTCCAGTATCTCTGTCAGGTCTATATTGAACTAGGACTCCACACTTGAAGTTTAGGAGGTAGATTAAGTTTGGAGTTGAGCTTCTGTTTAATTTAATACTTAGAAACAGTGCTGATCCAGGTGCGGTGGCGAAAGCCTGTAATCCCAGTGGCTCAGGAGGCTGAGATAGGAGGATCACACTTTCAAAGCCAGCCTCAGCAATGGCGAGGTGCTAAGAAACTCAGTGAAACCCTGTATCTAAATAAAATACAAAATGGGATTGGGGATGTGGCTCAGGGGTTGAGTCCCTGAGTTCAATCCCTGGTACCCCTCAAAATAAAGAAAGAAAGGGTGCGGAGAAGAAATAAAGACAGAAAAGAACAGATACTTTATACTTCTTATAGATTTAAGAGCCTGGAGGCAATATCAGTGAGGATTTCAGAGTTGGCTTTTACATTCTGCCCTGTCCCGACCTGAAGGCTGAGGGCTGGCACTTCTGACTTGCGTGGATTCCCCACACCTGAGTAGAAGCAGTTGCTTCCTGAATTGCATGCCAGCAGCTTAAAAGATTTAATACAGCTTTCTGAAGGAGTGTCATGGAGGAGAGGGAGTCATCTATTACCTAGGATATAGTGTGGTATATATATTACCAACATTGTACAAGACAATTTTCAATGATTCATTAACAAACATTTGTTATTTTAACAGTTAAGTGTTTATAATATCTTCCATTTAAATAACATTTATGACCTGCTTGACATTGTTGTAAGTGCCTTACATATATTTACTCTCTTAATCCTCCTGACAACTCTAGGAAGACAGTGGGTAATATTTTCACTCCCTAACAGGGATGAGGAAACTGAGGCACAGAGATATCAAGTGATTTGTCTCTGGTTGTTTAGCAAGTCCTGTGCAGTTTACCTCCAGTGTCTCTGCTCCTAACCCCTCTCCAGCCCTTGTCAATTGCAGTTCCCTGAAAGGATCTATCTTATTGGCCCAATGCTGGACAGTGTGACCTGTGAGGTGGATATCTCAGGAAGGGTACCCATATTAACTCCTTAAGACCTTTTACTAGTGACTGTTTGATTTGTTCTTTTGCTAGGAAAGGCTTATCTAAAGCTAGTAGCTATTTCTACACAGGATAAAGCATACCTATATCCTTTACTATTTGGCAAAGGGCCAATATAAGCAATATGTGGGTCCCACATGGGTTGAACAGCTTGGTTTATCTGTCCTTGCATGTGAGTCAAATTCCTAGGGCCAGAGGTATGAGCATAACACACAGTAAACATAGCTGCCACTGAGTCACTATGTTTAAGTGGCAGTTCTCCTTGCTTAGCTATGTTCTAGCCTACCTTAGCACTTTCTGTTCATTCTTTCTATGTACCCATTTGGCCAGTCCCACTGCCTAGCTCAGGGACAGGGCTTATAACTAAGTCATAGATTTCCCAATATAGACAATTGTTCCACTTGCCATTATGCTGTCACAATGTAAGGCCTCCCGACACTGCCCAGCTGTCAGTAAGAAAAACCAGCAGCCATAGCTTATGTAACCACCAGACACTAACTGCTCTGATTTTCTCCTGTCTCAAACCATGTAGTATTAGTGGTGAGCTGTATTATAGCAGCAGTATAGATATGGAGGTTATCTGTGGTAGACCTATTTATCTACAAAGCATTTTCAGGTTTGGGGTCTACCTCCCCTTGCATTTGTAAGATCATAGATGCTAAAAGAGACCACTTGGAGTGGCAAAGTGGTTTCATAAGTATCTGGGCCCAACAAGTTCTTCAGTGCAGGAGTGAATAAACTATTGGAAAGGATAATTGCAAATATGCATGCTGTTTATTCAGAGTAGGGGTCTGTACTATATCAGATGGAGGCCAGGGATACTCTACATCTACTCCTTTATAGGTAGACCAGCTAGCACTGTGACCTGTAAAGTCTTGGTCCATGGCAAAAGACACAAATAATTCTTTTACTTAAAAGGATGTACAAATGGAAAATAAACATATGAAGGGATATTCATCATTTTTGGCATCAGGGAAATGCAAATTAAGACCATAATGAGATAACATAGCTAAATAAAAAGAATAACAATGAAAACACCAAGATCTGGTGAAAAATATGGAGAAACTGGACCACTCATATATCATTGGTGGAAATGTAAAATAGCACAGTCACTGTCCTAAAGAACATAGTGTTTACTTAAGATAAAATATGCTATCACAAGAGCCAGCAATTGCATGCTAGGATTTTGTCCCAGAGAAATTAAAACAGTTTCATTTGTAAAAATCCATATATAAATATGCCCAAACTCAAATGTTCTTCAGTACATGAATGGCCAAACAACCTGTGGTAAATTCATACCATGGAATGCCATTTCATAATACAAAAGGAGCAAATTTTTAATGCATGCAATGAAGCTATTTTTTTTTTTTAAAGAAAGTCTTAAAAACTCAACAGAAGAGGGGGCTGGGGATACAGCTCAGTTGGTAGAGTGCTTGCTTAGCATGCACACAGCCCTGGGTTCAATCCCCAGAACCACCACCAAAACAAACAAACAAACAAAACCCTGCAACAGAAGGAATAGAATGAATAAATTTTAAAAGAATGTAGTACCAAAAGAAAAATTCAAAATGTAAGAGAAAAGAGAAATAATTATAGATTCAATCCAGGATTGATGGGGCAGCCCAGGTAACGGTTGCTACTCATTGCATGGTTTCTTTCAGGGTGATAATAATGCTCTAAACTTTGGTTGTGATGATAGTTGCACCATTCTGCAAATATACTAAAAACCATTGAATTATATACTCTAAATGGGTGGATTTATGATATGTCAAAGAAGTTTTAAAAACAGAGAACAAGGAAAGAATCCAGGAGCTCTAACGCCTAATAGAAATTCTGTAAAAATAGCATGAAAAATAGTGAGAAAGAAATTTACAACAAAAATAATTCAATAAAGTTTCCTAAGATTGAAAGACATGAATTTAATAGAATCAAAAAAGAAAGACAGACAGACATTCATTTATAGATTGAAGACCTACATAGAGCCTAAAGCAATGTGCATACCAAAGTATAATAATATGAAATTTTAGAACGGTAGGCATACCAAGAAAATTTGGGTTTCCAAAAGTGAAGAAAGTCACATGTAATGGAGAGATACAAGAAAATTGCCAGATTTGTTTGAATTTATTTTTAACTAATATATACCAATATTTATTCTTTTAGATGTATATAGTACAATGAGTTTTGACAAACATTAAGTCATGTGACCACCATCACAAACAGGATAACAGAATAGCTATAACACCTCAAAAATTCCCTTGTGCTTTGCCACTGTAGCCCAACCCTCTTTCACTGATGACCTCTAATAGTTGCTGAATGTCTTTTATCCGTACAGCTTTCACTTCCCAAACTGTTAAGTAAATGGAATCATGCAACATGTAGGCTTTTGAGTCTGGCTTCTTTTCCTTAGCCTAAGGCATTTGAAAGTCAACCTTCATGCTGCATGTGTTAAATGAGTTGTGTTCCATTACATAGATAGACCACAGTGTGTTTATCCATTCACCATTCGAAGGATATTTGGGTTCTTTTACAGTTCTGACAATTATGAATAAAGCGGCTACACATATCCACTTCAGTTCTAAGAACAGATGTCTTCATTTCTCTCCAGTAAATGCCTAGGAATGGGGTTAATGGGTCCTATTGGAAAGTGATTGCTTATAAGAAACTGACAAACTCTTCCTAAGTGGTTCATGTGGTATTCCTATTAGAGTATAGGAAAGTTCCAGTTGTTTTACATTATCTTTCATCACTTGATGTTATCTCTTTGTTTTGTTTTTGTTAATTTATTCCTTCTAATAAGCACATGCTGGTATCTCATAGTTTTAATTTGCACTTTCCTAAGTACTAATAATGTTGTTCATTTTTTTCATGTTCTTATTTTCCATCTGTACATCTTTTTTGATGAAGGTTGTTTTATTTTGCCCATTTTTAAACTGAGTTGTTCTTTTATATTTGAGTTTTAAGCATTCTTGGCATATTCAGGGCTCATGTTCTGTATCAGATGTGACTGGCAAAGATCTCTCCCGGTCTGAGGTGTTGTGTTTTTAGTGTAAAATAAGGTTCTAAGTTTTGGGGGTTTGGGGGGTTTTGTTTGTTTTTAAAGTAGCTTTTATTTTTAAAAAGTTAATATGTGCATTACAAGAAAAATAAAAACACAAGCAGAGGACAAAATCATCCAGTCACAAGCAGCTTAGTTGGGCATGTCCCTCCAGATTGTGCGTATACATACACAATATCCCATTTTGTGTGATTGAGACTGTAGTGTGTAAGATGCTTTTCCACACATCATGAATATTCACCCATTCAAAATCCCAAAGCTACATGAGTATTTTTGATAACCAAGAATATACCACACCAACTCAATGTTATCCTTTCTTGGGGACAGATTCTAAGTTTTTGTTTGATGGTTTCAAATGTAGATTTTCAATGGTCTGCACTGTGTTTTGAAAAAACTATTTTTCCCCCATTGCATTGTTTTAACAACATTTTAAAAATTCAACTCGACCATAACTATAAGGGTTCATGTGTGGACTTTTTTTCTATTCCTTTGATCTATATGTTCATCTTTATGTTAATTATAGATTTTTCATAGATCCCTTTTACCTGTTGAGAAAATTTTCTTCTATTCCTTGTTTGCCTGTAAGAGAGGGCATTCCATCTCTGTGTGGGAACCCTTCACTCTCTCTGGGATTCACCTTTTATCTGCCTGCTGATATTACCCATAGCAAGTCATGTGAATTGAATCTGAAATGCAAAATCCAAAGGATCAGCCACAATATTTTAGTTCTTGTGCTGTGGACAACATGAGCTTCTAAAATGTACAGTTTGCTCTTCTATAGCTAATATTTCGTTAATTAGAATTACCTTGTATATGGCTGATAAGTGAGATATCTGTATATTGGACGATGTTGTGTTCTTTTAAAACATCTTTTTCGTCTAGAATTTTCACATTTAGTGTCAGCATGTAACAACAGTTGAAAGAAAAGCACCTGGGGCTGGAGTGGTGTCTCAGAGGTAGAGTGCTTGCCTGGCACATGTGAGGCCCTAGGTTCAATTCTCAGCACCATATACAAATAAGTAAATTAAATAAAGGTCGATCAATGATTAAAAAATATTAAAAAAAAAAAAAAGAAAAGCACCTAATAAGCCAAGTGTGGTGGCGCATGCCTATAATCCCAGTGGCTCGGGAAGCTGAGGCAGGAGGATGGTGAGTTCAAAGCCAGCCTCAGCAAAAGCAAGGAGCTAAGCAATTTAGTGAGACCCTGTCTCTAAATAAAATACAAAATAGGGCTGGGGATGTGGCTCAGTGGTCAAGTGCCCCTGAGTTTAATCCCCAGTTACTCCCCACCAAAAAAAGCACCTAATATTGCTGAATGCCATAAGCCATAAGCGAGTGTAGTCCCCTTTTGTCCCACAGAATTTTCCTTGACTCAATTTACCCACTTGGCTGCATCTCACTATTGTTCTGTTTTACTTTTTTCTACATAGAGTTCAGCAACCTTGATTCTCCCTTTCAACCCCGTTTCATTTATCTATTGCTACATAACAAGCCACCCCAAAGCTTAGTGGTTTAAAGCAACATAAGCATTTAATTCACTCACATATTGACAGTTTTGGCAAGGCCCTCTGCTTTGCACCATCTCCTCTAACGATGATGACCATGAGGGATGGGACTGGAATAGCTGGAACATGACCACATTTCTCTCTTCTCACTTCTTCTCCTCCCCCACAATCTCTGTCTGTCTGTTCTCTCCCCTTTTCCCTCCCCATCTCTCTCTTTCCTTCCTTCCCTGTGGGTAGCTCAGACTTCCTCACAGCATATTGATCTCAGGGTGTTTGAACTTACAGGGCTGCTGACTTCTCCCAAACCAGCTTTCCAGTCCATGGTGGAAGCTCCAAGCCTTTTTATAAACTCATCCCTAGAAATTCTAGAGCTTTTGTTGCATTCAACAGGTCAAGCAAGTTCAGACTCAAAGAGAGGGGATTGGATTCTGCCTCTCAATGGACAGAATAACAAAGAATATGTAGGGGTGGTGGGCAGGGCATGCAGTTCAGAAGTGGCAGAAGAGTTCAGAAGTGGCAGAAGCTTGCCTAGTGTGCACTGAAAGTATCCTGAGTTTGACCTCCAAAACCACACACGCACACACACACACACACATACACACAAATCTGTGGCCATCTTTTGTCTCTCAAAGCCTTGTTCATTAAACTAAGTTGACTTTTTAAAATTTTAAATTTCAGATTTATTATATTAATTTATTGAGTAGGAATCTAACATGTCTCTTAAAGTTATGCTACATTATTCATTTTAAATTGTACTGTCAGTAATTTAGGTAGGGCTGTAATGATCAAGTGCCACAGATTTGGGGTGGTTTGCCCCAACTATATTTCCTCTACAAACTTTGTGGTTTTGGGCACACAGTTTCACAGAACTCAACATTCTCAGGAATACATATGTCATGTATATGCCATTTCAGCAGAAACACCTGTCAACACATATGTTTACAGTTCCAGGGGCTTCACTGAGCATTCCAGGTCTCTAAGACCTAGCATTTCTTAAGTCCCAATTTCTTATTTTACTCCTTGATCCCAATGCAAAAGAATATTGTTACATCAAACAACACTCATTAATCATGCAAGAGTTGCCAGAAAGAGGTAGTAATAAATTGATCTTCAATGATGAAACCAGGATTTCAGGTGATTTTTCAGATTGTCATTGTTTATGATTTTTTTTATATTTAGCTTGTCGTTATATATATGGCATGACAGAGATTTGTGTATATGGTTAGTTGAAGATGTGTAAAGCATTTCAGCTGGCAGAATGCCAGAGGAGTGTGTGTGTGTGTGTGTGTGTGTGTGTGTGTGTGTGTGTATGTGTGTATGTGGTCTTTCATTCAGAGGCTTTGCGGAATTCTTTCCATGCCTTCTATGTCCTCACCACCCACCACCCCTTTGTTAACTACTTTTTAAAACACAGAAACACAGTAAAGAAACCAAATACCGTGTACAGCTGAAGCTAGAGCACTGACTTTTCTTCCAGTTACATTCTGTGTAGAAATGAAAACACGTGCACACATACAGCTTGTCACTCAACACTTGAGCACCACTGCTAAAGGGTAGGTCCTAGAACCAAACTTCAGACTTAAAATTCATATCAAGATCAGAACATTCAGCTGGATGCAGTGGCACAGGCCTATAATCCCAGCCACTTGGGAGGCTGAGGCAGGAGGATTGCAAATTGAAGGGCAGGTTTAGCAACTTAGACCTTGTCTTAAAATAAAATATCGATAAGGTCTGGGATGTAGCTCTGTGATAGGGAACCTCTGGGTTCAATCCTTAGTGAAAAAAAGAAAGAAAGAAAGGGAGGGAGGGAGGGAGGGAGAGAGAGAGAGAGAAAGAAAGAAGCCAAAACTTTCACAAAAATGCTTTATAAGACTGGACAAATTAGCATCACCATTGAAATGAAGGTCAAGAGGTCAAGAAATCTTAGAGTTACAGACCATATTTCAACAAAAATTGCTTGACAAAATGCTGTATATTAAGCACATATGAGGAGAATATACGAAGAGGTGATTCACTTCTTATCACCCAGTTGCTTGGGCCAAAAACCTAAATGGCCTTTTGACTTCTCTTTTCCATGCCCTTAGTAGTTGCTTGACTTGCTCACTCTACTTTGAACACTCTTATTTGTGCCCAGCTCAGGTTCTTTGCACTTCTCTTTCTTCTTATCCTCTCCCAACCCCACACAAGTCTCCAGATATCTACTTGATTTAAGTCTCTGCTTAAAATCAAGAGAGGCCCTCCCTAACCTAAAATATCACAGCCAAAATAGCAAACTCCCAACTTCTATCCCTTTCCCCTTACCCACCTTCCCAAAAATTGTTGTCTCCCTGGTCCTTTTCAATAACCAACATTATGTTAAATATTTATTTTCCCCCCAACTAAAAGAAACGCCAAGAAGTTTGTCCATCTTGTTGAATGCAATGATCCTAGTGCCTAGAACAGTATTTATCTCACAGTAAATACTTAATAAATATTTGTTGAAGCAATGAAACTCCATGCTGGAAGAGCTCATGACCTACATTGAGAGGTAAACTTGGAAATCGCCATGGTCATGTGATATGATTGTGTCATGATAGATGCGTGTGCCCAGAAGAAGGAGTCACTGACTCTGTTTAGCCAAGGAAGTGGTGGCATTTTCTCATCTGAATCTTAAAGAATGAGTAAGAGTTCACCAGATGGAGAAGTCTGTAGAGGACATTTCAAACAAAAGAAATAGTGGTTGCAAAGGCCTGGATATAAAAACATTAGATTGGAGGAAAGCAAGTCATTTTGTCGTCTCTGGGTATGCTCAGTTCAGGATCAGAAACCACTTTCTACGAAAGTTAAAAGAGCCATTGGGTTTTAAGAAGATGAAATAATCTTCAATGTTTTTGAGAGGTTTTGTTCACAAAATATAGTAGAGAGTTTGAGGCAGAGAGACTCTGCTGACGTCCTGCACAGAACAAAGTGGGAAGGGAGAGCAAGTAATGGATGGGAAGCACATTTGAGAACAGATTGAGGTCTGGTGATCTAGGTATATGAGACAGTGGAAAGGGCTGCAGAAGTCTAAAGATTTTTTTAAACTTGCATGGCTTGATGGCATTTATTCTCTAAGAATGCAGAAGGAGGCACAAATTTGGGGTCCTGTACATCTGTTCAGTGCCTTCTCTGTGCCCCTGAGTATGTTTCCTATGGTCTCATTGTCAGTTAACAAATTGCATAGGGCTAGGTCCACACCTGCTCCTCTTCCATCCAACAAGTCTTGGTTATTAGGCCACGTGTGGGTGCCTGCCTCTCTCTTCCTTTGGGACAAACCCCCTCCCAGGTGACTGTTTGTCTCAAAAACAGATTCCTGGTGATTCTGCCCCATCAGACATGCTCTAACTTGCCAAGTCCCGAGGGGAGATAAGACTTAAGCTCATGCCTGGACCAACCTCAATCACATATGTAATTTTTTCAGGCTCTTGGTATTATTTGTACATAATTTTTAAATTATATAACTAAGTTATAAGTACTTTCCCATTATAAAAAACCACGAACTATATAGAAGAATACAAAGTGGACTTGAAAAGGCTCCTTTCAACAACCTGCCCCCACTTAAAGAAGAAAAAAGTCCAATCCTGGGAATGAGAGGCTCTCTTTTCAATCCTTTATTCTGTGCAGTTACATATGTGTATAGTATATTTTATATGATATCTATTATATATTCATATAGAAACAATATATGGCTTTATAGGTTGTTATCTTTGGGCTCAGATTATTTTGAAATGTGTTTTCATTTAAAAGTCTGTCTTCAAATGTTTTCACATGAGTAAATATAAATCTTCTTTCTTTTTAAGCTACTGAATGATATTCCATGGAAGAAATGTATATTTGACATTTAATCATTCCCCTTCTGATAGATACTTGGGTTGCCTCCAGGTTTTCAAGATTCTAAGCAATGCTACTGTGAATATCCTTATATATTTTTTGGGTTGTTTTTTTGGGGGGATACTAGGGATTGAACTTGGGGGCACTCAACCACTGAGTCACATCCCCAGCCCTATTTTATATTTTATTTAGACACATGGTCTTACTGTGTTGCTAAATGTTTTGCCATTGCTAAGGCTGGCTTTGAACTAACAATCCTCCTGACTCAGCCTCCTGAGTTGCTGGGAATACAGGTGTGTGCCTCCTTGTATGCTTTTTGTTGTATATGCTATAAATGTTTCTCTGCAATGGATCCCTGGATGTAGATTTGATGAGCAAAGCTAAAGGCATTCCCTTTTATTTTTTCTAGGCTGTTCATTTCCTATATTTTCTGATTCTTCCAGATATTGGTGATCAGAATTTCCTGAAATTCTAAAGTCAGTTGATTCTTGGCAAGATCCATGTTAAGGCTAATATCCATCCATGAACAATAAGCCTTATAGATCCTCTGATAAGTGTACTATATCTCAGGAACTATGAATACTTGGCTTGGTCATAGATACAATTCTTTGAGCAAATTTTTTTTTAGCTATTATAATACCCACATAAAAGTTTGAGATCTGAAAAATTGTTTGCTTCAGTATATGAAAATTAGAATGCTGCAGTTAACACATTTCTTAAATACCTTTAAACTGTAGCACTGCGTCAACTTCACTGATATTAAAAGGCGTTTTCATGAATATTTCGTTATTGAACAATCTTGAGTTCTTAATTCTTTCCATGGCCTGCTTTATTTCCAACCATCTTTGTTTCTCTGTCTCACATTCAGAGAAGATGTTCACCTAGGAAATAATTGAAAGCCTTCCTTCCTCCTGCTTGAATCCTTTCAGGGCACCTTACAAAGGAAATCCCTTCTGTCCTGCATCCAGGAAGGAGGCAGGTGTAATTAGGAACAGAAGTTTGGGGATACAGCTTCCTCCCCCAGGAGGGGGCAGTACTGGGGAGAGAGCACATTTGGCCAGTGGCAGACCCTAGGGAGGAATTCCTTCCTCACTCTTCTCAGGGAGCCCACAAAAGGCAGTGGCAGTGTGGAGGGGTGCTGACCCAAACCATGGTTGGGTCAGTGGGTCAGGAGCTCCTAGTCCCAAACTCCCTGTTGTGGAAATGAAGGGGTAGGCAGTGGACGGGATCTCCTTATGGCTTCAGCTTTTATTCTGAGGATCAAGCTCTTTCTCAATGTTCTTGTTTTCCTCTAGTGCTTAATTCCTAGCCATGACATAGCATCCTGTGATTTTTCATCATGCAAGTATCATATTTCAGCAGCAGCATTTTAAATGAAGCAGTCCTTGTAGGATAGGCTGGGAACCTGATCAACAATACTGTTTCTGTGAGGAAATGCATTCAGGGTTTCCAACAATGGACTTACAGAGGAAGCTTGGGATCCATCCCTGACTGGGTACTCTTTCACATGGACCACATACGAGATGACCACCAGACATGTCTGGTTTTCAAAGAAGTTTGTGATTCCTTGGAAAATGTCCCAATCCACGGAGTTTTTGTTCCAGGTTTCTTTGTGATGAGTACTGTGTGGGATGCTTTATGGATTGACTTGACTAAATTATGTTGTGTTTTAAGATGGTGATTTTTTTTTTTTTAGTTTACAAAGTGGTCCATGGAGTTTGGCAGCTTGTAAGGATTAAAAGCCTGAGATGAATTTCTAATAATACAAAGGCCCCTTTGGCCACTTGGACCATAAAACTCTTAAGGCTTCCCTGCATGAGGATTGTTGGGCATCTTCCCTTTCTATAGCTTGGAGTTCAGCCTGGGCCTTTAAAAATAAAGTAGACAACACTCCATTAAAATTCTACAGATTGCCTGATTACTTCCTACCCTTCTCCCCCATGAAAATTACCTAAACGTTAAAAAAAAAAAAGTCTTTATAGGTATGTTCAGGATCTGGTGATCTGAATCTCTCCTTTGTCAGGCAAAGGAGGTGTGGTTGTCAACCTGGAGTCTCCAACCATACAAACCCAAGAAAGCCTCAAGGTAGGAGTAAAGGTTCACCAGAGGGTTTCAGTATCTGAGAAAGCCTCCCAAATGTCATATGTTTACTTTTCCGAAATAAAACTGCATGGGAAAATGAAAACATCAAATGTCTTTTGCTTTTGGCTGAAAATGTATAAACTCACCAGTTGAGACATTGACCATAAGGAGATGAGAAAGAGATGGTCCCTATTTTCAGGGTTTTCACTGTCTAGCAGGATATGTGGTAAGTACTCAACACATGCTTGTTGAATTAAATTCAGAGCCAAGAAACACTCGAGGTGATTGCATTCACTAACTCCACCACCCTTAACTCACCCAAACCTTCCGCTGTTCCTTATGTCTGATAAGCCTGTCCCTACTCAAAAGGAGTTAGGTAGCTGTCCATTGCCTTTTATTTGAGGAATCTGGCAAGACTTTCCCATACATTCAGCACACCTGCCGCTATCTCACCACAGCTGGACCTGAAATTCTCTCTATTATTTAATAATACTTTTCTTTTTATTAAGTCACTGTTATGTTCAAATATAGACACTCCTCAAATTACTGTGGGTTTGCATCCCAATAAATGCCATTGTAGGTTGAAAATACCAAAATTTAAAAAAAAATTCATTTAGTACAGCTGATCTACTGGACATCAGAACTTAGCAACACAGCATGCTGTAAAGTGCTGGTTATTTACCCTCATGGTGGCATGGCTGGCTGTGAGCTTCGGGTTGCTGTGGCTCAGCTGCTGCTGAGCAGTGCATGAGAGCATTCTACAGCATGTCCCTAGCCTAGGGGAAGGTCATCCTTTAAGGATGTTTTCTACTGAATGCATACCACTTTTGCATCATCATAAAATAGATAAATGGTAAATCAAACCATTGTAAGTTGGGGACTGTCCGTGCATCAGATACTAAAGAAGAGGGAGGAAATGACATGTTTCTAGCATGTGTGTAAGGGTGTATACATGGTGTTCAGTGGTTAACAAAGGGAGAAAAAGTATAGAGGACCTTTAATTCTCTCTTATTATCATCCAGTCACAAGAGTTTCTATCAGGTTATCTTATTAGCACTTTGGGAACCTTGGAAACTTGGCTTTGAGGATATGGAAAGCCAAATGGCACTGGGTGAAGGAAGGCTCAGCATGGCAGTGACTTACACTAGTGTCACACAGTGGAATCCAGCAGCCACTAGCCACCTATGGCCCTTGAGCCCTTAGAATCTAGCTAGTCCAAATTGAAATGTGCTATAACTATAAAATATACAATAGTTTTCAAAGAATTACTGTGGAGAAAAAAATCTCAGTAACTTTTATATCCATTACTTATTGAAAATATATGCTAGACTTAATAAAATACATTATTAAAATTCATTTGACTTACTTATTTTTAAAAGATGGTTACTAGAACATTTTAAAAAAATGTGTTTAGTGTAGATGAAAACAAACCTTTATTTTATTTATTTACTTTTATGTGGTGCTGAGGATTGAACCCAGTGCCTCACATGTGTGAGGCAAGTGCTCCACCACTGAGCCACAACCCCAGCCCTACTAGAACATTTTTAATACCATAGGTGGCATTATATTTATATCAGGCAGTGCTGCTCTAGTGGCTCAGAGGACAGACCCCACCCTAGAGGGCGCTGAAGACTAGTAAATGGGCAAAAGTGCCAAAGGAAGTAGACTGCACAGGAGGAAAGGGCAGCTTCAACACAGGGTCAACAACAAAAATACCTCACGAATCTGGGTACAGCCTGGCTAAACACCCAGGGGTTTCACTTTGACTTCTGTTCTATGGACTCCTGTCCTGCAGGAATGGGAGTGGGGATGAGGTGCAGATTCCCATGGCCCCAACTAGCTTTGATTCGAGATTCACTTCTGGAGGGATCCTGACTTTTTCTGGTCTCAGGTTCTATATGCAGAACCTACATTTTAGAGTACTAGATGTTTACTATGAACTTGACATTCCTCTCAGGCTTGTAAAAGTTCATCATTGTGTTGCTTTGGTTAATATAAAAAAATTTTGAACAATACATTTTGTGTGGAAGAACTTGTTTTACTTTTCTATACCGACTTTGTGGATCGACACATAGACACTGATATCATGCAGGAATAAGTGGATTTTGCATAGTAGTTTACAGTTTTCAATGTCCTTTTCAGCAAATTAACACTTTTTATTGTCACAACATCTTGTGAGGCAAGCTAGGCGTGTATAGATTTTTATCCATATGTTATAGCTTAGAAACCAAAAAAAGGTTGCCTTGACCAGTATTTTGAAAACTGTTAAGTGACAGAAATCATGATGGTTCTTGGAAGAACTGATTGGTTATCTTGGTTTCTGGTCTTTGGTGGCTTCTTATTGGTGCATAGAGGGTTACTGAGGTGGAGTTGGGAGTAAGTGGTCCACAGATTCTTGAATTCAAACAATTCTGCCCCCAGAAAGAGTAGGAAAGTAAATTAAGGGTCTTGGATATCAAGATTTGGAAAATTGCCATTTGCAAATCTAGGGAAGGGGCCTGATTGGAGTACTGCCTTCCATTCAGCAGGAATGCCTTTGAAGTCTGTGCCTCTGTTTAATTCCTTCAGTGACCTCCCTGGGAGCCAGCTGATTCCTTTACAGGCAGAAAGAGGTTCTGAGCTGCAGACAGAGCCCAGCAGAGGGTGCTGGGAACCAACTTCAGGGTGAGATGAGGGCAAGAACTATTAGCTTTATAAGAAGGACCACTGGTAGAGGAGGAAATCTAAGAATAGGGTGGTTATAAGAGTTTCCCTGTCAGTAGAGTGATGGGTGGTGATGGTGATGATGAGGATGAGGATGGTGATGGTGATAAAAGTATGGAGCCTGTATTCACACTTACATAATGGGTGTGATGTGATTTAGAAATCTGGACCAAGTTTCCTTGGTTCCCATCATTTGTTTCAGTTAAGGCAGTTAGTCCTAATCAGGAACAAGCAGGAAGGCAAAGCAGAGGAGTTAGGGAATCAGAGGGCTGGGGAAAGTGGTAGCAAAAGCAACAATCTCGTCAGTGCCACAAATTATCTTATTGATCTTGACCACACATTTGTGATGTATTTAGAGGTTAACATTATCATCAACATGCATGTATTGAAAAAAATAGGTTGAGTTAATTGTCTGGATCCCAGCATATCACTGCACAGCCTTAGAACCAGTGCCATTCAGCTGAGCGATGAAGGAGTTGAAAGAGAATATTGGCTGTGAAATCATATCTGGCTTCAAACCTGGGTTTTGGTGATTATTTGTTTGTGACTTTGGGCAAGTTTTTTAACTTTTTAAATCTCAGTCTCCTCATCTGTAAAAATTGGGATTAAAAAGGTATCTCCCTCAAAAGGTTGTGTTAATTGTGATAATTATAGTGAAGCATTTATAAGTTACCTGCTTATAATAATACAGTAAACATTCAGTAAATGACAACTGCTATTATTAAGATTCAGTTTTTCTGATTTCCAAGTGAAAATTCATTCTTTTGTTTGTTTGTTTGTTTGTTTTTGGTACTGCAGATTGAACCCAGGGGTCCTTAACCGCTGAGCCTCATCCCTAACCCTTTTTATTTTTTACTTTGAGACAGGGTCTCATTAAGTTGCTTAGGGCTTTGCTAAGTTGTTGAGGCTGACCTTGAACTTGCAATTCCCCTGTCTCAGCCTCCCGAGTTACTGGGATTACAAGCATGTGCCACCATGCCAGAGACAATTCATTCTTTACATTATGAGTCCTCCCCCATCCTACTCAAGTCTGCATGCCTATGTAGTTGACAACTTATTAGTTATGCTGTGATATTTTCATGGAAGATTGTATGAATGAATGAATGAATATTTAAGGATGTTATTTTTCATAATTTATGTATATACAAAGCAGGATAAAATGTTGAGAGCCACATAAAGAGTTCTAAGTAGAATGGCTCATGCAAGGTAGAAACTTGTATCATTGTTATGTAATGGTCCAGAGGTGGGTAATGTAGAACTGGTAGCAGCCTATCAACTTCAACATTTGAATCTTATCTCTGTGTTCCAATTTACATTTTCAATTTTTATATTTTCTCAAGCAGACAAATGGGATGAGAAGGTGCCTGTCTGATTCTTTAAATAAATATCAAATAGTGGCACCCATTACTTCTCTCATTTAGCCAAAACTTGGTCGTGTTCATACGCTACTGCATCACTCTTCACTCTAAGGGGAGCTGGAAAATGTCGACCTGTGATGGGATGAAGAAGAACACTATTAGATGAGAACCTGAAACTCCTTTTACTGTTCCAGCAATAAGAATTCCTGTTAATACAAGTGCTGATATCTCTGAAGATCTAACCACTTTTAACAGAGAAAAAAAATATTAATTGCTTAGAAAAGTATCTTTTAGCAATATAGCTCTGTTCTTGACTTGTGATTCAAAAATAAGTTAAAGACAGGAAGGTTGCTGGGGATTGTAAAAAGAGGAGGAAAGAATTACTACAGCAAAATGAGTTCAAGAACCATGAAGCAATTGAGGAGAGTGACTTGTCAATGCAGAGGAATTGCTGTGGTGAATTGTGACATGCCATTGCTGTTTGGACCATTGGAGTTTACATTCCCTTTCTCAAAGGAGATGTTCATCTGGCCCTCAGCCAGCCCAGGAGCACTTCTACACTGGCTAAGGGTGAAGAAGGCTTCAGAAAGTGTGTCCAAGAGACTGAATCCATGAAAAGTTTTTCTGAAAAGCTGAAAAACATTCTCCAGGATCTCTCTTACAGAAAGTGATTTCTAGAAATGGGGTGTCCTCTTGATATACTTTGGGGATACCTGATTGGAATCATACCAGTTTCTGAGATGTTAGGTAATCCCAACTCTGGAAGAAAATAATTGGAGGGGGAAAATCCAGGCAAGGATCCCTGTGCCCAGGAGCTGGGACTTCAATAGGCAGTGAGGACTCTCCCTGATATTCAGTTATGGGAAAGCCTGAAATCCCACCTGCCAGGACTTCCTCTGAGAGGCCTCTCAGGTCCAGCCTCTCCTCCCCATTCCCACTACTCCTGCCCTGGGTCTGGGCCTCAGGATTCTGACAAGCAGGCTCTTTCTAACCTTGTAGGTTGTCTCCTTGCCACTCACCTTTTGTTTTTTCCTGCCATCCTGCATATTGTCTGCTGTGGTCGTGACAGTTCTTCCAAATCCTTTTCATTATGAACCTTCTTTTCCTCGAGCTTTACCAAATGAAGTCATTAGAATTCTTTTCTATTGCTTTTTCCTTTGTTTTGTTGGAGCTGGGTTTGTTTTATTTATTTTTTTCTTACCCGTACCTTTTAATGCCTCTACCATAAATACATATGCTTTTTGTAATATTGAGAAGATAAGGTAGTTTTTAAAGGGCTTAGAAATTAAGAGAAGGGCATTTAAGAAACTAGTAGCTCTAGTTTCTTCTCCATCATGTCTGTATCCTCTGGGGAAAATTTTGAAGCCTCCATAAACAGTCCTACCCTAGCTACCAAATTTCTTGCTCAGTTCAGGCTCAGAAGCAAAGCCTCAGCAGATTGCTCACAGCACCCAGTTCTTGTCAATCCCCATCTCACAGCCTACCTCAGTTTCAGCCATCTTTCCAGATCTAGCCAAAACCTCACCTTTCTGGACCATTTTAATTCTTAGGCTTATCTGTCACTTCCATGATATATTACTTATGTCTGCACCACCTCCCTTGGAAATCGATTATGTCTTCGTTGTTGCCAACTGTTCTACCTGAGTGAATCTTGTCTCTTAAATGAATTCCCAGTTCTTTAAGGACAAGGGTGAGATCTTGTAAATTCCTTGTTTTCCTCACACCATCTGGCATAGTTCTAAACACATAATAGGTAGTCTGTTAGTGGTTATATTTTGAGAACTTTATTCACATCTTAGCTGAATGACTTAATATGTGTCAGACCAGTGTGTCATTCTTCCTACACATATTTTTAGGAGGATTTCACGGGGATGGCAATCATAAATGCAAAGGAATACAGAGCTAATGGGAGAGTTTGGGTTATGCTAGAAACAAGTTGACTATGTGGTCTCCAAAAACCTATTCTGACCACTGGTCTGGTGAGATGTGCTCCTGTACATAGCAGAAAGTGGCCTTCAATGTCTACACCAGGTTTCTTTCCACACCGTTGCAGATAGTTCTCTTGGTTGGTGTACTTTCCATGAACATTAGAGGTGCCCCTCGCTCCATGGAAAAGACCCAAACACCATCAGTGGGGGGTAGAAACTAGCTCCTTTAAGACCAGGATTTCTACCAAGAACAGAGCAGGGAGGAAGAGCAGGAAGAAAAGATCAACATTAAACAGATACACTAGGTGGGAGGGAAAGAGAGAGAAAAGGGAAATTGCATGGTAATGGAGGGAGACCCTCATTGTTATACAAAATCACACATAAGAGGTTTCGAGGGGAAGATGGGAGGGGAGGGGAGGGGGGATAGTAGGGGATAGGAAAGGTAGCAGAATACAACTGTTACTAATAGGGCATTATGTAAAAATGTGGATGTGTAACCGATGTGATACTGCAATCTGTGTTTGGGGTAAAAATGGGAGTTCATATCCAACTTGAATCTAATGTATGAAACATGATATGTCAAGAGCTTTGTAATGTTTTGAACAACCAATAAAAAAAGAAAAAAAAAAGACCAGGATTTCTAAATATGCAACTCTTTGGCATTTGACACTATAAAACATAAATTTGTGTGTCATTGTGCATATGGCTATAAAATCTCTGTTTCTTATGTATTTTGTTCATCCTCTGTGTGGTCAGAGTATAGTCTTATTAATAGTTGATTTTAGATTGTAAGCTCTGAGAGGGTGCAATATAATATTTTTCAATGTGCCTGAACCAGTTCCTACCTTACAATACAGCATTTTGAAATGATTATTAAGTGTGCCTTTAAACAGGGTCATGTTCATAAGATGTCAGCTTTGACTTTTCACTGTTAAGCCAATTATAGAACCTCATAGAAGAAAGTCTGATCTTAGGTAAGCCCCATTTAGCAAGGTGTGCTAATTATGGATATCTCTGAATTCACTTTTGGAAGTACAATGTACATGGTAATAGTAACAATAGTTTCTCAGAATATTTGTTAAACTGGATTGGATCTAAGAACTGCATTTTGAGGTTTTTTGATGTCAGTGGAAGTCTCAACCTGTCATCCACTTCAGTTTGAAGATTATTATCCAGGGCCATCCCCTCCTTATTCTCCTCCCTTTCCCAAGACTGAAAATAGCTTAGCCACAGAAGCAATAAAAGCAAATGGCTTTTTTGCAGGAGGGGAGGGTAAGTGCAGAGCTTTGCTACTTCGGGCTTCATGGTTCCACCTCAGTTTATAATAGCCCAGTTGCCCCAAGAGCCTGAGGATTTTTATCTTGGGACTAGGGTTCTCAGCCTGGCGTCTCCCCCTAAGCTGCTGAAGAACATTGATTGGTAAAGAGCAATCAATTTGTGTTTGGTTTGTGGGAGTGAACATAGTTTGCATGGTCATTGAAATTTTATTGTCCCAATGTTTCAAACTGATGTAAATATCTGGGCAGAGCTCACAAAGGACAAAACATAGAATGAAAAAAGAAAACCCCACTGAGCAGTGCCTTGGGTGTTTCCCTACTGGTGTCCTATTTAATAACTGCCTCTCCAGTCCAAGGCAGTGCTGGGCCCCCTGAATAAAGAGGGACTCTGAGAAAGTCAGAGAAAAGAGATCCAAAGCCGCGGGAGGAAGAAAACTGATCTTGAACTGTCCCTTCTGTCTGCTAGAGGCTGGAGAGATAGCCCTTTTGAGGCTTCCTGCAGAGCCCCTGGTTTTGCTTTGGGTCTTGCAGGTAGGTGAAGAGATGCCTTGGCATTGCTTCTGCTGAAGACTCTGCTTTTTCACTGCCCCTCTCCTGGGGCTGCTCCTATTAGCAGTGTAGCTGGAAGAATATAGCCTGAGAAAAATCTGATCACAGTGAGAACAACATAGCAATTTATAAACTGAATGAAGAACATTGCCCACCCCAGCCAGGTGTAGCCATTTTCCTTCAGAAAACCAGATTATTTCTTTGTTTTATTTCTTTGTCAACACCATACAATATTGGCCACTGTGCATGATTAATGCAGAAGTCAAATAAATGTTGGGCCTATGGTCTTCTCACCCCTTTTAGTATGACACCTTGTCCTGTGTTCCTGCAGCAAGAATCAGTCTCTTTTTCTCTACTTCAAACCAATATAATGTCACAGCTCTAAAGTGTACGACAGAAAGTTCTACATGCCTGAGCACAGCTTTCTATGGATAATATTGAAATGGCCTCTTAGAAGTGTCCTGGTAACATTGACCCCTGAGCCTAGCTGAGGAGTGCTGTTGTAAAGGAAGAAAGGATGCAAAAACAGGTGAGGACAAGTGAGAGATACTTAATAAAATTCACAGAAAGTTGCTTATGGGTGAAATAATAGTGTAGTTTGAGTTATTTTGTCTAAAAAATGGATCTAAGAAAACAATGGGAGCCAATATTTGACTCTTTATTCAAATTCAGTCATTTGCCCTATGAATCAACAGGGCGGGGGGCGGGGAGAGAAACTAGATAAGTAATTACCACATCTTAATAGTATACTGAACATTTTCTTAGTTTTTACTATTTTTACTATGTTCTAGGGGCTGTGCAATTTATATAGTGTATTATGTTTAATTCTCAGTTTTATGTGATAGCTATCTGAACTATGCCCATTCCACAGATAAGGAATATGAGACTCAGAGAGATAGAATGAACTCCTCAAATTCATGCAACTAGTAAGTGGCAAAGACAGAATTAATGTGTAGATTTAAAATCTGGAAACATAATTACTCCCCCCCCCAATATTTACAGAAACTTTAATCATCTTTAAGTAATTTTAATTGTCTTTAAGTCATTGCAAGAAGATGGATTCTATTGTTTAAATCAATTTATCTTCTAAAAAAAGATTCATTTGTCACACACACTGGCATCCCCCCTTTAAAGAGGAAGGTCCCATTTCCCTTTCCCTCTGCATCCTACTTCCCTCATCAACATCTTCACCACCAGCCTTTCCTGGTATAGAGAAATGGGTATAGACAGTGTTAGATCCTTCTTCTTGAGTATGTATTTGGAATCCAGCATCAAGAGGGGGCCCACAAATGGAGGAAAATGAGTTGCATGCCCTGTAAATACACCCCTTTTCTAGCAGGGAGGGCTAGAGGAAGGAGGAGAATGTTCTCCCTGTGCCTTCCCCCAACTCCAGCACACACAAGAATGAATAATCAGGTGGCTTTGATGAGTAGGGATTTCCTAGATGACAGTGCTAAACTTAGAGGCAAATGTATAGAAAACTTGGAAGACAAAAATATTCAGTTTCTCTTATAATGGGGAGAGAAAGCAAGAAAACAAAGCAGTTACTATGTAGTTGTGTTTGGAATGCCTTAGAGCAAAGTTTCTCTGTTATTCAATGCAGCACAACCCTCCCTAGTTCCAAAGGAGAGGAAGTCTAGGGTTAGTTTTTATTCATACATTTGCAGCTTGGCTATAGATACTGTTGTGTGTGGTAATTCTGAGGCAGATGTTACAATGTGAAATTTTTCTGAGCAGTTTAATTGGCATTTTTACTGGGACTTGAATTAAAAGTCTTTCTCCTCAAAAATTGGTTTAATGATTGAGGCTGAAAGGAGCCCTGCTTTGAAATTCCCTCCTAGAAAAACCAGACAATCAGAGCACCTTCTTTATTGCCGTGAGTCTGCTGTGAACCATCACAGGTTTAGGCTATAAGAAGATCTCACCCCCCAGGTGAGAAGTTACACCAAGCCATGGAACACTGAGATCCCTTATGAAATCTGCAGCAAGTGCCAGTTTTCTTGGATACTGTTGAGCTTACAGGACCTTAGAGCAGCATTTGTGGGCTTGTGTGTTTGAAAGAAACAGTGTATTAAAAAAATATATCCACTCTTTCCTGTGAGCCTCCTCTTTTCCTCCTGCTCCCATCACTGAAGACTATCTGAAAATTTGGAATTTTTTGACTTTTAAAAGGTTGAGATTTGAAAAGGAAATAAAATGACTGGATGGGGGGAATTCGGGTTGATCAGCTGAATGACCTCAATGTCATCCTATTATGAATTTCAGTAAGCAATACTTCTGAATTGTCAATTTTATCAGCCAAATGTAATTGTGTGTGTATGTATGTGTGTGTGTGTGTATGTGTGTGTGTTTTAGAGTAGGTACTGGGAATCTCAGACAACCTATACTTTCTTCTTTCTCCCCAATTCCCAAAGGACTTTGAAGAAGGGAAATCAATACATCAATAGGTACCTTGCCCAATACCCATTTCAATGACATCACAGCACCATTTGCTAAATATTGGACATTAGTTACGGAAAGAGACTGAGACATTTCCATTTGATAATGTATTCCATTGCTTTTATGAACAGGAATACAAAAAAGAATAGTAAAGTGGCTCTGTAAATAATAATTTTAGTATTGACCTTATGGAAATATAAAAGAAGGTAATTATAGATAGAGTGAGAAAATGTCATTGATATTTATAGGGGTTTATAGGGGTTATTATAAAACCATGGCATGGGGGGGTGGTATCCTACAATATTTCATTTAGAAACTTTCTGTTGCTGAATCAAATTTTTAGAAATTAAATTTTATTTTTCTCAATTCAAATTTTAAAAATGTATCCTTTCATTCCATTTGGACCTTAAAAATGACACCAGAATTTAACACTTGAGAATTTATAAAAGAGAGCTAGGTGCAGTGGTGCACACCTGTAATCCCAGCAACCTAGGAGGCCAAAGCAGCAGAATCAAAAATCTGAATCCAGCCTCAGCAACTTAGCAAAATCCTGTTTCAAAATAAAAAATAAAAAGGACTGAGGATGTAGCTCAGTGGTAAAGTACCTCTGGGTTCAATCCCCAGTACTAAAAGTAAAATAAAGAATTCGCAAAAGGCAAAAAAAAAAAAAAAAAGCAAGACAAGAAAAAAATCCACACAATTAAATTAAGCACTAAGTTGGTTGGATCTGATTTTGGAGAAAAATTACTCAACTTGAAGAATACCTTTATGATACTACCAATTCCACCTTTTCTGTTTTGTTTATTCATTCAAGCGTGTATATATACTCAATATTCTTAAGCTATATAAAACAATATTTTTAATTTTCCCCCAAATATTTCAATGTTATAGATAATTCAATTTCTAAATTTCATCCTCCCTATTTATCTTCCAGACTTTGTTATAATTACAACACTAATAGTACCAATATCCATATTAAATAATAATAGTATTAAAGGAGTATGCCTTACCAAAAACTCTGAAATATGTGGGGATAAATAATTATCACAAGGGTAATAGTGCCTGTAGTCAAAACTGTACTAGACTGAGTCAAAAGAGGAGAGTTCCAGTCTGAGCTTAGTGTTCCCGGGCTTTCTCCTCTGCAGTGTGATTCTTTGCCTCTAAGATCAAATTCCTCACCAATAAACTATAACTCTAGGACTAGATTATTTTTAGGTTTCCTTCCAAGTCTGAATATCTTTGCTTTTATCCTTCCCTCCAGAGAGGATTTGATGACTTGGCATTTGGAGAGTTCTTATGAGTTGCAGGTTCCCATGGATGTGTTTTAGTATAAGGAGAAGATGCAGTCTTTTATCAGGAGAATATTGATCATGAACTGTCTGGTCCCTAAGTACAAGTGTACAGACACACTGAACACAGTAGAATGTTCTGTAGGTTCACAGTTAAGCTAACTGCTTTTGCCTTGACCCTAAATTAATGTTGCTCTTTAAACTTGTCTCTTACTCTTACTTCTAAACACTTACTTAAGTCTATGGGATCAAAACGAGAATCTGTTGCTGATATTAGGACAAAGCCAGTGGGTCTCAACTGAGCTGGGACCACCTAAAATCTCCTGGAAATAAATGACTTGGGAAATACAATGAGAAGAAATTAAATCACCTAAAATATTTAAAACGAGGCTCAAATTTTGTGGAACTAAAACTAGTTGCAACCATATGTACATATGCATATATATGTTTGGGCATATATGTGTATAGACATGAGCAAACTACAAATTGCCCTATTATAGTTCTCCTTTGCCCTCTTCGCTCTACAAAAACCAATTGGGAGTGGGGTGGACCCTGTTTTTCTTTCTTTTCTTTTTCTTCCTTTCTTTTTTTCTTTCTTCTTTTTTTTTTTTTTTTTTTTTTTTTTTTTTTTTTTTTTTTTTTGCTTGTGGCGTAGTGTCTGGAGGGCAGAGGAGGAAGCCACCAGCGCTTTCCAGGTGGACCCTGGCTGCAATGCCGACCTGGGGCCCTGTATGCAAGTCGTCATGGCGTCCCTGGTGGCTCCCCCTACTGGGAGTCCCAAGCAGCACTGGTGGTCTGGTCCAGAGTAACAGCCGCCTCCCAGTCGCAGGGTTTCTGAGAGTGGAATCAACCAGCGGCAGGCAGCCGGCGGGGTCAGCCTAAGCAGGCGGAAGCGTTGGACTCCGGTAACCAGCACTTTCCAGCACAAGCAATTAGCTGCAAATAAACATCTGAAGCGCCGGCTGGGTAAACCAAGTGCCCACAGCACGCCTCTAAGAGGAGGGGCGGGGTGGGGGGTGTCATGGGGGTGGTGGGAAAGACGCGAGTCCTGGAAAGGATCCGGTGGTGAGGATGGGGGTACAGGAAGGTGTACCATCACGCGTTCCCCGAGTTCAGAGGCGCTGCTTAAGTTACTCACAAAGTCAGGCTGATCTCTGAAGAGGTAACCCATCGTTCCTGTTACACGGAGCTCCTTTTCCCTTCTTGGGATCTACACACGCTTTGGGTAGTCTGCACAACCAACCCCAACTCCAGTTGCCCTCCAAGACTGGACTCAGGGAGAGAGCACCTCCGCGGGCCCAATGTCTTTGCACCCACCGATCCTGATACAGCAGATAGTTAATTGAGGCCTCCAAAGTCAAGGACTCAGGTGAGCTGAGGAACGCCCCAGGCTCTGCCCTTCCCTCCTACATCTAGGTTTCCAGTTGTGCCCAAAGGGAAAGCCGTTTGGGGTGAAAGGATAGAACACAAATTGGTTTCAAAGCCAGAAGATGCTTGCAGGAATAAGGGGTTGCCAGCACGTTTAGCTAGCAGTACGCAATGCCCCAGCAAAGGTGCGATGCGATGCGCTGGTTACTGCAATGAGCACTCGGTTGGGCTGAATGGATCATCAATTCTGCCAAAGTGGGCGCTACCGTGAGTACCCACTGAAAGGGTGGGTGAGTAAGAATACTAAAGGTATCGCCTGGAAAACCAAATATACAAAGTCTAATCTAATCAGTAGGGTATTTTCTGTGGAATAAACCGTTGGAATAGAGCAGTCACACGCCCACTAAGATGTGGGCAGGAAAAAATGATAGAAAATAACGGCAGTGGCGGGGGGGGGGGGAGTTGATCCGCCCCCAGACTTCTTGATTTCCTCTGTAGGTAGGCCGAGAGCAGTTCCGGACCCAGTGCAAGGTGCAATGGGTATCACCTGACCTGTCCCACTTCAGTCGTAATTCCTGTGATACAAGGAGAAGTTCTCCGGTCTCAGCTCAGCCTGGGGCTTCTGTGCCGCACCTGGTTTTCCACAGCCGAGACAGGGCCTAATCAAAGGGTGGTTCAACTAGCAGATCAAGCTCCCAGGGGATCTGGCAAGAGGCAAACTCCTCCAGAGTCGCCGGTCACTTCCTGGGGATCAGTGGACAAGTGCTGCGACCCGTGAGTGGAAAAGTCGCTTCAGCCTCCTATCCGGTATGGGTCTGTCGGGGGGCAAGGGCGCCACGGAAGACTATAAAGACCGTCGCGAGCCACCCACACTTTATTGCCAGACTGGGCTGAGCCTGAGCGCGGAAAGCTGGCTTCCTCCCAGCCTCATACTCTTGGTTCTCAGCCCAGGTGGCAGGCCAGGTCCTGAGGGCGAGGGAGAGCTAGGGGTAATGGAAGAAGAAATTTGTCGTCTCCTCCTCCTCCTCCTCCTCCTCCTCCTCCTCCTCCTCCTCCTCCTCCTCCTCCTCCTCTTCCTCTTCCTCCTCCTCTCCATCCTTTTGGAATACACCAATGATTTAGCAGTTGGATTGTTACAGAAAGAGTTTCTAACTTACCCCCTCATTTTTCTTGAAGGTAATGCACAATTTCCCCTTTCCTCTCACTTTCTCAGAAAATGAGAAATAAGAGTGAAAGGTCACAAAATCCAGTGTATGTTGCAGAGTAGCAAGTTAAATGCCTGGGGAAGGGGTTTCCTAAAAAGTGTTTCTAAAGTTGCTGATATGCCTGTTGCAAAGGAGCTCGACTTGTTGGCAAGTAAATGCGGAGCCCGGGCGCTCAGGCTGTGTGCACCGCACACGCGGGCACCGTCTGGCCTCTGGGTCTCTGGGCACCTAAGCTCTCCAAGCTCTCCCAGGCGCCAGGATAAGGCTGCTGAGAAAGCAGAAGAGTTAGACAAATGACTTCGCTCCTTTAGTCTACCCGCTCTCACCACCACTATTCTTTTCTTTTTCTTTTAGTAGACGGTTTGTAGTGGGCAGGTACTCCATAGCTGCAATGTCGGAGTGGAAAGCTGTCCCTCTCTATTGGATTTAGGATCCGCCCAAGGAAAGGGGAGGCGGAAGAAGGTCAAAGGGGCATCCGCTTCTTTGCAACAGGACGCAGTTTACTTCCCTCTGACCAATGGGTGAAGGGGGGGAGAGCTCGGAGCAGAAAGTTCCCTGGGATGGCTCTTTGAGCTGGTAATTCTGCGACTGGATCGAGAGCTGGTGACTGACTCCCTGTGATGGCTACCAGGCCAGGCAGCGCCCTTTCCGGTTATCAAGACGATTAACCTTAGGGTGTTGCCTGGAGCTAGATCTCTCTTGCCTGTTCAGACTCCCTCTCTCCACAGATTAGGGGACGTTCCTTTTTAAAGGTGGACCCGAGGCTGGTGGACCGGACCCTTCTTTGCTTTCAAGAGGCCTTTCCTTAGGGAGATGAAAGGGAATAAGGGGCGCACGCAGATCTGTCCCTTTTCTCCGCCCACCTTGCCGAATTCAGTCCTCTGTGGTCCCCTGGGTCGCCTCCCCCCCCCAACCACTTGTCTGAAACTTACCAGATTCCAACCTTAAGGCAGGAAAAAAAGTGTTTCATATACAAACCGATCAGGGTATTTGCAGATAATTGCGAATGTCAAATGCTTGGGCGTGATGACAAAGTGCAGAGATTGCCAGGGCCAGAGCTTGGCCTGAGGGGCGGGGGCTTCTGGCGGGGCTCCCTGGCCATCTCATGCCTGCCCAGAGGCGGGCCTGGGGAGGGGGGCAGTGGTTGGCAGCTGCCACAGTCCATTTATCTAGGATGGCTGGTTCTTTGACCCTTCCATTGTGGAGCTGACTCATTCAAGTCAAGCACCTCTCAGGTAGGCGGTGCCAGGGTGGACACAGTATTAGAACAGCTCCCGCAACCCACTTCCAGCCACAAGCAAGAAGTACTCACCAGCGAGTTTCCTGGGCCTCGGCTGGATGACTAGTCCCAAAGCAAAGGCTAAAGCGGGACTGTTGTTCCCCACGCCTTGTGGCCTGACACAAGGGGGGTAGAGGGGGAATCACAGCCACTTTGGGACAAACAGCTGCACCCTTCCAAAACTAGTGTTCTTCCACAGAAATAAAAACGCATGTTAAAAAGCAAAGACAGACTCAACCCTCCTGCCCCAATCATCCTAACCCCGGTTGCGAGATTATTCGGGCGGCCCGGAAGCTGAAATAAACTCAGCTCGCCAGAGTTTACCCTACCAAGGTCTCAACGACTGCAAAGGCGACTGTTCCCTGCATATTTCGGGACAACTCCTCTGAGATACCCCCACACCCACCCCTCTGCTCAGGGCACGCTCAGAATGTTTCAAGCGCTTTGAAATAAGGAGGTTACTCTTGTTGGATACCAAATCTACTGACAATCAATCATAGACGATACCGATGAAGCGGGTCTGTGACTTTCAGGGAGTGACAAGGGCTAGATCGCTGGCCAGGGATAGGGGTGGAGGTTGGAATTAGAGGGGCCCTCAGAGAAATCTAGGCGAGTTCACCCCATACTGATTATAGCCAGAACCGCAGTCACTATGGGCTTTGGTCCCCAGGTTCTGTGTCCTAGGTCTACGTTTTGGGGAAGGAGAGCACTGAGAGAACTTGAACCGACCCTTTTCTTTCTGAAGGCCAAAGAATGTGACAGCGGTATTTCCCAAAACTCAGGGCGGCCGTGGGGGGTGGGGGTGGGGGCGGGGGGGAGGGTTGGGGGAAGGATGGACAAGTGCGCGCTCCGGAGGAATAGGGCGGCAGAGAGAGGAATGTCCGGGAGAACACACAGGGACATTCGTCGCGTGTCCCTCTTCCCTGCCCTTGGTCCCCTTGGCCTTCCATTGAATGATTGAAGTTAGGGAGTTCCTAAAAAGCCCTTTAAGTTTTACACACCAGTCGTCTGAGGTTTTCAATGATGACAAATTAGAAAAACTCCCGGGCTGCAGCCGAGCACCTAAGAAAGTTGGGGGGAGGGGAAGCTGCTGGATGCTCAACTTGGGTAAAGACTCTCCTCCCCCTCCGCCTCCACCCAAACTGTGGGGTTGAGGTGAGGGGAGGGCGCGGGGCAAAGGCCTCAGGCTGGAGACAGCTCTAGCTATGCGAAAGCCGGATCCGCAGAAGTCCAGCGCCCAGATCCTTAGCCTCCCGCTACCAAGAGCGCTCAGGGCTTCCAGCCGGTTGCGCGCTTACCAGGAAGGCCTCTGTGGCAGGAAGAGCCGCTTGACGATCCCTGGAACCCGCAGGACTCTCAGTCCTGCAGGAAATTCGCCCAGGTCCAGTGAGACCAGTGTAGGACAACTGCGTTTGCCCTCAGTCTGGGCGACTAAGCAGCGCCGCCGCACTTATAAGATGTGATTCTATTTGACTTTCCAAATCAAAGTGCATTGATTGGGGCCCAAAGAGTTCACGGCACATAACTGTCTTAATTAAACCTGCTATAAACACACAAATCACTTCTTGCTCTTGCTCAAAGCTTGGGGAGATGGTAGAAGAGCTAGCAGAAACCAGGCTTGGGGAATGCTCTTAAGAATAGGAAGGGGGTGGGTGGAGTGCAAATGAGGCAAAGACAGAAAAAGAATAAAATAGGGGTTTCCACATCCTCCGAAACACTGAACTGAAACCAAAATCTGGGATGGCAGAAAGGTAGTGAGGGACAACCTGGGTTCCCAGAGCGGCCATGTGTAATCAAAGCCCAGGGGTAGGGGACCTGGAATGGAAAGGTAGGGGGCCCAGTGAGACCTCAGGTTGGCTGGGAGGCTGAGATGCTTATCCCCGACACTCTAAGTTACTCTCCTGGGCCCTGCACTTGCGTCCTTAATACTTTCATCTTTCCCTACCACTTCCTCAAACTCTGCGGACATTGGGAGGACAGCCCTTCCTTTGGCATGGCCAGCTTGGGGACAAAAGACCCGGATTGAGAGTTCACTGACCACATGTACTGTGGTGGATGCTGGGAATTAGAATATGGCAACAAGTGAGGATGTTGTGTGATCATAGGAGCCAGGTAAGGAGCAGATGAAAAGGAAAGCTGTCAGTAACCCTCTGACATAGCAGGAAACAGGGGGTATAAACCCCATTATAGCTCAAGATCTGCTCCCATAGCTAAGTATCAAGGTGAGATGAGTGGGGAACTTAAGAAGAGAGAGGAAGATCAGGCATTCTGGCGTTCCCTCCGCTGGATGACGGAAGAGGAGAGATTAGAGAGGAGACAACACTGGGAAGGGTCAGAAAGATACCTCTTTCTTCCTGAATTGTGAAAAGGGCTAGGTTTATCTCTAAATAATTCTGCTCTAAAAGTTATCTAGCAGAGGCAATCCTTAGCAGACTTTGGGTCTCACACCTAAAATGAGGTTAACAAAGGAAAATTCATCAATTTCCTAGCTTTGAATGAAAGCTAGGAGATTTTCTCCAAAACATGGAAACATGGGAGATATAAGTAAACAGGTTGGGGTGTGTTCCTTGTAACTTCAGAATCCAGCATTTTCCTCCCTCTTGACTTGCAAACTTGAACTACCAGTTCTTTTCATTGACCAGCATTTGACCCTAATAATAATGCGATTCAGAAATTCTCTTCTTTCGTTAGGCTGACAATAATAAGCACTATTTCCGTTGTATTTGGTAAAGAATTTAAGTTCAGGTAAATTTTAGAATAACACATTCCAACAAGTCCTCTTAATGGGCATCTTTAACTTCTGTATAACAAAATGAAATATATATATGTAAAAATATGATCCCTGTGGTTGGAGAAAAACATGCTTAGATTGTTTTTAGATTTCAGAGATGTTTTGAAGAGGTGCCAACAACTCCGGGGATAGTAACGAATGAGCTATTTGCAGTATTGATCATAAAAAGTATTTTATATTTTTAAGTTGGGGCTAGGTTCCCAGGTGGAAAAATTCTTTACTATTAACAACATGCTTAAAAAAAGATTAGAAAATAAAAATAAATGGAGAATGTAATATAGTATAGAAGTTTTCACTGAAAACAACAGAGATCACTACAATGCAGAGTCAGAATGTAGTAAAAGTTAATTAAAATGCAAACTATTAGGGAAACACTTTCTATCACATCAAATGAGAAAATCTTTAGAACCGTGTCATAGTATATGAATTGTCAAAATTTTTCTTGTCTGAAATAATAACAGTTCGCCTTTTAAAACTCTTCGCTCACATAGTGACAATGATGATTGTTCTCCAGGCAAAAGACTTTTGAAACAACTTTCACATTCACACTCACACTGGCGCACCTCACACAAACGTGCGTACAGTTTCGAGTTTTTGAAACTGGGTGGGGAGAAACGAGGGGGGAGAGAGAGAGAGAGAGAGAGAGAGAGAGAGAGAGAGAGAGAGAGAGAGAGAGAGAGAGACTGACTCACTCGAGCTTAGGTAACCAACAAACCCAATTACTAGGCTTTATTGATACTAAAAGGAAAAGTTCCCCTCATAAAATTTCTCTGAGCTTATTAGTTATTTAAATCAGCTTTGAGGCTGGACGAGCAACGCCGTAGGCACCTTCTGTTAGCTACTGGAGGTGAGCAGCCAGTGTGGGCTCCCAGACCCACCACCCCTCGCTAGGTATTGGGCACTCGGGCGAAGGCAAAACACAGCGAGCCGAGGTGAGCCACTTGGTAGGGGTGTCGGGCCTGGCAAACTTGGAGAAAGCGCCGCATCATCTAGGGTAGGACATCGGGTATTAGACTTTAGAAATAAACCGATCACAACCAATAATAAGGGTATGGGCGAGCAGGCCAAAAGGCTGCTTAGTGTCAGAACTCAGCCCTCCCACAGCGCTGCTTCACTGTGGGCGCTGTTGGGTACCCGCCCCTGCGACCCGGGAGCCGCTCAAGGTTCCAGGGCTTGCTCCTATTTTATGTAGGGCTGGGAGCTTTGTAATTGAGTGGGCACTAGGTGAATTTGCACCTTTCTGGGTCGTTGTCCCTTTCAGTAGCTGACAGTCCCACTCTGTGTGTGTGTGTGTGTGTGTGTGTGTGTGTGTGTGTGTACATACACACACGCGGGCGCCCGCGCGCGCGCGAAGGGGGTAGAGTGGGGTAAATAGGAAAACGAATTTATTTAAAATAAAAAGCCCCAACCTACCCAGTGAAGTCCTCTAAGCTCGACATGGGGGCTCCCAAGTCCTGACTTGGCTCCAGGACAGCGCGAGGTGATGCCCAGCTCCGTCGGGCTTGGCCGCAGGGCGGGGAGGGAAAGCACCGCTGGTTGAGAAGGAACTGTGTCCAGGGACATCGCGGTCACGGCCACCTGGACCTTAGCCCGGATGTCAAGCCTTGGTGGACTGAGAGGGTGTCTGAGGGGCTTCATGCGACCGAAAGAACCAAGAGCGCTCCAGCCAGTGGAAGCCCTCTAAGTTCCCCGTCACTCCTGACGACTTTGGATCGCTTGATAGACCGACTACCCTCCTCTTTCTCGTCCCAGTAAGTGCCCGGGGACGCTGGGTCCAGCAGCAGGCTTTCTTGACCTCTCAGGAGCAGTTCAAGACCCGCGCGGGCCCAGATCTGCAATGCACTCAGAAAACTGCTCTGGTTTGGTCCTCCTCGGACCAGCTGCCGGAGCTGGCCGGCTCCTGCTAGGGGTGGGCGCGTAATTCGCGATGCAGGCCTGGTTGCTCTGAGTTTGGGGTGCGGCTGGAGTGTCGTGGCTTGGACTTTCCAGGTGTACTTTTATTAAAAGGGGTTGGGACTAGCTGAAGGTGATGATGTTTTGCAAGCGCCCTGGCGGTTTTTTGTGTAGAATGGTGGGAAGTTGCCCAGGTCCAGGGACCGCCCATCCCCCCGTCGCATCCTTAACTCCTGGACTGTAGGCGAAGAGGAAGGGCTAGCTCCAGGACACAGCCTGCAGAGCCAGCGCCGCAGGTTTCGGCCATAGCCCACGCGGTGGCGCTGTCGGAAGAGGACGCTTAGATTCCCGGCCGAGACCCCGGCAGTGACCCGGTCTCGAAGGTGGAGGGACCTTAACAACTAGCCGAGACCTCGGGGTTCTTCTCCGCCACCTTGGGCACAAGTCCCTCTGGTATTTCCCAGAGGAAAACGCACCGGGTAGCTAGCACTGCCCCAGCCGCTGCAGCCCCGAAGTGGGGGCGGGGAGGTAGCGGCGGCTCTTTTGGCTTTTCTTCCCCCTTTGCCTCGTTATCTCTCGGTCGTTTACTGTCGATTTCTACACATAAACTAGATTAGCAGGACAGTCATTTTCTCGCTGCGCTGCTGCAGAAGGAGCGCCTATTAAGATCCACCTATTAAGTTCTTGATCCTGGAAAACAATGAAGGGAACCGGAGCGCACCCCCCTCCCCCAGGGTGGGCGTTACCATGTATCACCAGGGTAGTGACCGGAGCCCGAAGGCCCTCTGCCTTCCCAGGCTTCCCAGCCAGGGCAGCTGACTGGACATCCAAATCTTCCACCCAACGACTTCCCCGTGTCTAAAACTTGTCTTCTGGTTATCCTCTCTTGGGGCAGGCAAAGCCCACATGCAACGATTCTCTCCTATGCTTGAGACCCCAGAGCAGAAAACTTGTCCTCGTCTCAGACAGTTCCTGGGTGGACCAACGCGCCTTCCTTGCCCTGTCCGTGGACTCTGCTCTGTCGGTTCCCCCATACCTCCAACTCTCCTCCCCTGGACCACTGGGGTGCTAGGCTCCCCACCTAACTCGGTTTAGTTGCTCACTACCCAATTAGTCCTCTTCCCGGGGTGCATCTCTGTCCAGGCCGCAGGGGCATGTTCTTTTGTGGACAGGAGGAGGACCTCCGCCGCCCCAGCTTAGGCTGCCCGACGGCTTCCTCACTGCTCCGCCCCCGCCCGGGCCGCTAGAGCCGCTGGAGCAGCCAGGAGTCATTTATCTTTGCCTGGTGCGGGTTGACTTGTCTGGTCGATGCCAACGAAGAAGGCAAGCGGATAGCGAAGTAAGTGTCCCCCGCCCCTGGGCTCCGGTCAGTCCCCAGAGCAGTCTGGGAAAGGGCTGGAGCCCATCCTGGTCAACTTGCCCTTCAAGGCGCGTCCCCCTCGGTGTTCTGGCCCCCAGCCCTTGTCCTCTTGGTGCATTGGATTTCCAGTCTAAACTCTGCGCGGGTATGCTGTCCGGAAAGTGTTGGTCGCCTAACTCTCTCCACAGACAGTACGCGGCGGAAATTGGCTTTAGAGCTGGCGTGGGCTTCGTTTGAAAGAAATGATTCTCTCCCGCCCTCCTCCCGCCCCCAGAAGGACAAGCTCAGGGGAAGAGGCAGGCCCGTTTTGGTTCCTAGAAGCCGTCGAAGGCTTTCGACGCTGGCAGAATCTCTTGGAGTTGTTTCTCTAGGAGGAAGGAGAACACAGCATAACTTTCCGGTGCTTTCTAAGAGGCAGCGCACTGCTTGGAGGGCCTCTTTGCCTGAGTGACCAAATTTGAAAGCTGGGGATGAATGTTAGGCCTTCAGAGGCTGGGACAGCTCAGCGGAGAGCTGAAGACCCGCACAGGGCCCTCTGCATCCTATGCTCAGACTGTCGGGCCTAGGCGGCCAAGAGCCGGCATCTGAGAAGGAAGGTTGACCTGGGTGGAAAGCCCGCACCGTAACAACCTCATTGTAGACAAAGAGCAATCAAATAATGTCATTAAAAGTGCAGTCCAAGAGAGAAAGGAAAGGAAAGGCTGGACGAGAGAGAGAGCAAAAGGGAGAGAAGATGGAAAGAAGAAAAACCATGCACATTTAATCCCAGCATATAAAGATTCGTTGATTTCTAAAATAACATATCTCAGTGTGATTATGAAAGACTGGCGACCTTTGACTAACCAACTGACCTAAAGGGGAATTAAAAGGGGGCGGGGGATGACAGAGAAGTCGGAGCAGACATTCCCTACAAAAATGTCAGTGAAAAGCGAACAGGGACAAAAATATCTCCCAAAGATGAACTTCATGTTTTGAATACTAAGCAACATGCAAAAGTGAGTTTTGGGTAGAGGTATTTTTTTAAAAAAAGACAAACATAATAATTCTTTCTCTCTCTTTTTTTTTGAGTGTGATTTTGTTTAAAGTTTGGAAATAAAGCATTTAGAGGAATAAAACTGAAACCAAGCAAAATTTTGAATAATCATCGAATTTATTTATTGTTCTAAAAAGCAGAAAACCCTAGTGAAAAATAAAAAGTGTTATTTAAAATATGTCTTCTTGGAGAAATTAAACATGCTGGAAATAACTGCTTACTTTAGTTGAAATAAGGTCAATACAAAAATTGTGCAGAAGAAAGCATATGTAATTTGAAACAGAAAAGGCCTTTATTAGGGACAAAACTGAAGGGGAAAAAAACCTCAGACCCGGCATACATCGCAAAACTCCCTAGATTTCCTTTTTTAAAATCGAAAGAAATTTGTAAAACATGTTATTAAACATAACTCTACATTCAAAATACATTTCTGTTAATAATTTATCGAATTTCACAGTTTCCTCTATGTTAAATGCATTTTCATTTATTTTTTAAATGTAATTTTAAACAATTTTGGGGTTTTTTTTGCCCAAAATGATAGATTTCTTTTTCACTATAAAAAATGGACAAGAAGAATCAATTAATTTACTAGGGTTCAGAATGTAGCCATAATGTATATTTAATTGTACTTAATTGTATAGTTTATTTAAATAACCCTTCTTGGGGGTTTAATAATTTAGAATCAATAGTTCCCTTCATAACATAATAAAATATTTACACTTTATAAAATATTAACTGATTAACAATACGGCCGTGTTGTTTATAAGAGTGTAACTAAAGTCCCTGTAATCTTGCTGTTGACACAAGCTTGTGAGGTTAGTGAAGTGATCCTTAGCGAAATGTAAATGAAGATCTTCAGACAGTGGTGTTTATAAAATAGCTCATTAATGACTTAGGATCGAATCGTTCCAACCATTCGCATCATCAGATATAATAATAGTGACGAATCAGACAGAAAAGATCCTGGCTAAACGATTTGCATTTTTTCCCCCCCAGAAGTACTCAAGTCCTAATATCATCAATTCTTCAGAGTTCCTGGACATTGATCCGGAGGTGGATTCCGCAGTTCCAACAGCAGGTAAGGAAGGAAACGGCGTCACTATCATTGTTAAGATATTAGTAAGAAATAACGCCTTTCCCCATTTTGGAAACCGGATAAGTTTGACAGTGGTAGTTAGTTTTTGCAACACCCCCTTCTCATTTCGACACGATATAAGATTTTTTAAAAAGTTTGCTGATCAAACTTACAGTTTGTTTCTTTGCTGCCAAAAATCTTTTAGCTACCATCACGGGTTGATTAACTTGAACCACTTGGCTCTCACCGACTTCGAATTGTGCATTTTCTCTAACTCATTTGACGGGGTGGGGGTGGGGAGGATGGAGTTTGGGGAGGGGGGACAGGGAAAAGAAAAGAGATGCCTAAAACTCCCTGGGCTCAGGCTCCCCTAATGTTTGTTTCCATTCTCATCTGGGGTCGGATCGCCACTCGGGTCGCCTCTTACTTCTTTGGAACTTGGTGGGAGGCTCCTGGGTGCAGAATTCACTGGGATTTAGCACCCAGACTCAGGCTGGGGACAGGTTTCGTTTCTGGGACCCTTTTTCTTCTAGAACCCCTCAAACATCGCCTCTTAGACTTTGAACGCACCACCCATCGTCAGTAGGGAGAGTTTGTGCCTCGACTGGACAGCGGCCTGGTCCCAGGCATAATCGGCGGACGCAGCGTTCAGCTGTCCCTTCGCAAGTCCCGAATTTCCATAATTGCCCCCGAGCGCGTTTCCCGAAACAGAATTTAGTTTGGCCCTCTGGCGCCGCCGTACTGTCAGCGCTTCTTAAGGGGGACTTGCGGCTCGAGCAGCGAGCAGTGGGAGAGTCCTTGGGGTCCTGGGGATTAGGAGGGGACAGTCAAAGTGTGAAGGAAAGACAAGAGGCGCAGCCAGCTAAGGGGGCTTTTCTGGCTTCAAGACCTCCTGAGACGTGTTCACATTTTCTCCCCCAAGGTCCCAGCGTCTAGTGTCCACCGACGCCCCGGGCGTCTCGCGGGGGCTAGGGCCCCTGCCCACGTGCTTTTTCTTAAGGAGGTCCCGCGTCCAAGCGGGACGTCAGGGACAAAAGCGCGGCCCAGAGTCCAGCCTGTTCGGCTAGTGCCCGCTCCACCTTAAATGTGCAGCACGACTGGAGCTCGGCTGCCGGCGGCCGCGGCCGCGGGAGTCGGCAAAAGTTTGTGCCTCTGTTACGCCTTCGCGGGACCTGCTAGGGAAGCTCCTGCGCGGCCTCTCTCTAGGCAGGGAGGCTGGGTCCTCACCGCACACCCCTCCTCGAGCTCGAAGCTCAGGGCCCGAACAGCTTGGGGTCTCCAAGAGCCCCAGTCCCGCAGCCCGAGGACCGGCAGCCCCACTGCAGTTGCAGTCGTCGCTTCACGGCCTCCAGGCGGCCTGAGCTGCGCGGCTCGCGGTGTCGCCGGCGCTGCGAGCGCTCCAGGGATGCCATCCAGGGACGCACCCCGCCCTGCGCCCACGATGCAACCCCCTCTTCTGTACCACCCACAGCCCGGATGGCCTTGCTCCTGCCATTCGGGACACCCGGGCTATTGTTCCGGACCCACGGCCGTGCCACCTCTGAGGGAGAAGCGGCCTTCCCTGAGTGCGCGGAGGCACGGAGCGCAGCGGGCCCGGACCGTCGGCTCTGCGCGGAGGGGGAGCTCACAGGCACCGGGAAAAGTTGCTCGGAGGGGCGGAGGCGGTGGGTGGTGGGCGGAGGCGGTGGGTGGGGGAGGCGATCGCCCTCCTATCTCCAAAGTCGAAAGTACTCCTCGCAGTTAACAGAGCCGGGAGCCGAGGCAGCTTGCTGCCGCCTCTTACGCATCGGTCTGCGCCTCTGTGCCGGGAGACTAGGCATCCAGCGTCCGCCTGGTCGCCTCCGCCTCCGCGCGGGGACCAGTGCGCCTAGGGGCTGGGCGAGGCGGCCGCGCCCTGGACCCGCCACAAGGAGGAGGACTAGACCCCGGGCCCTGGCGCCCGCCAGCACTCAGACGCACCCACCCGCCGGCTAAGGCCCTCGCCTCGCGCCGCAATCGGTCCTCTGCCTTCGTTTCTCCGCCGCCCCGCGCACGAGGTCCTTGCAACCCTGCTCCCACCGCCGACTCTCTCCTTCCTCCTCCTTTCCTCCTTGCCTTTCACCCACCCCCTCTCCTGTCCCTCTGCCTCCTCCGCAGCCCTGCCGCCGTTGGGTCGCCGTGCTCACAGCGATTGATTGATTGATGTTTAATTTCCTGCCAGGCGGGGCCCCCCTCCCCTCGCAACCTCCCCAGCCCTCCTCCCCGCCCCCCACTCCCCTCCTCCATTGCGGTGGACCAGTCTGGCTTGGGTGTAGATCCGTCCCCCCCATTCTCATCCCGAAATAACCCAGAGACTTCCCCTACCCCCACCCCAAATTATTATTTTGAAGGCGCTAGATCTGGGGACGGAAAGGGGGAGGGGGAGAAATCGGAAACCGAGGACAACCCAAAAGGACTCACTTTGCCTGATGACTCAACGCAACTAATAATCATCTCCCTCTCAGTGTGTCTCTCTCTGCGGCTTGTCAGTGAGTCCGGCTCTGGCTGCTGGCAGAGGCGGCCGAGAGGGGAGAGGCTGGAGGTGACAGCTTGGGCGGCAGCCGCATTTTCTTCTGCGTGCCGTCCCGGGTCCCTGCGCCTTCTCGGCTTTTGGTGGCACCGGCCCCACGGCTCTGGCCGCGCCTCCTCGCGAGCTAGGGGCACTGCGAACCCGCCGCCGTTGCCGCTGCCGCCTCCGGCGGCTTCCAGTTCTCAGCCCTTTCTCTCCAGAATCGGTCTACTTCCCGAAGGTGTGAAAGGCTCTTTCAGCCTCCTCTCTTCCCCCCTCCTCAGGCGTCCCCTCCCCCGCTCGCTCGGTGCCCCTTTGGAGGAGTCCTCCTTTCCCTCTCCTCCTCCCCCTACTCCCCCCCCCCCAATCATCATCATAACAACCATCTCCGCACCAGAAGAAGACACCCTGACCCAGGACCTTAAACGTTAGGACTCGGGGAAGAGGAAAAGGAAAGGAGTAAAGAGAAAGGAAGACTAGGAGAACACTGCAAAGAAAAGCACCAGAAACTTTCCACCCTGGATTCTCTACTTTTGCTCCATGGACAGAGCCCCAGCCAGCCAAGTTTCAGACAGACCGTGAGCAGTAAGTACGCAGTGCGAGGGCTCCCGCGCGGTGCTCGGGAGTTCGGGGAAGCCCCGGGCTGGCTAAGTTCTTTCCTTGCCATTCTCACTCCTCTGGACAGAGATGCCAGGCAGTGCCGTGGAACCCTCAGCCGCAACCCTTTCTCTCCCTCTTTGCATCTCTTACATCCTTCTTTTCCTCCTTCTCTTTGCCACCCCCACCTTGTCTCCTTGACCCGCGGCGACGCGGCCTCTCCCGCGGCCAACGCGCCCGCGAGGATTCCCATCGCTCTGTGTAGTGCCGGGTTTCTGCTTCTCCCGGGTGTCATCGACAGTGCGAGCGTTGTTTCATCAGGTGTTTCTCCTCCCTTCTTGCCCCCACCCCACCCCTATTCAGGGGTGCCGAGACCTGCGACTTCTGTAAGGAGTGCGCTGACCGCCAAAGGACCCAGAGAAAACTTTCTGAAGTGATTTTAAAATTGGAGTTGATAAAGTCTGCTCCTGAACCTAAGGATGTACATGATTTTTGCTCTGGTGTTTTATGCTGAAGAGCTTTATAAAAACATTTAGGATCAGATGAAGATAACGCTCCAAAATATTAACGATTGTAGTCTCTGCTTTTGTGATGGAGGTTATTCTTATAAATACCTCCAAGTGTTTTGGGATGCGTATTAGTATGGAGTTAGGGTTAATATTATGCAGAGTGTTTCTCTCTCTCTCTCTCTCTCTCTCTCTCTCTCTCTGTGTGTGTGTGTGTGTGTGTGTGAGAGAGAGAGAGAGAGAGAGAGAGAGAGAGAGAGAGAAAGAGAGAGAGAGGAGAGAAAAAGAAAATATGCTCCGTAAAGGTACAAAGTGAGTATTCAAGTGTCCTTTTTACCTGGCCTTTGGCCATTTATAACATATTTCTCAAGGATTCATTTGGTTATGGACTTGGGTACACCCCCGCTCTGTCCAGGAGTGGGCGAACCCCTTTTTTAAAAGTTGCCTTCTTCTGCAACCCTGACCCCCAGACGGCGAGGCTGTGGTACCTCGGAACGGTGTATACCAACCCTGCCCTAATGAATGGTCCATTCCTAGGCGTCCATGGGCTCCTAGGCATCTAGGGGCGCCTAATCTAGCCGCTCCATCGAGGGCTAACTCTTAGGGAAGCCCCGACTGGGCAGGGTCGCAGCGCCACAAGCTCTGGGCTTCTTTTGGGCCGCCCAGGGTAAGGTTGGACTTGCTTCCAGCCTTGGGCCCCTCGGGCGGCGTGGGAGGAAGTTTGTGTGGCTGTGGTGCAGCGCTCTGCCACTGGCCTGAACGTCTATCACGTGTGTGAGCGGTTTTCCCTCTTTTTTTCCCTCCCCCTTCCCTCCCCTCCGCCCCCTCCCTAGGTCCCTGCGCGTTTTATTGCGACCTGCCGGTGGGAACTTTGTCTCCGAATCGGAGCAGCATGGAGCGGCGGAGCGAGAGCCCGTGTCTGCGGGACAGCCCCGACCGGCGGAGCGGCAGCCCCGACGTCAAGGGGCCTCCCCCGGTGAAGGTGGCCCGACTGGAGCAGAACGGCAGCCCCATGGGAGCCCGCGGGAGGCCCAACGGCGCAGTGGCCAAGGCCGTGGGAGGTAACAGCCTGGAGCAGGGAGGCGCGCGCAGCCCGCGGCCCAGTGATAATGGCCCGGGTGTCAGGGTTCAGGTTGATTAGGCGCTGTTTCGGTGTAGGATTACAGGAAGTCAATTCCAGGTTGCCAAATAATGCCCTAGTCGCCTCTCTGCAACTGGTAGCTTCATCTCGAGTTAAAACAAGAAAGTGGTTTACCCAGAGGGTGGCATTTTTTGGGCACTTTGCCACTGTGTGCTGAGGTGTTGGCAGGTTTATGTCACAGCCAGCTAACTGTTTCTAGAATTTCCTAGAGAGCTTTTTAGTGATTTAATTCTTTTGCCTAGCCTCAGACTATCTGTTGGAGGGACGAAGTTTAGGTGCGATGGCTTTGATGGGATAGTTGTTAATGCTCAGGCTAGTACAGAAACAAGCTTTGGTGTTACTTTGTAGTTATGACAGTGCTTTAAGATGAATGAGTTGGCAACTGGGGCTATATCCTACCTAATTTCAAGTGAGAAATAAAGAATCACCATGGATCTATCAGGCCCTTAGAAGCTTTAATGCTACTGTAGTCTGTAAAGTTTAGACGAAGGCATTTGTAATTTTATTATGAATTAAAGAACAGAGGAAAATAGCAAGGTAACATTGTTAGCCACCTGCTATTTCCTCTCCCAATAATTTAATATTATTTAAAGAAAGTCTTTTGTTGTTTTTACTATTTAAACAGCTACTTTCTTTAAAAGTGGTTGGTAAAAGTAAATCTGATAAAATAAAACTAAATTTAAACATTAAAATATTTTGGAGGGTTTATATGCCAGTTGCTTAGTTGTCTTTTATATATAAAATGCACTGTTCTACATGGTACATTTTTGTGCATTTGGGTTTGGGATAATATGCCTTTAAATATTTTACATCTAGGTTTTTCCACCTAATATTTCAACAGTATCTTATTTAATATAATTCTTGGTTATTGGGCGGCCTAAAACAATACAAAACCCTGGCAAAGCTGAGTGATAAGCTGCCACCACCATGTTCTTCGTGTCCCTGTTGTGTGTTTTGAAGTAAGATACTTAGGTTGAAATGTCTATTCCCTTTTAAAGAGTTAAAAGCATACATTTTATAAAGTGACATTTTAGAAACTTATTTTGATATTTATTTGTGGTAGATGTTCAGCATGGTTTGTCTTAATTCTTTATACTAATCACGTCCCTTGAAAAGCATTCATTTTCCTAATTTTCAAAGTTTTAAAAAAATATATTAGGTTCTAGAGAGTGGCTTATAGATCTTCCCTTTTGGAGCTGTGAAAATATACTTTTAATGAAGCAGAAAAAAACTTGGTAGTTTTGTGATCCGCTTTTCAAGAGTGGAGTTTTATTATTGTATTGTCCTGAGACTGAAGCCACAATATTGGACTTTTCATATAAATCATTCATATGCATATAATGAACAAAAATATATAATGAATATAGTAGGACTAAATGCAAGATGGTAAGTGCTGATTTTGTTTGAAAATTTTTCGGAAATTCTTGAAGGCAGTATATTCTGAAAGTGCCCTGTATGTGTAAAAAAACTTTGGACTTAAAATTTCAGTGTTTGTGAAACCTAGCAGAATTCACTAAATACAAAGAAGTCTGTCAACATTTTAAAATGTAATTATTACCAATTGTGTGTCCCTAAATTAAGGTTGCTTTTCCCCCTTTTATATCATATTTGACTGTGAAAGAAACTGCCTCTTTTTACTGACCAGAGGTAACTTTGGTGTTAAATAGTGACTGCTTTTCAATTTTTTTGAAACTGTCATTTATATTAGACCAGATATTGTGAATCTGATACAAACTAAAATTTTTGTCTTCATGAAAAATAATAACATTTGTTTCAATAAGCTGCTTTAGTCACCTTCTCTGAGGTTTTAACATAATTTAGTAATATTGAAGGTTCCCAAACTGAAAATAAACATTTACTTATTTTGTCTTAGTTCATACAATTTATAATACTTATTAGTAAAGTGATTAGAATAGTTTACATGTGGAAGATTTTAAAGGATTTTTTAAAACAAGATTTTAAAAGAAAGCTTTTATTCTATGTAGTATTGAAAGAGATTAATTTAGACAACTTTAAAATATAACTTAGAGTATAAAATTTTGATAGTACAAAGCTTTCTCATTGAATGTTAATAATTATTTTGTGGGTTTAAGTTTATATAGTTTCCAAATGTACATTAAGATGTTAATAATTTAATTTCTTTGTAACTTTTAATCATCTATATAGACTGGAGTAAAGCCAATCCTTTTTAAAAATGCACATTCTAAATTTTAAAAACTGTTTAAATAAATTCCTACTTAGAGGTACTTTCTAATTGAAAGTCTTTCTTTAATGTGGGGTAAATATGAAATAGATTTAATTTCTACCACTCTACATCAGTTTGTTTAAAATTTTTAAGCAATATAATAAGCATAGATAACTATAAAATATTTATAACTCTTCATCATTTATTATCATTTTCAGATTCAGTCTTATCTTTGTCATAAATGGGTATAAAATGTTTTAAGAACAGAGCTCAAAATTTGATAGCTCATATGTGTTAATCTTTAGTGTTCTTCTTTTTAAAAAACTCTCCCCATACAAATAGGAGAAATCATTAAGTTAATTGGCTGGTAGATAAAATAGCAATTTATCTTACCATTTTTGATAAGCAGTGAGATAGATAAATGTTTTTAAATACATTGGTTGCAATGGTAAATTATGTTACTATTATTCAAATTTTTTAGGGAAAAAAAGGGAGTTTTAAAAATTTTTAATGAAAACCAAATATTTATTATAAAAAGGGGGAACATGATTTTAGTGCTTGGATTTTACTGGTAAAGGTGGTAGACACTCTACCACAGTCACCAAGGTTGTGTTTTAAAAGGAAACTTAAAAGTTAGTGCATTGTTTACAATGTGGTTAGCTTCAGAAGGCTCTATCAGAAACTAGATCAGTTTTGCTTTGTCTTTCTAACACTTACTAGGATGTTTTGCTCTTATTTAAGCTGCGTGTTTTAAAGCATGTATGTAGTAAAATGTAAGTGCTCAGATGTGAATGACATTCAGCTTTTATAGAAGGTCCTCAGGAAAAAAAAAAGGCTTATATCTCTTTAAAAAACATATGAAGGCTGGGAGAATGTTTAGAGCAGGCAAGAGCACCGTGGTGTTGACAGCTTTATATCCCTGCTGGGTAACATTCACTTACTAGAATTGGCGTCCCCTCTCAGCTAGTAATTCACTCCATAAGGAATTTGAAAAAGGATGATTAATGGTGGGGAAATTTATATTTGTGAAATTGTTGATTAAAACTTATAGATCTGTTTGAAGGTTGAGAAAAAGATGAGATTATTAAGGATAATGAAAGTAAGAATCAGATGATCCTTTTTTACTGCATTAGCATAAGTTATCTCCAGTGCTTTGCTGCATGGAATGCTTCAGCCATACAACCTGCAGCCCAGAATGAAAGTGAAGCCAATCAAGTTTCCAGAGGAAACCAGGCATTCTGCCTCCCTCTTGGATTGCTGGAAGATGCTGGCCAGTTGTGCTTTAATAGCGATAAATTATTGTGCTTCATTCATTGTTAACACAAGCATTTTCGCTTTTTAATGTTTGGCTTAAAGAAGAACTTTCAGACAGCTTTATTTAAACTGAATGAACAGCGCTTGAATAGACCAGATGGTGTATTTGCTGATAGGAGGCATTAAACATCAGAAATCTTTTTGTTATTTTTCATTTTCCTATGAATTTTTATGATTTTTGGAGGTGTAAATGTTCTAGATTTTAGGGAAAATATTTAAACATTGGGAATATCTTGTAGAGATATCTGCTTTTTTTGAAAAACAATTGCTTATTTTTGAAAAATAATTTTTTTTTAAAAAAATAACAATTTAACGTTATCAAAGAACTGCAGGTTGAAGTTATCTGATCACTAGACCTGATCTGCTTGCTACCAGGCAGCCCTTTCAAGAACTTAACTGTCTTGTTGCAAGGGGAAAAAATCATTATGCATTATACATTGAGGTGTTCAAATAGGGGAGCAAATGTGATCAAGATTGTCAGGCAGGGCCTCATTTAGAGCTGAACATTGTCTACAACATCAGTTAGTTTAATTGTCTACATGTGGAACATTTCCTTTTAGATTAAGAGTGAAGAAGCGTAGTTCAAGTCAGGTGTAGACACTATGTTAACAATAATAGATATTTTGTTCTTTGAAAGAACTGCAGATACAAGAGTGTAGACATTTCTATATTGAAATGTATGAAATACTTAAGGATTTATAAATATAATTGTCAACATGGGAAAGATGGAGAAAACTCCATTTCCAAAGATGAACACTATAATGTTTGTAGGAAGGACTCATAATTGCTTCAGAAGAGAAAAGACTGTAGTTACCTCTCCTGCCCATTTTTATTATTATTATTATTTTTTTAAGGTTTAAGTTCTTTTAAATAGAGTGAACTTAGACTTTGGGGTCATCCAACAATCTAGCATTTCTTCTGTAGTTTTGCTGAGGTAGAAAAATAGCCCTTCTCTAAAGTGTTTTTAGTCCTTGGCCTGTTATTAAAATAAAGATATACTTGGTTAAAAAAATATATGCAATGGAACATACACATTAAACAGAACATAGGGTATCCGCCCCTCCAAGTCCTGAGCATAATTTGGTGTTTCAAGTAATTTTGGAAGCCTTATGTTCCATCAGCAGAAACCCACTGACCATTATATATTCAAGATCATCTGCAGTGAAATGTGTGTGTGTGTATGTGTGGTATGTGTTGGAACTACATAGATGTCCCTTAAGGCATCTGTTTTTTAACCCCTTCAGAAAATAAGCAGAATCATCTTTTTCCGGGGAGTTGTAACTAGCAGAATCAGTCTGTATAGATATCCTGTATTCATTCTTTTTTCCTTAAAATTTTTTTCCCATCTGTCTCTGTAGGGAAGGAAAGCAGACTAATTATCATTTATTAGATATCTAAGAATATGAATTTGAGTCATTTTAAGAATAAGTAAATCAGTTTTATTCCAGGTAAGACTGGTAATTATTTGGTATAGCTGGCAAGATGGCAAGCAGTGAAACTTGGCGGTTCTACTTTGATAATTTAAAACCCCTATGTTTCCTTTCTTTTGAAAAAAAGCATTAAGTATTGGAACAAATTATATGCATATATTTAAGAAGACATTTTACATTAAAGGGGTTAGATGAGTACCAAATTGTATTATACTCTTGGATTATTTTTGTTGTTGTTAGTTTCTGTTGAGGTAAAATGACATAACATCTCACCATTAAAAAAGTTTCTTTCAACTAATAACCCCACATTTTATGTATAAACTATTTACATAGTTTGTTTCATTTCAGGAAGTCAGATTTCATCCTACATAACATGGGAATCAACAAAAAAAATCTTCATATTTTTCACCTAATAAGTAGGCTGTTTCAAAACCCATACAACTAATGTATAGTTACGTAGTAATTTTTACTATCTTCCTTACATGAATGCTGAGATACAATGGCATTTTGGAACATATTTAAAGATAGAGCATTTGACAAAAGTTGTATGTGTAACAGTTTGTCAGTGAAAAGTGACAAGTGGGAAATGACAAATGAAATGTTGGCATCATCACTCTTTATTTTGATAAAAATGTCTCAATTTGCAGTGATATAATACTGTTTCATATTATTTCATGAGTTGTGTGTGAGATGCATAAGGAGAATTTAGATTTTGTGAACGGAAAATTAGCAGCCCAAACTCTCTTTTCAGAAGCTTTGGCAGCAAGTTCCCCTTTCCCCCTACTCCCCAAGAATAAGAACAGCAGTGAAATGTTGGATCTAACCCATCAATTTTAACTCATTATTTTATGGGAAAAAAAAGGAAATAACTGAAAATGGTTTCAAGTAGGAGACCTTTATGCTTAGCTCAAAAAATGAAGAAGAGAGTTTGCCTTTTAGTTTTCTTCTTTTCTTCATAGCAATTTGAAAATGAGTGATTTCCCTCTGCTGACTTTGATTGTATAGGTCTTTTCTCACTTGGAATCACTACTGCTCTCTAGCATTAATTTCGGGTGCCAGTAAGGAGAGCTGTGAATTCCTTTTATTTTAAAGTGTAGTAGAGATTTTGAAAATGTCTCTGTGTTAAAAATGGATCTTTATATACAAAGGATTCATCATCCTACTACTTAAAGATAATGTGATAGATATTTCAAAGTCAAAGTAGACGCCCTGAGTGGAATTGAGGTATGAGTTAAAACAACAGACATTTGAGGACTTTCTCTCTCTCTCTCTCTCTCTCTCTCTCTCTCTCTCTCTCTCTCTCTCTCTCACACACACACACACACACACACACACACACACACACCCCACACACACAAAAACAACCCACAGATGTAGCCTCTTTAGTATACCATTTTTCTATTTTCTGAAGTCACATTGCTTCCTTTATTGTTACTGATCAACCAAACATTTATTTTCTTTTTTAACATGGAAACAAGCCCATAGGCATGGCAGGCTATAGTGTTTCTGTAAAAATGTTTCATGATGGAGTTTTCAAAATAATAGAACTCTATATAATTTTTTCAATTAGCAGAATTGTTTTGCTGTTTAATAGCAAATGATTTAAAAATTGTGGTAAAATCAGTATAATTAAATGGCAGTGAAAGACATAGAAGTTTGCCTTCTACAACTTGTGTCTTTTGCTTTTTATTTGTAAAGTTTTACTTAATTCTAGATTTAAAGAAAACTAGATAGAAAGACATAATATGCATAAATGTGCTTTTAGGTATGTAATTATGGCAATTAGATTTATGGTATGATTTTTTTCTCCTTTTTAATTGATGCTTTAACTTTAAAACTTAAAGAAAAAGTGTAGTGGATGTTATAGTTACTAGTTTGACAAATGCCTAAAGTGCAGAAAAATGCATTAATAGAAATTTTAAGAATTTGAAGCTTGCAGTAAAGTTATCAGCAAGCCATATTAGTCTATAGCAAACATACTTGTTATCTCTGGTTATGACTCATTAGGATAGTAAGATCCTCTGGGGAAATATATTTCAGTTTAGTTGTTTCTGATATTATTTGCTAGTATAGGAGACAAATTTAGTTCTGCCCCTAACTAGTTCCCTTATTATTGAAATGGAGTTATATCCTAGCACAGTTGGTTATTAAACTGTAGCAAGACATAACAGCAAAGGTAACAAAATTAAAGAAAGCACTGTAAGCAACTATTTATAAAAATGAATGCATTTCACATCAGAGTAATGGTTTGGTGCCCACTGATGGTTGCATAGTTATGAAATGTGCACAGCAGCTTAGTGTCTTTGTTTCCTTGAAGACTTGCACAGATACGAGAAAAAAAAATTGAGACTCTAGTTAGAGCAAATGTTTTCTAAAGCACCAAGATCTGACACAGGTGATTTTCAGGCATTTATCATAGAAACAACTTGAATTTCAACATATTTCCCACAGTTATCTTTTTCTTTCTTTAAAAAATATAATTTACTTGGGTTTTGTATTTGGCTGGAAAGCAAGTGTATCAGTTCTTTTATAACTGATTATGATTGCCTTTTTTTAACATAAGAAAATATTTTCTTTGCAAAGAGAGCAAATTTGGTTAAATATCATACCCAAGATTCCTGGAAAATGACCAAAGGCATAGAGTAAAAATAACCATAGTTTAGAACCCCCAATTATGCCCTATATTAAAATAGAACATTTTTATTACATTTGTTTTAATTATTTATTCATATAAATAGGCAAAATTGACATATTTTAATAGCTTATTAGAAAAATACATTCATATTAAAAACTTCAAATTGCAGTGTTGTTGAAATATTATTTTGGGGTTAGCAGAACAAGAACTTTCTTTTGTCATAATCCAAAGATGGTAACTGAGCAGCATGATAAATGTCTCTTTAAGTGTCGTAGTAAAAGAAAATGACTTGTCTTCTGAGGCAGTGGAGAGTTTATGTTGTTTTGGACCCATTTCCCAAGCAGTGATCGAAAACAGATTACAATAACAATTATACAGTCAGAAGATGCAATATCCATTTCTGCTTTAATTGAGTGAAAGAATAATAAAAACATCATTAAGAAAAATGAGGTGGACCTGTCACACAATGTACAATTTTTTAGTCTTGGAGAAGATGCAGAATAACTGAAGTGCTTTTTTGCTTATTTTGTAGTGCTTATTAGCTAAAATCTGTTTTGGGGAGCAACAATTTGGCTCTCGTTCTTCTCTGGGAGGTTCAGAGAGGAGCCCATGGGAGGTGGTTGACCAGGAGACATTAAAAGTGCTCATTGACTTTATTTTCATATACAGTTTGACAAGGGACACTACATTTTCTTACATTCTACCTGCGGTGTGTAACTAAGCCCTAACCCCTTTTTAACCTGTAGAGATGGAAGTCAGAGGTAATGTCTGTTTCTTTTGTGATAGAGCCCTGCCAAAGCAAGGGCTAGGTGCTGTCCCTGGCCTGCTGCTCTTCTTCCCAAAATCCTAACCAGGAGAGAGAGAGAGAGAGAGAGAGAGAGAGAGAGAGAGAGAGAGAGAGAGAGAGAGAGAAGGCTAAATAATGAGCCCCCTGTTTTCCTTCTTAGCAGGCATGGATTTGTGGGGGAACCTGCGTTTCCATGTATGTACATCACTGGATATGTACTCAGGTGACATCGACTGTCACTTGAGATGCAGAGGATCTGGCTTCGATCTGCAATCTGCAATCCTTTGAACCATTACATTGATAATCCTTAACATTGTTGGGTTTCCAGCTCTCCTTCCCCAGAGTCCGGTTCTGAGCAACTCCAAGCCGGCAGGCAGCAGCCAAGATCGGTGGCTAGTTTTCTTTGCCCTGAGCTATGTTTGCTACTACTCTTTTTATGGAAACTGTGAGCTCCTGAAAACCTGGTGATGACAGTGGAATTAGCCCAGGCATCCTGCGCCTGGAGGGGCTACTAAAACTGCAGATACTGCTGGCCACCGGAGCAGCTGGAGCCCAAGGATGGACTGAGTTGACAGACTGAGAAGGGAAATTTCTTTGATCTGTTGCTCAGAGTTTTCTTGGGTCTAATGCTTAAAAAACCTTTCTGAGGGTGGCAAAGCGAAAGGAATAAGATAGGCGGTGTACAGTCCTGGTTGGGAGTCTCGTAATCTCAGAACTGTCCTAAGCACAAAATCATCCCCTTCAGAGTGGAATTTATATCCAACAGTCCAAAAAAGCTTTTTAAAATTTTTATTCAGTCCAGAGAGTCTAGTTAATAGCGCCTTCATTAAAATACTTTTGTCAGCAAAGGGTTTTTCAGTTTTAACATTTACATAACCTAACAGTGCTGATGAATGCCACGAGCTTTAAGGGTCTATTAGTGGTTCCGTTTTTTCTGGACTTTACAATTTAAACCTAAACATTAATTCTGGGTGGAACTTGGCATAATGTCTTTTTGCCTCGGAGGGAATTTTTGTTGTACAATAATAAGAAGTGTTTTTTTTTTTTTTCATACAATCACCTTCTCTATGATCCACCCCCCCAAGTAAATCACAATTAAATAGTCAAGATTTTAAAGGGGCATCTTTACTTTTAAAAAAAGAGTGATTATTTTCGGTGAATTTAACAATTTTCCATTAATTCACACTGCAGACTAATGCTTTTGATAGTAGCAAGATCTGTGAAGCTGATAATGTAATGAGAATACTTTTCTTCTTTTTCTCTCCTGTATATGAGAAAGTCATATGGTGACATTTTTTATAAAATAATTTTTGATGATCCATGAACCTTATAAATCAGTGATTTATCTTCTTAATTAGAAGCCGAGAGATATAAAAAAGTATTTTATGTCACCTGCAATTTTAACATTGACTAGAAGGAAGAAAATTGGATTCTTACTATAAAGTGACTGAATTTTCCAGTATTAGCTATTTTGGAAAATATACTAAAATTCTTCCAAGTGATTTTTTTCTATATATTGATACTGTGGTTATAGTTGGATTATTATGGAAGTGTGATTTCATGGTATTGGAAAATTAAAAACAAGTGGAGAATTCTAGTAAAGATAAATTATCGGCATTGTCTGTGACCCAGAGGTGTTCAGATTGTTCATTAAAGTCCCTCCAGGAGTGAGGCATTTGCCGGGCAGGGCAGCGCTAAGCCAGAGGACTCTGAAGTGTCGCCTAGCTTTCAGGTTACGAGACACCTTCAGATGCCTTCAGACAAGATTTTGTCCTTTAGAGCTGGAGAATATGGTATTAGGAGACTGAAATGTGTTTATTATTGAAGAGCAGATAAAGCCACTTTATGAGAGTAAATAAGGTGATCTTGATATTTTTCCCCTTTTCTAATGAATCTCTAGGTAATGTACAGCAAAAGTAACTCTATTTATAGGCTCATTCATGTGGCAGCTTTGGGCCTTAAGCATATTTTTACAGCTAACTTTAAGCCCCCTATCCCTCCCCCCCCAAAAAAAACAAACATAAAAAACCCAAATCTTAAGTTTGCCAGTGCTGTTGCAAATGCTCATTAGTCCCCAAGAGACTTTGAGGAGAAAAAGAATTGTAGGAAATGCCGTGACTTAGTAAGAACCATTCTATTTCATGTGTATTTTTTGCCATTATGGCAAAACTGGGGCCTGACCAGTGGCAATGTGCAGAATGTATAGAATTCCAGTTAACACAGGGTAAGGGGATAAATGTACCATTTTTCACACTGTTCCAAGTGGTTAGTGGAAAACAAGCTACAAAGTAATTCCTTCGGCCCCCCAATAAAAAGGTTTATAGCAAAATAATTCTCAGCCCCATAATGGGACTGTGTTGTAGGTTTGTGTTTGATATTTGTTAGACTGAAATCCAGTCCATGTACCCAAACTAAGCATTTATTGTAAACAAGTTAACTGCCAAGAGCTTATATTCTGTCAAACATAATTACATTGAAGATTGATGTATAGCTTGGAAGTGAGGTGGAGGGAGACAGTTCTTTTTTCACCCAGGAAGGCTCTGAGATGCGGCTCTCTTCTTCCTTTGATAGAGTGACTCAGTGAAGCCGTCTTCCCCACAGCCGGCCTCTGGTATGTATAATAAACACAGACTTGCTCTTGAAAACAGATCTGTTTGTCTATCCCTCATCTGTTAACAAAATAGAGAAATGAACTTAAATTCATGGGAGCTGTTAGGTATAGTTTCTCATATCATCCTCGTCCAGATCTGGCCGGCGATGGCGTGAAAATTAAATAGCTGCTCTTACCTTGTGGGCCACTCTGAAGTATTCTCACAAACCTACACCCATACCTTTAAATTAAGCTCGAATGAAACCCTTTTCCCCTCAGTATGGGGTTTGGAAGAGAGTGCTTGGCTTGTCTTTTTGCCATTTTGTGTTCAGCTCACAAGATTAACACTGTTTTGAAAATGTGGCCTGGGGTGAGGGTAGGGTTGACACTAAAATGCTTCTTTTTGAGACTTAGAAATTGTTTTCGAATTAAATAATTTATAAATCCAAGGAATTTAGGGGAAGTGAAATCTTTTTGAGCTTGAGATGTTCATACCTGGAATCACTCCCGATTTAAACTACTGTAGGCAAGGCGCAGTGGTGCAAGACTATATAGTCCCAGCAGTTTGGGAGGCTGAGGCAGGAGGATGGAGAGTTCTAAGCTAGACTGGTGAGTTTAGCAAGATTCTGTCTCAAAAAAAAAAAGCCTGGGGATGAAACTAAAGGTAGAGTGCTCCCGGGGTTTAGTGCCTAGTACTGCAAACAACAAACAAACAAACAAAACCTACCCCCCCAAAACAAAACAACAACAAAAAACCAAACCCAAACCCTAAAACACAACTGTGCTAATCTTCCATGTTTTTTTCATTTGAGGAAATGAAAATTTTATTTTTTATTTGACGTGACAGTTTCTTACTTTTTTGTTCAGGAAACAATTACTTTAGGCTGCTTTGATAACACTTCTCAAAGACAGTAAAAAAGTAGAATAACATTCCTTTTTTGGGCAGTAGCCTTTGGCTAATCATTTTAAAGGTGAAAATAAGAATTTCAATGGATTTCTATGCAGTAACTTACTTGGTTTCTTTAGTTTTTTAAAAATTAAATTTAGTATTTTATTTTTGAAATTATATAAATTATACAGATTATAAAGAAAATGTCTTAGAACCATAAAATGAAAAAAAATTAATAATATACTAGTCTTCTCTGTTCTGTTTTTCTTATTTAAGTAATTGCTATAAATTACACAGGTACATGTATACTTAAAATATTTTGTCTGGGAAGTATTCCATCAGACCACAGTTTCCCTGCTCTGTAGGCTGGGTTTTATTAACTTGATCTGAGTCACAGTAATAATATCCTATGTATTGCAAACCAGAGATCTCAGTATCCCCTAAGGGATCTGGAAAATGCACTCTATGATTTTGACTTTCTGGCTCTCTCAATCCTCCTGTTCTTTTCTCTTCTTCCTTCCAATGTTAGTTCTTTCAAGAGCCTGGATGATATTGCCTCTGAACAGGCATTTGTTGGGTACACAAATGAGGGGCTCTTAGTGGATGGGATAGGGTGAGGTGTTTGCCAGTCCAGTACAGCTGAGCCGTGTGAAGTCTGCATTCATTTCTCGGTGATCGTTTCTATGCTCCTATTAAACATCCATAGATCTTTTACTCTTTGAATCCTAAACATAGACAGTAGGGTTTTCTTTTTGTGAGGGAGAAAGCCTTTCATTTTTTGCTATAAAAACTTTACTTTTCAGTTTTTCATTTGATAAAAATCTTTCCACTCTAGTATGATTTCCTTTGAGGATTTACACCAGTGTTTGATCTCAATTTTTAATAATTTTTGTGAGTTAAACTCCCCAAAGAAAACATGCTTGTGCTATGAAATATTCCCACTAGAAATCTGGGTAGTCTTGTCTTATTGAGAGCTGAGCGCTTGATTCCTTTATTAATTCCTTTGTAGAGAACCTTAGTACAGTTAACCTTTCCTTAACACTACACTGGAGAAATTAATCAAGGATTTTAAAAAATTGTTTGAATTAGATAAAATAACATTTAGGCAGAATTTAAAACCTGAGGTGATGAAGCAAATGTTAGTACAAGGACCATTTTTATTGACTCCTTTTTTTTTTGACTCATGGGATTCCAGATTGCAAATAGCTTTTCCAGAGAGGATAATGAGAATGAGGGGAGAGGCAAATAGGTCTCCATGTAAATACCATTTTAAAATTATCCCTTAGAAGCCTCCAGAATAAAATTTGACTTAACAGAGGATGGAAATCCTGGTATTTGTGAATTATGATATAGTTCCTTTTAACTCACCAGTGAGTCCCAAGACTTTGTTAGGTATGCATTTCTAACCTCCTGTGAAAAGAACCTTCATAATTTACTTTCACATTAAGGGTCCTTCAGCAGAATGCCTTACCTTTGCACTCTGTGTGATATCCAAACTTGTGCCTCTACTTTTTCTTCCGTGAAAAAACAAAAGCATTTATTCCAGGATCAGCAAACATTTTGTTTCCCTGTAGCTACTAAATTTAAAAAAGATGCTGCAGTCTCTCAGTGTGGGACAAGGGAAGAACTACTGACAAGACCCCCACGGCCCCTGGGTATGTGCAGCCCCTGAGCACGAGGTAGCTTACTTTTTTGAGTCACATACTATACATTATGATAGTTCATGTTGATGCACCAATCATTTGTGTCCACTGTGAACATGCACAGCCCTGTGGTCTGGCGAGCTTCCCACGGACAGGACATGAGCCCCTGAATCTGCTTGTGCAGATCATTTCCTAGAAAGCTGATGCTGAATGCAGTGCAGGAGGCCCATAGTGATGCGGACAAGTCTGACAGCTGGGGAGTTTTGTGAAAAAACCGGAATCAGTGCTGCCTATTAATGGTGGTGATTGATGTCTAACTGGAAATAGCATTTTGTTAAACTAAACCAGTTTATTTTGGGAGCACTATAGGTCAGGCTCAGGGTGGGCGGGGGATGGAAGAGCACAGACTTGACTAAAAGTGGACCTCTCCCTCATGCCAGTAGGAAGCCGGGTACACCTGACATCAGGGAATTCAGTTCTGTGGGTGAGGTTTGCCATGGCAGGTTCCCAGGGATAGCTCTGATTTTCTTTCCGAAGTTGTCACAACACACTCCCTGTGTGTCTGTGAGCCGTGGTTTGCAAACTACCAGGCCAGCTAGATCTAGCCACTGAATTTCCGTGTTTGAGTTGGACCTAGGGATCTGGATTTTATCCTTCAGCCTTCAGACCTGGCTTCAGGTTGAATTGTGATCTCTCAGCTTGACGACAGTCCTAGAATCAGAGGTGTGGAAGGCCAGAGCTAGTCTCCCTTTCCTATCCCTTGAAGCCCACTTTGAACCTTTGGGGTGATCAGTGAGACGTTCACTCTCCCATCCCTGTCCTGACCTATGTTTGTTCGTTTTTCCAAAGTTAAGATAAGCCTGAGGGACTGCAAAGAAGTGTATGGTTTTATCAGAGAGAATTCTGAGAATAAAATATTTTCTGATAATCATTCCCTACTCCGATGAACCCTGCAAATATTGGGAGAGGTTTCAAGGATTTTTATTGTTGAAACTTTAGTTGGGGGTCTGACCCTGAGTTGCATGTGACAGCTGCATTATGGATAAACACAAAATCGAATTTTTGCATATATAGCTCAGTTTGTCCTTCCTCCTAATTTTAGAATTGACCATGACTGTCCCCCTGTACATCCCTGAGAACTTGCTGCTGTTCCACTTCTGTCTCAGCTTCTTTATAGTAAGAGTTAAGGACAAGCAAAACTAACAACACAAATAAGTGAATAAACCCTTTATAATGAATCTGGAGCTGACAAGCATACGGCGGGGGTCAGGGGGTGGTGGGGGGAACTGCAGCAGTTTAGGGAAATCCTGAGGGCCTCTGGCTGACCCGAGGATCAGTATATAGCTCTCTCATAGTCAATCAGTGCACTTCCATTTTTCCCAAAATTAGTGACAAAAATTTTTTTCTACTTATTTTTATTACACTATCTGAAATTTCTTTCATTATGTTTATTTGAGATAAAATATGTTTCTTTTACCGTGAAGGTAGCATGCACTGTATAATAATGCTTTGGCCCAGGATGGACTACTTATATGATAGTAGGCCCACAAGATTCTACACCTAGTGATGTTGTGGCCATGTTAGGTTAAATACACGATGTGAGGTTTGCTCAAGGGCCTTTACTCATGCATGTCTCAGAACATATCCATGTTAGGCGAAGCATGTCTATATATTTGAGAGATAAGGAGACCACAAAGCCATTCCCCAGCAAAGTGTAGTGTCTTTTTATCTATAAATCTTAAAAATTCTGAGATCAGACCCTGGCGGGAGTAGGAGGCTGAAATGGAATGTGGAAACCATGGCTGGCCTAGCTCTGAAGGTCAGTGTCCTGGAGAGCAGGTGAAGGACAAGGGAGAGTAGGAAAGACACACTTGATTCTTTTTGAAGTTTTCCCTGGGACCCCAACACGGAAGTGAGAGAAACGTTATTCCTTTCTGTTTCTGGTTGCAGTTCTTGGCATTCAACTTTATTATTTTAGGGTAGGAAGAAAAGGCTAGAGGTTACTACTGGCAGCTTATTTCCTTTCTTGTCTCTGACTCAGGATGTGTGTGTGTGTGTGTGTGTGTGTGTGTGTGTGTGTGTGTGTGTGTATGTATGTGTGAGTGCATGCTGTGTGTGTGTGAGAGCATGACAGAGACAAAAAGCAAATATAAGGCTGTAGAACAAGTAAGTCATTTTATTTTTCTAGTAAATTTATATTAGGAAAAGATAGTCACTCATTCCTTTCCCTCTTTGTCCTCTTTGGGTGGTAGAATTTGTTTCAAGGGCCTTTGTCTATGATCTACTTACTGCGGAGGCTGCAAAGTGTGGAGCTTTCCTCCAGTTCAGTGTATACAAAGAACAAATATCCAAGGCTCTGTCCGGAGGCCTTTGTAATCTTCAGTTAGCCCTAGAACCTTTCCAGGTCAGCTCTGCTGGCCGCAGGGAAGGGAAGAGGTCCTGTGGCTGCCTTACTTCCAGAAACAGGTGGGCTTTAGAAACCCTTATACAGGGGGGAGGAGAAAGGCTAGCCTGCTATCATCTCAGACTGGCTTTTGTCATTCAGAGGGCAGTTCCAGGAATGAGGGTGGACCAAGAAGATACAGGGTCTGGGGCGGAGAGCAAACTCATCCACACCACCCCATTCACCAGAGCCTTTGTCTGCTGAGTGTCTGAAAAGTAGACAGGGTTGGTTTCTCCTCCACACCTAGTGCAGTGCTTAACACCTCAGAGGTACTTGGAAGGTCCATTGACTTACAGGCAGCACAGACCACTCATTAGCCAAACCAAGTGATAAAGGGTCCTTTACTGAAAGGAGTATATTTTGGAGTGTGTTGTTTTGGAATATATTGTTTTCAAAGGAGTAGGGTTGGGATAACCTGCCTCACGGTGCTTCTTAGAGACATTTCACTTCTCCCATGACTTCAGCTTCTTAATTTATTAAATGAGAATAATAACAACTGTCTCACAAGGTAACTATGAGGAGAAAATAAGGGTACACATGTTTGACTAGGTAGTGCAATGGGAGAGAGAGGTTTGCTTGCTGGCCCAACTTTGGCGGAGGGTGACTGAGTCCTGTCAAGGAGACCCCGTGCTGCTGGCTTGACTTTTATCTTTCACTGTTGAGGTGGAACAATAGGAGCATTCGGGAGTAACTGTTCCTCAGGTCACTTTCATACCTAGTGTGATGGCATTTCCTGAGGACTGTCAATGTTCTCTAAAGTGAAGGGAAGGAGGGGAAAAAGCCTTACCTTTATTAAAGAATTTGGATCAGTATAGTTAATTAAAAAATTGCAGCCTACAGTTTGGTTGGTGGTTCTGAGAAGGAAGTGCATTGGATTTTGGAGTTTAAGCAAGAGGGTTTCTGTTCCTGAGTCTCCTAATATCTAGAACATAGAGAAAAGATAACCAAAGGGCCAAGAAGTGCCCACGACAATCACATAATTGTTGCAGTATCAGTTTGTGATGAATTTATAATGTGTGAGAAAAACCATTCTATGTGTTTTTTTTGGCGGACTGTTTAAATTAGCACCATCTGATAGAAATATAATGTAAGCTACATGTGTAATTTTAAGTTTCCTAGTAGCTTCATTCAAATACGTTAAAGAAACAGGTGAAATAAATTTCAATAATATATTAGTTTTAACTCTAAATCCAAAATGCTATTTCCATGTGCAATTAATTTTTTAAAATTATTCATAATATATATTTGGTTTTATTTTTATTTTTTTTGATAGTAAGCCCTTCTAATGAAATCTATTTTACACCTATGGCATATCTCAATTCAAGATAAGATATATTTAAGGGCTCACTTGCCACATGTGTTTAGTGACTACTGTTTTGGATGTGCAGTTTGAGAGCATGAAGTTAGGTGCTTCTTGACACGTCACCTTTTGCTATGGGCAGGTTGAACTCTTCAAGCCATTATTATTTGCATAATAGGACATACCATGATTATTAGTATCATTTGCCTATACCATGATGAGACATTCAGTGACCATCATCATTACTTTTATTTTTTAAATGTTTTTTTAGTATGTATCATAACGTTGCATATAGATTCTGAAAAAAATTGGTTTCTTTTTTCCCCTTGGTAAACTATACTGATAACCAAAAAAAAAAAAAAAAAATAGGTTCCATTGTTTGAGAACTGTGTGTCAAAGAAACACATTATATAGTTGAATTCTCTTGACAACTCTGTGACATAGAGATTATTGTTTGCATTTTAGCTGGAGGAATTTGAGCCTTAGAGAGGACAGATAAAGCACCCATAGTCACTCACACAGATAAGGAGAGACACTGTCAGGATCCCACCCAAGGATCACCTACTTCCAACTTGCTGCTGTTCACCACCACATCTAACCACCTTCCCACATGTCCTAGTTCATCTGGTTGCTGTGGTGCAAAGTAGTAACAACGACTATAGCTACACATTTTTTTCAGAAATAGTATCATTATGAAATGGCAGTTTTAGCATCATTGCTAATGACAGCTGGAAAAGTGCATTTTTCCTAATGGAGAGAGGGTCCAAGTTTATTTTGCCTCTATGACAACAGAATTCAGCATATATCCCAATCGCCAGAGTAAGTCTTAGCTTGGAGCAAATGGCTTGGGTCTGGGTGCCTGTCCTCTAGATTGAACTACCTGCCTGCCTCCTGCAATTGTAAAAGGCTTAGCAAGGCTTAGAATCAAAAGGTCCAAAGTTCTCTACTTGATCATCTGGAAATGGGTCTGTGTTTCAATAAAAAGAAAACTAATGCTGTAAGCTCAAGATACAGGGTTAGAATAAGAGTTTTTCTGTTTTCTGCTTCTTGACCATTTCTGAATTTTGTTGTAAATGCATCTTACCTTACATTGGTTTCTTTCATCAGAACTTATCTTTTAATTCTTCCCATTTTGAATCTATTTTTTGAAGTCTTTCTAAACACCTTCACTATCTTACCATCTACTGTCCCTTTCTCCTCTTTCTTTTTCTTTTTTTTTTTGCTTAGTGAGAATCTTGTGACCAAATAGATAAATATCTCTTTTTTAGAGGCATAGATTTCTACTCATCCTTTTCCCCCTTCTCTATACTCATTTTCTACTCGTCCTTTTATGGCTTGTCTCCTGTAGGGATTTCCTGTTTTTGAAGGCTTTTAAACCTATGCCTGAAGCTTCTTGCCATCCTTGATTTTCATTGTACAATTTTACTATTTTTCATTTTTCTTGTCATTCCCACGGGAAACTGCATTTATTTTTCCCGACTTCATTTTTTTCTAAAAACTGCTTTTCATTATACAACCATAATTGTTTGGGTTGATCAAATTCTAATAAGAAGGTACATTTTTCTGTGTGTTAAATATAACCTGTTTGTGATATTCCTGGGTGTCTCATATATATGTGCTTCAGAACGAATCCTATTGTCATACATTCCTTGTTAATGTTGTTTTATTTTATAAATGACTTCAAAGTCCTTTGCTTTTACCCAAGTAGGTGATGCCTGTTGGGGATGGGCTTGCTTTTTGACTGTAAGGAGTTATTGCTATTGTGTCAGGTGACAATTACTTCCTTCAGTCACTGAACTAAAATACTTAGAAAATATCTCACTTACTGACAATTGTAAAACACAAGTTCCTACATGTTATAGAGCTCTGTGTTTTTATGTTTTATTTCACATGTGACTGATTGAACTGTTAATATTATCTTCAAAAATTGATAGGATCTTAAGTTTTTTCAGTTGACTATAGACTTGAGAAAGATTTATGGTGTCTGAGTAATGGATACATGTTAGCTTATGGAGCAACTAGATTCATTTAAAGGTCTTATCTGTGATTCCCAGATGTGTGACACTCAGATGTTGACACTAGGAACTGCACATGGATTTTCATGATTGAAACTTATGTACACATAGGTATTAGTGGTTAAGTAGCTTATGGCACCACTGGCTACATGGCCCCATGTGTGCATATGCTTGAATCATTAGAAGTAGAAATCAACCTGCTTCCTTGGACAAAGATCATATACCAGTATGTAAGAGTTAAAAGGGCTAAATGGGGGCTATTCCCTGTTGGTAAGGTCTCTATTGAATGGGTCCTATAAAATGCCATTATGCTTACTCAGGAAGATTTTACAATGCTGTCAACTATATGGAGAGCAGGAGTCATATAGACTTGTTCTCACTTATATCCCGGGAACCATAGGGGATACCTGGCACATAGTAGGTGTTCAGTGAATAAATGCTAGGCAAATGAATGGTGGCAGGGTTAATTTGGAGGAAATCTAACTCATAATATTCATTACAAGTCTTGAATATGTTTGGTGATAAACTCACTATTAATAAATAAACATTTCATACACCAGAGTGGGTCACAGTTAAAAATTATATTTAATAAAGCATCACATGGCCAGGCTAAATCCTTTTCTGTTTTTGAAAAATTGGTCTTCTCTATCCTTGTCTCATGTTTTTCATGAATCTGTGTAGATAGTGTAGCTGCAGACATTAATCCTGCTTTGTTGTTCTCAGAGTGGACATTGAGTCAATAGCTGTCCCAGGTATGGTATGGTGAGTCTTGTTAAGAGTGTTATGCAGTCTTAATAATAATTACCATGATCTTTAGTGATAACGATTCTTAATGAGTATTATTATTGTTAATAATGATTATATTTAATAATTACACCCAATACTTATTATCTTTAATAATAATAATTAGCACATGGGAACCAGTTGTACCATTGTATTATCTTTAGAACAAAAACCTAAATCTGTGATCCCATAGTTTGCAGAGTATCTGCTCCTACTCTCAGTTTTTCAAGATGGAAATGAGTCAGGAGACTTGTAGGGTCAGGCAACAGGGAAGGGCTTCTGGAAACCTCCTAAGCATTCTGTTTGTCAGGGCCCTACTCTCCTACAGTCATTTCAAAGAGATCTTGTTTTCATTATGAAGTGCCTTCACTGTGACCATCCAACCCTCCACCTCCCCATCTCTGCCTGCCTACTCATCCTTCATAACTTTTGATTTTTTTCTTGCCCAAAGACCCAGAGCAGAACCCCATTTCATAACATACTAATTTGTGTGAATTACGTGGGGCAGAGTCCATGTTTATTACTTGTATGTTAGTAAAACTTTGATCTTCTTCTGCCTTGGCTATGTTTAGATTTAAATGCCTGTATGGCTTTTTTTTTTTTTTTTGAAAAATAAAAAACAGTTCAAAAAATGTTTGGTGAATTAAACATTTTTTAGCTTTTCACACTTTGATACAAAGCAGAGAAATATTTCGGTGACAACAGATTTCAACAGATTTTCAACTAGACTAATTTGCTTTATTCTTTAGGGTAGTTTACTTCTTTCTTCTGCAAACATAAGAAAAAATACTCTTTTTCCAGTAGTATCTGGTATTAGTATATAATAGTTTTAAAGAGGTGGAATTTTCTATTTGGATGTATATTTTTGACGTAATTTAAATGTTAAGACTTTTCATGATCAGAGTATTTTCAGGCTAATTGATAACCAGGATTTAAAAAAAAAACACACAAAATAAAACAATAACAACAGCCCAAAAAACAGCCTACAGGAGGGACTTTTAAAATTTCTAAGCAATGTTGTGAGGCCCTAAGCAACTTAGTGAGACCCTGTCTCAAAATAAAAAATAAAAAGAGCTGGGGATGCATCTCAGAAGTTAAGCACCCTTGGGTTCAATTCCTAGAACCAACCAACCAACCAACCAACCAAACATTCCTGATGACTTTCTTATACATATTCACATAACATCTTATGCCCTGAAATCAAACATGCCTTCCCACTAGGTATCTTGAGAGTAGAAGTTTTAAAATGCATTGCTAGACAAAAGCTGATCAGATCTGAAAATACTAACTCTGATTAGTAATTATGATAAAACTACTGGACATTGAGGATTACAGCATCTGCAAGGTCACCTTGATCTAGCCTATGTGCTGGGATACCTCTGAATGGCGCACTTCACTTTTTAATGACTGGAATCTGAGGGCTTCTGCCACTGCCCCTGGCAATTCTGCTACAGTTTGATAGTAATAATAATGGGCGGGGGCACAGCTTTCCTTAGGGCCACAGAACAAAGAGGCTTGTTTACTCTAAACCAGTGTTGATCACAGTTGGGTGACTTTTATAACTGTCTCTTCTCTTCTCATGGTGGTAACTGAGAGCTACTTTGCAATATTTGTGTTTTACTCTTGAATTTTGTCCCTCCAGGTTTGATGATTCCTGTCTTCTGTGTGGTGGAGCAGTTGGATAGCTCTCTCGAATATGACAACAGAGAAGAGCACGCTGAGTTTGTTTTGGTGCGAAAAGATGTGCTTTTTAGCCAGCTGGTGGAGACTGCGCTCCTGGCCCTGGGATATTCCCACAGCTCTGCAGCTCAGGCCCAAGGTATCACTCCATTTTCATCTCCCTCTCTTCCCGAGCCTTCTGTGTGTCATGATCTGAGAAAGAATCTGTTCCCTGAAATAGCTCTCCCAGGTAATTGTATCCCAGGGTTGAAGGAGAACTGTGAGGTGGTGTAGTGTCTTACCTAAACAGTGAGCAGCAGGATGTTTCTTGTAGAAAGTCTCATTTTCTTGTTGCTTGGGGAAGCTTATGAGCAGCACCTCTAGAGCTGCTCAAACTGACTGTATTTCAAGATGAACTTTATAGGATTTTTTGTGTCCATAACCCTAGTATTTTTAAGTCAGCAAACCGATAATTTTAGGGCCAGTGCTGAGATGTTTGACACCTGATTTATCCAGGTTTTAATGCATGTTTTACAAATATTCAGTTTTCTAAATTTATTTATTTATTTATAGCTTTTGGTCCCATCACTTCTGCAGTTTATGATCAGCCTTTAATTAAACAGGAAGAAATGGATGTCTCTTACCCTTTTGTGTCTTGGAAAATTGTTTTGTAGTTTTGATGTGGTCCATTCATTTAAAAAAAAAATCACAGTGTCTTTGTAATCACTTCCTTTTTTTCTATTTAATTAACTATTAAAATTGCATCATTATTTCAATGTTTTTTATATAATTCTAGGGAGCCCATTGTGAGCTTCTGTTGTTTCATTCTGAAACACAGCTCATTGTTCTTTTATGCCAAAGAATTGACAAATAACAACAAAAATGCTGCCCAAACCTTGAATAATTGCAATGACTTTTTGACCTGATAGAATTACTATTGTTTTTCAGCTGAAATGATTGAATGGTATAGTTTATGATGATGATTTTTAACTAATAGAAATATAGTAACTTCCAGGTCTCATTTTATATGTTAATTTCCTACATTACTATCTTTACTTAATATTTATGTGCCAGGGAATTTTGCTCTTTTTTTTTAGTTCTTCATATCATTACTAAGAAATGTCATTCAGAGTCTCATATTTTCTGATAGGGAACCCATGGGAGATTAAGCATTTATAGTTATAAATATGGTGACCAAGGACATAGGATTTAAATTCTCAAGCTCTTGACTCTGGTTTTGTAAATAGATCATTGATTTCATTGATTTTATTAAAAATATTTTAGTTCGACCACAAAAGCAACCCATATGAAACCAGGGGTCAAGAATGCCTTCTTCCCAGGGCAGTCAGCACCCTACGAGTTCCAGCGAGTCCAGGCACAATCCAAGTCCAAGTGCTTGGCCAATCTGTGCAGTTGACACAGCTGAATCGTAGAGTCCAGTGCTTTCAAAGCAGCGTGATAAAGGATGATTCATTTCCTTTCCCCGACAACTTTCATTCTTGTGTGAGGGATTCAGGATTTGATCCTTAGCAAATTGCATACTGGGCACCTTTGCTTTTATTTCATGCTATGTGCCTGAATGAAATAAAAGAATCCTCCCTCCCTTCTCCCCATAAACTTTTCATGCCATTTTAGGGATATTTTTCTCTGAATGTAAAGGTCATTGTATCCCACTGCTTACATCCTGGTGTGCCAGCTTCCTGTTGACAGGGCTATCCATCTCAGTTAGCACGGCTGCTCAGCGCATCGTGAGCTCACATGTGGAACACAGCGCTAAGTGGCCAAGATTTGATTCTTGGCACATGCCGAGGAAAGAGGCTCTCAGGAAATTTGCACTAGGGAGCCACACTGTTCTTTCAGTGATGTGGACTGAGAGTTCTACCCACGGAGGTGAGATATACTAGCAATAAATATGGTTAACAATGAAGGATTAAGTAGGGGATGAGTCAAAAGCTATTTCCTCCTCAAAGTTTTTTAAAGCTGAGGTTAAAAAATATGAAATGTCACACTTTCTGTAAGTTGAAAGAAGGTGCTCTAGATCAGATATTCTTCAGGTTGTAGGTGAGCAGAGGTGTATCTCTGAGTCCTGTAGTATAATTTCACAGGGGAAAAACAAATCACAATTTGTTTATTTTGTTTCAGGCTGCTGATCTCTGTTTTGGACAAATGGAAAAACTTAGAACTGTTTATTTTGAAGTGAATGTATTAGATTCTTCTTGTTATTCGGATCATTAGAAGCATACATTTTGCTGTGTGTTTATTATAAACCAGATGGCATGCATGATAAGACAGGTCGTTCATGAGCTGGACAAACAGCAGTGTGAGAATAAAATACAAGAGGAGGTAGAATAAAACATGACTCTTTGATGATTCAAAGCATGAGGTTTTAAGTGTGTAGTTTTTTTTTCTTTGCTTTGGTTTTGTTGTTTCTTTGTTTAGTGTTTATGTGATTCACCCAAGATAAGGGAGTTGTCCAGGGTCCCCCTAGCAGCAGAGAAGCTGCAGTGCTTCTCAATCTCTTCTTCCTGTGCTGAAACAGGCAGAAACTAAGCTGCAAGGATAGTGGTTTGCTTGATCCTGTTTTAAAAATTGAGGCTCTTAAAACATGATTTTTATTTTGATGCAATAGAAGAGATTTCAGTTATTGAATTGGAAGAATATTTCAGTTTCTGTGAAAAGAGAAAGTATTTTAGCAATGCCATCATTTTGGAAAGGTGCTGGAGTCCCAGTGAGCAGGCAGTGCACCAAGTTCTCCTGAGCAGGAGATAGTCTCTTCTTCTGAGAGAATCTCTCTCCAGGTGAACTGTAAGAATTTTTAAAGAAATAATGTTTGCTTCTAAAGGACAGTAGAAATGCTACTAAAACAGTTCAGAGATCCCCTGCCCCCCGCCCTGCCCGCCTGCATGTTTGTGGTAACTTTCATTTGAAGGCCCGATATTGGTACCCAAGAGAAAAGAGGGTATAAAACACTATGGTTCTAGCTGGCCCATCCCCTTCATTTCCTAACATGCATTTGGTGACTCTGATTCTCAAGGATCCAAGATGCAGGATCATCAAGCCTGTTGTTTTACACATGCAAAAAGCTGAAAGGTGGCAGGCTTTTTGCCAGTGCTACTTGGGGGAGCATCATAGTCCCTGTTGCTCTCATTTTAAGCTTACTATTTTTTTTCTTCTTTCCTTTTCATGCTTTCCTTTTGGCCCATGAAGCTTTTAGTAATAGCCATGAAGTTCTTCACACAGTTCTGTGATTCTCAAAGAAGGAGCTGCAGTCTTTTTATTTTTCTTTCTTTCTTTCTTTTTTTTTTTTGGGTGTATTAAGGATTGAACTCAGGGCTGCACATTTGCTAGGCAATGCTCTACCACTGAGCTACATCCCCAGCCCCCAGGAGCTGTAGTCTTTAGGAAGCCAACTAAGTAGCTATCCTACTGGCCAACGTGGATGGTGGGCTTTGGAGGTGGCTGTGATTATAAGATGATATTTTCTGTGCTTACCTGACTTAATTTTTAAATAGGACACTTTCTCCTCTGCTTTCTGTAAATTTTGGAGTAAATTTTAAAACATTATTATTATTGTCATTTTTTGGGTACCTGGGATTGAATTCAGGAGCACTTGACAACTGAGCCAAATCCCCAGCCCTATTTTGTATTTTATTTAGAGACAGGGTCTCACTGAGTTGCTTAGCATCTCGCCATTGCTAAAATTTATTTTTGGCCAGAGAATTTTATTTAAAAATCAGCATGCAAAAAAAAAAAAAAATGAACATGCAGAGCAATAAATAAGCAAAAATCTTTTCTGCCTGAATATTTCTGGCGTCAAAACTGTAGGTTTAAGAAGAAGTATATTAATCATTTCGTATTTATGTTGGAACAATTACCTTTATATAGTCATTTTAAATAATATTTTAAAAAGTGGCACAGGAAAATGTAGTAAATTTTAAGTAAATTAAGCAGGGTGCCGAATAGTCTCTGTTGTATAAAAATCCCACATACGTACATAGAAGAACGACCTTTGTCTTTATCAAAATGTCAGCAGGATGGGTGGTAGTGTTATATGAGATTTTATTCTAATCAGAAAAACAAATATGTAGGTACAGTATGAAATTCTACTTCCTCTGTGAATTATTCTCTGAAGAAGTGGGAAGTTATAATTTTTACCTAGTCCCAAATATAAGCAATTCACCTTGTTCTTAATTTATTCATAAATATGAAATCTTACACGTGATACAGATGTATTTATGTTGTTTATTCAGTGCAAGATTAAAAATGAATGAATAAATCACTAATGAACCCCTATAATAGATAAGTCAAGGGGTTTCTTAGTTTTAATAAATAGTGCCAGGTAACAACTGAGTAGTTACTATATGTCAGGTACTATTCTCAGAAATTTACATGTACTAAGTCATCAAATTCTCAAAGTAGCTTCTTGAAGTAAGTTATAATATATTTTCAATTTTATAGAGAGGACACTGAAGCAAAGGAGGGGAAGGGGAGTACCTTTCTCAGGAATGCATCCTGGTTTGTAGAAGAGTCCATATCTGAAGCCTTTGATCCACCTGCAGAGCAGGGTCCTGAATCACAGAGCAGCCTTATGATTTTTATGATTCTCAGCAGTTTAGATTTGGAATAGGAGTCCCCTCTCCACCTTTTTTTTTTTTTTTTGTACCAGGGATTGAACCCAGGGGCATTTAGCCACTGAGCCACATCCTTAGCCCTTTTAATTAAAATTTTTTTTTCTTTTTAATTTTGAGACAGAGTCTTGCTAAGTTGCTTAGGAACTCACTAAATTGCTGAGGCTGGCTTTGAACTTGAGATCCTCCTGCCTCAGCCTCCCAAGCTGCTAGGATTACAGGTGTGTGCCATTGTACCCAGCTATGAGCTGCTTCTATTTAATATTTTTCTCTTTACTTTTTGACATAAACCCTAAGTGGCAGGACCTTTTGGGTAGGGTGTTTATTTAATACATAATGATTATATACATTTGGTAATGATATTACATATGTTTCCTTTCCATGATGATACTCTTTTTAAGGTAACTAAGACAGACTTAATTAAAAACAAACAAAACCCCCACCACCACTGAATTATTATCTATTGAGACCAACTTCTAAAACTTAATAGGTTGAGGATTTCAAATATGCAATTCTTGCTCATGAGGCCAAACTGAGTCCAGATATGAAAATCAAACATATTCCTTAGCAGTTCTGATCTTCAAATTAATTAATTTAGCAGGCTTAAATGCCTATCTTGTATTAGTCACTAGTCTAGCCTTTAGAGATAAAAAACTGGAAAAAAAATCTGTTTTTATGGAGTTTACATTTTATAGTAATAATTAGTCATAAAAGACTTAGTATGTGAAATTTTAAGTTGATTTTTGATCCTCTTGAGTTCAGAAATGTCCTATGCTGAGGTTCAGAGAATATAAATACATATGAAATTTCTGTACAGATTTGGCACAAATTTGTAATAGTCACTTGATTCCAAAAAATGCCTAAGAATTCTCCCTCCTCTTGTTAGCTTTTGGAAACAGATAAGGCAAGAAGCATGGGTTGAGTTTTCTAGGAAATCCTCCTTTTGCTTTATTAAAGAAACCTATTTGCCAGTTCAGGACATTGTTCTCCCTGGGTTCAGAATAGCCTGTCTTTGGCTTTGGTTTTGGTTGGTGAAGCTCTTCTTATCTCAGCCTTGTCTTCAAGACACAGGCCTGTTACTTGTGCTTGATATTTAAGCAACATTGGAAGAATGGACAAATGAACCCTCATGCTATTACTTATCACCCTGGGGAAAATATACATATTCCTAAAAAGTGTTAGTTTACTTCCTTCAATAATTAGATTTGAGTTCACTGGAGACTCTTTTGTTCCCTTATAAAAGAGTAATATGTAGCACAATGTAAGGTATATAAGAATTAAATATTTGTCAAATGAATGAAGACAGTTAAGTTTCATTTTTACCAAAATTTATCCATAATTTTTCCCTTGTGTGTTACTGTGAAGTTGGTTTCTATTTATGAATTAGCTGTCTTTAAAAAAAAATGAAGAGTGAAATGTAATTTGTCTTTTTATTGATCAGCTACTATCATGTTCAGATTATTCCAGGTCATTATTCTATAGTTGATGTTTTGGCTATATTTATAGTGGCAAAATACTTCAATATTAACTTTTAGAATGATAAAGGTTGTTATTCAAAAGGCACTTACAGGATTGCTGGGATGTAAATTGTTCAGATAAAAATTAGAGATATTTTGTCTGAATTGATCTGGACCTCCAGATTTAAAAGGCATTATTTATAGGCAGAATAACTTTGGTCTATAAACTATAAATGGTGGTAAGATTTAAAGCCAAAATAGTAAAGATAGTTTTATAAAAGAGGAATGGCTTCATTTATTCTTTATTATCATTTTACATAATATTCATTTATTTATTGTTGTGTACTTTCTAATGGACTAGTTTTTTTTTTAATGATATATATCAGGAAAAAATAGAAACAACATTTAAGGTAAATTCATCAATATATCTGAATAATCTTTCACTTTAGTTGGTTCATTTTTGTGAAATGCTCTATTCTTAAATGAATTTCTAATTTTTTTATGGAATCATGTAGCATATCAATATTTGTGAAGCCTTGTATTAAATACTTATGATCTCCTCATCTAGGATCAACATTTAATAACTCATGGCCAGTCTGTCTCTTCTTTGTCCCTAGCCACTTTTCATCCCTTCCCTACTGAGTTATTTTAAAGTGCATTCTAAACCTCATATTGTATGCAGATATTTTATTAAATATCACAAAATGATGAAGACTTTTAAAAAACAACCTCAATACCATCATGAATACTAAAGAAAAGATAAAATTTTAATATGAAATATTATGGTTCAAATTTTCCTATTATTTTATGCTTTTTTTAAGTGTTGGTTTATTCAGATCTGCAGTCGTACATGTCTATAATTTATACTTGGTTTATGTGTCCATTAAGTTTTCTGAATCGCTGAGTTTTTCCATCCTCTTAAATTTAAAAAAAATTCGTCAAACTTATTTGCTGTTTTAATTCAGAATTATTTTTGTTTGCTAAACTTAATGAAAATCCTAACCCTATAAATTCCTTCAAATACTATGACTTCAAAGGAACACTTAGTAAGCTCAATCATAACCTTGGAAAGGAATTCAGAAATTTACACTTTTTTTTTTTTTTAAAGGGAGGATGGTTAAAAGACATGTGTGGTTTAGAAGCCAAAAGGTTTTTATGCTCTGAACATTTGACATTTTCCTTATTGAAAATGTTTAAAATGATCTCTCGCCTTATCTTGCTTTCTCTGCTTCTTTCTTTGGCTCGCTCTTTTTTTTTTTCCCCCCCACTTTTCCTTTTTTAATTAAACTCTCATGTTTGGGAGACTTTCAGCAGTTTTTTTTTTCTTCTTTATAAGGCAATGTTGAAGAAAGGTGCATATTTAGAAATTTTAGGCCTTGGAGCAAACTTTTAACAAACAAGCTGCTTTTTAAAAAATTCTGTGGCTCCCAAAAAAAGAGCTGAAAAAGCTACCCAAAATTGCTGTTAACCACGTCTCAGCCCTCATTAAAGCTGGATGGTCCAAAACGTAAAAACACTGGTGGCACGCACGTCACAATTCCTTAACAGACCCCTGTGTTTTCCTCTCCCGTGCTACATAAATTAATTTTCCATGCATCCGTGTATGCATATGTGTGTGTCCATGTGCACACAGCAAACCCAACGAAGTGCCAAGGGAAAAATCATGCTCATCTTATTTCCCTGCCTGATATATAGTTAAGATTGAGAATCTAACATAAATGTTTGTAGTTCTGTATTCCTTATATCTGTTTGTCATAAATATGTGTTATTTTAAATATGTAAATATGTAATTATGGGTCATATGAAAGTCAGCTGAGAGAATATTGTCTATATTTGTAGAAGGTGAAGGCCGTCCAACTTCATTTTGGGGGTGTCTAGCCATGAGTAGGTGGAATTTGATAAAAGTCATTGAGGGCTGTGAATTAAGGGGTAATCTCACTCAATCACTGACCCCAAAATTTCTATTTGAATGTCTATTTTAAAAATATTCCATCAGTAAAAATAATGCATTAAGAGTTTATGATTTCTTGCATGGTGAAAGAAGTGTGTTTAGCAATGTTTTCAGTTATCTGTTTTATTTGGGAGGCAATTAGCTATAGTTGCAATTAGCTTTGCTGTACTTTTTAAACTGCTTAAAGTTCTTCTTGGAGGTAGAGTCATTAATGTTCATGACATGCAGAAGGCTGATCATCTGAGCTTTGTGTTTTGGCATTTATGTAAAATGATCCAGGTTAAACAGACTGACCTAAAGAGATATACAGCCTTTATTTAATACCTAAGTTGTGACTCACTAATATATATGGCTTTGAGGAGTTACAAGTATGAAACCTATAACCTAATATTAGTGATCCTCTGATGTGACTTGTTTAATTTTTTATTTTATTCTTTTCTAAAGCACTCTTCACCTCCTACAGTCACCACCGACCTTTACCTCTGTCACATTGCAGACAGAAAAGGAGATCCCAAACAGCACAGGGTCCCACTGGTTGCCAAACTATCAAAAGTAGGTAATACATAATTTGCCCACTTACTGATACTATACAGATTAATGAATTGCTATGAAATTGGGATCCTATAAGAACATAAAAATACAATAACATTTGATCTAAGAAAAATTGGACAAAGTCTGCCTGTAAAATGCACACTAAAATATAAAGTGGAAAATCTATGAGAGAAATTTCAAAATTCCACGAAGAATCATGTGACATTATAAGATTTTGGTGACAAAATTTCTTTTCCAAATTAGAAAGAAAAAAATTAGGAAGGAAGGAGTGTTTTTTTTTTAATTTAATATTACAAAATGCTCTCCATGGCCAAGACATTTTACAGTCTAACACGAATGACAAAATAGACTTAGAGTTAGAATACCAAGATTGAGAGTTGTATCAATGGACAGCTTTAAGTATAAAGGCTCTACCCAAAAGGCAATAGGACTATTGAAGCATTTATAAGTGTTTCAATAAATGTGCTTTTTTTTTTTTAACCAAATGAGTTTCTTGATGGAATCTGTATGGCATCTTCTTCTTTTTTTTTTAATCAATTTTTTTTAAAGAGAGAGAGGAGAGAGAGAGAGAGAGAGAGAGAGAGAGAGAGAGAGAGAGAGAGAGAGAGAATTTTTTATATTTATTTTTCAGTTTTTGGTGGACACAACATCTTATTTTATTTTTATGTTGTGCTGAGGATTGAACTCAGTGCCCTGTGCATGCCAGGAGAGCGCGTTACTGCTTGAGCCACATTTCCAGCCCGTGTATGGCATCTTCTTAAAGCACAAAAAATCCAAAGTACAAAGTCTTCAGCAAATGACTCCACCTTGCATTTAAAACCTATGCATTGGATTTTCTGTCTGCAATGTGATAGACGGAAAGCTTGGTGGTGATTGTGGGAGGTGGCGAGTGAGCTCAGCTGACTGGTCACGCGTGGACACCATGTTTGGTTTCCTAGATGCCAGTAAGATTGCACATGTCTGTGGTGAGTGTTTAAAATTCAATGCTTGAAATACGATGGTTTTTTGATAGCAGCTGAGGAGGGTCTTCACTCAAGGCTCTAGAGCATGTGCCATTTGCTTGCTCAAAAGCAGTAACTGGCAAAATTATTTTGTGTTAAGTGAGAAAACACAAAGGTTTTCCTCTGCCTCTCTGGTTTGAGGAAATATCACTCAGGACAGAAGAGCAAATCTGCGCTGCTATTTTACAAGCTCATTACTCAGGTTAGAAAAGATCCCTGCAGGCTGTATGCAAATCAGCCAGCACCAGGGTCCCCTCAGCCTCAGCTCACACTAGGTGGAGAAATGCTGCCGACATATTCCTTCTGTCAATTTTATAAATGGGAGAAAGGGATGCTGGAACGCTCATAGCACATTTCCAACCTCTGCCCTCAATGATTTGGCCCCACAGCCAAACAACCCCCCAGATAAAAGCCTGCCATCATGGGAGCCCCGTTAAAAGAGCAATCTGTTTCTGATTCAACACTCCAACCAGTTTTGTTAACTTCTGTGGTTCTTGAGAATATATGCTTCAGAGCCACAGTAATAAATAAAATTCAAGATGTCTTATTTTATTATTATGGATACAGGGATCCTTAAGGGAGCAGGGAGACTTCAATTAAAGAAGGCCTGCTTTAGATCATGTGCAATGGAGGATATATCAGAATTATTTGGAAAGAAAGCACTTTATTAAGGTCTTTAATCTTTTGAACACTATTGGAAGATAGTTAAGAGGAAAACTACAAAGAAACTTAGAGATCACATCTTGATTCTCTGGTTTTCTAATATACTGTCATTTCAGCTCATTCATTTAATAAATATTTATTAAATTACTCTTTCATACCAGGTATCATTCTATGTGTTGGGGACCCAGGAATGAGCCAGATACAAAATTTCCCTGCCCTGAAGGTATATATTCTTGTATGTTAGAAAGATAGAGAATAGAGAATAACTCAATGTATGTTGGATAGGAGATAACATGTTAGGTAAGAGACCCTGTTCATTCCATCTTGTCTAGAACTAGGGCTTTGGCAGATTTAGGGTTCAAGAGAGTAGCCGCTTAACCAGAAAAGAAATCAAAAGTTTTGAAAGGATTTTGACAGTTAAAAACAAGGCAATATCAGTGCTTAAAAGGTTAAGTTTCAGTTTTCTGAAAAATTTACCCATGTGGACTAACTCATGTTCAGAATAAGGTAAATGTAACTTTGTTAGAATTAGTTTATATTAAACCAGAGCCTAGTTTTTTTTTTGGTGGGGGGGGAGGATAGAGGGAAACATACCTATATAATTAACTTGAATGTATTTTGTTATTTAGTACTTATTGAGTACTTTTTATATACTAGGTAGTAATAAACTACATTTAAGTCAATTATGTAGGTTTGTTTCTCTTCAGTCATGGGAGATGTTTGTCTTCCTTCTACTTTTTTATTTTTCTATAATAAACAAGCATTATTTTATTACAAGAAAAAAGATTTTTAAAATTTTCTATATTTTTAAAGAGCTTGTATATACAAAAATGGTATGTGTGCTTAACATATATGCTCATATGTGTTTAACATGCATTAACTCATTTTTTCCTTAAAATGTCCTCACAAAGTGCATTATATCATCCACAAATTTTACCAGTGAGGAAACAGGCTTAGAGTTGTTAATAACTTGACTGACCCAAAACTCTGCCTCCCGAGAATGTGTACTCAACCTATGTCCCATGCTATGGTATTACATTTCTAATCTGTTAGTTGATTTTAGAATCCAAACTAGCAGTAACTATACTTTACAGGCATAAACCAAAGACTGGCATTTTGGGATTGATAACTGAATGAACACATATATTTTTATATTGAGGGGGTAACCTGTTTTGAGTTTAAACTGAACTTGCTACCTTGGGATAGCATTTTATAAGAACCTGTTTTATTAGATCCCATTTTTTTTATATCTAAGCTCCTTAAAAATATAGTACGTTTTAAAAAATCTTTTTTTTTTTTCTGGTAGTAAAGTAATGCTTGTTTTTTATAGAAAAAAAAAGTCGAAAGAAGATAAACATCCCCCATGAATGAAACAATTAAGTACCTGTTAGGTTATTTTCCTGTGGCTATAGTTTTGTACTACTTTTACATATGTAATATGTTTAGCTGTGATATTCAATTAACACTGTAATGTATAATTTCATTCTCTTTATCATTATTTCTAATATTGTATAACAATGAAGCTTTTGGTTTTCAAACAAATGTGAAACATTAGTAATTTTTGTTGTTTTTATCTAGAAGGATTTAGGAGTGGTCATTAGGAAGTGATAAGTATGGAGACTGTTCCCAGCATGTGCTGGAAGATCAGTGATTCATTCCAACATGTATGTGCACATATGGCTATCTTTTGAAAATAAATTTCTTTTCCTTTGGTACGTTGATAACTGAATGAGCATATATATTTTTATATTGAGGGGGAAATCTCAATATAAAAATATATATGCTAAAAGGTCAATTATTAATTCCCCCATCCCCCATTGACCTGTTTTCTTTCTTAGCTCTGGTAAAGAGTTAAATTTTTCTGTATTTTTTTTTCAAATGTGAAAAAAGGGTAAAAAGACATTGTGTCATTCAGGAAACTTTAGTTAATTGATTTCATATTTTGTTTTTGCAATAGCCTTGTTCTTACCCACATTTTGGTTTTTTTCCTCTTTAAAAAGCATATATACAGCATTGTGTGGGTTAGTTACTGAGTGCTTACTAGTTTCACAATGACAGTCCTGTGTTAAGATGTCCCTTGGCCCAGGAATTAATAACTGATGACAGTTTGTCTATTTGTTAGCCTCTGTTTTTTGCTGTATGTAGTAGGATGGAGATTTTAGAAAAGTCATCGGGGGAAACTCTGGATGGGGTTTTCCTTGTGTTTGAGTTGATTGAGGACAGCCCACTATTGAAGGTAGGGAATTTGTCAAACAAATCATGAATGCCCCCATGGTTGCTGGGGCAATGGGTTGTAATCCATGTTTGTGGTTTGTTTCTTCCAGTCCTCAGGCCCTACTGGGCATGGAGAAGAGATGGACATCTATCTTGTGTGTATTTCTAAGACTGACCCAGTTTCTTCCCACTGTTCTCCCTGTGTGTTAGCAGGTGTGAGATGGGCCTAGTTAGAATTCCAGCGTACTTGGCCAGCTACCCAGACCTTTTCCCAGCAGCATCATTGGCTCTGATCACATTGTCTCCCTTCTGTGTATTTTTCTGGACTCATTAAACCTACACTGAGGCCTGTCCTTGGAGCTAGGGAACATTGTCTTCCTGAATGTGAGTACGCTGGTGATCCCTGATGGAGAGAAGTGTTTGTTTTCAAGGTAGAGTTTCTTAATAGATGTAGCAAGAATTGAACAGCACTTATGACTCAAATTATCTATTTAAATGTTTTCATATAACCAAAGATACCGATTCATGGGAAAGAAGACTTTTAATTATGAAACCAGCATTTTATCATAAGTATGCTACCAGAGATATTTATGTAACTTACTGTTATAATTTCCTACTGTGTCCCTTTTCAAAAAATGTAACCCCTACACATCTTTAAATGCTCCTGTTTGGATACTAATATACTAATGAAGTTAAGATCAGCACTCACTTTTCTAGCTAACTGATGAAGGGAGAATTTCCTATTAAGACTAATGATATGATCACGAAGTTGTTTGAATTTCTTGGCAGCTACAATTTAACCAGGTAAATTTAAAATAATGGGACTGTGTTGTAACCAGGAGGATTAAAACAGTTGGTGGGGGTGGCATGTTTTTCCAGGGCACTGAGGGGCCCTTTAATTCTAAATAATGAGTCCTGGCTACATTGTCTTGAGGTTCACTAAAATAACCAATTTATCATACAAACAAGTACCCACCTAGAGGATATTTTTCTCTTCTCTCCCATTGGAAAGCCTCAGAAGTAGCCAGTAAGACATGGGCTCACTAGGTTTTCATGTCTGTTTAGTCCTTAAAAAAAGAAAAATAATGGTGTGGGTATTTTTGCTAATTAAATGCTAGCAGATACAGAGCTTACTGTGTAAGCACTGTTCTAAGTGTGTCACATATCTTAATTTATTAAATGATCATAAATCTTGTGTGGCGTGAGTATAATTATCTCCATCTTATAGCTGAGTAAACTGAGACAGAAAGGTTAAATAACTTACCCTTGAGCACACAGCAAATAAATGAGGGGGATGGTATCCAAATTTTCAAACCCAGGTATTCTTTGCTGGACAGGATTTGCTATCCACACTCCTGCCTTCCTATGGCATGATCAACCACTGCTGTGATAGTGGGTTTCCATGAAGAATATAAAACAAAGATCCCACTGTGGCTTGTGCTGTCATTCATTAAGATGTTAAATATTTCTTCCTCTTATCCCTTCATTTATTTATTTATTTTCTCTAGTGGATAGATTGGGAGGAAGGAAGAGAGGAAGAGAAATTCAAAGACATTACAAATGCATTCTACTTAATCTGAAATATTTCGATGCTTCTGGAAAAGTGAGATGATTTAATTTCATATATAATTGCATGAGGAATTATAAATTATGTTTTCTAAAATACCTATGACACTAAACCACAAAATGAACAGATAAAACTGATTTGTTCTCTGACAAATCAAGATATATGGCTGTGTTTTCATTACAAGTGCCGTTTGTGGGGATGAAGCAGCTGAGTCTGTTACAATATGACACAAACCGTTTCCAGGCGGCGCTGCTTTTGCATGGACATCCTGGGGTGATTTATAACCTAGGCTAAAATTTTTTTAAAATACACTGTCAAGCAAAACCAGGTTGAACTTCTAGAGTCCTGGCATGCAGATACATCTTTCTAATTGACCTTCATTAGCATCAACCTACTTCTCAGACATTGTTTTATTCTGTGGGGTGAATGGGCCATTTTTAGGGCTTTGAGGGTGTTGTTTGGAAAAGCATCTCTTAGTGATTTTGATCAATTTCTGGAACGTATGTGTTCGTTTTTTTCTGGAGGGTCATACCTTCCTAGTAAGACTGAGTAAGAATCCTTTTTCTTTCTGCTGGACTAAAAAACAGCATGTGTTCCAGGTCTCTGTGGTGGTAGAAGGTGAAAACTCAAATTTTAGATCTTGCAAGTTGAAGCACTTCTCAAAGGACTTGTGTCCCCAAGCTGCCACAGTCATTTGTTTATCCTGAATTTTAAAAGGGCTTTGAGATGTGTGGAACCAAAATAGTTCTGTGTGTACTACTAATGATTTCGGGGAAACTGGAGCCCGTCTCCTTCGGGAGAGTGTTGATGCATGGGTTTCTGTATGTGGTGCTTGATCAGGCATTGGTTTTGCTGTGCAGCAACGGGATGTTCTCTGAACCCCCCACTTGTTCATCTGGTCCCCTAGATGATCCATGACATTTGATTTGTGATGAGTGGGTGGGAGTAGGAGCCGAGACCAGATCTTTGGGTCAAAGAGTTATAAAAGGAACTCCCCACTGCAGATCTTTGTCTATTTTGCATCAAATTCCAGTGTAATGAATTCAGAGACAGAGGTCATCATTCAGCATGACGGGGACTTGGATTAGATGCTTCAGGTCGTGTTTTCTTTTTAGATACATTTTTTCTATTATGTGTTACAAAAAGTTGGCTGAAAGTGGCTGTCCAATTTAAATGTTAGGATTTATTAAACAACTCAGACAACCAAGTAGTGTTGTAGAAAATTGTAGAAGTAAACTAGGTTAAGATTTGAAAGTAAAGGTTGCTAATGAAATTTCACCATTGTGTGTTGGTTTAAAAAGAAAAAACAACAATAACAACTAAATTTATTTTTTTTTCAACAACTAAATTTCTAATACAGTGAATATAAGTTTTAAAAAGCAAACTGGTTTGCTAGTTGCTTTCTCCTAAGGAATTGCTAAGCGCTGTTCCTGATGAACAACTATCATGGTAGCTTAGACTGTTCAATAGTAAGATTGTCTGAAAGCGAATGCAGCATGACAGGGCTCAGAGCTCCAGTTCTGTGTATTCTACCCCGGTGCTCCGATTGAGGACAGTGAGGTGGTTAGGTGTGTGGATCCTGGAGACTGATTGGTAGGATTTAAATCTTGGTGCCTTCTTTTCTGGGTTCTGTGACTCTCTTCTCTGGTTTCCATCTCTAGAAAACAGGGGTAGGGATGGTAGTTCCCTCCTCATAGAGTGGTCAAAGAGGGTAAATGCAGCGGTCCATGTGAAGTGCTGTACATCACCCTGGACTCAGGGAAGGACTGGATGATGTCAGCCGCTGTGGGTTACTCTTATCATTACTACTTTACAGTGCAGAGGGCAGATGTCATCTGCTAATTTCTTTTGTTTTTAGTAGCTTCCGTTCATGTGGCTCCTCATTCTGAGATATGGAGCATGAACTTTCAGTATTATTTTCTTCATCTTTTTGGTTTCCTGAAGGGATAGGAAGCATAGACCCTCTTATGTCTTTCAGTTTGACAGTATCCTATTCCGTGGCTCTGTATCAACTTCGGAGAGATGTGTTTTCTTTTTGTGGATCGAGTGTTCTATATACTACATTTTCTCTTCTCTCTGCTTGATGTATTTTATATGGGATGACAGTGCAATGAAGCTTCCTCCCCAAATCATCTGGAAGCTGACCAGAGCAGAGCCACCTGCAATGCTTGCTCATATTGCTTCTTCTCAAGCAGTTCCACTGGTGGGACCGCCTCGAACAAATCCGGGGCTGTGTGGAGCAGAAGGCATGCCCTGAAAAAGAGCCATGTAAATGAGTTCCTCTGGGGACTTGGTGTCGGTAGGTATTTGCATCCTGGAAAATTTGAATGCAATGAGAACTGAACTTGTCACCTTTGAGTCCTGGCTCCTCCTTTTCATTCTTTCTCCTGGAGGATTTTATAGGTGCTAGTTTCATGGTAAATCTTGTTGTTGGGGGGCACTTTTTCCAGAATTAAATGATCATGGCTTAAATTTTTTTTTTAAAAAAAGTTGATATTTTTGGACTAAAGAACCCAACTAAATAAAGATGACTGTAGGCCATGTTAGACTATATGCAGTAACATTATTACATAGGCAATTAGCTTGTAAGCAGAAACTATAAGAAATTAAGTGACAATGAACTCCAAAGTAACAGTTTTAATTTAATTATGATTTATTAACTAACTTTCCTCATCTCTCCAGTCTTCTATTATCATTATTTCCCATCCCTCCCTTAGTATTTAAACTCTATCTCCTTCTATTTTTGAGTAATATTCTATTCTAAATAAAAAATTAAACATAATTTACCTTTGGGGGAAAACAGCATTTGAAGAACTCTCTCCTGCCAACTAGTAGATGTGTGGTCCCACTGTGTTTTGCTGTGTGTTTATTTTAATATTAGAATTACCAACTGAAAGCTAATAATACTCTAAGAAAAAGTATAATTATGAAGGTAAATCTGTATCAAAAATTGCATGGTGTACCTCAAAGTCAAATATAATTATTAGTGGATAGTCTTCTATTTGATAATTATCCATTCATAGAATTGTACATAAAGCAGTGTTTTTAGAATTGTGTATTTTTAAAATGCATTCAGTTTCCCATGAAGTTTAATCCACTAGATCTTAGACAAAATAACCCACTTTGGTATAATAGAGGCACACCTATATAGAAATAACTAAAACACACTAAAATAGAATATAATGTTCCTTCTGCCAAATATTATAATGTGACTTCTGCCAAGTTGTGGTGCACACCCCCTCCTGGGTCCGGTGGGTCTATTTTTACTCTCCTGAGTGCTTGCTCCTGCCCAGGCCTGTGCATTCGACAGCCTCCTCTCTGCCCTGGGGCCTTTTGCAGTGAGGGCTGTTGATGCTGCAGGTCGGTAGGGGGTGTGGGGCAGGGGCAGACCTGCAGAGGAGGACAGCTTGCTGGGCCTGGAGGCTGCCCTCAGAGGGCTTGGGAAGCAGAACCAGCTTCAGGCCAGGAGGGGAAGGACACAATGTAGGTGCCCCAGGTCCAGCTTCTAATCCTGAAGGTTGGCTGACCACAGAGGACCTGCGTGGGAGGTGCTAGAGAGGTGATGGGCTGTGGATCACCCATCGAGCACCTTCTCGCTGGGAGAGTGATCAAACTTCTGATGAATGCGGCGTTTACCTTCCCATCAAGTTAAATCATTCACCTACGGCATTCCAACGCAGTTTAGATGTCCGTACATGTTATTTTCATGTGTGCTCAGTTATTTTTAACCAGCATAAAGTATTGATATTAGATGCCTGTTGCAGCCATACTGTTTTAGATCATATCATACCTGGTAGCTAGTGAATTAAAACAATTATGTATAGTACTTTAAATTATTTCTATGGCTAATGACTGCAACTTTTCTGAGAGATTTATAGTAATATATATGACTTAGTATTTTAATTGATTGTATATTTCTTCACTTTGTTTCATTTACTTTTTTCCCCCCCCTCTGGTCCTATGGGTTGAACCCAGGGCCTGTACATGCTAATGCGCATGTGCTCTACCACTGACCTGCACCCCAGTCCCTATGTTTCAGTTATTTGAAACAGTTATTTGAGACCATGGCTGCTGGGCAAATGGCAGACTCAGAACCATTCTCTTACTGAAGAGAACGCTTTCCTGCGGGGCTCACAGTCATATATAGGAGGCATGCGTTGTCCCCTGTGTTTCTTGCTTCAGCTCCTTTGTGTGTCTCCGGCTTTCTTTCTGAGTGATTTTTTTTTTCTATGTTGTTTAAATCCCTCATCACTGTTGCTCTCCTTTGTAAATCTGTCCCCCTTTTGCCATACCCACTTTTGGAGATCTGAACCCTCGGCTTCCTGAGCATGGCTGGTGAGCCTGCCTTTACTTGATCGGAAGGCAGTGCTGCTTCTCCAGGCCCCTGTCTCTGTACACATGCCAGGGTTGATCCTGCAGGGACAGCGAGCATGCCCATGCCGGGGGTCTCTGTAGCCAGACCTGCTCCTGCTGCAGCCATGTGGCTTTGTTTGTGATCCAGGGAGAGGAAGGACCAGCTACAGGGCTTTCTTAGGCAGAAGACACATGGTGTTTCAAGAGGAAAGTATTTCGCAGACTGGGGCTTGTGACAAGCAGCAGAGGCTGGCGCGGAGTCTTGAGTGAGCGCTTTGACACACCGAGTCACAGCCCATTATCACTTGTGCTGGTGTCAAAACAATACGGCAGGCTGAAGTGGCTCTGCTGCCACACATGCTCCTCCTAAGTCATTAGAGCGCTGGCGTGGACGCTTTCTGGATCAGTCAGAGATGCATTGGGAGGGGGATGTGTCTAGTAATTCAGTTTAAGAAGTGATTATTAATCATCTGTGATTAATTGGAGTTGGGGGAGGGTTCCCATGCAGTATGACAAGGTCCCTGACCTCACCGTGCCTCTGGTCCAGGAGAGCAAGTACAGTGCCTGTCATGAAGGGGCATAGAAGAGGACCGACCGCAGAAGTGCTTTGGGAGTTGGAGAGAGGGCGAGATCTGGTCGGGGGAGGGATCCCGTAAGACCACCGGGGAGGGAGGTGATGTGTAAGTGGGCCTTGACAAGACTGCAGGGTTTTGAGGTGAGCCAGTCGGCAGGGGGTTCTGTTTTGCTGCTGTGCAGGGTGTTTGGGAGGTATGCGACTCAAGAATCCATTGTAAAGAATATTGGGTGCCAAGCTGAAGAGTTCATGTTTTTTTTAGTGCTCTCCTGCTTGAGACCACTACTGAAAAGTTTTGAGTCAGTGAATTGACATGTTAGGAATATGTCAGTCCTTATTAAGATATTAGCTTGGGCATTTAGCTAAGGTTTTAAGTAGCAGAAACCACAACCATGGCATAACCAAATAGTAATTTTATTTATCTCAGGCAGGTGTCCAGACTAATAGCATCTCCACAGCACCACCAGGGACCACACCCCCACCCTCCACCCTGCTTTCTTCCTCAATTCTCTTCTTATGGTTGCAAAACGGCTGCTGTATCTCCAGACATCCAGTTCAGATTCCAAGCAGAAAGAAACTGGGGAAAGAGGGACAAAAGGCCAAATACTCTCCTCAGAAGACTCTGCCTTTATGATTCTGGAGGGGGTATCCTTCTCTAGGACTCTGTCATTTATCTTACTGTCAGGCCTCTGGAGCCTTGGGAAATCAAGTTTTCCATTTGACATAATGCTTCTCATAAAAACAAACAAACAGAGATGCTCTAGTAGAAAGGAAGGGAAAGTGGATATTGGTTGGTAAGTAGCAGTGTTGACCACAGGTTTTTTTGGGGGGGGTGAATCTATCGGGAGATCAGGGCAGACAACAGAGGTGCAGAAAGCTGAAGAGTGTCAGCAGAGAGTCCTGATTATATTCAGACAGTTTCAATTTTAGGTTTGTTTCATGAAAGAATATTAGACATCGAGGTAGGAAAACTGGGTTTTACAAAATCTGCCATCATTAGTAAACATGCATGTGTTGAGAGAAACCACTTCTCTGAACCTCAGTTTTCTTATCTGTAAAGTTGAACGCTTCGAAGCCTATAAGCCAAAATCCATAATTCTAGAAAAAGCTGAATGTGCATGTGCTTCTGAATACTATTTTCAGATTAGATACTGAGTCAATTATAAAAATAAGCATGCAGGTTATGAAAATATATCAATTTTTAAAAAATGTTTTCTTCTAATTTGAAGAACCAAAGAACTTCTAAAAATATTTCATGGATTAATTTAAAATGTGTTATTTAAACGACCCTCTAATATTCCTTGGTACCGCCGTTGTATCAACCTTACTTGCATTTATTTACTGTGAGGGCAGAAGGAGATAATCTTTTTTTTTTTAAAAAAATATTTTTAGTTGTAGATGGACCTAATAACTTTATTTTTATTTATGACATGGTGCTGGGGAATGAACGCAGGGCCTCATGTGTGCTAGGCAAACGCTTTACCACTGAGCCACAGCCCCAGCACTGCAGATTCCTTCTTGAGCCTCTTTTCATAGGATTCTTTATAATGTGGCAGTCTACCCCACAGTCTTGGCCTGGTAGATGGCTTCATGTATTCTTTGTGTATTTTTCAGTTGCATCGGGGGCAGCGTCTCCCATAAGAGGTGAAGACACTTGAATTCTGTTTCTCATCTGTGATGTGCCCCCAACTGGACTGGGAAGGTGTTTCTTTCTCCTTCTCCCTGATTCCTCCTCAATCCACTGGGGTAAGGGACTAGCTCACATGTGTCCATGCTGGGTTAATATGAAGGGAGACACAAAGAAATGTAAAAATTTGGCTTCCACCTTTGGAGGAGCAATGACAGAGACAAGGAACAGAGAACAGCACGGAAGACTCAAGGGTGCCCTGTTAAAGCAGCTGCTTTGTGTGCCGCGTGGGTATGCCGCCATGTGAGGGGCTCCTTCCCTGCCCAGGTGTCCTCTCCCCTTGTTCACTCAGGGACCGACTCTCTCACTCTTAGAGATCTTGCTTCATTGCTAGAGTTATCTTGTCTTTTATTTCTCTTTCTCCGCTGACTCTTTTTGTTTGCACGGCAGAAATGCACACTCAAGGCTGCTCCAAACCAAAATAGAAATTCTCAGTATTTATTTCCTGACTCAGGTCACTACTACATTTTCTATCTTCTTGTTGACGTTTTCAAAGTGGGCATCACTCTGTCCATCTGTCTCATTCATCTCAAGTAACTTCCTCACTCCCAGGTCAACAGTGCTTTTCTATTTAACAATGTAGAGGTCCCGCTGTCCGTTCTCCAAATAGTTTTGGTTGCTTTCTCCTGCAGCCTTCATTTCTGTCCTAGTAGGTCACACAGTGGCTTATAGTGAAACTGTTCAGTTATCTCTTTACTGTGAAGACTATAGTCTAGGGACAGTGTCCTGTCCACCCTACAGCTTGCTGTGCAGTCTGTATGACCCTATAACCACTGCACAGTTCTGGTTTGGGGTCACACTGCAGGACTTCTATACGGACCCACCACTAGCTTGTCAGGTGACACTGGATAAGTTGGTTAACCTCTGTGAACTTCATCTTATTTGTAAATAAAAATAGTATCAACCTTTATAACATTGTGGGGGTACGATGCCATCCCAGGAGTATTCTTAGATCGTGCCTTATACCTGGCAGATATTCATATTAAAAAACTATTTGTTGAAAAATATATTAATAAACACAACAGTACTCATTTGTGGAAATACACCTCCCCCTTTTTCCTCTTGTTTAGTGTAAATGTAAGCAAGGAAACTTAAGGGGAGTTGTCACATGAACTTCTGGGTGACACACTGCACTCTCCTCAGCAAGGTTAAGTTTTGAAGAGGCAAGTGAAAATTTTTTAAAAAATTATATTTTTTAGATATAAAGAATAGCATGGAAAGAAATCTTGTCAGGGTGACCAAGGACACCTTCTTAGAGAATCAAAAAGCCATGCATGTAGCAGCAGAGAGAAGATGATTCAATATGATTTGAATTTAGTACATGGTAATATTGCCCAAATGAGATCTTTATCACAAGAAGAAAGAAACTTCTCAGGATTAATATATGTCATTTATTAGCAATTACTATTTGGGCTGATTTAATTAGAAAAAAAAAAAACTAGTCTCCAGGCATCTAAGATCACTAATGGAGCTTTAGAAGTAAGAGGCAAAAAGGACTTTTATGGCTTTAAAAAACCTCTTTATTTTTGTATTTACAAAAGTGAATGTAAATGTTTTACCAGACCATAAGTGTATGTTTTGATCTGCTTTTGCACTTATTAACTGCATAGTTATAGTAGGAAAATTCATCATAGGTTTTAACACTTTATTTTATGATGGCCTTATGATGTCATTCCTGTGTAGTACATTGCATTAAAAAATAGTGGCCACCCTGAGCAGATGGTTAAAATAATGGAGCATTCATTCTTCTTGAACTGCAGCCTAAAATATCCCATAGTTAAAGTTACAGTAACATGCTCTGGGCAGGCAATTTTTCAGGGTTATAATCTCACCTGGGGATTGGAGATTGGTAAAGATGATAATTTCCAGCATTCTTGGTCCAGTTTTTTGGGAAGAAGCGGAGCTGACAGCTGATACTGAAAAATACCGAGTCCTGATAAATGAGTCATTAATACAGTCCTGTTCTAATTGTGTGACGTTACCTGCACTGAGGGATAGGTAGTCAGGAATATCTGTTGGTTGAACTCAAAGACCACAAAAAGACTCCACCCCAGGAACCATGATTTGTTTTACAATGTGGTCACACATTTCAGCGCAGTGGATCCTCGCTGCTGCCTCAAGTATCATTAAAGTAATCTCTGAGCCTGGGATTAGATTTGTCTGACCAAATATCTTTTCAGGCCAGAGTTCAGGGAGTCCTGGTTAACTTTCTGGGCATGGGGGCCAGCAGGACAACTGATCATGATACTTTTTTAAACAAAGCTTTCATTCTATAGTGCCTTTTAAATCCTTCAAATAGCCTTAACTGCTGAGCTAACACACATAGAGAAAGGCGGTTTGTAATCTATGCAATAGTCTGTTTGCAGCAGTTATTAATGCCTCTGGCCTATAGAGTGTGTGCAAACCCAAAGGAAAAAACAGCCAGTAAAAGTGGAGGCAGGGTAGAGAGAGAGGGGACCCATGTCGACAAACCTCCACCCTCCCTCATTCCTGCAGACTTATAATTAAACCCAGACTTAGCAGCAGTATCATTACATTGTGAAGATGAGCTAGAAACTCTTTTGAAGCTACATTTCTTAACATTACCCCCTGCCGTAGAAAGGACATTCGCACCGTGACCAATCTTTAAAAAACAGAACAAGGCTAAGCAGTGTGTGCACATTTCCAGCAAAGATTCCTCCTTCAGAAAAACTTGACGTTCATTGCAGGTGGTGTTGTGACACCGTGGTATAGAAAAATCTTGTCTCGATTGAAAATATAAAGCAGGCAAAGTTTAGAGCACAGATTAATTTAGCCGTGATAAATGTGTTAATTCACCACTTTGTCCGTGGAAAAAAGCTGTTCCTCAGGGACATGGTATTCACTATGCAACGTCTTATAGCCAGATATTGCTCTGGAAAATGTTGGAAGTTTACACATGATCCAAATTCAGCTTCCTAACTATTTTTTTTTAAAAAATTCCTGTTTTATACAAATTAATGGACTACAAATGCCCTTCCCTCCAGTGAAATATGGTTTACCATTAAAATAACATAGCTGGGAGTATATAAAACTGGCTGTGAAAAAAAATGGAATGGGCTATTGGGATTATGGCTGAATCATAAAACACAATTAAAGATCATCTTCTTTCCCCTGTCATATTCAGGGATCTCCTTCATTCAGGAATCTCCTCCTTAACTTTCCTGGTGGAGCTGAATCCAGCCTTAGATTTGGCTATATTCAGGGATGAGGGGCTCACTTCCTTTATGAAGTTGTCATCATTTGCTCTAGTTTTACCATCTCCGGGGATGGTAAAAGGAATGGTCATTGAAATCTATTATTACTTATTCATTTTCTTCAACTTAGATATTTGGAAAGTCAGATCACATCCTCCCTTCTGTACGCTGAACAGCTTCAGGGTTCTCCACATACGTTTATTCTCGTTTCTGCCCTTTCATGCTCTGTATCACCCTTGTATTGTTTGCTACCCGTTTGTCTGTGGCTGGTCCCTTTATTACCTTAGGTGTGATCTGTGCTTCCAAAAATGCACTGATTCATTTTTTAGCACATGTTCACAATAGCAGCTCACATGAAGTCACCTGAAATGAGTCAACTTTCATTTATTTTTGTTTATTTGCTTTTTTTTTGCATGAATTTATTCAAAGTCAAAAATTACATACGCAATGTTACAACATTCCAAACATCTTAAACTCTCTCATCTCCTTAACTTTGCTTATACTCACTGGAATGGTCTTTTACTTTCTCCATTGAACAAATCAGATTCATTCTTCCAGGGACACCTTAATTGTCACTTTCTTTTTGGTTTTCTTGATCTCTCTAACAGAAAAACAAAACAAACAAACAAAAAACAATGCTTATCTTTCTGTGTCCAGTACTCTGAGTGTTTGGTCATTCTTTTGTATTTCATGATAGTATCCCGGTTATTTGCTTATGCATCTACCTCATCGACTCAAGATGTTAGGGATATTGTAACATTACATTGTGCCATATCTACTGAGAATTTAATATAGACAGTTCTCTCTCTTGTACTTTATAATTTAAGTATCTTTTCATTGGTAACTGAAATAAACAAAAAAATAAAACTAAAAAATAACTTTAAGTCAGGTATTTTAAAACCCACTTTGTCAATACAGAAACCGAGGCCGAGAGCACAGTTGCCAGTTTACACAAGCAGTAAGCAGTGAAGTAGGGGTGTAAACTTGTCTTTCTCACTGTAGATATTGCTCCCAGACAGAATACTTTGTTTCTTTCCCATACATATCAATTCCCTTAGGTCTACGTTAATTCTGAGCAGGACCTAACCAGATCCACTTTTGCTGCCATAACCCTAACTAGGATGTTATAGGTATGTGACAGCTTTTTGTGATCTTAATGATTTTCTAGACACTTAGGTCATTGTCATCTAATCTATTAGATACAGAAGTTTTGGAAATTTCATCCCAATGCTCTTTATTTTTTCTAACTCTTGATTTTGTTTATGATGGAGGTTTTTAAAACAGGTATATATTTTTATTGTTGCATTTTAATTATACCTAATAGTGAGATGTTATGTTCTTGTATATTCACCCAGTGCAATAATATATTTTGGTCAGTTTCACTTCCTAAAAAAAAAAATTCACATATGCATATAGATAGATGTATGCCTGCATCAAATGTTTTAGTCCATTGAGATAATTTTAAATCTAAATTATGTTATCAACTATGCTGGCTCTGTGAAAACTACAAATTTTATAAACATCTTTGTTGGAATTGTTTGTAAAACATTGAAGGCAAGCCTGAGGACAAAAATGCTGGGTCATACCCTGATGACCACCCTTCAAACTGACAGTGAAGTTTGATGATAGGATTTCAGTGAGTCACAAAGTACCTAACTACACTGTCGAGACCACTAAGTTTTCATGAAAGGCGCTCTCAAATATTTCTGTCTTTCCTGTAACCCTCGTAATATGACATGATTGTGGTTTGGCCTTAGACTTGTAGACTGAACTTTTTTTTTTTTTTTTAAATTCTGAACTTTGAATTAAAATTTGACCTGCTTGGGGATTTTTCCGTTTCTTCTTATTATTATTTTTTAAAAGAATTTCCATCAGCCATCACTTCTATAAATTGTTCAGTACCCTGAGATGTGGATTGGTGGGCAGGGAGGCTTATACTTGCTTATATATTTCTTCTTCTTCTTGAACTAGCTTTCAGGGCTTCCTTAGCCATTGTTCTAGTATTTCCAATTTGAACCTTCTTTTCCTCCAGCAGATAAAAGGGAAATAGGTAGGCAATTGGGTTTGCCTCCAGTTTCTTCATCTTTTCTATCATGACCTCATCTCCCACAAGCAGTTGTCCTGCCTTTTTCTAGAGCATCATTAACCCCTGACTTCACTTGAGAACTTGGTTAGCTAGTTTCATGTGTCTCAGGCCTTCCTGGCCCGTGAGCTCTTTGGTAAGATTGAAAAGCTTCATAAGCAGCCACAGAAGGCTGTTAAGCGCAGTGTTCAAATGCTGGCCTCACTGCCTGCTAGGTGGGCACCTGATCTTAGGGAGGTTGCCTTCCTTTTCTGTACTTATGTGAAATGGGGTGAGAACCATGCCTATTTTAGGGCTATGTAAGGATTACCTTTGTTTTAGTGACAGTAAGTGACATTGTGTTCAGTAAGTGTAACCCTACCATGTCCACTCAGCTTCATTCACATAATTGTGATCTTACAGTTATTCTCCCAGCCTCATGAATTTTTAAAACCATCTTCCCTGAAAGAAGTCCATCTGAGGAATCACACCTGGCCTCTTTCAGCTTTTTGATGTCAGTTTTCCTAGACTATAGGATACGTCTCTCCTCTAAGAATATCACTGTCATAACCAGGAAAAGTTGGCTTTTTGTACTTCTATGACCCATGGCTTCATATCTCTCAAAAGTCTATTCTTCTGACTTAAGCCCAACATAGTTCCCCTAAATGAAGTTATTCATCATGCCTTCCACAATGATACTGTAAGCCAGAAAACAGTGTGGGGCAGCTTCAGCTCCTGGGGTACTAAACTGCTGGAATGCTCTAGAAACCTCTGCTCACTCTCTCCAGGAGGTAGATTCTCAGCCGAAGATTTTGCTTGTTTCCCTGGGTTTTCTCACGAAGGACTGTACATTTCCCACATATAGGGCTACTTCTTCTTCTTCTTATTTATATATAGGGCTTGGAATTTAATGGATGTAGGAAAAATTAAATGAGAATTGTGGGAACATAATCATGAGACCATAGAATTTCATTGTGTTTACATTTTAACTTTCTACCTTGCTAGGTGTGGTTAATTGTAAAGACTCGTGGTTTTTTTTTTTAATCTGCAGTGTGCAGAAAATAATAATAGTACTTACTTTGGACCACACCATATTCATAAAATTAGGCATTCCTAAATTTTTGGAATTTCTAAATAAGAATAGATGTGAGAGAATTTGGCCCTGAGAGCTTTTTTTTTTTCTTTCTTCCCTTTTCCTTTTTAAGAATATATATCCAGAAATAAGCATGTGGAGTTTGATTTCTTTACCATGAATAATTGTACTAAAATATTTCTAGGACATGTTCTAAATTTGCAGTTACATGTGTGAAGGTTCAGAGAACACTTTTGAGGAAACTGTTTTCCTTTTTCTCGAAACACGAAGAAAAAACGTAATAGTGTGGAGTACTTTCCCCATCCCCCCAATACGTGGCTCCCTTCAACACACCAGTCATCTGCGTTTTCCTTCAGGCCTTTCTGCACTTCCCTCAGGGGGCCACTGCCTATTCTTCTATTTTCCTAGGTCACCACCTAGGCTGTGGGGTGCTTCTTTAAGTCTATTCCTGATCCACAGGGATTTGGTGAATTGGGTGTTACATGCAGACCCTGCAGTCTCCACTTTCACAGGTTTCTTGTATGAGGGGAAGGAGATCACCTCCCCAAGGTTGAGAACCCTGCTGCAGTCCACTGCCCTTGGCTTCTGTTATGTCTGATAAAACTGATATTATGCAGTCCTCCTGCTGAAGTGTTTTGTTGTTGAAGAACCGGCTGCCTGCCTGCCGGTGGGCCAGAACAGATTGTCACCATGTAAATGCGGAGTCAAGGGACATAATTTTACGGGCTCACACCTATCTCTCAGCCAAAGACATTTCAGGTTAGTTGTTTGCCTGCATTGGTAAAGGAATATAGTCTCATTTGAACTGGGACAACCCTAGTTCTGGGTACATTCTGTGGTATTATATTTGCCAACTCACATTCAGCCCATGCATTTGTAATTACTCAACTGTTTCCATGCATTGAGTCATGGCAGAAAAGCCTCTTCTTTGTAGAACCTCATTAAGATTTCAGCTGCTAACAGATTTTATTTTACAGTTCCAGCTTTCATGATATTAAGATATGGAGATTTGGGCTTCTGGGAGGGGTTATTTACAAGTTTAGAGCTCTCCGCTGTGGGAACATCACAGTTTTTTTAAGGGCATAACCAGAAAGGAGAGAGGGGAAAAAAGGGTAGTTCAATAATGTAATCGATGTGATATCATATTTTAAAGGGAAAATAAAGAATGCCAAATTAGTTTAAAAAAATTATTACTTGTTTGGGGATTTGTGTGATTTTATTTAAAACAGCAGTTAAAGTGATGTTTTTATAAATGTTATTTTGGGTGGTTAAAAAGACACATAGCATTAAAGCAGTATGCACAGTGCTCATACTTTTAAAATGAATATACTTTCTTTATGCTAAGTATATATTGTAAATGAATAATCTCTGATTTAAATGATATATTTTCCTTTAGTGGTTGCACCCTAAATTATACTGTGTCGTTTTATATCTTGTATTGCTCTCTTCCCTGTGGTATTTTAAAACTTTTTTCTAAATAATGTATATTATTTTAATTAAGGTAAGTAACCATTAACTGAGAGTTATTGGTTCTGTCAATTCGAGGTGCCACTTACATTTTGTCTTCTCACTGTTAACATAATAATTGTTTCTTGGGTAGTCTACCAAGGGAACCTGATTGGGCCACACCAAGGACACCAGGTCTGTGTCAGGAGCCAGGGGTGCAAGCCTGCGTGCAAGGTGGTCCTTTCTTATTTCCTCCTTTGCCTTGGTTTTGCCCTGGTTCTTTCACCTGGGTCCCTGGCTGCCTTCCCCTTTGCAGTCATCTCGTGTGCTTGGGCCGGCAAATGCCTTCCTCCTCTGGCACAGCTTGAGTGTGCAGTGTTCAGAGGCATCTCATTCCCACACCTTCCTCCACATCCTGGAGGGTCCTTGGACCTTTTCTTGTTCTTTTGTTCCTCCTGCCTTTGCCTTTCCTGCTTTTTGTCCAGCTGTGTGGTAATAAGCCCCTTGTTGACAGAGTGTCTTCTGATTCTGTGTCCCTCTGACATTTGGGATCCTGCCCTGAGCACAGGAGCCACCATGTAGATAGATGTTTGCTGAATACATGGTGATTAATAAGAAGACTTAATTTCTGCTAACGTGAGATCCAGTTAATTTAATTTGTCGGTATTCCTATTCAGTCACTTTGAATATCAAATCTTTCTTGTTATCCTGTTAGGCAGCATTATAACTATTCATATTTCTAGTTAAAGGTTTCTAAACTGGAGGGGTTCTCATCTGAAAATAGTCGAGAATTTATAAAAGAACTGAGATTTCTGAATGTAAAGAGTTTTCTTTTTGTGTGTAGGTTGCTTTGCCTTATTTACAAGGGAAGTATAGCAGTTTGACAGTAATACACATGCACCCATTGTAAAAAATTTCTACATTGCAAAACAGTGTGAAGGATAGCATAAAGTTTCCCCTTGATCCAAGAAATTTTTCATCTTAAATTTTTTTTTTTTTTTTTTTTAGAGAATTTTTAATTTTTACTTCTTAGTTCTCGGCGGACACAACATCTTTGTTGGTATGTGGTGCTGAGGATCGAACCCGGGCCGCACGCATGCCAGGCGAGCGCGCTACCGCTGAGCCACATCCCCAGCCCATCTTAAAATTTTTGATAAAATTAAAATCTTCTCTGTAATGCTCAGTCTCTTTTTCCTTCCCTCTTCATAGGTAATAGACTATCGGTATATCTCATTTTTTCACTTAATATGATAAGCAATTTTCACAGCATATATTTATTTTTGGAGGGGTTACCAGGAATTGAACCCAGGGGCATCAGCCCTATTTCGTACTTTATTTAGAGACAGAGTCTCACTGAGTACCTTAGCGCCTCACTTTTACCAAGGATGGCTTTGGACTCCTCCTGCCTCAGCCTCCTGAGCCACTGGTGTTACAGGTGTGTGCCACTGTGCCTGACATTTTTAATAACTTCTTAATGGTTGATGGTGTGAGTCTGCCATGATTGACTTAACTATCACATTTGTTTTAGACATTTAGATTATTTAGACTTTTTAATTTTTACCAATAAGTCTTTAATAAACATTTTTTTTATACTTGGGTGCCATTCTGTTTTTGATTAATTAACTAGGTAATGGACAACAATTTAAAACGTCTGGATTCTTTTCCAAGCTGACACTCATGATTGATTTTCATTGACATTTAAGGGATGTCACATTGTCAAGTTTCAGATTTTAAGTATAATTTATAGTTTTCTTGTAATTACAGTTAACCCAGAGTTAGAAAATACCTGTTTCATTAGAATTTGAGCTGGTGAAGAGCTTTATTGTCCTGGTTGAAAGGTCAAACTAAGGAATCTATAAAGTATCCTTGAAATCCCAAGACTGTTATATCTGAGATATAATTGTCGTTTAAAATTCATACTATTAATTGATGTCCTTAAATATTCTAGAGTTTGTCATGCTTGCAAAAGAATGTAAGTAATACATACGTTTAATGTTACAGAACAGATAATAAAACAAGCATTCTCATACATACTATTCTGCTTAGGAAATGGACATTCCCAGGTCCTTTGAAACTCCTTCATGTTAACTGATGTAATTGATTTTTATTGATATAATTAATTTTCTAAGCCAAAGAGTCAGTGATCAGGGGTCAGATTTGGATGTGTCTGATTTTTTTCTATCTCCACTGCATCTTCCCGTCCCAGTCTCCAGTCCCTTCTCACCCTACTGCAGTGGCCTCCTAACTGGCATCTCTGTCTTCAGGCCCATCCACTTCAGCCCTGACTCCACCAGCAGCCTGAGCCATGGCTTGAGCACAGAGTCTGAATAATACCGTTTGAGCCGCCTGAAACCCTCTTCGGGTGTTCTGTTTAATTCAGAGTAAAATCCACATACTTGCCCTGACCTGCAAAGCTCTTTCTGCTCTGTTCTGGTCTCTGTCTCACCACTTCCTCCCCCATTCCTGCTCCCAGCCTCTGGCTGCTCTCCTCCCAGGCTTGACCTGTCTCTTAGCCTTCCCACCAGAGATTCTTTTCTGTACCTTGCTCAGCATCCTCTTTTCACCACTCTTTGCAAGGCAGGCTCCTTTTTATCCCTTGGGCTATTTTCCCTGATTACCTGATTATTCTTTCTCATAGCATCCTATTATTTTTGTTCTTGGCACTTGCTAAATTTTTAATTATGTATTTGCTTGTTAGTTAGCCCTAGTAGACTCTGAGTTTTACAAGTGTAGGTACCTTGTCTATCTCATTCACCATCCTGTCCTTCTAGTACCTGAGTAAACACTTTATAAATATTAAAATACCTGAATGAGAAAGTTTAGTGGTGCATTTGGAAGAAAATATTTACTAATATTGATCAGATTTTTACGTTCAAGAGAATATTTTGTATTTTGGTCCAACAACATACAGTGAATCAGGACTATATCCCTGGACCTCCTTTTGCCTCCCATTACATATAGCTTTTAACTCTTACTGACCCATTTATTAAATCTAACTGATTTGGTTAAAATACTCATTTAGAGACTTATCTTCATCCCAGGTGCTTTTCTCAGATATTTACGGTAGAAAGAATTAGGCAAAATAATATAGTGAAAGGGATCTTGATGTAGTGGAAAGAATGTGGGCTTAGAGTCATAAAAACCTGAATTTAAATAGTAGTTGTGGTGCTTGTTAGCTGTGTGATCTTGAGAAATTGCTTTATGTTTTTTGTCCCCTGAAGTTCTCATCTGCAAAATATGATAAAACCTACCTCACTGACTCGTTGTAAAGGTTAAGGAAGAAAGTATATGCCAAATTCTAGCAGGGTACTTGCCACAAATAATCACTTTCGTATTATTATTCTTACTACGAGCTACATTCCTATAGAAATTTGCTCCACTTTTTTCTCCTGTTTCTTCCTTTGTACTATGAAGATAGCTCGCTCTTTACAGGAATAATTTGAGGATTAAATGGCATATTATGAAAGTGTATCAATGCCCAGCACTCAGAGCAACTATACCTGCCTCATAGTTGACCCTTAATAAGTGAATGAAAGTGGTCTAAAAACGATAGCTTGAAAGAATTGGGACCCATTTACTTGGGGGTAGTTTCAAGTCTTTGAGTTACATTTATTCATTCACTGGCTATTTATTGGATGTCTGTTTTACGGAAGTGTTTAGCTCATTATGAAACTACAAGACAGACTGTTTAGTGGGATAAGAAGATTTCACATGAATTGTATAGTAATTTGCCTCATGAATAAATCTAAAGTGTGGTGAGATTAACCCTCCTGGGGGCAATAGAAAAAGTGCTATTCCCTAGGCAGGCATTGTGAAAGTTGGCTCTTAAAATCTGGGCATGTATGTATGTCCTGTAAGGTGCCTTGTTGGGGAAGGCATAGGGTTCTGGAGTAAGGCAAACCTGGGTTTCACGGTCTTCCCTTTAATAACTTCATAAACTAAGGCAAGATATGTATCCTAACCTAAAATGCTGTTACTCATATCTAAGTCATAGGATTTTTGTGAACATTAATACAATGAGAAAGTGGCACATAACAAGAACATATGAATGCTGGGCTTTCGTAACCATTTGGAATTTTGTCCTTTTCTATATACCAGGAAATTATAAAATGAGCTCCACTCACAAGAACCCAAATGTTTGTGTCTTTTCCTGGTCACATATGAATTTTTTTTAAATGTATTTTACTTTCTTAAATCTTTTTTTATTACAAATTTTTATTTGTTCTAATTAGTTATACATGCCAGCAGAATGCATTTTGACATATTGAACACAAATGAAACATAATTTCTCATTCCTTTGGCTATATATGATGCAGAATCACACCAGTCATGTAATCATGCATATACATAGGGTAATAATGTCCGACTCATTCCACCTTCCTTCCCACTCCTACACCCCTCTCTTAAAAGTTCAGAGGTGGGCAATTCATCACCACCTCAATTCAGTTTAATGGGATTTTTTACTTGGTTCTTTAAGAATTCTTCTTACTCTTTGTCAGATAAAATAATGTGCTCCTTCCTGTAGGATTCTCCCCAGGAATTTCATCATTTTAACTCTTTATTATTGTGCTTCCTCATCGTAATGTCCACAGTCATAGAAGCTCACGTTTGGCTAGCTGCTCAGAATTGACAAAGAATTCATGTGATCTCAGTTAAGGCCTTCAGCAACCCTTAGGGATGGGCCCATGGGGTGGTGCTTATGGATGAGGCACTGAGCACCTGTGAGTTGGGTGAGTGGGTCTTCTGATCTCAGCCAACTAGTCTCTCATTATATTGTGGGAAGGAGAAACTTAACTGATTGCTCTGCACTCCCATGTTCCCAGGCAGGCTGGTTCCTTGCCAGGTAGACTAATGAAAGATGGATTAACAAGAAAAAACAAGCAGTGCATCTGTATCTGCCTCTTGTCTGTTGCCTTTAGCCCTAAATAATAGCAAAGTGGCAGGTTTTGGGTTAACATATTTTTCTGCCTTTTTTTGTTTTGACTGTCTTCAGATTCCTTTGTTTCTAACCAAGGTTCCTGGTTTTCGTATTATTACTCTCTCCCTCCCCCGCCTCTCTCTCACCATTTAATCTCTACTACTACAAGCTTGTTCCCAGGCTTAGGTTGTATAGCAGTGTCCTATGGCCCAAGGTCCAAAGCTCTAGAAACCTATCCTTTTGTTGGTATCTCTAAATTGGTGTTTCTCAGTCACTTCTCAGTACTCTATTCTGGATTCTCATTGCCCTCTGCAGCCACATCAAGATCCTTTTGTGCTCTTCAAAGCCACCAGGCATTCTGTTTCATTTCACCATCCTGTCCAGGTAGGGAAAGTACTGTGCAGCTTCTCACCATTTTACTTATGACATCCTTGTGCTCTGTAGCACAGTGCTGAGCACTCTCTTTCTAAAGCAACAGAACCAAAATCCTTCCATGATGGTACTATCTGGGGACTTCATGTCTATGGGAATGCCATTTAAAAAATCTATCTGATACACTTACCTTCACGTGTTGATTCTTTTCCAGATCTTGCATGGCTTGTAGTAGTCATGTTTGTTTTTGTCGAGCTGTTTTCCAGATTCACCCATGCTTGAACTGAATGATTTTGATGATAAATTCCTAGGATATAAAGAAAACTGCCACTTTAAATTGTTCTATGAGCAACAAAAGCCAGAGTTGAGATGATAATGGTGACACTTACTGTTTTTCTCTGTTAGATCATAGGTTTACAATTAATTACTAATCTTGGAATCTCTGGTAGATGCAGCTGTTTCCCAAATTTAGGGTATATTTCCATTTAGCATGTCTTCACAAAATATGAAAACACTAAATTAAAATTAAAATATACGACAGAGGATTGTGAAGATCTGTTACAAGATACAAGGCTTTTTTTTTTTTTTAAAAAAAAACATTGGTGATCACTTCCTACTCTTTTTTCTAGCACCTTTTATTTTGTTATCTTTGTTTTGGTAAATAGCCATTCAGGAAAATGGTTTGTGCAAAGAGAATGAAAATAAAGGCATGAAGGAAAATATATGCACTACCATCTCCTGTCTCTTCCTCTGAGATTTTATGTATGCTCTGCTTCAAAAACCAGTTTAAAAATAAAAAAGATGAGGGCGGTAGCAATCTGCTCCATTTATGCAGATTAGGTATGGCCCTCAGGCACCTGCCAAATTGCTAATATGGCCTTCGGTTGGGCCTGATTAGTGGGAACCCAAATCTTTTTTCTTTAAAACAAAAATGTATTTGCTGGTGATAAGTTAGCAACAGAGGTGATATTTTTACTGAAGACTATGGGTCAGGTGACTGTAAAGCAGTCTCTCAGTGTGTGGATCAGTCACATTAGCCTCAGCACTTACGATTTCCTCCAGTCTTATGTGACTTCTCCCAAGGACATTGGGGTTTCCAGAGACCAATGGGACTGTGACCCCCCACTTTGTGCTGTGGCTACTTTGAGAAGTCATTTGCACTACATTTCAAATGAAAATGTCCATTTTGTAAAACACATCTGTAGGCCTTATGTTTGCAAGAGCAAATATCTTAAATAATCCAGAATTAATGTTTGTAGAAGTATACTCATTCTGAACAGTTGAATTTTTGGATTATGGTAGCAGCCATTTTAAATACCCTTGAGTGAAACATTAATTATCTTCCAGAAAGATAATAGAGACAGCAAATATGGAAATCACAAGCATTTTTTATGACTCTATTAGAGTAGGAATTATGGAAATATGTTGATACTAATGATGGCACTTTGTGGGAAAAGAGTGAAAGGCTTTTATGAATGAAGCCTGGATTGGAAATTCAAACAGATAAAATTAGCACCCTATCTCTAGGTTTGGGTGCATAAAGAGTTAAATAAAGTAGTTCTTTGTCAGTTGTTGAAATCCACCCCATGTTGAAAATTGTTAGATATTTAACATGAGTTGTATCTCCTGTGAAATTGTGCCCCAGATTACTTTTGTCCAGAGATGAACAAGAAGCATTTAAACAGTTGACATTTTACATCATCATAGATTGTCAGAGACAGAAGTAGTGTGCCCCAAATCCAGTATAAAATCCTTCACATAGTTTTGCTTTACATGGAATGGTTTATGGATGGATACAAGATCTATTTATTGGGGGGTGGGGTGGGGGAGGCTGAGGCAGGAGGATTGCAGGCTCCAGGCCAACCTCAGCAACTTAACAAGGCTCTGAACAACCTAGTGAGACCCTGTGTCTGAATATAAAAAAGTGGGCGGGGGGGCTGAGGATGTGACTCAGTGGTTAAGTGCCCTTGCGTTCAATCCCTGTTACCAAAAAATAAGTGAATAAATAACAAAAAAAATTCTGTTTTTCTGAGGGCCTCATTCTTTTTGTTAAAAACATTATCACACAAACCGTCCTAATCCAACATTTTGTGTCATCCAGTAATTTGGTAGCAGGGGCAAAAATTGCAAAGCTTTTTCTATTTCTTTATTTTATTTGGCAAACTACAAATTAAATGCTAAAATTATATGTCACATAGATGAGATTGGGAAGGAATTCTGCAATCATTTTTGAACTCATATCGTTCCTAGAACATATTTATGTTTCAATATTATTATACAAGCATTTTTTTTTTCTTTTGAGCCTCCACTGTGTGTCAGGCACAAGGCTAGGGCTTTCAGATGAATGAAGTAGTCTGGTTGATTTTGACCAGTTTTGAGATGTATCCAAGAGTGTAAGAACCACAAATTGATAAACTTCCATAGGCAATTTAACTTACATAAGTTTAGCTTATTTTGAGTCTTAGTGAAAAGTGTTATATCAGAACTTAAAAACAAATGACTGGCTTTTTGTTTCTGGTGCCAATTATTTAAAAAATTGTGATAGTGGATAAGTTGGCTAACTACTTTCCTCTTGTGTAGCAACATAGCAGTGCCATGATGAGCTTAAAATAAATGCCCCATTTCTTGGTGTATCATTATGAAGTGATTATGATAAAATACTTTTGAACAACTAGAAATGAGTGGAGGCTGCCTTGGGCCCACTGAAGTTTCATCATCATACAAAAGGTTAGATGTGAAAAAAATTCAGGATTCTTTTTCCTTTCCATGAATTAGAGAAGTATATGTTAAAACAGGAGCAAAAGCAAAAAAAATATATATATTTTTATATATAATGTATATATATATGTATATAACACACACACACACACACATATATATATACATATATATATATATCACATATATAAAACAGTTGCACAAAGTGAGATTACATGGATCCTTTTATTTTTCTTTTTGGACTTAGGGATCTGCGTGACTAAATACATTTTTGGGATTTGTGACTTTCATTTCTTTTAGTGGTAGGATGTCAGTGGTGGTTTGCTGTTAACATCAATGTGAAACACCATGCAAGTTATTTTGAGGATGGTTGAATTTTAAAAATATGACTCCATGTGACACATTAGTTCTTAGTCCTCTTTGCAGACCTTTTCCCATATAGAACAGAGTAGAAATCCACAGCATCAGGTCTCATCTAATTCCTTCTCATTTTCCTTGCCAATTTTTATTTTTTAAAGTCTGAATAAAAGTGAGATTTTTTGGGGGGAAGGGACCTGAAACTGAGGAAAATATGCCATGTCCCCCTCAGTGGTGGAGAGGGTGAGATCCCTGTGGTCAGCACCTTCAGCAGTACTTGGTGAGCTCCTGGCCACCCTGGGTTGGGCACAGTGGGCCCTACTCTGGGAATACTCTGGGTACAGGGCAGTACCAAGCATCTGAGTATCTGAGAAAAAACTCAGAAAACAAAAGGTAAGTCTTGACTAACTACGTTTTGAGAGCTTTTGTGTATCAATGGTTTCTGGGGAATTTATTAATATTTATAATTAGATAATATTCAGATTTTGGTTCTTTGTTCCTAATTTTCGGCATCACACTGCTCCCAGAATGAATGAGATTTATTTATGTATGTGGGTTATGTGGGGGGCTTTGTCTACATACCAACTTCTCTAAGGAGAGCAAATTACTTATGTGTGGAGGCCTATACACAATTTATTCCATTTAGTGCTATGCAAATACAAAATAATCTGAGAATATCTTACTTGTCCTAACAGTTGTGTTATTGGCACAGCATAATGGATCCCCTGGGAAAGTCACTCTGGGCTAATAATTTTAAGCTAAAGATCCAGTGCACACAATCATATTTATTTAGGTACTAGTCCATTAGCAGTCTGTAGGCAGCAACTTTTGTTATTTTAGTAAGAAGTACAGTTGGTAGAATGATATGTAGTTAAAAAAACAAAAAACCCTGATTGAGCCACGTTCCCTTTTTTCGTTGATATGAAAGCCATTGTTTTGCTCACCAACTGGCAGACCTTCAGTTATCCTGAATTTAGAAGTTGTTTACTATACTTTCATAGTTAAAAAAGAAAAGAAAAAAAAAAAGCCCTCCCCGAGAAACAAAAAGCTGGGTGTTTGCCATTTTGTTTTTTTTAGAAAAGTGGAATTTTAATGAAAGAAAAATTAAATCAATCCACCGCTTTAATGTTGAGTTCATTTAAAACAGTTTTGAAGACTTAATATGTCGTTTTAGATGACAGTGATTGAAGTTGCCATTATTGGACCACATTTTGATCTAGGATGTCAGGGCTGCAAAGAGGCCCTGGAGATAGATCCTTGATAAGTCTTTGGGAATTGAGTAGATTTCATAAGAAGATCTGGTTTGAAGGCTTCATGCTCCAAGGCCTATCCCCACGCCTTCCTCACCTGTGGAACATTTCTTGTGCTGAACTTCCTGGATGTCCAGGGGACCTAAAAAATGTGGGAGCTCAATTTTCTTCTTGTTGGGGTTGGCTGGGGTAGAGTCTGGGTAGGGAGCTCAAGGTAAACCTGCATGGCAGGGAGTTCTCCTTTCTTCCTTCCTTCCCTCCTTTTCTTCTCTCTGAGCCTCTGCTATCTGCAGGTATTGTTCTATGTGTGGAACCTAGAATCCATTAAGTCATATGCACACCAAGTGTTTTGGGTGCAGAAGCTCCCTGGGATCATTGTAGCAGAGAGCTGGGCATGAAGTTCATTTCCTGATGCCTCCTCTCAGACTTGTGGCCACTCCTAAAGATGACTGGATGAAGCTCAGAGATGATAAAGGAAAAGCCATTGTTACTCAGATATGACACATTTCCGCGATCAGGGTCTTTGTACTACATCAGATGACTTGTTGTGATAGTCAGTGACATTTTAGGAGATTCAAGTTTTTGCTTAAGTAAAGGCAACTTTCCCTTAAAAACATTTAAAAAAATGCAATGCTTACCTCATTTTCATGTTAATTTAAAATTTACATATTTATACAGAACTTCATTATTTTCAGTGCACTTTAACTTGTTTTATTTTATTGTAATTACTGTCTTTTGAGTTGGGCAGGTATTTGTTTGTTTTATTTCATTTTTGCTTTCAGAGTCTCATTTTATAGAAGAGAAAATCAGATCCCAGAAAGGTTGAGTAGCCTACCCAACAGAGCTGTAGACAGGATCAAAACCTGGATCTCTGATTTTCCACCTACTCTTTGTCAAACAAAATGGTTTTCTTGTTATGTGACCCAGTGAATTTTAGGCATCCTCATGCTTATGGGGCTTATCTATAGATAGGATTGTTAAAATGAGTTCAATTAAAATGAGTCCTGCTTTCTGGTGGATTATACTGAGAGAGCACCTCTTATGTATTGGGCCCTTGGCTTCTTTCATAATTATTATAATAGTGGCATATTTCAGAGTTTGGTTTGCAACCTTTAAATATGATATTTCCAGAAATGCAATTCAAAAAACTGTCAGAACTGTAAAATGTATAAAATATATAAATTATGTGCATTATTAGGTTTAATAGTTCAGTATATGTGAAAATGTGCCTGCTTTATATGTATATGAACATTGACAATAAAATTTAAAAAATATATTCTAAAGGAACAAAAACAAAAGCAAATCTCTAAATCAAAAGCAGTTGCCACTTGTAAAGATTACATCCATATTTGCTTGTATGCCTTGTAGTTTCTTAACAAATTACTGTAAAATCAGGTTAGTTGGTACATGAATAAAAATGTACATCATAAATGAGTATACTTCTTTGCCTTCATATTATATGGCAACATTTTCTTTGATAATCTACAAGCCATCATGATATTGCCCTTGAGATCAGGTATTATATAGCCCTAAATTATAGGAAACAGAACATGCCTGAAGGATGATTCTGGAATATATAATTAGGAATAGGCAATTCATAGAGTTTCCGAGTATTAAGCCCAGTGATGGAGCACCTGGAATACCATTTTAGCTCCCATTGAAAAAATACATGTAATTAATTAGGAGTGAAGTGTGTGAGTTAACTGTGTTTTAGTTCTTTGGTGGAGACTTCCTACTCCAGAGCATACAGCAATGGAGCATGAACAGCTTCTGCTAGAACAGAGAGAAGAAAGTTTGAACCTGTACTTTTTCTTTGATTATTGAAGATACTGTAGGGGTACAAATGCTGGAGGGAAATCTCTTTATACAAATATATCTCTGAATAGAAAGGAGGCAGGGAGGGGGTAGGGGTAGGGGTAGGGGGAGAGGAAGGGAGGAAAGGAGGGAGGGAGGGAGGGAGAGAGAGAGAGAGAGAGAGAGAGAGAGAGAGAGAGAGAGACAGAGAGAGAGAGAGAGAGAGAGAGAGAGAGAGAGAGAGAGAGAGAGAGAGAGATAGAAGCTTGAAGCTTGTTTGTGTTACCTGACAAAATTAGTCCTTTAATTTGAACCTCTTTAGATAATGATTAAACTTGGAGCAATAATAAGAAAATGCATACCAGATGAAATAGTTTTTAACCAGTGGCAGAATTTTCAGACTGATCTCAAGATTAATTTCTCGCAACACTTTTCTTTCTCATTTGTCCTATTCCTCCATGTAATAGTTCTAAATGGCACTCTTATGAAATAAATAGCTAAATACCAGCCATATTTTTTTCATATCCTGACCAATATTTTGGCTGCTTTTCAGAAGAATTGGAATTTTGAAAATTAAATAAAGGTTTCTAAAATACCAACTTCAGAAAGTTTTATTTAATTTGTGCAATAATTTTGTTCTCTCTCCCTCTCTTTCTCTCTTTTTCTCTCTTGCTCTCTCTCTTTTTTGCAATAGGGTCTTTATTAATTTAGTCTAGTTACTTAGTGCTTATATTAAATAATCTAATAAAAGTCAGAGTTCTAACATAACGTTTCCCAAATGTGAAGCAGCATCTATTACATGAGACAAAATCTTCATGCTGCAAAATGTAAAAGCCATGTATACAATTACAAGGCACCAAATGGTACTGTATATATTTTTTAAGTAGAATGTTTCTGTAGTGTAAGGGGGTGGTCAGCTCAAAAAAAGTTGACAGATTGCTGTATATCATTATAGTTTATTCAGAGATGACTCTAAAGTTGATTTTAGTTTTTAAATATTAACATCCATCCTGATGATTATTTCCCCTAAAAAATGCAGATATGATTTAAAAATAAAAGGCAGAGTTCTTAGTTAAGAATTCTATTGTGTTTGTCAATAATACCTGAATTTTTGAAGTAGAGCAGGTATCTGCAGAGTTGGAAATAACTGTGTTCAGTGTATGTGCATGTGTATGTGTTGATTTTTAGATAAATTTATCTAACACTATAGCCTCAACATTTATTCTGAATTGTTGAATTATTTATCCTTGTCTGGTGTTTTCTTTTGTGTTATTGTAAATACAGGATTAAATGCACTGTAGGCTCCCAGACAAGTGTTTTGTGAGGTTTCATTAATTTGTGTAAATTATAAAAGCACTTGAATAATGTAAATGCCCAAAGAATACTATTTCATTTTCCATTTACTTTACTCCAATGCAAGTGTGTGTGTGTGTGTGTGTGTGTGTGTGTGTGTGTGTGTGTGTGTGTAGAGAGAGTGTATATATAGAGAGTAGGGGGAGTCTTTAAAATCAAGATGGATAGTATCGAGGAGTTTGGTTTATTCCAATAAGTTGTATTGGGGTATTGCTAATCTGTGCATTATAGAAGAAAATATGTGTACTTCAAAAATCATTTTTACTTTGCCTTTTTTCTCTCTCCTCATTGAAAAATCATTCCCACCACAGGTTTAGCAATAATAACTACAATTTATGCCATTTCGCTGCTACAGTTTGATGATATACCACAGTCAGGCCACAGGTTAGAAACACAGGCTGAGTTATTATATACTGCTGGGTAGTGATTTCCTGTGAACTGATTTATGGATAAATAATTCTATGTTCTTATTATATAGGACAGACAGTTTTTAATTTCTTTAACAAAGCATGGTCTAACAACAGAAAATTATATGCTATAGAATAGGGACACAGCCACTCTGAGGAGGATAAACAGATGCAATCAATGTCATGAGTTCTCCTGTTTTTACAAGGGCCCTCATCAGCAGTTGGAGCATTGTGGAAATAATACAGAGAACCAGAAGCCCCAAGGCTTAGTTATTCTGAGACTGGGGTTTTTATTGACACTTTTGCTGAGATCTTTTCCAGGGAGTTATGAGATATATAAACCCCAGCCTTTGGATATTAAAGCTAATGTCTCATTTTTCCCAGGCTGGGTTTTCACTTTGCTTTTAAAATTAATGTCAAAATGCACCTGGAATAAAAGAAAATTATCCAGCCAGCTGCATTATAAGGATACTGCTAATATCTTGTGTGTTTGCATGTATCTGTCTTACAGATGGATTTGTGGGCTTTAATCTGCAATATTCCGACTATATGTCTGTTTTATCAGTGTCTGTCTCCATGCCACTGAAAAATCTAAGAATTGTTCTCATGTACTTTACAGGTGATCTGTTGCAGGCCTTCATGTAGTCAATATTTCTGACATTTGTACAGGGTAAAAGCTATTGTCTTGCTTTATTTTAGGAGTAGTTTCAACTGGCTATGTGTTTAGCAGTAGTAAACCTCTCTGTTCAACTGTGACCTCCATAATTAGAAGGACAATGTACATTGGGTTATCTTTGCATATTACTGATTCATGCTAGAGACAGAAAAAATTTCTCAAATGAATCAGTAACTACTGTTTAATATAAACCCGTCTCACATTCCATTGATTATACTGTATTATCACAATTTATTTTATTTTCACAAGTGATTGACTTTCTAAATCCTTCAATCAAATATCAATCATTTATACTATGTAGTATCATAGCCCTTGTGTTTTTACATTTAAGAAGAAAATAATAATGAAGATATGCATTCTACATTTACTTAGAAGTGTCTTTGGTTTCTTTGAGGAAGATTAAAACTGATAAAAAAAATCCCAAACACATGAATGCAAGCAATTATTGATATTTCTATTTTTGAAAAATGTCAACTCTTGACTCTGGCAGAATACTGCACTGAGAGGGTAAAAAAAAACTGGTTTCCATTATTGTATCTTTTTAATTCTGGACAAAAATTGCTTCCATTCCCAACTTAATTTTATGTCACTAATGGGAAATTTACCTACAATTTCATTTTGTTATTTGGTCTGAATACATTACACAAAGAGTGGATTGGCACTCTGTGTTTTAGAATGAACAGATTTGTCTGGATATAAACAGTTTTATTTATATTGTGCTCAATTCAATCATGTTAACATTTGTATGAATTTCAACTCCAAAATAAAGGCCCATAATTTGTGACTCAAAGACCTTGAAACTACATCTGTAATAGTCTTCAACACCAGGCATTTTCTAAATGTTTGCAGATGATAAATTCCTCAGAAATAATAAAGATGATTTGGGAAACAATGTTTATGTCTGAAATGGCACTCTGTGGGGGACTATTTTTCTCAAGAAGTCCCAAGCATAGCTGGTTGTTCAGTCTTTTGGGCTTATCACCTGTTGGCTCATTGGTCTCATTTGTTCCTTGGTTTAATGCTGAATGCCAAGACCCTGCCTGATGTGTGACTGTAGATGAGTTGTGGTCTTGCTCTCCAGGGTCTCATCCTGTGCACACAGGTACACTGGAAGGCAGCAGTGGCAAATGAGAAGAAAGGATCTTGGTCTAGCAGGCCCAAAACTTGCAGAATGAAGCTCAGGTCCTCGTCTGGCTGTCACCCACTGATGCTCTTAAAAAGCTACTCTTCTTGGAGCTTTAGATTACTTGCAAGCAGAATGTTGACTCCCTGTGATCTGCATGGGATGAACTTATGGTCCTAGAAAGCACTTGGTAAACTGTAAAGTAACATAAAGGGACCTTGTGGCAAAGTAAGTTCCTTATAAGATACATAAACCAAATAAGAAAATTTATGGTTCAGCTTCAGGTGGGTTGATCAGAATTGGAATTATTCCCAGGGCAGAATTTGAAGAATGTATAAAATTTCTGATACTGAGTACTGATCTGAGTACTGACCCCCAATATTCACTTCTGGAAAGCTTATACATAGTTTTGGAAGACCTCGAATGCCTGGCTCTGGAGCATTCTGTATGAGTTAGGGATGAGGAGCAAGTCAGAGGTGAGTTTGTGTTTAGTCTCCTCTGCATATCAGCTGTGAGATTTGGGGCTAGTTAATTAGTCTGTCCATGTGTCAGTTCTCATATCGGCAGTGTTATCCCCATAATAATACCTACCCTTTAGGGCTAACATAAGGCTTTAAGTGAAATTAAGAGTTTAGGACAGGATTGCCCCATATAAGTGCTTGGTAAAAATCAAGGGGAAGCAGAACCCAGTGTGAACATAACACCATCAAAGCTGATCTTTAGGAGATTAAATTGTACTGGAACGCAGCCAGTGAAAAGAGGGAAGCTTTCTGAGGGCAGGAAAAAAGAACTGAAGCAATGCAGGTGGTTGTATCTACATACAACCCCAATAGGACTTTAAGGTGGAATGCAAATCTCACCAAATCTACAGTGTAGTGAAGGAGGACAAAAAAGAAAGAATTGTTATATGCCCATTGGGGATAATGTCTAACTCACAGCATTAGAGAAATCTCAGATAGCAGAGTGACAATGAGTATACAGATTTATTTTCAGTGCTTTCACCCTGTAATTTTTGTAACCCTAATATGAGGGTTACAAAATAAAAAAAAATAAGAAAAATCTAAAGATTAAATTAGGTAGTATTTCTCACACACACACACACACACATACACGACACACACACACACACACACGACATACACACAGTCTAGCCAGTCAGGTAGTAGATTCTCATAAAAAACTCTGAATCAATTATTATTTTTTGAAATGAATTAGCTGTATCTGCCTTTAAAAAGGCATTGAAAAGTTCTGAATAATAACTAAACAATTGTTGAGGGTATATTATATCCAGGTTCTGCACTAAGGGCTTTATGTTTAATATGCACAATATTCCTATAAGATCAGTATGTTTATCATTCCATTTTACAGCTGAGAGGATTGAGGTAGGGAGAAATATAAGTAGCTTTCTTGAGTCATGTAATTAGGAGATGGGGAGCCAGGATGTGATCAGAGACAATTTGATTTGGAAACCTGCATTCTTATTCATAGTCTCTTGTGGCATACTGCTTCCCAGTTTGATTTCCTTAGTTAACATTTGACTACTATTCTAAGTAATATTTTTGTCTATTTTTTATCAGGGAAGTAGCACTGTTCTAAGGAATGTATTTTAAAGAGGATGAATATATTAGAGACCCTGCTTGTAGAAAAGTCTTATTGACAAGAGCTCCTGCAGCCCCCTGCCTGGCTAAAGGAGAGCAGACTCCTGAGCAGAGCCCTCCTATAGGAAACTGTACACCTGCAGACCCTGGTAGATAGTCAAGCATAGAACATGACTTCTAGGACTGTGCAGGTTAATTAATCACAGTAATGCAATGAAGAAAAAGCACATACTACCTCCCTTGCCTGAGAAAATAGCATGCATCAACAGTTCTCTTCCAAGATGTAGAAACCAACCTGGAGCAGCTGCTCTATGTGGAGGTATTAAGTGTTGTGAAAACACCTGTGTGTGGCTAATTCCAGCCCAAACAAGTCTCCTTCTGGCTCATCAAGGTGGAGAGAGAATTTACCTAAATGGAGATGACTATCTCCAGTAGACCAATTTGTCTGTTATTTCCTATACAGATTTCTCCCCCTCCATTTGAAAAAAAAATTGTGGTATAATTTACATACAATAAATGTGCACATATTAAGTGCTTGGTTTGATGAATTTTGACAATTTTTATACCCATGCAACCACCAGCCCAAACAAGAAAATCCCTGTATGTCCCTTTCTAGTAAATTCCCTCTCCTGTCTCTCTGACTTCTGTCTCCATAGATTAGTCTTGCCTGTTGTTGGATTTGATATAAATAAAATCATACAGATATATTCTCTTGTGTGTGGCTGCATTGTGGAATGTTCTCCATAAATAAATAGGCAAAGACTGACACACGCATCAGGGACGAATGTTCTGTAGAGTTGTGCATGGAAGTTTGCAAGGTTCATTTTCTTCATATTACTTCCATATTCTTAGTAATCAAAATGACCCACAGAGTCTGCTTTTTCTCCATGCCTATCATAGTGTATGATTTCTGACTTCATTTTCCCTCTCTATTCTTTTATGATTAAAAAAAAATATCCGACCTTTAGAACACGGTCAGTTTAGATTCCTCTCAGGGGGTGATCACAATCATGGTTCTGGAAAGGAAGTTAACATTGTGGAAGGATCTTTTGAAAACAGAAGTTTGTCAGATACGTTACCCGCTATCTTTTTAGTATTTGCAAATGCCAGAAGGAGAAGCCAGGAAGCACACCAGCCCTGGTGGGTGGTGTCCGGCAGGCCCTGGCTGTTCATTTCATGGCGACCACACGCTGCGTGCTGTGCACTTCTCATTGTCATGAGGGAGAATGTTAGGAAAACTATCCCCACAAGAAAACAGCTTTTCTTGGCAAGTGAAATATGACTTCAGGAGCCAGAACTGGAGACATACGGTACTATGAATGAGAGCTGTGTTACTTTATTGGATCTGAGTCCAGGCACTATTTATACTGCAGCATATTCAGCACCAGATTGTTAAATCTTAATACTGAAACAGTGCATCATTTTAATATTTTTGTTCTGTTTATTCCCTGTTTTCAAGCATTATGTCAAGCATTGCGCATTCATTTATTTCATCTTGGACAGGACGTGCCCTGACCAGAAAGTTCATTTCCGATTGTGGGGATTTTGCCCCATAGCTATAAAGCATCATTTTGTGAATCTTTTAAAATACACTTGGATATACAGGTGTTCTCTCTCTTTCTTTGGTGATTATATATATTTAAAAGAACCATGTAGTTAGACTCACCTATATTTTCAAAAACAATAAAAAATGCAGTTTTTCTTTTATCTCTTAAACATAACTTTTTTATGTGTGACGATTTTTGACATCCTGAGGACCATCAGATTACTTTTTTCCATAGTCTAGAAATAAAATTTGTGTTACCCTCTGCCATTTGTGAAATGAGTTTCTCTATTTTTCTTCATCAGTGTTCTGTGTGCCCTACGCACCAGATAAGCTGGGCCCATCTGATGAATAAGTTAGCATTTTCACCATATGTTGCTGAAGCCATCCCATGAATCTGCCTGGAACAAGGGTGTTCCTAAAATTGCTGCTTGCTGTAGACCAACGGTGACCAGGATTCTTACTCTTTTCTCCTTCTGTGGTGTGTTTGCCTTGTGCAGCAGGAAACCCACGGGGAAAGGGTACTATTGTCATTCTAAAAAGAGCCAAGGTATTAAAAAAAAGCAAAGGAGCTGAAGGCATCTCTGCTATTTCTGATCTGGGGTCAATGTGTGTGCCACTGCATTTGGCGCAGGAAGGCAGCCCCTCTCTCTGGTGGAATGCGGGTTGTGGACCTGGAGGATCACTCTGCTTCATCTATTGCACATTCGCTTTGGGAATAACACCACAGTCAGAATGTGACTGCGTGCTGAGCCCACACACAGGAATTTTCTTGTTCAATTCAAAACCGAATCTTGTATTTACTTAAAGCTTGCTTTTTTTTTTTTTTTTTTGTCTATGAAATCAGCAGTCCTGTATATTTAGCATCAGTCTTAAGTTAGACTGTGAATCAAGACTTTGGGGGAAGGAAGTATCCGTATGGTTTTCTAAGTAATTTAAGAAACAGGAAAACATAAAAGAACTGATTGTCCATGATTAAATCTCATCCTTTTCATTCCCATCTTCCTGTATAGTTAACTAACTCAATTGTCAGCCAGAAAGAAATAGCTTATTGCACTGGGTTGTAAAATATCTGAGTGGGCCTTGAGTGTTGACTGTTGAATGACCTTCTTAACATTGAGCAAACAATGGGAAGGTTTAATAAATAGCAGATATGTGTTTATTATGTTTTTCTTCCCTGTGCAGGAATAATCAAGCTGGGGAGGTGGAACCCTCTCCCCCTCAGTTATGTGACAGATGCACCCGACGCGACGGTGGCCGACATGCTGCAAGATGTCTATCATGTTGTGACTCTGAAAATCCAATTACAAAGGTGGGTGTTTCTGAACATCTGCCTTTCCTTCCTTTTGGAGTTGGTCTGTCGATCATAGATGTACTGCAGAGAGCAGCATGTCCTGTCTTCATTAATATCTAGACATTGGATGAAATGAAAAGGAGGAGAGAGAGAGAAAGAGGAGGGAAGGAGGGGGCGCTGTACCAGGCATCTTTATAGTCCACATTCCAACTGTTTTATGTTTTGTTTTCAGAAGCAGTGAAGTGGTAACCCAGGGGCAGCTTGATAAATCATTACAGAGCTGCAGGGAACCCGACAGGGAACTTTCCACAGCCCCTCATTCAGTGGGTCCTCTAGGCATGGTTCAAAGCTTAGCATGTGGCATTTGAAGAATAAACCCCTCTGCTGTTTTTTTGTGTTATGAAGGGTGAGTTTGGGTCCTGTGGCAGGTTTACCAAGCGTGCACTGGCCCTGGAAGTCTTTTTTCTCTCCTTCTGATGACCACCCCAATAAAATGCACTCTGTGGCCGTCAGAGACACTTGGAATGTTCCCTCAATTTCTCCCTCCCTTCCTTCTTCCAGATAGGCTATCCAAAGCAAGGTATGCCTCTAAAGGTTCTTTGCAGTTTTAGTTGTAAAGTGCCTGATAGTTGTGACTTCAGGAATGCTGTGTTTCAGTTTTCTCCTTTTGGAGAATTTATTCTTTAATAGGGACCCAACATCCCTCTCCTTATCTGGGAATGCTTGAGTGTCTTATCTTAGAAGTTATCTTTTGACAGAAGAGTAACATCTCTGTTTCTGTGAGAGTGGAGGCTGGGCCTTCAGACTTCAAATCTGCTGTAACATTTGCCAACATTTGACCTTAGGAATGCCTAGTAGTTGAATATGTGTTGGGAAAGTTTATCGTCACACTGCCTTGCCATTTTCATTAGCACTTTGGGGAAAAAAAATCGCTATTTTTAAAAAATAGGTGTTTCTTCATATTCAAAGTGACTGCTTTTATTAGGAAGTGGGATCACTAACTTAGAGACCCTCTCACAGTCTATTGAGGTTCAAGTTCCTGGAGAGGCAGTTTTGCTTCCTTTCCCTCCCTTCGGGCCCAGCTTAGACACCATTGCTCGGCAGCTCTCCTAGTGCTGGTACAAGGTGGTGGAGCCACCACTGCACTCCTGTCTTCTGCTGTCACAGCCCTCCCTTGAGGTTCTTGGGTTGTTCATTGTCCCTCTGTTTTGCAGTTGTTCGAAGCTGGAAGACTTGCCTGCGGAGCAGTGGAACCATGCCACAGTCCGCAATGCCTTAAAGGAACTGCTCAAAGAGATGAACCAGAGCACATTAGCCAAAGAATGCCCTCTCTCCCAGGTCAGTATCTGCAGGGGGGTCTGGGAAATGGAAAGCCCTTGGTGGACTGTCTAGCAGGAGGCTACTTCTGCTTAGGCAGCTGTCGTCTCTGTCCTTTATTTATGCAGTCGCACTGCATTTGTGGTGGAAAAAACAGAGATTATGGTGCTTTTGGTTATAGAGTAGAAGTTATCACTTACTGAGAACTTTGATGCAGTAGGAACATGTGAAAACATTCTTACCTACATAACCATCAGCTTTTCATGTATATTTAGTGTCAGTCTTAAGTTAGAATGGGGCATTGCTGCTTAGGAGTTACAGACCTGTTGGGGGTGATGAAGTAGGGATTATTGGAAGTAGGGTTCAATGTCTCTGTTTTACAGATCAGGAAACTGGGGCTTGGATTAAAACTTAAATGCCCACTTAAGGGCCAGGCACTGTGGTACTTGACTGTAGGAGGCTGAGGCAGGAGGATAGCAAGCTTGAGGCCAGCCTCAGCAACTTAGCAAGGCCCTAAACAAATTATTGAGAACCTGTCTCAAAATAAAAAATAAAAAGGGCTGGGGAAGTAAGGCAGTTGTAAAGTGTCCCTGTGTTCAGTGCCCAATATGGAAAAAAAGAAATCCTGCCTAAAGTACTCAAGCTGGTTAAGTGGCCACTTGAAATCTGGCTCCAGACTTTCCCTTCCAAAGCCTGTGCTCCAGAACACTGATTTGCTTGGTCAATGGAATGAGTCAGTCATTCCTTAACCCATCTCTGCAAGACAAATCAAGCCTCTTTCCTTTTGGTGGAGAGAGATGATCTTTACATCCATTACACTTGTAGAGGTTTTTGAGCAAGTTCAACATGTAAAACTGCACCATGAGAAAAAGTAATAGTCCATTTTTAGGGAACCAGCTAAATAAGCTAAAACCATGAAAATAAAAGATTGAAAGGATCAAAGGAATGAACCAAAGCCAACTCATATTAGGTATTTCCTCATTCATCTTGGCAGTTCCATAAAGGAACAATTCAGTGGATAGTACATATTTTCTTGAACATCCCAGTGGTCTATAATTCAAAAGAGCAGCCTTGAAGGCAGAATAAAAGAGTGGAGAAGCCCTTAAAAGGGCAGCAATTGTAGTCTGAAGCATGTATATTTAAAGGGGGGAAGTCATGATTTAGCCATTCTGTCTGGCCAGATGCTGGAAAGTATAGGTTGTCTTGTGTCTCTGTGTATTTATTTTTGATTTCACCTTTCAAAATGTGTTTAAGTGGTGACAGCCTCTTCCATGTCCCCTGATGTCTCTGAGTCATCACTTCCAGTGCCTTTTTCAACCTTATAGGCTGTTCCAAGCAGCCTTATTTACCACACCTTACACCCCTTATTAGGTGGTCTTCTCTCTGCTGCAGTTTGAAAGCATCATGAACACTGTTTCCTGTGGCTTATTTATTCTTACATGAGGAAGAATTAAAAACTGAGGACTGTTTTTGACTGCGAAACCTCAGGTCCTCAGGATTTTGATCCATTTAAATAAGCAGAGCTACCAGTACCTACCTTGTCCACCTTGGAGGTTCTCCAGATGCCAAATGGCATGACTACAGAGAAGACAGTCTTGTAACTGAAAAATCGCAATGAAGAACAAATAATTTGCAAATGCACGCCCCTTGCAATATACTCCTATACCACACATTATCTCTGATTTTAGATAATTTATTTTTGTGGTTAACCATACATAACATGAAGTTTATGATTTTAACCATTTTTAAGTCTGTGAGTAGCATTAATTACCTTTATAGTGTCGTGCAACTGTCATCCCTCTTTCCAAAAATTTTATCACCTCAAACAGGTCTGTAACCTCTAAGCAGTGATGTCCCATTCTCCTGTCCCTCTAGCCTCTGGTAGTTTCTACTTTCAGTTCTATGAATTTGCTTACTTTAGATACCTCACTTAATTGGGATCATAAGATATTTCTCCATTCATGCAGGCTTATTTCCCTTAGCATATCCATAGGTCTTTGAAACAGCTCTGTCCTGTGCCTTCAGCTGAGGTTTTGTTGTCAAATATTTGAGGAAAGAAAGGACTGACTAAAGTTATTGAACTGTGAAGATGTTACTGGATTTCCAGTGTGACGGTGCTACAGCATTTATACAGTCTGCCTATACAAATAGACTGTGGGGGGAATTATTTCTGACATCCTCAGCAAGCCTTGTCCAATTGGGGATCATTAAAGCACCTAACTTATGTGTAAAATATGCCAAAATAACTGGGCAGTGAAATCAAGCAGCCAGTTGGGTTATTAGAAAAAACCAAATTGAGCATGTGTTCGCCTGTAGACAAGTGGCGATGGACTGTGTGGACCAGTCATGTGTTAACCAATTGCCAACTTTCCGTTTCATTTAGTCTTAAGTGCACGTACATAGGGATGTATCCTATCTTGTGTTAAGCAGTTGCCAACTGTCCCTTTCAGTTATTTTCAAGAGAGGTTGTTTTAGTTTGTGGCCCAATCTCACATACTCATGTTGAAGGAGATTCACAGATGACAGCTTGACAGTCATATCTCTAGCTGAGACATTGCAGTGACCATAAGAAATGAAGGGCCACCAGCTCTCAGGAGTAGTCTTTTCATGCTCCAAAGTCTGGAGGTAGTGTGTCTTTCGATTAGAATGGCAAAAGTTTTCATTTCTCATTTTACCCCTTTACTAAATTGAAGGGTAGATTATAATCTCATGTTTAATACGTTGTTGAGCATATCACAAAGCAGCTTGAAAATGAGCAAAGGATGCACATATTACTCATTGCCTGTCTCATGCAAAAGGAGGCAGGAGATGTCCCCCACCCCGGGGCGTTCTCACTCACAGAACCTGTAATCATTCACTCTGGTTTTGAAATGTTCTCTTTCACAGCAGATGTATTATGTATCTGCAGTTTAGCTACTCTTAGTGTCACATTGCTATTCAAACAAATGAATCTCAGCTCACCAATAGGAATGTGGTGAAGGTTATTCAATTATTTATTATATCCAGTGATTCAGTTAATTGAATAATTATGCAGTTTTTTCATTTTTGTATGTTTCTTTTTGCAGGAAAAGGGGATGCTCAGATCTCTGTCTTTCCAAGTGTATTGTGCAAATCATCTTAACCTGTGTTTAACAAAGTTGTGCTTTTTCCTAATAAGTTCTAAATTGCCTTTAGGTTCCTTAGTGTTTTCTGGTTCTAAACTTGTTAATTAACACATAGAATGGACCTGAAGTCATCGCTTTGGTTTTACTTATTTATTTGTCACCTTATTTCTTGTTTGGTCTGACGAAGTGGTTGCAGCATGAGCTTGTGCCAGCTGATAGATGTGGTGGTGACTATTTCCTTCCTCCCATTAATTCGTTTCTCTTCTTAAGAGACCATGAAATGCTGCAGTCCAGTAGTGGGGCCTCTTTGTGTTGCTTCCCATTTGCTGTTTGACTTTGGACCAAAAAAAAAAAAAAAAAAAATTCATTCTGAGCTTCTGAGCCCTCAGTTTGAAAATAGAACCATACTTACAATCACATGAGGTATCTATTCTCTGGGCTAGTTAAAAAACAAGTGAGTTTAAAATTTTATCTCAGCAACCTAAAAGAAAATTTATTTTTAGATAAGGCAATCGAGCTAAAATAAGTATAGTCGTGTGACACTTAACAACAGAGATTCATTCTGAGAAATGTGTTCTTACATGATTTCCTCATCGTGTGAACATCATAGAGTGTTCTCGCACAGACCTTACTGGCTTAGGTCAATCGTTCAGTCTGACCTCTTGGTGCACTCAAGAGATTCAGTTCCAACTTGAGATGTAGGAGCCTGCTGTCATTGTAAAGTGGCGTACTGTTTCACAGAAACTTTTTTTTTTCTTTTTAAGTGAGAGGAGTACACTCTAAAATAAGGATAAGAAATGCAGTATAGTAAGTACATAAACCAATAATAATCATTTGTTATCAAATGCTAGGTACTATACATTATTGTACAAGCTATACTTTTATATGACTGACAGAGCAGTAGGTTTGTGTATACCAGCATTATCTCAAACACACCAGAAATGTGTTGTGTGTTACATTGCCATGTTACTAGGCATGTAAATAGAAATTTTCCAGCTTCTTTATTATCTTATTGTTGTGTATGCAGTTCATTGCTGATCGAAGCATCATTAATGCAGCATGTGACTGTATTAATAACTATTATAATATTCTCTTACAGTTTAGCTTAAAGAAAAGTCAAATCAGCTGGTTACCTTGGAGTAATTGAACTATGTGTCAGATTGACTATAAATAAGGACACTTAGATTTTGTTCCCCATCCCAAGTCCGTGTGTGTGTGTGTGTGTGTGTGTGTGTGTGTGTGTGTGTGGTGTGTTTTACTGGAGATTAAAACCAGGGGCACTCTACCATTGAGCTATATCCCCAGCCCTCTTTTAATGTTTGAGACAGTTTCTTGCTAAGTTTCCCAGTCTGTCCTCGAATTTGTGGTACTTCTGCCTCAGCCTCCTGAGTAGCTGGTATTGTAGGTATGGCCTAAACAACTGGCTCCCATCTAAAATCTTTATATTTAAAATTTTAAAGTCAGTTACAAAGACATCTGAAAATTTCCAAAAGTTTCTGTAGTTGGAAAAATACCTTAAGCCTTTTTAAAAATTTATTTTTATTCATGTTATTCACAAAATATCCTTGTCTCCAGTGACTATTTATGCAGAATTTATGGCTGTATCTAGGCCTGAATGGGGGCTCCTTTGATTGTCCATTATAAGTCCTCCTTCATCCTTTCTTTGTCATAGTCCTTGCCAAACAAAGTGATGTTTGTTTAGTTTATGCAAAGTTATTTTGATTTTAGCTTAAGTCAATAAAATAGTTCCTTATTTAATAGTTAAAAATAGTGATACACCTATCTTCTGGATTATTTGTATCAATAATGCTTTCTATGACATGGATATAGATTTCATTGCATTCTTGATCAAAAAAGTAGTTGCAGATTTTGTTCATTTATCAAAAATATGTGGGGACCCTAAAAGCCCAGCTGTGTGGTTGTTCACCAACACCTCCTTTTTAAATGAGTTTTGTGAAATATAGGCCCAGCTGGACAGAGACAGTAGAGCCCAGATTTTCATTTCTTTGCCACATAGGTTAACAATGGCCTTGTGAAATGTCAGTGAAGATGCCCCTGGAGCAAGGGCAACATAAGGAAGTCAGAGAGTGAGGCGAATATGAATTATCAGAGGCCAGAATGATGTGAGCCTGCAGCTTTACCTTATAGGCCAGGAAGAGTTGAGGAATAGCTCCAGGTAGTAGTTAAACACTTTCATTTTAGTCTGTTTTCCAGACTACATTACAATAGAAACTTTAGCCCCGACTCCTGCCATGCTATATATACAATCTTTCCCAAGGATAACATTCATATAAACAGGATAGAGAGATGACAAGCACATTCACAACTATTCCCATACACCAGTGTGGCTGGTGCATCTATTATTAGGGTGCTCTCATGCTACAATTTTTATTATTATGACATTTCACTTTGGTATTTTAAAATTTCATCTCTGTCCCTTTTCATGTGTTAAATTTCAGTGACTCAGATATCCCACATCAGAACTATGTGAGACACGAGGGAGAAAAAAAGTGAAACAGACACAGCTACTGTCCTCAAGGGTCCCACAGTCTAGGGACAGAGAGAAAATCCCAGTCCAGACAGGGAGCTAACTGAGGCAATCAGGAAACAGCTTTACTCTGCTAATAACACACAAAGTAGAACCCTGTCTCAGGTTGATGAGGATCTGATTTCCTAAGAGAGTAGGCAGTGCTCTGTAAGTTTTATGAGAAACTCAGGTGATGTTGGCTCTTTGAGTTCTCAGTGCTGTGTTTAGACCCTGGGATTAAAAGAGTCCTTCTCACTGTCTCCCTTTAGAGAAAAGAGTTGTCATTTAGAGATCAGCAACTGGGGGAGGCCAGCCATCTGCTATGTAGAAAGGGCCAAAGAGGTTTCTGTGAAATGAATTAGGAGCCCCCACCTCTACTGGTGCTGCATAGTGATTATGAAAGAAAGTAAGTCTGATGTTTTAAATGGGAGTCTATGTCGGTCTGTTGTTTGAACCTCCTGGTAAATAACTTGCCATGGACTTGATTTATTGTTATCCTTTTTATCTCTACTACTTTGTAGAAATGTCATTAGAAGTTCTAAGATTCCTCTGAACTGCTGCATGTCTGGGGATAACATTTTCGAGACAGATGAGATTTCAAGGCAAAATATTAAATCTCATGCAGGTCATCTGGGTCTCTTGAGTTGTTCACACTCTTTTGTTTTCAGACGAAAATTTACAAAAATAAAATCTATATCTAAAGCATACACATATGATATCACAGTTGATTCAGGTATAAGTTGACACCCACCACCTATGTTGGCCCAGACGTGCCATATCGTTGGCAAGTATGTCTCTGTAGGACATTGAGTTCAAGGTATACAATTATAATATTAGTTTTTCTATGCTAAATCAGGTTATTCTCTCATTTGCTTTCCTTCTAACTCCAGTTAAACACACATCAACTGAGGAGTTGATCTGAGGAGGGAGACAAGGATGAAGAGCAAGGAGGAATCATATACGTAAGCAACTCAGGAAGTTTAGCTTTGATTCCTTTTTGGTTGAAACACAGAACAAGTGTTAGGTTTAGTTTCCCCTGCTCTAAAATAGGACTGTTAATTTTTTCATTTGGTGAATTTTCACACGAGTGCTAATCACACGTTTCTATAAATTATATTAATTTAACTTATTTTCCTAAATGTTGTTCTGCAGTGTGTAGCACGGATGTTCTCAGATTCTTGGCTGTGTAAGCTTGTTGCAGTTGGAAGCGGAACAGAAACATCTGAAAGGCATTATTTGGATTACGGATGCAGGAGCATATGATCTCACCTTTTGCTCTGGTTCCTCAATCACAACTGTTCTTCCCCTTTGCATTTAATCTGCGTGTCCTGCCCTCTTCATCTTTTGATACTGGCCCAGGGTTGGCTTTTGGAAAAAGCACTGTCATTATATAAATATAAGCTTAAGGAATAGTGAATCCAGGTCATCATATTTGAGGTTAAATGGTTTAGTTTTCAGAATAAATGCTTCAAGGTAAAAAGACAAAGAAGATCCGTGTGGGCTCCAATCTCTGGTTCTTAAAAAGGAGTATTTGTATATTTGAAAAAAATTACTATTATTTTCCTTCTTTTCAGAGTATGATTTCATCCATTGTAAATAGCACATATTATGCCAATGTGTCAGCAACCAAGTGCCAGGAGTTTGGGAGATGGTATAAAAAATATAAGAAGATTAAAGGTAAGCTGAAATTTTTGTTTTTAAAGCCTATTTTTAGATTCTTAGGTCAATGAGTTGTTGTTGGAATATATGCTAATTTCAGATTTTGTGTACATGTACACACACACATACATACTATATAGTTTTTATAAAGGCAAGATTCCTAATATTTCTGTCATGAGATCTATATTGGCTCTCTGAAAACTAAGATGGTATTAAAACTAAAAATAAAATTCTTAGCATAATGTACTAAGTTGGTAGCTTTTATCAGTGAAAATTGCAAAGGCCAAAATCCCTTAGAATGGAAATATAAAAGCAGTTATTTTAGGTTAAATCAGCACTTATGGTTTGATTATTGATTATCAAACTGGAACAACTGTCACAGCATCAGGAGATCTTTGGTCAGAAATGTAATTTTGACAATGTGTTCTTTCAGAGACCATTCTGAGCAGTGACTAAAACAAGGGCTATATACTTTAACAGATTTGTGTTCAGATCTCTTACACTTAACAGCTATCTGAACTTGAGCAAATTATTTAACTTCATCAAGACTCTCTTCATCTTCAAATTCAAAATAATGAAAATTTTCAAGTTACTGGTAGTTGTGAGGACAAAATAAGATAATATTGGCACAATCACTTAATAATTAGTAGCTATAATACTATAATAATAATTAATAGTACTAGTAGTAGGACAAGAAATAATGTATTGTATATGGAATTATGTTTGGTCCTGAAAAATGCAGCAATAGCATGCTATTTGTATCACCCATTGTTCTTTAAACGTATCAGGGATATTTTACCTTTGCAAATATATTAATGTTAGAAAGATTCTATTACTCTCATTCCACTTAAGATGAGTGTGACCAATTTCTGAGGGAATTGGGGGTATTTTTGTAGCATTGGTGTTTGAGGGTCCATCCAATCCATAGTTTGCATGACAATGACTGTGTCTATCATGTTGTATTGTTGGTATTCATAGCTGATTGAGAGCTCACTGCCCCATCTAAGTGCCACAGGACAATTTGTGGTGAGCAGGTAAAAGTAAATGATGAATTTATTTGTTTGACCACCTGCAGGCATCCTCAAAGGGGTCAGCCTACTAAAGTAATGCTGTTGGCTATTGAGTGTTTGGAAGCTTGTTCACACAGTTATCTTTTGAGGAACTGAGCTTCATATACATTGGCATATTGCTGATGATAAAGGAAAGCATTTTATGCTAAATATATAATTTAAAAGAAAAGTCAAAATGTTGAACTACCCAGGAGAAATTAAGTGCCCTGAAAATTGAATTAAGATCCATTCCTTTTCAGGGTATTCTAAAATTCTTAAAGCCCTTTAGAGTCTGGTTTGGGAACATGCTTTAGAATATTAATACTTGACCCTTGTGTAGGAGAAGATGAATAACTCCTCGTTATAAGACATAATTGAGTGGTTCAGAAGGGTTTCTTTTTCTGTAAGTGTTGCCTCCCAATTTTTCTTTTAAAATTGGATTGTTAAAGTGCTTGAACATATCCTCTTTGACTAAAACTCAAAAGAATCACACAGCTTCAAGGTCATTTGTTAGATCCCATTAACTTTTGTGATAAGCGAAAAGAAGAGTCCTCTTTTAATATGCTAGAGTATAATTCCATATTCGGAAAGACTGAAAACTCTTCACTGTTTTCAGAATTACCACCACGGTGTGTGTGTGTGTGTGTGTGTGTGTGTGTGTGTGTGTGTGTGTGTGTACATTAACACTCATGTCTCTTCTTTTTTAGAGATTGAATTCTTCAAGCTTTATATTTTTTTAAGATAGTAAATGCACAGTTAAATCTTTAAGTGCCATAAAAGCAGACTGAGACCTTGATTTCATTCAGTAGGTCAAGGATCCACGCCTGAAGAGGCTGTCAGACACTGTGTACACATGCTATTCAAAGAGATGGAGCTAGTCATTACTGTTGAGAAGTGTGTGTGTCTGTGTGTGTGTCAGTAGGAGGAGAAAAGGGAAGGTTAAGGTATGTGTGAAGTAAACACAAGCTGCCATAAAACAGTTCAAGTGGTGTTGATTCATCAACCAAGGGAGTGGGAGGAAAAACAAAGAATTCATGACAGGTATAATGGTGTACAGAGAATAAACACCCATAGAAGTGTGTTTTATTAACTTTCGACCCTCAGAAAAAAGGAAGTATTGGACCAAGATGGGAATGTTTCATTTGCTAGATGCTTCTTGCAGGGAATAGATGTCACAGTGGGAGTTCCTACCTCGTGGGACCCATTTCTCGTGGGGAAGTAATGGTTTGGTTTGAACAGCTCGTTTGCTCCCATCCATTTTTGAAATAAAAGAAGTAATGAATTCCAAGTCTGGAAATGAGTAGTGAGAAAACTAGAATTCTACTTTGGGGCTCCTCCTTAGAACCCAGAAGTCAGAGTTCCAAGTACCTCCTTGGCTCCTCCTTTACTTTTCTACCCCAGAGTTATCCGCTTGCATCTACCATGCCTGATATTCAGTGTAGGAGAAAACCTCAAGCCAGCTTACTGATGTCCCAAAGTAAATGCAGACTACATTGTTAAATATGTTTCCTATTATCTGCTAATGTCTGTTTTAATAAAACAGTGGGAACTAAATGGTTTGCTTCTTAATCAAAACCATGACTTCCTAAACATAAGCTATGTGATTCTGTTACAAATTGCCACATATAGATCTCCTAGGTCAATTTTTTTTCTTTTTTCATAGAAATAAATAAACAGTAAAATAATTATATACTCTGAAAGATCAAAGTAAATATGACTAAAACCTGGCAAAAATAAAAGTCTACTGGAAGGATTAAAAAAAAAAGATCAGATTGCAAATTCTATAGTTAATGCTTAAATAAATATGAGAAAAATGAACAATCAATAATTTGATATCATTAAAAACAGATGTAAAAACTATATACAAATGGAATTGTCTAAATTTTGAAGTAAACATTTTAATGTGCATTTTTTGAATTTGTTGTTATTACAGCTAAACTATTTACACTTATTCTTTAAAAAGTCCTAAATTGGTTTGGCTTAGAATGTTAACTTTATTTTCCCCAGTGATCACAGAAAAGCACATTCTGTTTACCCTTTTTCTTTAATTTCAAAGACAATCAAAGTTGACACAGACATTTGAGTTAACATTAATGATACTTTAGGAAAGATGGGGAGACAGAATTTGTATACTCTGAGTTCAGGATCTGAGACCATGAACCTGCTTTCCGGTAGTTTTCCATGTTGAAGGAAATGGAGGGATGGATGGAATGATTGGCTGGTATAGACAACATTTTCTAAAAATTACTACCCATCATTGGGTGTGGTATCATACCCCTGAAATCCCAGCAACTCCAGAGGCTGACACTGGAGGATAGCAAGTTTGAGGCCAGCCTTATCAATTTAGCAATTCCCTAAGCAACTTAGACATGTCCCAAAATAAAAAATAAAAGGATTGGAGATTTAGTTCAGTGGTAAAGTGCCCTAGGGTTCAGTCTCCAGTACCTAACTAACTAACTAACTAACTAAATTTGCCACTCATCTTATCCTAGCATTGCTTCTGGTCTAGATTTTATCATGTAGAATTTATAAACTCCCAAGTATAAGGGAAAATATATTTTGTCTAGAAGCAAAAAACAAAAGTTGCTTAATATTGAGGAGATTTAGTGTTGGACACACAGATAATCCTAGACGTCTAGAAACATTCATGGTATTACAAAATTATTTTGAGGTCTTGGTATTGTGAGGGATTTACCCCATTGATTTTTACCCACTGTTCTTTTGTATGAGCTCTAGATGTGAATTTGTCCCATCATTTTTATGAAACTAAGAGGTATTTATATATGCCATACCACCAAAATCATACTCTTATGGCAATCTACTTTTGCAGGGGAAATAAGAAAAGTATTTTAACAATGATGATATATGTTTTAAATGTAGCCTAATAATAAGTTAAAAGAAATAATTTTATATTTAAAATATTTTTCATCAAAAATGTTTTATTTCTGAAAGCAAAATGAATTATCGTCTTTGGTGTGGTGGGGTCAACCTGAAGTATTTAATATGTATCAAGAATTAAAGGGTTACTCAAAGTTCACATAAATACTGGTGGCTATCATAAAATTATTTGTGTCATAAAATAATATCATCAGAATGAATAGACCTAACCAAATCCTGTATTTTGTCCAAGGTGAAAAATTATTCCCATCACGTTTTTTCTCTGTCATTTCTCAAGAACCCTTGATTGTGTTTTCTTCAAATCTTATTTGTTTATTTGAGCTTATTTTGCGCAAAAAAAAAAAATTAAAAATACAGGACAAAAGCAGTTTTAAAAGCCAGTGTTACTTTCCTGAGCCTGGTTTATTCTAGTAATCAGTATTTTATCTGACCCTGTCTGATCTAGTCTTGCAAGATCAAACGTCCAGGCCAGCAAGCAGACGGTAAACAAAGCCCATGAAGGGTTTCAGTAAACACAAAGATTAGATGTTGAATGAAAATTAAACTCCTTGAACTAGTCTTCTGTACTAAAGTGGTTAAGTGGGTTGTGATTAAAAGAAATAAGTAATTATGATCATTATAGCTGAAATGATATAATGTTACCACATTTAAAGCACCTCTTGTCCCCAAAAATGATTGTGTCATTTACAAAGTGGTGCCTCAGAGTTGAATAGAGAAATCAATGTCCCCTGACCTGGTTCCATAAGGCAGCCCTTGCTTAGCCACGGTGGGATGGGCGGTCAGGACAATGCCTTTAATCAGCTCTCGGTACTTCTGCCTCTGCTGTTGTTTAGCTCTGATGAGGTAAAAGTAACTTACTTTTGTCTACCTAATTCTTGAGTCATGAAAGAAATTTGCTTTCACCTTCAGATCTAAATGAAGGTATCCTGCTAGGAACTTTGTCTGCTCTCGGCCTGTATTGTTCCTTGCAGAGACTAATACCAACATCCAGTTCTTTGAGTTTTGTATAAATATCGGATTTACAACAATAGAAACATTACTTCCACAACCAGCCATTTTCCATCTTGCTGGCTTTCCACCATTTAGAAGAGCCTTGTTCATTTGCCCTGTGACAATCCCTGGTATATATTCATTATCCACGTAAACTGTGTGGCCCTCCAGTGAGAAGCTTATCGGTGGTGTCAGCAAGTAGGAAAATGGTGTGCAAGGAATGCCTTGCACATTCAGTTCACACATGGACCCCTTCCTGGCTTGGATCTTAAAAAGTTCCTTTTAGCTCGGTAGCTGCTTCTTCGGCCTTAATGTATTTATTTATAAATGTTCAAAGAAGTATGAGTTTGTTAATGATGTGTTGGTTGATTAAAAGAGACAAACATTTTATATATATAATATCTTTATATTACCATTTTAAATGCATGTTGAAATAGGATGGGAAAATTATCTGTTTTCATCCCTTTTTTCTACCTCCCATCCATCCATTACACATACTTATTATTTGAAAGAAGTAGAAGTTCTTGGTTTCTAAAAGCCTATATCCTCTATGAAATCATTTATCATACGACACACATTTTTATCATTTAAAAGTAAGTTTGGGCATTCTTTTATATGCCTGGCAGGATTCTAAGGGTGGGATTATAGTAGGGAACATTACTTAGGACTTCCTTAAAAAAATTATAGTCATGATAAACAACTTTAATTAAACAGACCTTCAGCAAGTTCTTCTGCAGGCAACCTAAAAGCAGTGAGAGACAGCCAGAAACATGTAAGACATGGTTCCTCCTTCTAACTGTGTTGCTTATTCTAGCCAGAAAAGCAGCCCCATAAATATATAGCAGTGGTATAAACTAGTGCAGTGGAAGTTGGGTGTTAGGTTTGCAGGGGGCCCAGATAGTTGGGGCGAGGTAGCACATGAGTTATACCTGAAGAATGAGTAGTAGAGTTTTACAGGGAGGAAAAAGAGCACAGCATGTTTAGAGGTTGCCCATTTATCATGATTCTGTAATCTTTTCCATCACTGTAACAAATGCCTGAGATAATCAACTTAAAAGAGAAAATGTTTATTTTAGCTCACAGCTTTGGATGTTTCAATCTATGGTTAGTTGGCCATGTAGCTTTTGTGCCTGTGATGAGAAAGCCCATTATGGCAGAAGTACTGGTGAAGCAAAACTGCTCACCTTATGGCCAGCGACCAAAAGAAAGAGAAAGAGGAAAGTTCTGGGGTTCCATTATCCCTTTCAAGGGCACCCCCCACCCCACCCACACACCTGAAGACCTTCCACTTCTTAAAAGCTCCACCACTTTTCAGTAGCAGTACTCCGGAGAACCCAAGCCTCCAACACATGGGCCTTTGGGAGACATTTATATCCAAACTACAGCAGTTGGTAAAAATCAACAGTAGAGCATAGCTGGGTGTGGGGGTGGTGACGGCTATGAGATGAAAAAGCCCATGAACTGAGTCAAGAGAGAGTGAGATGCTGTGGAAGCCAAGGGTCCATGGTTCACCAGTGAGAAAGTGTTGGTGAACCTGCCAACAGGAGGGAGCTGGAGAGAAGATGTGGGCATGCTGGTGGGAATGGCCTTGGGGGAAGCTGCTTCCCTGCTGAGAATAGGGAAGTGGTGCTTCAAAGAAGGGCAGAAGTGGAAGAAAGTGAAGTCACTAGATGCTGACTCAGCAAGGGAGGAATCTAAAGGTTAGGTGTAGCTGATTCTTAGCAAAAAGGGATTGGAGTCAATCCTCTCCTTTTGAAGAGGAGGCAAGAGTACGTGGGATCTGGGATCAGAGGCACAGATGTACTTTGCTTTGGGGGTTGGGAGGGTCATGATGATTTTGCAGTGAAGGAGAGGTAGTTGGGTTGGGGCTTGGTGAGACATCTGAAATAGACACTGGACAGAGCCTGTGTGGGAAGCAATGGGGAAGCACCAGAGAGGTGAACTCAGGGGACCTGGGTAAGGATTTATAGTGGGCCAGGTCTCTTTAATTCAATTTCTCTCTTGTAGTATTCATTGGATTTCTCCTACTTTTATGTTTCCATTTGTCCTACTCAGAAACAAAACCAGAAACTCAAAAACAAAGATATGGTGTTGCCTGACCAAGAATCAACAAAGATGTAGAATGAGAGGTTTTGTACATAGAACAGGAAATGCCTAATTTAATTTAAAATCTGGCATGGTTATAGAGATATCCTCTTTTGGGGGAGAACCAGGAAGATAAATCAGAGACATCTCTTGGTTTCTTGATCTATTGCATAAAAATTGTTATCTTTTATTCTTCAGTTGATTTGCAAAGTTAAAAGCTGGGAGGTGGTGTAAACTCCTTAAGGTACTTGAAGCTCTTACCCAAAGGGTTCTCATATGCAAGCACTGAGATCACATTGCCTCATGGAGACAGTTGTTTAGCTATTTCCCCAACTGATACAGGCCTTCATTTTGCCCTTTGCAAGAATTTATCTGACCTTGGAGTCCTAAACTCCCAGGGAAATGGCCTTGACTCTTGAATCATTTGTAGAACAAAATCAGACTAAGTTCTAATTGGGCCTCTCAAGCTGTAACCTTTCTAAGCTCCATTTACTGTAGTAATTTTTATTCTTGGCTTATCCTCCTTCTGGGCCAGAAGCTCCTTGAAAGAACATGGGATTGAGGGTGCATTCATTTTATGCCCTCCAAGTTCCTGTGAACCTGGGACCTTGAATATTGTAGGTATTTATTAAATATGAATAGAATGGAATTTAAGTAGATGGAATTATTTGAGTGTGTTTTTGTATACCTTATATTGTATTTAATCTTATTTGTTATCTGATTTCTCAATTGACAGAAAAAAGAAAAAGTAAATCTTTGCTTGTTTAATTTTGGCAGCTGTCCTTAGCAAATTGTAAATCAGAATCATTTTTCCTTTTCTATTAATTAGTTATTGGGCTGAGATTTAATATTAGTCAATTCCATCTAAAGGGACAGTAATGCCTTATTAAGTACAAATTAGGTACATCCCTTTGAGTTTTTTTTCCAGCTAATATACTGGTTTTTTTTTTTTCTAAAAATAATGACCTAAAATCTTTAAGTCCTATAATATTAGAGAGATTGATCTATGGAAAAGAATGAATCATAGGTTGATTGTCCTGATTAATTTTGCTCAATAGGTTGAATTAAAGAATTAATATGCATAGAGTGCTGAGTAGTAATGGCAGAATACTTTTTAACGATAATGTTAAGTTTCTGCAACATCATGTACTAAATGCACCTTAGGAATCATAGCTTCAGATTAAAATGAAGAGAAAAAAATAAAGATTTCATTAGATGTAAGTAGCTTTCACCTATACAGTTAAAGGAATACTTGAAATGATCAAGGCTATCAGACTGTGATCAAATATTATTTGCAACCAGAAGGGACAATACTGTTGCATCCAGAAGGTGGAGATTGCAGCAGGATAAAGGTGAACAATGCTCACTTTTTCCATGGAACATAATGGACCCTATGAGTTTTCATTGCCAAAGAAACAGAGGTGTCCCGGCTCCAGTTGCTTTACAGTGGCTATATATGTTTGTGTAGAGTTTAATATGATGGAAAAAGGAAGTTGATAATAAGGGGAAAATACACCTAAGAAAACCAGTCATATGGTATGTCACAATGCTGGCTGATATACCTCACTTACGGCTGTTTTATTAGGAGTTAACAAGTTGGCTCTGAATATCTCGCTCTAGGCAGAGACTTTGCAGGCAAGTTCTCAACCCAGAGACAGATTCTCTTTAACAAATTTAGAGAAAAAAAGATGTTTAGATTTGGTAGTCCTGAGAGACTTAGTGTCCCTTACGCCTTTTATCCTTCAGCTCTTTTAGACTCCTAAATATTTTCTTTAATTATATTTAGTGAACTCTTCTGGTAATAGGATTTTTCAGTCATTTGTTTTAATGGTGTAGATTTATATTTGAAAGATACAGCATGTTAGATCTGGCTTCTGCAATCATGTCTGTCCATATTTGTATTAACAGAAAATGGTTTTCATATGATTAATTGATTTCTTACCTAACAGTTATTGACTAGAAGAGAATAAATCACAAGTATTTATTGCAACTGGGTATACTTAATATACAAAGATGATATGTTGTTATATTTTACCAGGGAAATTAGTATTATATTTACATTTAAAAAAATTAATAATAAGAATAATTTGAAAGACTTTGGAGGGTGGAACAATAAGTTTGTTTAGTGTTAATAGGTAGCCCAGCTCAGAGATAGGAGTCAAAATAAACACCAGGTTGAATCGTACAGAATTGCCATTTTTATGGGTCAAACTTGTAGATTGTCACTTTAATATAGTTCAATCATATGTGAGTTTGTTGGGATTGCCTGAGATTCTCAAGCTATTGCCATGTTCTATGAGTGTGTTTACCATAGTTTATTTATTGTTGGCTACTTGTTTCAAAGAAACACTCTTTACTTATAGAAACACTCTTTACTTTGTAAAGCACTTGCCAAAGCTCTTGGTTGTGTGATTTGTGTATTTTATCAGTTGGTTGGGATTTTGTGCTCTGACACTCATTGTGGGACAAAGCTTTCCTGACTTATGGAAAAAAAATGTGTGTATGGGGAATATGTAAAAATAAAAACAATTAGTGTATATTTGTGTTGTAGATAAGTAGAATGGATTGCTAGTAAACTGACAAGATAGGTATTTTATTATCAAGTAGAAATTTACTTTAAATCATAGGCAGATAGTATAGGCTCAGAAACATGTTCCAAATAGTTAACTTATCTGAAACAAAAATATAGATGGAGGGTTTTTTAAAAAGCTGATATTATCCAGTACTGTATCTTTTGGGGCTGCCATCACTCTTGGCATATAGTAATTGATTAATAAATATTTTTCACATGAATTAAACAAAAATGTGAATAATCTTATTTGTGATTAGATGATTGAATTATTGAGAAAACAGTGGTTTCACCATGTTTTAGGATTGACCAGCCTTCTCACTCTATGTCACATCAGAATGATTCACAAGAGGGTTACTTAGATAAATAACTTAAATTTTGTGTGTGTGTGTGTGTATGTGTGTGTGTGTATCTCAGTTTGAGCTCTTACCATTCAGATAATTCATCCATTTATCATGTCACACATGCATGTACATATCACATACTTGTGTGCGTGCACACATACGAACAGAAAGCAGAATTGGTCTGAAAGGAAGTCATTTGGTCCTGACCCAAACCCTAAAACTATTAATGGTCTTGTGCCCCAACTTGGTAAGCTTAGCTTAAGCAGTAGGAGACAGGCTTTAGTGCCTTAAAGACACAAGTTTGAATTTTTTCTTTTAATTCTGTCTTTACCTTTAAGGTTTGTGACACCAGTTTTTCTGAATTTCTACTTCTTCAATTATGTGGGGATGTTAATAGCTGGGTTATATAGTTGTTGAAGGAATTAAATAACAACAATATATAGAAAGTTTAAGTTCCCTGCCTCAGCTATTATGTAAATGGTAGGACTTGATGATACCCAAAATGCCAGTGGAGTTTGAAAGAGGTGTATTAGGTTTATAGATATGAAAATTCCTGCATTTAAAGAAAGCCTTTTTTTTTTTCCTAAAGGAGATCCATTAATAAATACTTGTGAAAACATTCAGTCCCTGAGAACTTGACTTTGAATTATGTAGAAAAAGACAAAACAAACAAATAAACAAACAATCCCCCCAAACTAGTTCACTGGCCATGTGATTTGTTTATTCTATTTATAAGGCTATAGCTGGCAGCCCTATTCATTTTAAATACCCATAAATATTTATCTACATTTGACAGATTTTTTTTAACTTCTCTGATATTGGACAGTATAATTTTCTTTAAAATTGGTCTCCAAGGTGTTGGGGCTTGGAGGGGAAGAGCAGGGAACAAGGGGTAAAGATTTGGAAATACAGGCAATCATATGCTCAAGATTGTCTGCTTTTTATGCTCAAAGGTTTGGATACCAATTCAAAATTACTGATTTGATTGGCAGGTTTCCTACAAAGAGTGCCACATGCAAACCTGTTGTCTGTCTTACCTCAGTAACCACTTGCAGATGACTTTCTGAGGTTGAAGTAGTTACAGAGAACTTCTGCTGTTTTTGTTTTTGGGTGTTTTTTTTTTGGGGGGGGTGTTGGCTATATTCTTTTAGCCAGGGTTTCTAAGAGAGGTTCTGGGGAATACTAGAGTGTTATCTTATTAAGGAATCCATTAGCACTCATTCATGCTAATCCGTTTACATTTGCATAAGCGTCTTAATGGCTTAAAGAAAAATCCATAGGCCAGAGATTCTGTAAATTTCTCATGCCTTTTACCCAATTCATTACTTTCCACACATTATAACTATGGACAAATTCCAGGGGCTATTTCACAAAAGCAACTGTGTTAAGGTTTGCATCAAAACACTAGGATCATAGTTTTGGAAACATTAGCTATCTTTTTAGCATTATTTGATAAACTTGCAAGACCATTAACACTACTACAGCTACTACTTTTATTACCAGCACACTAGCTAGTGTTGTATTTGTTGTAATGGGGAGTTTCTCAGAGAGATGTCTTAGGAAAAGTCTTAAACTCTTGCTTAAGAATCAAGAAGCATATATTCTGAGGAAGAATTGTTTTGAAAACACTAGCAGTAATGCTCTTTAATATGATATTAGATAAGTAACCTAGAAGGTGACTATAAAACCAATTTACAGGTAATCCCCAGAATCACCCAATTAGAATCCAGATGGCAGAAAGCTCTGTTTGCTCTTCTTTCCACCTATCCTGTGCTGTCTTGCTGCGATTGACATGCATTTGTGCCAATTAGATTCTGTTCCTTTTGCTCATAAATTCTCCTCAGAAACCATACTTTGAGGCACTTAAGTCACTGGAGTATATTTCGAACATTGAAATTTTATTATGTCTACTTTGCATAGCGTTGATAGTAAATAGATGTTATAAAAATAATGAAATTTATGTGAGGGAAGCACTAAATTGAAGAGGAAAAAATGTGTGTCTGTGTGTACATATACAGTTAGGACATTTTTAATGCCTCCACATTCTCTGGAAAATCAAAAGCAAGCCATTACACATTTGCCTTTACAAGTACAACAAATGCTTTCTGTCTCTCTTTGGATTGATATAAATGTAGTATACATACATTTAAAACATCCTCATTTTTTTCAATTTTTAATTCATATTAAGTTTTGAAACTGAAAACTATGTATTTCTATAAAATTAATTTCAAAAAAGTTGTGAGATATGTCATTTCACCTCTCATCTATTCTATCTCCTATTTCAAAGGTCCGAATATGAACTTCTAAGCTTTATTTGGAGAAAATGAATAGCAACTTATTTTTGCATATATCATGGGGCCTAGGATTCCATTTTGATAATGAGAGAAATTATAGGGATTTATTTTCAAAAGTGATATGACATGTCCTAGTTACTTGAACCAAAAGAAAAGTTTGCATTTCTTTAGATGATATTTTGGAAGAAAGTAGACATTGGTCAGAATATCCTAATAAAAATTTTTGGAGTGTGATGCTTTATCTGTTAATCATAATTACACAAATATTTATGAAATTTATAATATCATTTTAACAAAGATTTTTAGCAAAATACTACAGATCATCTAAACTTTTCCCTTAGAATTCTGAGTTAAGATTTTTCCTAAGGCAAGGAGTTTGAAAGGCATGTTTCCTACCAAGAGTGCAGTTTGAAAGAGGTGTATTAGGTACTGAGGTAAGAAAGACATCAGGTTTTCATTTGCCACTCTTGGTAGGAAACCTGCCTTAGGAAGGTTTAGTGCCCAGGGAAGCTCATACTGTCTCAGATCCCGCACCTTTGAAAGTAGGATTTGGTCTTGAATAGCCGTTTAACACCAGGTCGAAATCAGTACTTCTTCTGAAGTTATAGAGAAATTTTAAAATATGCTTAGCTACATTTTTAACATAGTTAAAATTCAGTAAGATTAAATCTTTAGTATATTTAGGGATGAGAGAAAAATGGAATATGTCAATTGTGTCTGATATAATCTCAAAAGACAGCAACATTAAAGCAAAGATAATACAGTGTAATGAGTCTCAAACTTTAGCACACATAAAAGTCATTTGACAGTTAAAAGCATCTGGAATAATCTGAAAGGACAATATAAAAGCAAAGGCAATATACCTCATTGATTCTCAAACTCTAGTGTACCTACCAATAACTTAGCACACATAAGAACCCTAAGAGATTTGGATTTGTACCCCATGAATTAGTATTTCTACTTGCCTTCCAGATGTTACTCATACTGAAGGATCACACTTTGAGCCTCTGTGACGCAAAGACCTGAACTGTGTATGTTGTGTGTTCTAAGTATTGACATACATTAACTCATTTAATCTATGTAACTTTCCTTTATGGTGTAACAATTATTGACCCACACTTTGTATATGAAGAGACTAAGGCACAGGGAAGTTAAGTAACCTGCCAAGGCTACTTCACATCTCCCAAATTACAGTGGTGGGATTCGAACCCTGGCAGTTTAGCCATGAAATTTCTGTTTGTAGCCATACATCTTTCCTGACAGCTGAAAAGATATTTACCCAGAACTGCAATAAAGAATTTGCAATAAAATGAGTTAAGTGCCAGAATATTTAGAACATTGGCATATAATACTGTGTGTGTGTGTGTGTGTGTGTGTGTGTTGAAAATGTTTTTGCAATAACTTAAAATATGTAACTATGTATTGGGATTTGCGATATTTAAAATAAATAGTTGGTTTGATTTCCTGGATAGTAACATTGCTTGAAATTTTTTTTTTTTTAAAAAGAGATTTTTGGATCAAATGTCTTTTTTAATTGTAATGCAGATAAATCCCTGAGGAGGTGTGTAACTTTCTGTGAATGGCCATGAATCACGCGTATCTGAATAGCCAATGGTGCTTGGGTACTCTTGGTTAGAACATCAAGTTCTAACTTAGAACTAGGTGGGGGTTTAGGAGCCCCCCTACCCCTCAATCTAATAACCAGCTACAAAGGCCCCACCTACTTTGAAGTTAAATGGCACAGTCCTTGGTGTGTGGTGGGGGGAGGTGGTGTTTAGAGAATGGTGGCCCATTCTCTTTAGTTTTCACGAAGTCACAGACAGCTTAGAGCAATCTGGAAGTGCCTTTTGGAACTCTTGAGTTTTGCAGAAGGCTGAACAGTCTCCAGATCTAACCATTTGCCTACAAGGCTGCTGGGCTGGGAGCCTTTCTCAGAGGCTGGAAGTCACTACAAAAAGCCTTGCAGCTACTAGGCCTAGAAGCATTTGGGGGGCCCCCTTTCCTGGACAGCTCCCCAAGCTGTGTCCTGTCTGGGGACTTTCCAGCACTTTGTGCTCCAACAGTCTCCTGCAGGAGTTGGCCACAGCTGAATCAAGCTCACTGTGAATGAAAACGCAGCTCGGATTTAAAAGCCCTGGAAGCGGTTGTGTTTTTCACGTTTCTTTCAGTCTGTTGACTTTATTTGGGGTGCTTCCCCTTGTGAAAGAGAACAGAACTTTTTATCCTTCACTGTTTTTTACCACTTCTGATCTATGGCTGAACATTGCAGGGACTCAGTGAGCCTCAGAGCCACGTTGCTCTTGGTTTGGTTTCAGACAGACTTAACATGGGGTTTTCCATGACAGTGAAAAAGGAGAAAGAAAACCAGGTGCTGCAGTGGGTTCTGTGCTCCAGCCCTGGTGATGACTTTCTAATTATTTAGAGAGAAGGAAGGGAAAGCATAAAGGAGACAGAAAAAGAGAGTGGGGAAAGAGAGGAAGAAGAAAGAAAAGCAGGAATGGAGGAAGGGAGGAAAGAAAAGAGGAAAAGAAGTAGTGATGTTCTCACTTTATTTTCAGTGGGGGATGGGGAATCTGGCACATTCTGATGCTTTCTTTCTTCCTTTTTATTTTTTAAGAGCACTTGTATTTCACCTGCTGTAACTTAAGAGGCTAAAAATATTGTTCTGATGTTATTTTTATAAGAGTGCCAGCTAGAAGTAAATGAGAAGGTTTCTCAGATTAGGCAAAATCTGTGCAACCCATTACTGAAATCATATGCTGCCTTGGTCAGCGGGGGTGCAGTGCAGCCTGTTGATGAGCATTTGATCCTTAGGCATTCTTAACGTCGGGATGATGGTTTTTTTTTTTTTTCTTCCTCCTATATATTTTAGAAGCAAAAAGACCTGACTTTGATTGGTAGAATTGTCAGGGACTGAAAATCATAAGGTGTGTTGTTAGTCTGTTAGGTGGAATTTTAAAAACTGATAGCTCTTGAACTGGATTTAACAATCAGAAATGTTTGGTTTGGGCTGTATTTTGAAAGTGAACTTAGTTGCCAAAACATAAAAATTAGGAGAGATCATGTTTAAATTCAGAATTTTTATAAAAATTTGGAAGTAATGACTGTACAAGAAAAGCCAGCTGGCCAAGCTTAAGGAAGCAGTTGGTGCCTTGCACTGGTCAGGTTTTTTTACACTCTCCCAGTTCCTCTGTAGGCAGTTCTCTGGCTGTAACCTACCTGGATGGGTAGTGGGTAGCACCTGCATGCATACTTCTTCGTTTAGATTTATGAACTAGTTAGTACTTAATGGTGTTACTACCTGTCTCTAAGGATACTTCCACATTCACAGTTCTTAACTATATTAAGTTAAAAGAATCCAGGAACTTATAAGGATAGGAGTAATTCTTACTCATAAGCTTAATACATTATTATTCTGAATCTTACTGCACCCATTCATATAGGTTTTATGGAACTCTTAACATATACATTTAATTGCTTGCACAATTATGACTAGATGTATGAATGGAGGTTTTTGTTGTGATGTTATTTTAGATATATCTCAAGAAACTAAACTCCCTCAAATGTAATCAAGTTTTTGAAAATAATGCATTCTATAAGAGAGGGAAGTTTATGCTTTTTAAGTAGCTATTAAACTATGTTATGAAGACATAACAATTTAATATTAAATTTATCTTTACTTTGAATTAAAAAACAAGCAAACAAACACAAATGAATCAAGTGTTTACCTGAAGTCAGGTGTTTCTGTCTATAAAATATGACTTTACTCTGGAAGTAGTTCATGGTTTCTTTACATCTTCTTTCAATAAGAAAATTATAATAGTAATTCCTTTCAATGAGACTGTATTAGATTACCTTATCTGAAGGCTCCTAACCATTTGCTGGGTTTGGTTATAAGACTATGTACTTTAAAGTTTAATTAATACAATGATTGGGAAATGTATGCTTTTGGAGGAGAAGATTAAACAATTTGTTTACCTTGAACTTTATGAAGGAAAGGTGATATGTAAACTAAATGAATTACATTGAAAAGATTAAGTTAGAAATTGAACCCTTAAAGGAATGTGAGGTAAACTTTTGACTTATTTGGGAGTTCATTGAAAAGTTACCCCCCAAATCATTTTTTTAAAGAAGTAAAAAATATGTATAAATATAACATATTATAATTCCAAGATATGGGAATTTACCTCTTTCTTCAATGAGAAATTTTAAATATATAAGCTTTTTCTACCTAAATTTTTAACATATTAATTTACTTACCTATACATATTTTAAAATCATGTTATATAAGATACTAATTTAAAAATACTATTTTTTTCCATTTATTGATTTTATTGACTGATTGATTTTATTCAAATTCTTCACTTGTGATTTGGCAACAGTGATTTGTCATTACTAAATCTCCTGTTTTGAGCCATCTCATCCATTTTTGCAGTGCACATAATTTCTACCCTAATTTTTTGAACCTCAATATATATATATATATATATTTTTTGGTAAAAATACTACTATTCTTTCACTAGAAAATCTGTGCCAAACTACAAATGTCATTTGTGTAATAGAGAGACAGTTATTATTGTTTTTTTTACTTTTAAAAATTTGTTTTAATTAGTTACACATGACAGTACAATGATCTTGAATCAGATGGTATATAAACTTTTTAAAAAGCATTTCCTGCAGGTGAATCCTTTTGATCCCTAGCATGTAATCACCCCAAACATTGCTTCTTAATGTTATCTTTAATAGACTTTTGTATAATCATATCGAACATTTGGAATTGTAAGAAATAATTACTATTGAAATTTGCTCTCAAAAACAGATATGGATAAATTATACCTATAAGCTCTCAAAACCAATGATAATGGAGTTGTTATAACTCAACATATTTTCTCCAAACAAAACTTTATATTAGATAATAAAATAGTAATATAGTGCTTAGATAAGGATTTGACTAGGAGGTGACCCCTGTTGTCCTAAACTTGGGGGAATAAGTAAAATTGCCTTATATTTGTACATCTATGATATATAATTTTTCTTCTCTTTCAAGATTAATCTTTCAATCTTTAGTAAAGTATGATAACATTTAATAGCTAACCAGGAAAATGAGGAGAAACTTATTGATTTATTTTTTACTGTAAGGCCCTTTATTTATTTATTTATTTTTGTTAGAGCTTTATAGTTATACATGATAGTTGGGTTCATCCTTACAAACTCATATAATCATGGAAATTGATTTCAGTTCATGACTCCCCCATTTTCCTTCCCTGTTTATCCTCCCATCCTCCTTCCCCTCTCCCAATCTTCTTCCTCTACTCTACTAGATTTCCTTTTCCTTGTCTATTAATTTATATTTGATTGGTTCTTTATGTTATCCTAGCTTTCCTCTCCCTTTTTGTTATTTTACTTTAGCTTCTGCATATGAGAGCAAACATTCAACCCTTGAATTTTTGAATTTGGCTTATTTCTCTTGGCATGGTATTGGGTTAACCTTAATCAATGACAATTCAAGGTGCTATTATGAATTTTATGAAATTTCTTTTTTATCTCAATGCATATCACAATCACTGAAAAATTCATTTCTTAAACTTTCCTATAAAAGCAATAGCAAATGAGGTAAATGAGTATATTATACAGTAGACATTTTCTATGAAAATATCCATAGTGATATAATAGTATTTATATGAGATTTTTATTACAAGGTAGCAGATAATTGAGAAGGAGTTATTGTTCTGGTCATTTCCTGGGGACCATGTGCTATACATGAATTACACTAATGATGAATTACAAAAAATAAGAATAACTAGTTCTTTTATGTTTCTCAGGATTGTGAATGAGTGGAGATAATAGAGCGTGGGAATATGAGCGAATTTAGAATTTGAAATGGTGTGGTTTCTGTCTTGGATACTCAATGAAATGCTTACTTTTAAAGCTTCAAGAAAGTTGAAAGTTTTTACTTTCATATCTTCTATGAAAAAAAAAAAACTCAGCTATTGTAACATTTTCCCAGAAAAAAATAACACTTTTATTCTGGGGCTTCCAGCTTTGTTTGAAAAAAGTTTGTATCATGAATTTACCAAAAATGTGATAGTTCAGAACTCTTTATATTAACAATAAATTTAACAATGAAAGTAATACGAATTATCACTTTTATCTCTTAACAGTGGAAAGAGTGGAACGAGAAAACCTTTCAGACTATTGTGTTCTGGGCCAGCGTCCAATGCATTTACCAAATATGAACCAGCTGGCATCCCTGGGGAAAACCAACGAACAGTCTCCTCATAGCCAAATCCACCACAGTACTCCAATCCGAAATCAAGTGCCCGCGTTACAGCCCATCATGAGCCCTGGTCTTCTTTCCCCACAGCTCAGTCCACAACTTGTCAGGCAACAAATTGCCATGGCCCATCTGATAAACCAACAGATTGCCGTTAGTCGGCTCTTGGCTCACCAGCATCCACAAGCCATCAACCAGCAGTTCCTGAACCATCCACCAATTCCTAGAGCAGTTAAGCCAGAGCCAACCAACTCTTCTGTGGAAGTCTCTCCAGATATCTACCAGCAAGTTAGAGATGAGCTGAAGAGGGCCAGTGTATCCCAAGCTGTCTTTGCAAGAGTGGCATTCAACCGTACACAGGTACAGTTAACATTCATCATAATCAGTGATTAAGAAAGATATTAGGGATACAATTGTGACATGTCTTAATTCTTATTTATCTCTTTAAAATTTTTAGGCATATCAGAGTGCATATAATTATGTTAATATTTCTTTGATCTTGAAATATTTCACCATTTGATCAATGCATGACCTGAATTAATTAATAAACTAATTAATTTTAGTAGTGTAATGACCATCTGTGAACCTACTATGAATCTACTACCTAGTTAAGGACCCAGAATAGTACTTATAGCTTGGGTCTGTGTTTATGTTCCTCCTTACCTCTTCATCTACTTGTCCCTGGACTTAACCTTATCTTGAATTCTGTGATTATTATTTTTTTTAAAGAGAGAGAGAGAGAGAGAGAGAGAGAGAGAGAGAGAGAGAGAGAGAATTTTAATATTTAGTTTTTAGTTTTTGGCAGACATAACATCTTTGTTTGTATGTGGTGCTGAGGATCGAACCTGTGCCGCACGCATGCCAGGCGAGCGCGCTACCGCTTGAGCCACATCCCTAGCCCCAAATTCTGTGATTATTATTCCCTTGTTTTTTGTTGTTAGATAAATTGTAAAACTATTTATGCATGCCTAATCTATTGTTTATCTTGTTTTGAACTTTTATATTATGTCACAATTTCTCTAATCCCTTCAAAATGTGCAAGTTAGATTTGAGATATTGATAACAGATCATTTGCTCGTATTTTTAATATTTTAGAAGAATATATGACAATATAACATTAAATGATAAAAGGTAAACAGTTTACTCATATGTTTATTTGAAAGGTTCTTTGCCATCTGTGGTTCTTAATTATTCTTTACCTCTTCAAAACTTGTATGCATTTCAGAACACATAAATTAGATAAATTATCCTTTGGTCATGAAATACTATCACAGTTGTTCTATACTTTAAAATTACCTGGAGGGCTGTTTTAAACACAGATTTACAGGCCTACCCAAGAGTTTCTGATTCAGTTAGTTCTGAGTTAGGACCCCCCACCATCCCAAATTTTATTTCCAATAAGGTCCAAGGTGATACTGATGCTACTGGCTTGGGAGCCTCACTTTGAAAACTATTAATCAAACCTCTGTGTATGAGTAATGAAAAAGTAAAGGTGCTTAGCCTCAGAGATCTAATCTGATTTAATATGACAAAATATAACCAAATAGTTATATAAAATATAATGTATGTTAAACAACGCAGGATAGTGTAAGCAAATACCACAATGGGAGTTTATGGTGAGTTTGGGTTGGGGAATACTTCCAGGATTCCAGAATGAATGTGATAAGTCTTCAAGAACACAGTAGGCTGGAGTTAGCCACCCTACTAAATGTGAGGCAGCAAGCTTGTCTCTGTGCAGATGAAAAGATGAAAAAGATCATGGCTGAACACATGTAAACAACTAACTAGAGTATTAGGTTGGGGTGTTAGATCTTGAAAATTAAATGAAATTCAATAGGCAAAGATGGAGAAGAAGAGCATTTTAGCTAAGGAGATTCACGAGAAAATGTTGCATCAAAAATGTGGGAATAGTTGGTAGTTTATAATAAAGATAGATCATAAAACTTAAAGATGGTGATGGGAACAGGGTCATGCTAAGAACTTTGATCTTTAGGTACTTGAGACTCTTGAAGGTCTTATGTAGGAATATTCTGTGATCCAATAACCAAAATTAGATCTTGGGAAGGTTTTTCCCCCTTTTCTTATGAGAGTAAGAGAAGATCATTTCAAAGGCTGCCATAAGTATCCAGCTGAAAAGTGGGGAAGTTTTAAACTAGGTTGGTGGCAATGGAGTAGAGTTGTGAGTCAATAAATATTGTGGGAATAAAATTCACAGAAAGTATATGAGTGGGTAAAGAGGGAAATCGAGATAATGCCAAGGTTTGTGACTGAGAATAAGGGTGTAGTATCAAAAGAATTAAGAAGGACATTGAAAGATTGGTTGGAATAAGGTTACAGTGATTGTTTTGGAATGATTTATTTTGACTTTAAAATGTTAGCAGACTTCTTCTGAAGATTTACAACAGTCCTTGAAAATAGGAGTTTAGTACTGAGAAGAGTTGTCAGGGGTATAGAAAGAAATTAGAAGAATTTTCACAGCGCCCAGAATTTAAAGAATTAGGAAATGGAAGGGGGAGAACTATCACCAACCAACCACACCAAGAAGAGAGACAGAAGAAATGCCAGAAGAGCTGGGGCAGGTGGAGATGGAGTGGAGGAATAGTGGTGAGAGTAGAGAACACATAAGTAGTTTCCAGAAGGACTCTTCATGTGTGTAAAGTCCATAAAGGAGAAGCTTGAAACTGCTCCATAAGATTTGATGATTGGTTGGGAGAAGTCTTTGGCAAATTTTACAGTATAGTTCCATTTCAGTAGTAGAAGGAGGAGTCGCTCAGGCCTTAGGAGTCAAGGAATAACCACTTGTTGAGGATACAGAAGCAAACCACATTTTCTAAAATTTGGTGTTGCTTGAGCAACTAATTAAAAATAAATAAATAAATAAATAAAATTTGGGGTTGCAAAGAAGACTAAAAGCAGGTGGTCAACTTAAAAGCAGTCAATTTGAGATTAAAGTATTTGTGAGGTAGTTTGGGTCCTTGCTGAAGTTAGCACAAACTAGTGATGGACCCCAAAATGTAATTATAGGTAATAAGTTTCAGCAATGATGGAACTGCTGAACTGGCAACAGGGAAGAAAACAGAGTGGGCTAGTTTGAGGTTTGATACTGACATATTAGGTATGAGGGGGGACAAAGAGTGGTAAAATCTCTTGCTTCTTTGACTCTTAGCTAATTTATGTCATTGTCAGTGACAGATAGTTCACATTACTTGAAAATGAGTTCAGAGGTTTGGGAGAGCCATGAATGCTCCAAACATTGCTCTATCACTTTACTCTTGTGAGTTGAAGTGCTTAGGCTATAGCATTTGTGTGTCTACAGTTATCTCTGGACTGGGTTTATGAAAAGCTGTGGTCCTTTTGAGCAAATCTGTTGCAAACTACTGCAAAATGCAAATTGGAAGGATGCATCTTTTGACTGTTTTTGCGGTTCTGTGTGTGTGTGTTCTTTCATCTATCATCCATGTGCATGAATAGGCATTTCATGCCTAGCCAACATTTTATTGCCTGGTTATGTATACAGCTCCTCTGGCTAAAGATAAAATTGAAAGCATAGTTGTATTACTTTAGATTTTAGAAGCAAATACAGTATATATTTTTATCCAAATAACATGAAGTATGAGAGGCAAGACCAAAGATAGACAGTCTTGGTGAGAGGGTGTGCTTGGCCAAAGCACTGGACTCCTACAGGTCTGTCTTCTGCATAGTCCATTTTGTCTCTTTTTATGGATTAATGATTTTTCTTTGGCATTGCCATCTTTGAAGTGCCAAGTTATAAAATGTCTAATTGAAGCATGGAACACATTTTTTTATTTTCCTCCTTCCATTAAATTTGCAAGATGGCTACACCCAGAAAGAAACATTCACTTTCAATCAACATGAGCTTGAGTTCCTGGGCCAGCCTTGAGGATATCAAATGGAAACTGCATAGGAATGTATGAGTATTTCCTTTTAAAATTCTGCTTTTAATTTGGGAAAGCTTTTCATCCCTCTGGGATCATAACCTGTTGTGTATAAAGCCCAACCTAATCAAGGTAGATGGTATTGACAGAATGACATAGTTTGAACTTGAGCAGGAGGTCAGCAGGCAGATTGTTTTTGCTATGTGTACTGTAGTCACTAACAGCAAGACTGGGCAGCTGGTTTTACCAGCAGCATTGTTAAATGGAAAATATGGTCTACTATGCTCCCACGAAACCCACCATGGATTTTCCAAATGGATGGGCGGTTTTGAGTGGACTCAGACATTTATGAGTGACATAATAATTTCTCAGCTATAATAAAAAACTAATGTTGCAGATAATATAAATGAATTGTTAGTCTTTGGATAGAAAAGAATTGTAACTTTTTTTTTTTTTTTTTTACTCAGAGCAACACATTCAGATTATTCATTTGATGGGCACCTAAAGCTGATATCAGACTTAATTACTAATATTTAGATATCCTCATATGCTTGAATATTTTATAGAAAGAAAATATTTTCATGATCTTTAGTACTCATGTATTATCAAATTCAATAAGAAAGCAAATAAATACATTTTATCACCCTACAATTAGTGTTCTTGAATATGTACTTGGTGATTTTACCAAGAAGAAATCTAGCTTGTGTATGTATATATAAACTGAAATCATATATAAATATTTAAAATACAGCTAGAATTGGAAATAAAATACCTTATCTGCTTCATTTCTCATGCTTAAGACTACTTGATGAGAAATTAAAATTCATAATAAATAGCATTTGAAAATGCCAGCTCTTTACAGAGAAACTAGTTGCTATGTATGGCAGAATCATTGCCATAGTACCATTTGATGAAGTTAAATAACACTAAGGACTATATTTCCAAAAGCTTGTTTTTAATGCATTTTTATTTTAATAAATATGCCTTTAAGAAGCATAAAGTGAATTTGTTTGATGAAATGGTGCCCCACCCATGCTTCATGACAAGGTCATGGCCATTGCTGGAGTCAGAGAGAGACAACCTGATTCTTTTATTATTGTGGGTTCTTTTTCTTACTTTTCTCTGTGTGTTAACAAAAACATTTACTGTCTCTTCTAAGAACATAAAAATTGTGTCACTTGTTCTGAGCAAGAGATACAGCTTCATGACTTTATTTGAAGTCATGAAATGCCATTGTGGGCTCTAGTGGGACCATGAGACTAACAGTTCTGATTTCTGGTGCAGAATGCTACCAAGCACCATGTCTTTACCAGTCTTTTAAAAGAAATGGTTAGACTGGCTTTTCATGCCATGGCAAATGGGATTCCAGGAGAACAGTAAGGTGAAAGTGATAAGGTATTTTCTGACCTGGTCCTTAATATTCAGGCAATCCTATGATTCATTTCTAAGCACTTTCACTGTAGTCACTAAGCAAGATGCTATGGTCAGTACATCAGAGGAAGTTGAGGTGCACAATATCCCTGCTCTGTTTTTGATGCCCCACCCCAGGCTTTCATTTCTAAAAGCTTCTATCTGTTGTTGGGCATTTCATTTAAGGGCTCTCCTTGGGTGACTGGATTTTGCTTTGCTCACACTGGCAGAGAGCTGGAAATGCTTAGTTAGACAATGGTCTGATGGTACAGGAAGATGACAGCCCAGCTCCCTGTCTACTGTGGTAAGGACTGCTCTTCCTCTCCAGAACTTTCTGCAAAATCAGGCCATGCCTGGGACTTTGCTTGCATTTCTTCCCCTCCTTATGTCTCACCAGTTTCCTGTGAAGCCCTGACTTAACAAATCACTTGCATGGGAGTATTTAATCTCAGGATTTTTTAAAAAAATTCCAGATTATAGGTCCATGTCATTGCTAGCCTACTTGACATTTGGTCATATCATGCCAGTAGTAGTTTGAATAAAGTATATCTTCATTAAATTGGGTGCATTGGCACACACCTGTTATTTTGGCAGTTCAGGAGAGGAGAATTGCAAGTTTAAGGTCAGACTCAATTTAGCAAGCTCCGTCTCAAAATAATCAAGGACTAAAGGACTGGGGATGTAGCTCAGTAATAGAATGAGTGCCCCTGAGTTCAATCCCCAGCAGAAACAAACAAACAAACAAACAAACAAAAACCCCTAAAACTTCAGTTTTGTCAGTTTTATGCTCATTATTTTCACAAAACAAAAGCCATATACTATTATGGGACTAGTAGGAAGAGTTTCACTTTGAAACTATTATCACTACTATTATATTAAACCTGTAACTCTACAAGTCATTGGATTGCTATTGATATTATCCAGATGACTACTGACTTAGGGATATTAAGAGAGAGAGGGAGAGAGGGAGGGAGGGAGGGAGAGAGAGAGAGAGAGAGAGAGAGAGAGAGAGAGAGAGAGAGAATTGAATATGAATGAGATTGGGAAGAAACAGATATGAGGTATGAGGCCTTAAAAGTTCTATCAAAGTAGACTTGAATGAAAACCATCCTTACTTAGTTTGAAAGGTGACTGATGTTATCATGTGAGTTTCAGAATAGTTTTGCTCCTTGGCCCTACTTAATCTTTAGTGCTTTGTCAGGGATGTAGAGGTGTAGATGGTGTCTCTGAAGTAATAATTTCAGAAAATTAAACCTGCTCTGTCAGGTTTAATTTTTCCCATACTCTTTCTTTTTTGTCTATATCCTGAATTTGTCTTAATGTTGACATACTTTCACTTAATAGGTCTATGGACATGAAATAAGTTTCTTATTTGTGTTTCTGTCTTTGCATTTTGACAGTTATGAATCCTAATCTTAGGCATTATTTTGCCTTGTTACAATATGGACTTAAAAATCAATGGTAGGATTATGCAAGTATGAAAAATCTTTTGACGATCTTTTAAAAGACTTAATATTACAGATGTCCACTGACCTATAATGAGCAAGTTTCATAAAATATGTACAGTGAATCTTCCTTAATAGATAAACTATTCTCTAATTTATTTAAAAATCCAATGACCTACATATTCATATGTTCAGAAATCCCCACTTAGTAACATTGTTTTTCCTCTGAGACCTTCCATCTGAACAAATCTGTTAAATGAAGTAGAGGAAGCTTTGATCCAAACTAGGCTAAATCCAGTGGAACGGATGTGCTGCCACGTGTGAATGGGAGCATTAGAATGCCAGAAAAGGGAAATTAGGTGTGATCCTCATGCCCTGTCTGCACTGCTTGCCCTTTTCCTTGGTGACAGAGCTTAGGAAATGTCCTTACCCAAGGAGCCAGCAAGGAGAAGTTTGCATCATTTGAAAACAAGACTTCTGCCACGATTGTTATTAATGGAGTATATCATTCCCCCTGCCCCCCAGCAGGGCATGCCATAACTCAGAAAATTTTAGGTTCATCTTGTGTCTCAGGTAGTTCTGCTGAGCCAACTAGAAACGTGTTTTCTGTGGAAGCACAGATGTGTTTTGCAAAATGTGCTACTCTTTTATAACATTTGGTCTCTAATTTGGTATCTTGCTCCTTCTTCAGTTTAATAATAAAAAAAAGTCAGAGTTACCCCATTTCCAGATTTTTATCAAAGTCCATGCTTGAGAAAGCTGTGCACCCTAGTCTTATCTGATAGAGAACAGGATACTGAAAATCCCTCAGGGACTCATTTGGTTGACCTGTCCTCGTTTGACTACTTTTTATTTTTTATGAGACTTTGCAGAAAATTTGCAGTTTACCCATCAAAGCCACATCATTTGAAGAAACTTAAGACCAGGGTCATAAATACAATTTATGAAGTCACTCAGCAACTGGAGAATGTTTTCAGCGGATTGGAAAATTAGATTGAATGATGTATCAGAAACATTGGCTGTAAAGTCAACTGCTAGAAGTGTAAAAGTCTTTGTGTGAGATGACATGAATTTTGCTTTTATGCTTTATCGAACACAATGTTTATAGTACATGCACATCCCAAATTATTAAAGTTGAAATGTCTAAGGAGTGGCTAAACATGTTTTGAAGTAGCACAGAGATGTGTAGCAACAAAATAAAAATTCTGGCAATCCAAATATTTGTACATCTGAGTGTTAGTGTGTCACGATTCAGTTTTGAGGGCGGCAAGATTTGTCTTTCAATTTCTTTGTTTGATTTATACATATTGTTAACCAAAGATATGCATAATTTAATTACACATACAGTTTGTGTTTGTAGATAACTTGACCTCCAAGATATTCAGAATTCTTTGTCAGCCAGCATCTGGTCCCAGCCATCATTATTTCTCGGTGTCCAACAGAGATACAGGCACTCCACAAGTCATAGAGTAATGGGACACAATGTAAATCTAGGGGTCTTGACTCCATGGTTCAGTGAGCTGGTTATAAAATGGCAAGGAAATCTGTGAGGAAAAGGAAGTCCACCCACTGAAAGATGGGCTGTAAATATGAAATGCTGCAGATCAGGCATGAACATGTTATTGAGTTTCAAAGCAAATAATATACCCTCTTTTGACTTCAGAACATTAAATTAATAAAGTAGGAAGAGATGTCCCTGCTTGCTTCATAAAATAAACAATCTTTCATTTCAGAATCACTGGCTTGAATTCATAGATGTAAAGATTGTAATAATATTAATATCTCCCATGATAGCAGTGTCTCAAAAGTTATTTGGTAGCTTGAGGGTAGCCCTCTAGATAGCAGGTTCACTTTGGTTCCTCCTGTACATATATAAAGACTAATATTAATTAGCACCTTTGGCCAATCTCAGCCAAAAAACAACATAGATTGGCTAGGTCAAAGAGCTAATGTATTCAGACTTGGGGAAGCCGACTTTGTGCTTTGTGGGTAAAGGAAAGGTTGATTTGCTACCTATCAAATTGTACAACCCAACTCCTACTCATAAATCTACCTGAGATAGAAACTTTGTGTAACAGGAAATGGAACTATTCTTTTTTTTTTCCTCCCTCCTTCACAAAACTCATGCCAAAGAATCAGAGGAAGCAATTATGGTGACCTCCTGTTCTATGTATTCCTTCTGCCCCTGAACAATGTGCAGAGTCCTTAAAAGTTAATGAGTCACTGGACTTATTATAGAAAATTCAGGTGTCTCCATTTTTACAGGAAAAACAACAACAACAACAACAACAACAACAAAACACTCCCTTTTGCTGATAGTTTTCTAAGTTTTTTTTTTTTTCCCCATGATTTTCCAACAAGGAATGATTGACTCATTTCATGCAGGTGGGGGGCTCTGTCCTCAGTAAAGTCTTTCTTTCACCTCTAGTGAGTATGTCTTAATAGAAACCTGGGCTTTCAGCATGCAGCTCTATCCCAGATCCTGGATGATGTTTTGTAATTAAAGTAGAATTTTCATAAAGGAATATAAGGAAACATTAGCTTTAGGTCTCATTACTTATATACTTTTCTCCATTCCTTATTGAAAGCAATAGAATAATATATATAGTTTCCTTTCATGGAAATTGATTGAAATGTTGACTGTTTGGCTTGGGGCTAAGTGCATGTTTATTCAAATAAAGAAATTTAAGTTTAAAGGCCAGAAATACTGTGAAAAAATATATATGTATGTAACCACATTAAATTGAAATCAATTAGAAGTTACTAGATTGTTTCAATTTTACCTACAAGTTTTGTGACTAAAATTGCCAATCCAGACTTTTATCATTTACTTTCAGACTTCTCTTACTATGATGCCCACCCCCCCCCAAAAAAAAATGCTTTACACATAATGGCTGGCACACACACAGATGTGTGCACATGTGCAACTGGGTTTACCTCCAGCTCTATCTGTATATCTATTTCTAAAGCAAAGATTCCATGAAAGAAAAAAACAAAAAATATACCTTCATGAAACAATATTCACACCATGTTTGAAGCACTCTGATACTTTCTAGTTTTCTTAATCCTATTTCATTATAAAGTTTGTTTTGACCTGCTAAATTAACTTCATGATTCACTATAATTATGACCCACATTTAAATTATCCAGATTAAGGCTTATTTTAAATTATTTCAGTTACTTAGAGAAAGAAAGTTTTTTTACTTTTCTGAAATATAAAATTAATATTTTAGTGCTATCTGAAATATACATATGGTCATTTCACATTATATAATTTATTAGTTTTTCCTTTGGAGGAGACTTGAGCCAAATAATTTTAATTATTCCACATTCTAAAAGTTATTATTTATAATTTTTGCCTTCTATATAAGTAGACATTTAGCAAAATATAACTGAATTGACTTGACTATTTAAAATTGAATGTTTAAAATAAGAATATATATTTACTTGCTCATTTAACAAATATTAAGTATTTAGAGACTATGTTAGTCATCATAATGATGGCTGGCACTTTTTGAACTTTTAATATATATCATGAACTCACATAACCTCTCTAGGGAGCCCATGAGGAAAGTAGAATTATCTCAGGTTAATGGGCAAGGAAACTGTGCCTTCGGGTGAATAATTGATTGTTGTCTAATTAGAGTCCAACTTTTAACCAAGTAAGCCTGAATTCTAAGCTCAGACTCAACCTCTTTTTTCTCAATCATTGCTGCTATCATAGAGTGGCAGAAGAAAGACACAGTCCCTTTTTCAAGGCAGTACGACCAATAAACAGACTTTTGAACCAGAGAGCCTTTTGTGGTACAGTAAGGACTGTGATGTGTTCCATGTGCTATGTCAGAACAGTTGCTTTTGACCCTGGAAGCGATTGAAGTTAATGCAGAACTATTTCAGCAGGAAAGAATAATGTTTTATAACTATTTCAGAATAATCAGCTCGTGTTAATACAATGCTTTACTTATATCTAAAGGCATCTGATACATTTGAGATATAAATATATTCAATAAATGTATTTTTTGATTTGTTTTTGGGAAATGCTATTTTTGCCAATGTTTTGACAAAGTAGCCAAAGCTAGTAAATTTTTTGGGCAGAGTGCCAACAGTTGTTTCACAGAATACTCATGGAAACTAGGAATAACCAGGGCCCAGAACTTTGTGAATGAAACAGACCTGGTGCCAGGTACTTGAGGTGTGAGTAGAAACCATGTACGTGCCCAGAGCTGAGAGCACCACGGGTAAAACGTTTTCCAAAGGGAACCTGTTCATTTCTCTGTTTGCTTTCACTTTTTGGTGCTAACATGTTTAGAAAATTTTGACTTGGATTGTGCATAGCCCCCATTCTACTACCTAACACTTTTTTAAAAGACAACAAGGAGGAAGTGATAAGGAGGAAAATGAGATGAGACTGTTTACCTAATAATGTCTACTGTTGCATAGATTAGGTTAAAAATAGTAAACTTGCCAGAAATTGGGTTTTGGCCAAGGTCCTCCATTGTATGAGCACAAGTCTAATTTGTATAAGGTATTGCCTTGAATAGAGCACAGAATGCTTTGGCTTTAAGAATATTCTGCTGTAGCCATTCACTTTGTGTTGCATGCTTACTGTGTTCTGATGTGTCAGGTGCCACATGTGAAGTTTTATTTCATGCTCTGGGAAGAAAAATGTCTATGAGATAAGTGTTTTGTTTAATAAATTGCAGATTTGGGGTATATGGGATATTTGTTTTAAAGAGGAGTTTGCATGACTCAAAATTTCAGTTTCAATTATGGTTCAATAGACTGAATGAAAAGCTCTTGGGTATAATGTGATTCAGGCTTTCAATATGTAGCCTGCCAGGCAGGGCGTGTCGCTGGCTGTTTAGCCAAGATAGGACACTCTGTCCCAGAAATGTAAAAATAAGCATTCAGTGCTTTCTTAGATCCCTATATTCCCATATATCATCAACAACTAATCACTAAGTGCAAAGTGTGTAGATCTCCTGCCAGAGTTGTAGAATATGACTATAGGAGGAAGGCTTTTATGGTGGCAGAATATAAAAGATGGTAAGTCTCATAATTGAGAAAGAATCAGTGCTTTTGTGCATTCTCTGTCCAAAGAAGGGAGAAAGAATACCCAACTGCAGCGGATATGCATGTACACATATGTGCCTAGTCTTTTAGTGCTTTGAAAAATTTATATCTACAGTAACATTTGTCTGCAAGTGTTACTTTTGTATATGCATTTATATTTGCAAAGTACACTAATTCCCTGTAGATACTCAATTCTATCCACCCTATCCTACAAAAAATGCCACATGCATAGGCTGTCTTTCCTAATAAAGAAATATTGTAATAAAAGAGAGGTTTTATTAAACTAATGCAATAACGACATTTTCTTTGAGGATTTAACACATCATTTTTAATAATAAAAATCAAATTGTCATTGTTGTGCCCTGTATACCTTTTATTCAAATCAGACGAAGTACTCAGGCTTCATGGCTAAGCAGTGCTCTGGGGGGAGGGGGTAGGGGTGGGGTGGGAAATTTTAGCATTACACAAATGAATTTCCGCAGCCAGATTGATAGTGGGGTTGTAGATTATGAATATGGGACCCAGGGAAACCTGTTTATATTCACAAGCAGAGGGGAAAATGCCTCAGGAGCATCTAGAAGGAAATGAGACTAGAAATTAGGAGGGAAGCGATTTCGTTAGGTCAGCCTTCATTCAGATGGTGGATGCCAGTAGACTCTACAGCTATGCCACTGATCTCACTGCTTCCACTAACTCTGAATTAACCACCAAAATGTGAGAGTTCACTTTGTGCGATTAGGCTGGGAATTTGGCATTACCTGGCTTCTTAAGAGGATACTTTTTTTTTTTTTTTTTTTTTTTGCTGTTGTATCATCTGGACAAATTCCAGAAGTTCATGAAATCAAGGCTAACAAGTAATCATGAAAAGGGAGAGTGAAATATGAGGAATGTGGAGGGATGTTGTCTTTCTTTTTCCTTTCCTTCCTTTCTCCCTTCCTCCCCCCCTTCTTTTATTCTTTTTTTTGCACTCCAAGGGAAGTTATGTGTTAGACAGGTTATACTTAGGGGCAGGATGGAGAGTTGGCCCAAGTTAGTGCCCAAATCTGCAAAATGGGATTATATGTGGTTGTCCCAGAGTTAATAATTAAAATATTAATTAATAGATGGATAGGACTTATTTTCTCTACCATTATCAGTTGAAGTGTTTCTAAAGAAGTGCTAAGTGTATGATTTTATTTTTAGCATAGCCATCGGCAGTATATATAAATTCTCTTGGGGGTTTACGTGCTCTTTTAATGTCTACCTTTATTCAGATTAGAATCTGAACAATTTTAGACTATTTGCTTTATTTGATAAGTGAGTATTTTTTTGATTGAGTTACCTCAAAGGTACATGTTATAATAAGTGAACATTGCAAGTTACCCTTTTTATCTCCCACTTCAACAGCCACAAACAGAAACATAATTTATAGAAATGAAAACAGTCTCCAGCTAGTTTGATTCTTTTTCCAAAGAGAAGCACTGGGGCTTGGCTAGGCCACTTTCCTCTGTACACACCTGGTGTATATCACTTTAAAAAATAAATTATGCCTCATTAAATTACAATTAAGTGGAATCATGATCATTTGTTTTTCTGGAAGGAAGATGTTTTGCATATTGAAAGCCTAATTTGTTGCAGGTGACAAAAAGGCTGAGCAGATTATCTAATATCACTTCATTTTGGGGGGTAATGTTTGCTGGTTAGCTTGTATATACTCCAGTAGTTCAGAATTACATTAATGGGGACTGTATTATTTTCACTTCAGAATGTTTTCTATCACTTTATCAGTTTTTGTACTTTCTTTTTTTTAAAAAAAAAAACCTTAAGGAAACAGAAACTTCTCTTGATATTCTGGAGAAGACTTGCTCTTTTTTTTCCCCCTCAAATATCTGGTGTTTTCCTGTCTCTTCCCTTCCCCTTTGTGTGGTTTCACCGTTATCTCTTTACCCAGGCACTACTTGCCTTTTAAAGTCCCAACTAAGTTATGTCTCACTCTCTTCCAAAAAGTTTTCCCTGAGCCCTGCAGTTTGCCTTGCTTTCTTCCTTCTTTGAACCGAGTTGGCCCTGGCTGTATCTCATGGTTATGGCACTTATCATTATTTCCATGGTACCACCATAAAACCTTCTTCTCCCCACCATATACTCAACTCTTTGGGGGCAGAACCCATCTCTTTTTAATCTTCTCATTCCTCTCAGAGTTTTGTACCAAGTCATAAGTAAGAAATGAATTAATGGAGGGATCTATCATTCTTTGAGATTAATTGTGTTGAATTTAGGGGTTCCCTAGATAATCAGTGGTAGATATTAGGTTTAGGGTCCTCCTAGGTTTTCTGTGAGAAATATATCTCAGTCCTAGAGAAGCAGCAAAAATTTGAGAGCCATGAAAAAATGTTAAAATTTAGTCAGTAATGACTTTAACTTTTGCTGCCAGCCTTGGAGAGGACTGGGGGCCTCTGAGGGGTACAGGCTCAGAATTCCTAGAACCTGCTCTGGGTTTGTATGTGTTATCTTACAGGAGTAGAGGCTCATCAAAGATATTTTATCAGCCATCCCAGAGAAGGTAACAAGGGCTTGTACAGAAACTTGGAAGTAAATTTTATAGAAACAGTCATGGTAATGTTTCCCAAACTTTTCTGCGTCTTAGCATGTATCAGGCACACTGACGATTTGAGACCAGCTACGTAAATTACTGAAGATGTAAGGAAATGAAAAGCTCATCAGCAGAAAGATAGATTTAGAATATGTAAGGTCATTCATTTAATCTGTTACAAAGATATTTTAGAATACCGGAAAAATTAAGGACGTGAATTTTTCATTTTAAAAATTCACTCACATTCTTTGTGTATGAAGATGGCCTATGTTAGCAAGCAAGCTGGATTGCCTTTTATTGTTCCGTTGCATTTTGTGCTTCAATTTTTTTACTTATAATGATTTTTCTGCCCAACTTGTATGTTCTTTGCTGGTGCTAGAAATGATATGAAGGTTGCAAAATACTCCATTAATAGACCAAGGAAATGGCCAATTTGAGGTTCTCTTTGCCTGATTCCTTTCTTTTTCCATTGACTTGTATCCCAAGAACTCTTTTGGAGGGGGTCTCCCCTTATGCCAATCTTGTTTCCATTCCTTGCATTTCACTATGTTTCATGGTCTTACATAACCCCAGCTAACACCGAGGAGGAAATTGTTATGACTCCCTGGAGAAGGCTCTGTTGCCTATGAGGAGGAAAATACTTAATGGCCACTTTACTCAATACTTGCAATATGTTTTAATATGATTACTGATATGAAAGTTTAATAAGCAATATCCTGGTTAATTTATTAATTTCCTTCCATTTGCACATTCTCAATATTCATGACCTTTCTATTCATAAAAGTACATCTTTTTTTTTCGGTGCCCAGGTGCCATACCACATTTTCTGTGTCTCAGGCTGCATAATGGCCATGTCCAAGTGACACCTCCTGCCTGGCTGGCTGATAATTAAAATGCCAGATGACATAGTGGCAAGGGCTTTAGAAATATTTATGTGAGATAAATTATTAATTTATGTTCTATTTGAGACAGTTTCAATATGATAAACATTTACTTTTTTTTTTTTTTTTGAAAATTAGGTGGGGTGATTTGTGGTGTAAGTTAGGCTTCAGACTTTCTTGTGATCCTCCCACTCCCACCCCAAGGATGATTTTCAACTAGCTAAATTCATTTCAATAAGTTCTGAGCCTGCAGAGTTTAGATTACATTTTTTAAAATCAGAGTTTAAAATAGTTAAAAGCACATAAATAACCAAAGTGAAAAAGACTGAACAAAACCACAAGAGCACTTCTTGTGCTCACTAGTAAGCCACTTATTATTTGAAAATGTCTGAGGTAAAAAGAATCCACTCGGGGACCATGACTACTCAAATGAAAGTTTAAGTGAATAATTTGGTACAGTTTTCTAATTCTCTGGAGATGATATAAGGAGGTGGCACTTGCCACCTTGTTGGTTTGAATCTTTATCTGTAATTAGGCAAATGAATCAGAGGCAGCAGAATATTCCACCAGCCCCTTAAAAAACAAATATTGTGTCTCTTTCACTTTGGAAAGGAGAGCTGACGAGCAATCATTCTCAGGGTGCTTTGTCTGCATTTTCCTTAGAGATGGGTTAATTTTCCCATAAGGTGGCCCATCCTGTAAAAAAGGTAAAGGAAGGATCTAAACAGTTTAAAAGTGAAAGGAAAAATTCAAACAAACAAAAAACACTCTGTGCTTTCGAATAATCTTTTTATTGATGAGGATTAAACATAACCTTGAGGGTTCATTAGAATGATAATTTTTGTTTTGTCATTATTTTGTATGCAACTTTTTTTTTTTTTACTGTAGTATACTTCATAACTTGTGAAATAATTTCATGGTGGAAGAATAAGTTAAAATTTGCCTTTGAGATATTTTAAATTATAATCATAATAGCTATCATAAAGAATATATCCATGTTGATACTCAAACTCCTTCAAATTTTAGTATTTTAAAATTTATTAAAATACTAAAGTTAGTACCAAAGGTAGCAGGGTGAGGAGAAGGGAGAAGAAGACCAACTCATTCTTTTTATGCATGGTTCATCATTAAAGAAAGCTCAGAAAATATCAATCTTATTGTCTTACTGATATTGAAAATTGGTATTGGTTTCAAATCCACTTCCCTTTTGCTTCTCTGCATATATTAATTTAGAGGTTTTGTTTTTGTATCTTGAAGCAAATCCATTATGAATATTTCAGGTTGCTCAGTGCAAGTAGAAAGTAGGATAACGTAAGGCAGACTGACTTAATTTCAGAAAGAATCAATTCATAGATTGCATAACATTTTCTGGAAGACAAATGTCTTACTTGTTGCTTCTAAAAGCATGAAAAGAAATCTGTTTTTTTCTTAGAATCATTTTACCAGTAGTTTTTTTTTAATGTACATATCCTATTTTGTTCTTTCCTTAAGCATACGTGAGCATGCACACACACATGCACACATATGTACACACAGACAATAGCATTTCTTCTAGCTTCATTGTGTGACATATTTTATTCTTATTCCTATTCTGACCTCACTGTGTGTAATACATGCGTTTATGCACACACTCCCTCTCCTACATATACAGAGTGCTCTCTAACCATCTTTGTGTACTCGTTTCTCTCGAGTATTAACAAGAAATTGTCCTCTAACCAAAGTACCACGACATCCAAGTTGTAGAACTATCAGCTGGCATGCCGTACTATAGTAGGTTCCTTATAAATTGTCTTATGTGATGTTTTGAGGAGTGATTACTTCCTCGAAGTGCTGATAGCTACTTGATGGACAGTCCTATAAATGGCATTTGCTTCACTCTATTATAATGTATTACTTTATTTTAAAATAAAAATGGGAGTTCATAACTCACTTGAAACTATTGTTCGAAGTATGATATGTCAAGAGCTTTGTAATGTTGTGAACAACCAATAAAAAAAAAATGTGTATCTTACCCTGTAGATTTCTGGCCAACCAGAGATTGTGTATTCCCCTTGCATCTGATGCCCTTTATGTTTAAGCCATGTGCTAGAAATCTGATAGTGTTGCCTTGACATTAATTCACCTCAGGAGACATGTCTTCGGCATCAGTACCATTTTACCACAGTTCACAGAAGTGATTTTCCATGATTTGGGGTTGTCCCATTTGTTCTAATATATATGATTAACATCTCAGCTCTTCCTGAGATGGTCCCAAACCCGGATCTCATACTATCTTATGGAGGGATATTAGCTGGGAATATAAAATGATGCCTCTGTATGGTAATCCAACAAGTGTGCAGAATGGAAGTAGATCTGCATCTTCCCAGAATGCTACAATGTTCTGACGTAGGTCCCCTCTCCAGTCCATGTTACTTTAGTCTTGGCAACATTTTACTTTTCTTTGTGACTTCTCTATCATTAGAGCACACAAAAACACTAATTTCCTATTTAAAGCTTGCTATTTGGATGAGTCACATACTCAAAGTATCTGAGCCCACCATGGTATTCTGTATACACTGCAATTAAAGTGTGCTTCTGTCTCCTCACTGGATGTGACCACATTTTCATTGCTTTAATCAGGATTAGGGCTTCCCCCATGAGGGTATCCCATAAAAAGGTTTAGGTGCCCTTTGGTACATATGCAAGGATAACTATTGTGTGTGTGTGTGAACTGGGAAGTTATCAGAGGGTTAACACAAGGTATAGCTTCTTACTTTGTTTCTCTCCACCCCCCCCCCCCCTTTTGCCATAAGAAACATCTATATTGAAAACAGTGGCCGGTCACACATAAATTCAGCCAAACTTTTTTTTTTTTTTTTAATCGATGTAAATCTCCCATGCTGTTTAAATGTCGGAACTAAATTTACCAAACTTGGCAGATTTGTAAAGCTGAGCAGGACTGCCAAGTGTTCCCAGTTTCAAGCAGAGAGAGTTCTAACAGTTCCTGAAATACTTGTAGGAGGCACCTGGTGGTAATTGCAGTTTCACAATTCATCCCAAGCGCCTACCTTGCTAGGTGGCATCTCTGTGCATCGATGATTATTACAGTGAGGATGAAGTGTCGGAATAGAATGGTCCTAAAATAAGGTACAGCCCCCGGAAGCCAAGCGCATTCCCACAAAATCTTTGTGCTAGAGAACCCTAAGGAATTAGACTGAGATTCCTGACATCACAGCCAGCTGGCCACACCAAACAAAGGGGAGCAGGGCGGAAGATGGAAACCACACACACACACACCTGCAGATATAACTCAACCTTTTCTTCTCCCCCCCACTCATTCAGGGATTGTTGTCCGAGATTCTACGTAAGGAAGAAGACCCTAGGACAGCCTCTCAGTCTCTCTTAGTAAATCTGAGGGCCATGCAGAATTTCCTCAATCTTCCGGAAGTGGAGCGAGATCGCATTTACCAGGACGAGCGGGAGCGGAGCATGAACCCCAACGTGAGCATGGTCTCATCGGCCTCTAGCAGTCCCAGCTCCTCCCGAACCCCTCAGGTGAGATATTTGCTGCACTCACTTTTTACTTGGAAACATCTTGCTGGGTTGATAATGTGTTTTTCTTTCAGAACTAAGAGACACAATTCAAGGATTTCTTAATCTGTTAAATATGTTGGTCAAAGGACATGACCTCAGGCCATGTACTAGTGGTAATCTTGCACTATATGGTGTGCTGTTTCCATCCCTTTAGGAATGTCTCATTCTTCCAAACATGGTGGGTGGGTGGTATAGGCAGGTACAGGTAGGGCGTCGGACTCTACATTGTCCACAGCTGCTTAGTTTTAGATGAAAGGGGGAGGGGCTTTGTTTGTATGGCAAGACCATTGTTTTCCTTAAATTACATGATTATTTAGATGGGATGGGGGGTGGTTAAGGACAGAGAATTCAAGTTCTTCCTTAGGCAAAAAGTATGCAATTATAAAACACCTGTGTGTAAGGAAGGCTAGATCAGAATGGTGCAAGTATCACTCAAGGGTCTCATATGAACTGATAGGGGAAAGGTAGGCCTTAATTATTTTCCTTCTTGGGATGATCTCATAGGATTTGGTGACTTGCGTCCTTTCTCTTTCATAATTTCAAAGTACTCTGCGCTTAGGCCTTTCAGGAGATGTAGACATCTCCTAAAATACTGCATTTTAGAGCTCCTACCCCAAGGCAGCCAGGGATCATTGCCAACACAGATCTGAGCCCACTCATCTTTAGTCTGTCTGGTCCCTGTTTCCCTTAAGCTTTTACCAAGTTGATTTATGATAGACCCATCCCATTCACTATTGCTAAGATGGGTTGCAAGTCCATGGTGGTTTTGGGGACCAATATTTAACAGGTGCACATTTGTACAAAACTGAAAATTGGGTTCTTCAAAACTCAAGATTGATTTGTTTAGATACTATAGTGTTTTTTTTTTTAAATGAGTCTTTTTTTTTTTTTGATAAATTCCTAGGAGCTGGTTAACAGAATCAGAATTTTATTCTAGTAGAAATATTTGAACTTTTTCAAGGACATCAATTTTTTTCAAATAATTTGACTATATTTTTCACTGTGCAATAGATTTTTAATTGAAGCCCATTTTATATCATGCACTGCCCAGTTGTGTTATTTACACTTAAGTCCTTACTGAATATTTCAAAATAAGTCCCTTGACTGCTTAATTTGGATATATGTAACTAAATCTTATTTATTTATTTATTTTCAGTTTGGGACTTAAATATTGAGCTATAAAGTTGGGCAAGTTGTTAATTTGCACTAATATTTACTTCAGGAGTCTGCTCTTGGAAATCACTTCTACTCGTTAAAAAATAGCACAGATTTGGGTTTTGTTTTCAGCTATTTTACAATATTTTTAAAAACAAAATTGTCTTCTTAGGCACCTTTCTAAAGATTTGATAGCTTTCAGAACCTGACCAAACTTATAAGGCCACACAATTATTGACAGTATTTTGCTATTTTTCAACAGGATCCCACCTTGAAAATTCCTAGATAAAGGTGCTCTTTAGGGATCAATGTAGAAACTGATCATTCAGTTTCACAGTTTTTAGATTTCAGAAAATAAATACAAACTATCCCAACATATTTTTGAAAGTGTAGTCATGTCACTGCATTTGTATTTCTTTGAAATCTCCTTTCTGTTGGTTAAAGATCAAGAAAGGGGAAGTTATTAAAGTCTTTAAAAATATTTTATGAATACCTTCTTGCTTAAAATTCTTCACTGACATATCTGAATAATAAAGATCCATGGTATGGTAATTCTTTTAGTTTGAGAACAGCTTAGGAGAGTAGCCATTGACAGCCTTTGGTTGGAGTCAGCAGCTCATACTCTTAGATAGCCTTTTGCAGATTGTTTTCCATTATTTTATTTTGGTAAATTAGTAGTTTACCAAAAAAATTGAAGAAACTTCAAATTTGAAATAAAGTCTCCTAAGTTTCTCCTTATAATTCTTCAAACTATTGCTCAGTATACTTAATAACAAAACATCCATATAAGAATAAGAATGATCATTTGTTAAGTACCCATGTATCAGGTATTGTAAACATGTTACACGAATTCTGTCATCACTCTTTTGTGCTATTGATCCCATTTTACAGATGAGGAAACAGGCTTATGTGGTGAAATAACTTGCATAAGGTCACATGACTGAGTGGTAAAGCTAGCATTTGAACTCTAGTTAGTCTGATTCCAGAACCTGGACTCTTAAATGTATATTGTAGCAACTTAAGGGATTTTGTTTTAGTCCTGGGAGTTCTAGAGAAGATTCTGTCAGTCTAGTAGGAGATAATTGGTGAAGCTAATGAAAAGAGTTGAGAAACTCAGAAATTATTTGCTAACACATTCACTTAAAAGGGATTCTACATCATGTACAACCAGAAAAATTAGAAATTATTCTCCATTTATGTATGATGTATCAGTGCATTCTACTGTCATGCATCACTAATTAAAACTATTTTTTTTTTTAAAAAGAGAAAGCACTGTAGGTTAACTAGAAAAGTTGAAAAGAAAAAGGAATTCTTGAAAAACTTAACAGAGAATTGGATTTTTATGAGGTGGTCCCATACCTGCAGGTAAAAGGACCCCTGTAAACCCAGCACCCCATGTGAACTGGGGATTTGGAAAGCAGTGTTGCACAGTAGTCCCAGCCTATGCTTTGAAAGGCTGTTTCAGGATATGGTTCCTTCATTGTCTGCTGCATGTCCTTTGGCAAGTTAAACATCCTCGTTTATTTCAATTTCTTCATCTGCAAAATGAAAATGATGATGCCTAACTCATTGGATTCTTACAAGAATTAAATGAGATAACAAAAGCTAAAAACACTTTATAGAATGCCTGGCACATAAAGAGAATCCCATAAATTATACTTACTATTACTTGGCAGTAACTAGAAAATAGTATGAGACAGGGAGACCAAAGGAGAATGACAGAAGTCCCTGAGCACTCTTGGGAAGCAAAACCTTCAGGGAAACTTAGGGCATTGAGTGTGGCCTCAAGACTTTCTTGGCAAATGATTGCATGTCCGGACTGCATGCTCCATCTTCCTCCCAACCAGCATGCTGCTCAGCCTAGTCGGGGGCAGCATGGGCATTCACAGAGGGAAAGTTGTGATTTGGAGGCACTTCCATTGGTTTGGAGTGAAGGGTGAAGGGGTTCCAAAAGAAAGAAAAGAGTTTAGATCCATTTTGATCCATTCATGTGTCTTAAGGGGTCCAACTTGTCCTGGAGTCCTGCTGCCATGGGTTCTAAGAAGATGACTCAGGTATCTCATTAGCCACCCGCAAAGCATTTTAGGGTCCAGACTAAGCAAATCCTCTCACAGTCTTTTGGACCGAGGAGATTCCAATGTTTTAGGATTTTCCTTACCCCAAGAAGTACGGATACCTTCTGTATTGTCCTTCATTTGTCTCTGAAGCTGATGGGAAATCATTCAATTAAAACGAACACGGCAGAATACATAAAACTGCAATATGAGTTTAAGAAAATGAAAACGGCACATCAAAGGCATTCTGAAGCCTAGTTTTATGAAATGAAATTTTGTTTCATTTCCACTGATTTCCTAGGTGAAATTAGGTGACTGTCTGGGTAGCATAATGATGATAATGATGGGAAACCATACATACTCAAATGACATACGTAAAGCTTTAATAAAGAATGAGAGAGACTCAAGGGAGTGCATTAAATTGAGTAATAATTTATTATTTAGAGACCTCTACCCATTTACTCATTTTTTCTGGAAGAATTGGCTCTTCCTGCAAGGTGTGCCATTTTTAGAAAGAAAAAGGTGTGTGTGTTCTGCATATTCGTTTTGCAGTAGATGATTGCATATAGTTTGATGCCCAGGGTAGCCATCCTACCTGGGAACCATCTAGGATACTGTAAGGGAGAGAACAGGGTTGACAGGATTCTGCATGTCCTATAGGAATGCACTGCAATTATTTCCAATCACAATTAACCTGATTAGAATAATGGACAGGAAGTGTCCCTCTGTAGCTAATGCAGTTTGGCATCAGCTGACTGAAATCCTTTGATAATTTCTGCACAGATGGCTGGGCTGAATGCAGCACTTTTTAAATTATTATTTTCATGGTCTCTTGGTAGGCCAAAACCTCGACACCGACAACAGACCTCCCTATTAAGGTGGACGGCGCCAACGTCAACATCACAGCTGCCATTTATGATGAGATCCAACAGGAGATGAAAAGGGCCAAGGTGTCCCAAGCCCTGTTCGCCAAAGTGGCTGCAAATAAAAGTCAGGTGAGTGGTTTTTAAAAGAGCAAAACTGAGGGCTGGAATTAGACCTTTCTCCTCCTCCCACCAATAAAAATACATCTGTTCCTATAATAATAATAACAATAATAATCCCCAGGGAACCTGTCATGTTCTGCCTCTTACTCTTCCTTTTGCTTCTACTCCCACTGGAATTCAAAATAGAGATTAAGCCAAAACCCAGCCTTTTTATTTTAAAGGATTTTTTTTAAAGACTCAGTTTTGAATGATTTGTCCCCTTATTATAAGCCCTGCTGTGTACCTTTTGTTTTGTTTTGTTTGTTTGTTTTCTTTCTTTATTCTATCTTCCTGTTTGGGAGGTTTTAGCAATTTTCTTTTTTTTTTCTTTCTTTCTTTTTTTTTTTAAACAAAACCTGAAATGAACATAACAGTACCTTCCTGGAGACCAAGTTTAGCCAGGTCTCATCACCTTTCTTATTCCCTTGGGGAAGGGGCTGACTTGGCTATAATAACCACTTTCCCTAGCCCCAGAGACACCTTGTGATTGTCAGGTGTTTCTTTTATGTACAGAATACAGTTGTTTTTCCAGGAGAAAACACACGTGGAAGGATCCAGAGTAAGTGCTAAAATCTTTTAACAGAAAAACATAGAAGCTTATCCAGTAAAATTTTTCAGAGTGTCGGGATTGTGGGGAATGTAATGCTCAGGGGAAATGAGCAGACAGATGCTTAGGTTTTTCATTTCTGAAAGCAGCAACAGTTGACTATCTGCTTCAATTTGCTTAAAGGGGCAACTACTGCCTGTTCCTAGAATCCTAGGTTAGTTTGAGGTGCTCACTTTTTAATCCTTAAGATAAACCATTAATACATGGTGGAGGAAACAAAAGAGAGATAAGGCATACTTTTGAGAGTCCTTTGATTTTGAACTTGATTTCCTCTGTGGCTTTGCATGACAAATGTTTTCATCCCTACATATGTAAATGGTAAAATTGTTCATCATCTCCCTAACAGATCTTTTGGTGTGTGCTATAGTGAAAGTCACTGAATATTATATTTCTATTAAGCAAGAAGGTTTTCAATAAATACTAAGTTCTATGAGTGACAAATATTATATTTAGACTAATTATATTGTTTCGGGGTTAGGATTTTTTGCTTGCATTTTTTGCAGAAACCTGATTTATTTTCAGATGTTAATGAATGGAGAGAAGACTATCAAGGAAATTTGAAGAGGATTGCAATATTTGTGTCCCTTTTCAGCTTCAATAGAGTCATTTTTCCAGATTTCTCTCTCTCCATCAATGAAATCGGTGAAATACAGTTGGCTAAGATGTGATGTCCAACCATAGTATGAAATAACATGAAAAGAAAACACCGTAGAGCCTTCTTAAACTGTTAAATGCATAAAATCCCATGTACCACATGGCAAAATATAATGAGAGTTGGAGCTGTTAAATGAATAAAGCTGTTAAATGAATAATGCCACTTGGCAAAACTACTGTGCATTTAATGGTTTTCCACTGTGTAATAAAGGACATATGTGGTAAATGTGCACTGAGTATAAAAGCTGCACAATTGATTTTGCAAACCTGCCTCTTGGTTGTAACTTGATGTAAATATCAAAGTTTCACTCAGTCCTTCTTTCAGAAGCATCTCTCAAAAAAAAAAAAAAAAAAAAAAAACCCTGAAGACTGCATTCTGCAAACTTGATTCAGAATTCCTGTAATCTTCCTGTTGACTTGGCACCATGGTTTTTTGGAATTAATGATGCCTCCAGACTTCCAAAAATAATTCAGGTGGCTGATTGAAAGCTGTGTTTGCCAATTGGCAGAAGCACATTTTTGATGCTTCCTGAAGAAATTGGTAGCCCTGGTTCTGTAGAACCTGGAAGAAGTTTCAGTTCTGGTGATTCATATGCTGAAAGGTGAGGTAGAGCCTTAGTGAGGATAAGACACTCAGAAGTTTTTCTTTTTGCATGAGAGCAGTGGTCTTATTTATGAATGGGGAGCCTTACTGTAAATAGCTAACTAGATCAGCAAATGGGATGTTATTTTTTTTTTAAAAAATGGTACCATCAGACAAAGAGAACTTAACTGATGGTTACAAAGGCAGTTTAGCACAAGATAGTCACTCCATTTTATAAGCAGCAGAAGCAGCATTCACTTGATAGTGTATTTAGTAAAATCAATTGCATTATTTGGTGCCTTGCATGTACATTTGATGCATATCATATATGTATATGTGTACATACATATGTACACACACACACACACACACACACACACACACACACACATATGTATGACTCACAATGGGACTTGACCTCTCCCAGCCGCATTGATCAAGGTGTAACACCTGTTTCATTGGATTGTGAGAACTGAGAGAGCAAAGATTTTCTCTCCTCTTCATTCCTTTTCCTCCATTGCTTTCCTTTGGAGAGATCCAGAAGTTCTTGGAGTGACTGAGGAGGCAAATGCATCTCAAGGGCTTTCATTCTCCTGGAGGTCAAATTAGTGAAACCTTTAATTAGGAACTCTTGTGAACTGGAGGAGGCTTGGAGCCCTGAAGGCCCAGTTCAAATATGCATAGCAACTCTCCCCTTCCATTAGAAATTGTTTTAAAAATAGAAATAAACCCTCCAATAAACCTTATTCATTCCTTGGTGTGAATTGCTGTAATCAGCTATTAAAAATAATACTGAACACTGCCCTGAGCATTAGGGAAGCTTTGAATGAGGAGTAGGAAAAAGGGAGGAAAATTTTAGAAAGATTGAGGGTGGTCTGCCAAGATGGTCCTTGGGGCTGTAAGTGTGTAGAGTACAGGCACAATGGAGGGGAGGTTTTCAGAAAAGGAGTTGAAAGGGTGACAAATGAGTTGGTTGTGAAAACCCATTACTGGGAAGTGTGTGTGTGTGTTTTCTGAGTACATGAGTTAGTCAGGATGCATTTGTAGGGTTGCAGACCACCGCCTGCAGGTCAGAGCCCGCTTCTTTGTCACAGACAGGCCAGTCCATCATCTCATTTTGTTAGGTATATCCTCTCTGACCTTTGCCTCTTTATTCATGAGAAAGAGGTCAAAGAAGAGTAAAATTAGAGGCAAAACGTGCTTCAGCACATTTCACTTTGTACTTTTCCTTCATTTTCAATTTAGGATCAGTTTAGTTGCTTAGAATATTTGTGTGTGTTTGTGTGTAAATTCTGAGGATTATCCATCTTTTCTTTCTGTAGAATATTCAGATCATTGGTCTTTATGGGATAGAATTGCATTGTGCCAGTGACTATTCTCTGTGAAACAGGAGTGAGGGGTTCTTAGGAGGAGTCATAATGTAAATGGGTCCAGGACATTTTCTGAATCATTTCAGTCTGACTCTTATGCACTAAGGGCCACCAGGGAATGAATGCCCAAGATGCAGTGTGAAGGCACAGGAATTCTTTGTCCTCGGAGGATTCCAGCAATTTCCCTGTCCCCCATACTCAAATTTAGAAGGGCTTCTTTCTCCCTGCCTTCCCAGTTGTATCTTATCACCTGTGATCTAGGAAGTAGAAACACAAAAGGGAGAAAACAGTAAACTGAGGGCTCTCCCACTGCAGTCCTCCAGGGATACGCAGATATTTTGTGATTGCATCTTCAGTCACATTTGTATTGAATCAGTTTCCCTCTTCCCACACATTCATTCATTTTTCTTCTCATGATCTGCCTTTTGTCATCTTTGATCGTCTGCAGTTGTTTAGCTCATAGAATGTTGAGAATCATTTGAAGTTGATTTTCAAAAGGAGCCTGAATCTGCATTATTTGTACACCCAAAGACCCAGCTTTACCACTAAATCTGGGTAAAAATAGAGTAGGGAGAGAAATGGAAAGGGGCTTATTTTAGTTCCCATTTCCTGTCCCCACCATTGGGGAAAAAAAAGCCAATGAACAAAATATTCAGGAGGGCACTATGCTTGCTTTCTGTGTCAGGAAGATAGAGGGAAACAGACACTGTTCTGTTCTGTGTGGACAAGGGGAAAGAAATAGCCCAGTGGTAAGCCCCAGGAGCTAGTAATGAAAGGTACAGTCCCAAAGCTGCTAAAATAAAAGAAAGGGAGTGATCTGGGAACAACAGGGATGCAGTGGGGTGTCTGCTGAGATGATACTGGTAGGGGATCCTCATCTCCACCTAGGTTTAAAGACTTCTGCCAATCTGAAGGTTCCCTCTCTGCCACTCACACCTTCCCAGGTTCACAAACTGCAGAAGCAACAACAAAGTCAGAGATGGAAGACTCCATCTTCCTACTACAAAAACCAGAATAGGAGGCACAATTGTGATTCACACTGTAGCTAGAGAGGTGGATTTCTGGCCTCCAGTACAGTTTCGATATGATTTTCCCTGTAGAAACTGTGTTCTGCATGGCAATTGGATTTCAGTATGTTCTATGCTTCAGGTATATTAGGATTAAGTAGACTTGTGTATTGGCCATTATGTCTTATCACTACATTTCTTAAAAAAGAAAATTATATTCTGCGTTCTCAACTCCTGACATAATGGATTGTATTCCAAAATGGGGGGCTACAGATGTTTTAGATGTAATTTATAGGCTCAGATTTTGTGAACATTCTTTTTTTCCCCCCTAAAATCTTCTTATTGATAGCCTAATTTACTTGGCAGGCTAAATGATTTAAAATGTTTCTCTGGTAGGTTCTTTTTAAATAAAGCAAAAATAAAGGAAAGAAAGAGAATTTTACATAAGGAAAATGATGAATATATTACTTGGTTTGTTTCTTTTTTCTATTGTCCTTTGCTATTGGAGTTTATGTCACATTCAATTTATGTGCTAACATTTTCTTCAGTCATGGGTACTGTACTAATTTTTATTTTTGTGTCTCTTCTTAAAAATTTCCCAGATTCAACCTAGTTGTGCCTATTTCTATTTAAATGGATATTCTATTTTATAATTACATGAGTAATAATATCCTCATTTTAGAAAATTCAGATGGTGAAGAAAAATACAAAGGCGAAAACATGGATCAACCATAATTTCACATTTGAGAGATAGTTACTATTGGCATTTTAAAGTCTTTCAGTGTGTATGAGTGCATGGGAGTCTACATGTGTGTTTATATTATAATTAAGATGAGACCTTATAGAACATAAGACATTTTAAAATTTCAAGTCTTATTTTATAAGGAGCTCCTTTAATTTTATTTCTATTTTTTAAATAATTTTTTATTATATTTGAGGTTTACAACATGATGTTAGGTGAAACCTAAGCAATAAAATGGTTCTGATAGTGAAAGAGATGAACATTTCTATTATCTCACACTGTTACTTTTTTGTGACAGAAATAGCTAAAATATACTTACTAACCAGAAATCCCTAATACATTACTGTGTTATTAACTGTAGTCCTCATGTTGTACATTAGCTCTTCATATTGTTCTTCTACTGAGATTTTGTATTCTTTGACCTACATTCCAGAAGAGGAATTGCTGGGTCACATAGTAAGTAGTTCTGTTTTTAATTTCTTAGGAACCTCCTTACTGTTTTCCATGATGGTTAGATCAAGACTCACTCTCATCAACAGTGTCCTACTGTTTCTTTTACTTTACACCATTGCCAACAATTTGTTAGCCCTTGTTGATAATAGCTATCTTAACAAGTACATGGTGATACTTCATGGTGGTTTTAATTTGCATTTCTCTGATGATTAGTGATGTTGAGCACTTTTTCATACATCTGTTGTTCATTTTTATGTCTTTTTTGGAGAAATGCCTGTTAAGATCCTCTGTCCATTTTTTAATAAAGTTATTTATCATTCTGCTACTGAGTTGTAAGAGTTACTTACACATTTTGCATATTAACTTCTTATCACATATGTGGTTGGAAAACATTTTTTTTCCCATCCTGTAGGTTGCCTTTTTCACTCTCTTGATTATTTGCTGTGCAGAAGCTTTTTAGTTTGATTAGTCCCAGTCACTTTTGCTTTTGGAGCTTGAGCTTTTGTTATGATATCTAAAAAAAATCATTGCTAAGGCCAATGGCAAGGAGCTTTTCCCCTACGTTCTCTTCTTGTAGTGTGATAGTTTCTGGTTTTATGCATAGGTCTTTATCTGTTACAAGTTTTTATTTGTGTATGGTATAATAAGGGTCCAATTTCATTAATTTTTGTGTGGAAACCCAGTTTTCCCAGCACCATTATTTGAAGAGTCTATTCTTTTTTTGTAATTGGTACATTTTAATCATACATAGTAGTGAGATTTTTCATTACATACTCATGCATGCACATAACATAATTTAGTCAGAATACTTTCCCCATTGTGTCCTATTAGTGCTGTGGTCAAAAATTATTTGATCATTTATGTTTGGATTTATTTCTGGACTCTTGATTCTCTTCCATCAGTCTATTTTTATGCTAGTGCCATGTTGTTTTGATTACTACAGATCTGAAATATAATTTTAAATCAGGAAGAATGATACCTCCAACTTTTTTTTTCTTTCTCAGTATTGTTCTGGATATTTGGGGTTCCATAAGAATTTTAGGATTTTTTTTCTATTCCTCTGAAGAATGCCATTAGAATTGTTTTCTTTTGTCCTTTATTATTTATTTTTTGGTGCTGAGGATTGAACTCAGAATCTTACATATGTTAAGCATGCGCTAAACCAAGCCCCAACCTCTGGAATTTTCATAGGGATGATTACATTAAATATATAATGATTTGAGACTCTGAACAGATTTTAGGATTGTTTTTCCTATCTCTATGTAGAATATCATTGGAATTTTGTTAAAAAATTGCATTAAATCTATTTCTTGCTTTGGGTAGTGAGACATTTTAACAATATTATAATTTTATAATTTTTTTTTAGTGGCAAGCTTTTTACATAGAAGAATAAGTTTATAAAGTGTGGCTGCCCTAATCTCTATAATATAGAGCAGGAAGTACAGCCCATAGGATGCCTTGTGTAAAAATGAGTTGGTGGTGTCATTCTCACTCCAGATGAGTTCATTTTGCCATTTGTCTTCAGTAAGGCAGACAGCCTTGCCTGAGTAGCTGCCCCTTCCTGTTGGGCAAGCTTTTTTGGAACACAACCCTCTGACAGCCTATCAGGGAGTCTCTAGGGGCATGTATATAACAATTCAAGGCTGTTTGCCAAATTTAAATTAAAAAAATAAGTATATTTACATGAAAATTGCTATTCATGGTAATAGCAATTTCTTAAAATTCCAAATGTTACACCAAGGGAGTGGCTAATGCAATGATGCCTAAGCATCAAGTTAGACCTTCAGTTTCCTCTCCCTTAAAACTCTCTGCATAATTTTAAGGGATTTGGATCTATTGAGGTATGATCAGAAATTCACATAGAATTTCAGCTTCAATATCAGCCTTATTATGAAGAATAGGGTTTTTTTTAACCACCCTAACTTTAGTTGTGTTACTGTTTCATTCCCTAAAACTAGTTTTTATGGGATTGCTTGGCTAGGTATCAATGAAGATTATAATCACAGAATTCATATGAAATTTTTTTTTAAAGCACTGGTAAAGGAAACCAGTGTGCTCTACCACTGAGATACATTTCCAATGCTTTCTATTTTTTCATTTTGAGACCAGTTGTCACTAAGTCATCCAGGCTGGCTTCTTAGTGACAACTGGTCTCAAAATGAAATGTATTTTGATACATTAATTAATCCCCCTTCCTTAGCCTCCTGAGTCACTAGGATTACACACCTACACTCCTATCTCAGGTTCATATGCAGTTCTTAAAATGTAAAATATCTTTAACCCATTATTACTGTCTTTTTCCTGGTTTTAAGCTCATTTTTACTGCAGAAATCTCTAGTTGGCATTTTTGCCTGTTCCCGGCACCTTTGAAGCAAATTCAGCAAATATTAAAGGCACCTCTCCGAACTCTTACCAGCCCTCTTGGGAAGAAGACATTGACTTAAACTGTAGTTCTTATGATGGAGAAACTGGTGCTTATGAATAGTTCCTCACATTTTGCTGAAGAGACTGCTTAATCATGTTATTTTTATAGAACTAGATTAGGATGCTCAATGATAGGGCCAAACCCTCGCAGAGCCAATCCTCAGGTATCTTGTCCTAGTTGCTTGATTGTCTCTCTCTGTTCCTCACTCTGATTTTTCAGAAGAGTCATACTCATGGTCTTCTACTCTATGCCTCACCCCGTTCTTTCCCCACCTAGGGCTCTGATAAGTTCTTAAGTAAGTTCATCCAGCATATTCTACTGTGTGACAGGTGTGCTGGAATCTGGCCCCAAACTGAGAAGGAATGGAAATATTTTAAGTGTTTTATGCATGATATTTTAGCCTAACATATCTTGCTGTTAATGTATGCATAGTAATTAAATGGTGGAGTACAAGATTGCCCATTCGTTCTTTTTTTAATTGTAAATGGACACAATACATTTATTTATTTATTTTTATGTGGTGCTGAGATCAAACCCAGTGCCTCACCCACATCAGGCAAGCGCTGTACCACAGAGCCATGACCTGGCCCCTCATTCTTCTTTTTGACAGATATGAATGGCTTTTTCAGGTGTGTGCACTCGTATATGCATGTATGCATATGTGTACATATATGTAAAGCATGCTGAGTCTCTATAATATTGTATAGTTGTGTACATACCATATGTCTATGACAAGGAAAGCAACAGAATTCTAGGTCATCCCCTTTTAATTTGAGCACCTACAATAGAGTTAAAGAGTTGTTCTGAAATAAAATTTTCATTAGTCTCAATTTCAGACTCAATCTTTGCAAACACATTCATAGAAATGTGAGAGACATGCTTAAGGTAGCCCAGAGACAGCTGAAAATTTGTCCCCATGAAAATACAGTTCAGCTCCTAGTACACAATTTTGGAAAATAAAAAAGAAAGAAGCAGATCATTTTTACTTACCATATTCAAGGAATAACATAATTAACCTTGAACTATAACCAAATGCTCAGCACATATCTTTTTTCAGATTTCAGTGACCTCCTTGTTGGAGATTCACTGAAGCCCTTGACAAGTCTCTCCCTTGTACTTAGCCTCTTATCTATTTCAGTCTTCTTGATTAGGTTATCTTGAATCATTAGAGGGTTTATTTGTTTTAATAGACACTTATTGGATTCATGAAAAGAGAATTCAGTGACTAAGAAACAAGAGCTGAATATTATCTGGCTCATTTCACACTTCAGAAGAGTCTCAACCAGCTGAAGAGAAATCCTTTCACAGTTACAAAAGTTTGTTTGGGGACTTTATGTGCTTCCATTTAGAAAGCGAACTGTCTGTGGTTAATAATATGAATTTTCTTTCAAGACACCCAGAAAACATTTCCTTTTGGTTACATATGCTGACATTTCTGTATTGAAGATGTGGGTGAGGAAATGGCCTTTTCCTTTTCTGCTGAGAGAAGCCTGAGTCAATTCCTGAGGAATTGTTCTTTTGCTGACTTATTCATTCACTGGAGTTCCTCGAGGGGCAGAGGGTGGGTTGCTTACTATTAACTAGAATCCACTCTTCAGCTCTGCATTAGGCACATCCAGGGGAACAGTTGTCACTGTGACAAGGTCCCACATTCAAGGAACATACAGCCTTCCTTATTCAACAGAGATAGTTACTTGTTGGAAATCAAAGAAAGCTATGAACTTGTGTTTAATGCTGCTTTGTATTTATTTGAAATATCAAAACTAGAAAATTAGTTATGAACATATATATATATATATATATATATATATATATATATATATATATATTTTTTTTTTTAAAGGAAAAGACACAATTTAGAATAGTCAACCGTGTCCTGGAAAAATAAGTTTTGTTCACAGTGACATTTCAGCACCATGGACAGGAACCCTGCTCTTCTCATTTGCTGTCCCCCACCCCCACACTCTATATCATGTAAACATAAGGCTTAGAACTAGGATTCAAACTCATATCTGATAGTTCCAAACTCAAATTAGGCTGTTATTGTTTGTAAATGATCTCCTTGGTCATTTGAACATTCTCAGCCTTTGGTATATTGTTTGGAACACTTAAAACCTTTAAAATTTTTATAAGTAAAATAGATACTGCCATTCCCGCATTTATTTTCAATGCAAGAGAGCTTTAAAAATTCCTACATGCAACAACAGCAAGATACACACACACACACACACACACACACACACACACACACACACAAGAAAATGACTAAGGTGAAAACAGATTTCTTTAAAAAATGGTCAATATAGTTTCATGCTTATGATTTCTGCCATTTCTTTTTAGAAGGAAAACTTCTAGAGGATGAGATTTATGAAGTATGTACTTTATTATTACCAGGCCATTATGGGTCCTGGTTAATATCCAGCAACACTATTTGATTATGAAAATAAAAAGGAGGTATCTAGATTAGGGTTAGTGATATTCTTGACTTTAGCATGGTCTTTTTCCCAAGGACTTTTTGTTATAAGGAAAGAAAGCAGGGGAGGGAAAGAAAGAAGATTTAATTCCTGTTCATGTCAGTTAAAATGCCTTTAGGGACTCCTTGGGCCTGTTGGATTAAGAAGAAATTTCTTTGCATGGTATTCTTTACAGTTGGCCTCTACTTTCATTTCTAGTCTGTGCTTTGGCCCCTCAGACTTGCTGCTGATTCTTCAGGTATGATAATTTTGCGTGTTTTTTGCATTACCTGATGGCTTTATCTCTGTTATGTGTTCTCAGTCACTCCCTTTCCCCACATGATGAAATTCGTCTTTATCTCCCAAGGTTCACTTTTGATGCCATATTCTCAATGGGCACTAATTGAGAATTTCCTCAGTCAAAAGTTATTCACTTTCTTGTCAGTGATATCCATTAACCTTTTAGGTAAAACATAGTGATAACGGTTAAATCATATATATATCATCTACCAGACATGTTGCATGGCACATAGACAGTGAATGCTCAGCAGATTATAAACTGTTTGTAATTTCTACAAGGGGTAAAGTTGGATCACCCCATTTTTTAAAACCATGTTCATGCATTAGAGATGGAGAAATAGACCTTAGAACATAAACAGGGTTGCTTCTGAAAATTAGTGAGCTTTTTAACAATAACTCTGAATTTGAGGCCACAAAACATTCTTCTAGACTAGTTCCTTTGTGTTCTGATAATTTTAGTTCAGTCTAATGATCATGTGTAGGGCATCTCCTATGTACAAGGAACCATGCATGCTCTGAAAATGCTTAGAAACCAGCCTTTGTACCCCATTCTTGTCCAGAAGCTGACACCTCAGATGGGGATGCAGACAAGCCTACTCCTACCAGTAATAATCATCAAATTGTGAGAGTATACACGAATGCCTTAGGGTCATGTAGGATTGAGCAACCAATTCTCAAAGGAGATCAGGTGAATTCATGTTAGCTGGGTCTTGAAGTACATCTCATGGGATCAGAGTTTTGGGTATGAGACATTCCAGCCAAGGCAGTAACATGGCAAAAGCGTGGCAATGGGAATATTCCAAGCATCTCTAGGGAGTATAATTTGCAGTCGCTGGGTCAACAGGGAAATTGACGGGAATGAGGTCATGAAAAAAAAAAAAAAAAACAGGAGCAAACTGATTCTTATTGTGGTTCCTATATGTTCTAATTCTCCTGGACTGTGAACTACAGATGGTCTCTTTTATGTAACTTGTTAATGATGACCAGTTTACTAGAAGATAAACTATGGAGTTACTATGATTCATCTTCCAAAAGGAATTAATGGCACATTTCTTCAAGTAGTAAGGAGACCTAATACATTTACAACATGATTTGCTTTGTAAATTTAGATTGGCATTCAACTTTTCAGGAACACGTGGGTTGTAAACAAACCATATCTTGATTGGTAGAGTGTTGCCTCACCTGCACAGTTGGAAAAGGAGGTCAGGGTTGTTTTTTCTACTGAGGGAAATATATTTGTTTAAGAGGCTGATGAGATGGCTAAAATGAGATGTTAATAAATATTATTTGCTTATGCACGGAATGTTCAGGAACTCTTTAACCATCAATGGCAAAGAAGCAGTCTTTTATGTTCCTTCTCGGTTCCGATATTGAAGGTAAAAGAAAGTTTTAATCTTGAATTTTGTGACAAAATTTTACTTAGGCTCCATGCATGGTTTTGTGTATACTTTCTCGGGAGTCGCTGTATTTTTTGTTTGTTTGTTTATTTTGAACTAATTTCAGACTCTCAGAAATGTTGCAAAAGTAGCACAGAAAGGATAATTGCCCTGTACTCTACATTATCACCTAGCTTCTATCAGCGTTGACACCTTCCATCACAGTAGTACAATCATTGGTAATAATGCAGTTATCAAAACTAAGGGATGTTAACACGGTTAACATGGTTTCAATACTGTTAACTAACTAGTTTTTCTGCTAACAAATATCCAGGAACCTATCCAGGAACCACATTGCATTTAATTATTGATTCTCCTTATTTTTCTTCAATCTGCAGCCATTCCTAAGTCTTTCCTTTTATGACTACATCACTTTTGAAGAGTACTGATTATTTTGTCAAACATCTCTCATTTGGGTTTTTCTGATGTTTTCTCACAATGACTGAGGTCATGCATTTGAGGCCAGACTGCCTTGAATACCATATTGTGTCCTTTGCAGTAGATTGTATCCTGAATGCATTGTATCATAGTATCAATGTATCATCATCAGTGATACTTATCATGACCAATTGGCCAAAGAGGTTTCTTCTTTGTACTTTTATCCCTGATTACTAATCACTGTCAGCTACTTATTTCATACAGCAAGGCAACAGATTATGGAAAGCAGAACAGGAGAACAACTTAGACCATCATTTGTGAATCCCTGCTTTTATAGTTGAGCACTAGAAGCTCCAACAGGGTAACCACTAACTTGAAGGTTATCCAGTTGTTTAATGACAGAGAAGGAACTTAGTTCTCATGGCTCCAAGTTTAATGCTGTCTACATTTCCTAGCTGTGCTCAAAAACTTGTATCTCACTTTATTCCTAGTTTCACCAAACTGTAAAAACTAAACTGACCATATGAATACTCAACTAACCTCAGGTCAAAACTTATAAGCAAACTAAGGGAGAAACCGCAGAGACACATAGTTCACAATGCCACTCATAGAGCTGGCCACGGCTGGAAATGAGATGAACTTCTGCATCAGCATTTCTGAAATGAAAATAATTCTCCTGGAATGCTCCAAATAATACACAGGGAACAACAACAAAAAACCTACTTGAGAGTTTTAACAGAAAAAGGAGATTTGTTTATTAATAATTCATGAGTTCCCATTGAACATGCACGACAGAAACAGTGCTATTCAATAGAGAATACTGTCATCTGTCACTGTTTTATTTGACATTTACACTTTTTTTTTTTTGCCTGATACTGCAAAACTTTCTTGGATGGCATGCAAAAATTATATAAATGAAAAAAATCCCAAAGTGGGGACCCTTTATCTCTTCTGTGATGGGTTCACTCACAATTTACACATGGGTATTCATGCAACAGCATGACGTTTCCTCACACGTTCATTAGCCACCAAACAAGCTAATAAGACACCCTATTGAGAAAACAGAGATAAGCATCCCAAATGGGCTGGTGGAAGGATCATGTGAATAGGAAGATGGTGGGTGAGAGGGGAAGTGAGGTAGAATAGATTTCCTGAAGATCCGTAAGCAGATACATGGAGTGGGCAAGGGAGCCAGTGAAATCAAATCATGGCTGCTGTGAAGAAAACTGACAAAAAAATATAACGCCATCTCAGATACGAAATAAATATTCATAGATGGCGTCACAGGGGCTCTGCTGGTGGGGAATACAGCATTCAGTAGAAGAGCAAGTTAGAGTTAGGAGTACCTTGTGATTTTGTGCTACTGTAAGGCTCTCGACAGTCTTTCTGCTCCGTAGGTTAGTTATTATTTATAAAAATCACAGAACCAGCTGATACATTCATAAGCTAATTATTGAAGCAGCTGGGTACACATGGTGCAATATGTCCAAGGCTGTGAAGTAGCACAGATTTCTTAGGGCCTGCTGTGGTGGGGGTGTGCCGTTGAAGCCTCCATCCCTTAATCTGATCAGCCAAGCAAACACTTTGTGGGGAAACTAGATTAATAACCCTCTAAATACCATGAATGTGCTTCATCTTCAAAACCGGGTTCCCTTAAACATGCTATTAGCTCAGCTCCATCAGGGATTTGAGAAGTTCTCTGGTGCCCTAAGAACAGGGTCTTGCTGGCTACTTCCCTATGCCAGAAATTAATTTGGTTTGCTTATGACTGCACACATGATCACACTTGTGTCTAATCCGCTCCCTAATAGCTTCAAGGTCAAGACCTTGCATGTCAGTGGGCAAATTGAGCACTACACTTCTTAAAGACTGATGGCAGACAGCACACAGTCCATAACGAGGCCCGGAGTGTTGTTCTAAGTGATTGTAATGAGTGCAGATTATAACAGTGCATATAAATCAAACGTGGCAATGAATGTTGTGTGAGACATTCCAAGTGTCATAAGTGGAGATACCACTCAGCTGTCACCTGTCTCCTTTTCAAGCTGTGGCTTCCCACAATGCAATTCATCCCTCCAGGGGAACAGCAGGTGCTGTCTTCCTTAAGGTCTGGCTATCTCAGAACTTCATCTTTTAACAGATGTAGGTTTTTGTTTTTATTTTCCGTTCAATGATTGGTCTCTATGCTATCGCTTCCCCTGGGAGATGTTAAACATACCTGTTTGAAACATTTGAAAGAGTTCAGTTGGAGACTTATTCAGATCTGTGAAAAGACAGAGAAATAGGAGCTTATTTTTTTTTCCTACAGATGGTTTATTTTTCATTTCAAGAATTCTTTCCTTTGTATGAAGAAACCCTTGAGGAAATACTTTGGGACCAGGAGATTTTTATTTAAATATAATTTATTTTTTGGTAGGAATAAAAATTTGTCTTCATTTTTTTTTCATACACATGGCACCTTGAAAATTTAACCATTACCTATCTCTTAACTGAATTGGAAAAAAAAGGAAGTATGAAAATGCTTGGAAAAATATTTCCAAGCAAATGATAAGATATCTTGTTTTCATTCTTCCTAACCCTCTAACTCTCCCAAGCTCCCAGTTTATTGCAAGAAAAGATCAGGTCTGCGCAAATGTGGCCTCTCACTTGTAAAAACAAGGCAGTGTTGTGTTACAGATTAGTTTATAAATCCCCAGTGGCTTCACAGTTCAGTGCCTACAGCTGCTGCAGATGGGCCTGGGTTTTTGTCTCTTCGCGGTGCTGCAGCCGGCAGTTGAAGGAGAAAATGGAATGATCAGGTTATTAACATGGAGGCCGCGAGGAAGAGGCTGCACAATGAGAACAGCTGGTGTTGCTGTCTTGGCTGATGCAGCGGAGATAATCAAATCTTGCCTTTTTTTGGGTAAAGGCAGAAGACACAGTGGAGAGTTAGACAAACAACGGCTTATGATATTATATGGGTTTTTTATGGTGCGTGTCAGGAACTTTCATTGGCTTACAAGTTATGATATAGAATGTTGAGGTTTGGGATTTATTTTTCACAAAATCAGTAGTGTTTATTTATGTACCTTTTTAGAAAAATTTTTACTCTTGCAAGAGGCGTGATATGGGATAGTTCTTATTTTTAAAATTAGCAATGTAGCTTAGAAATGATGGGTTAGAAAGCTACTGGGTAAAATATTTTGACATGAGTCAGTGAGCGATGTTGACAGCATCCTCTGTATTATTTTCATATAATCCATCAGTATTTGCATTACATTTTCTTTCTCATGCAGTTGCAAGAGAGAGAACATCCGGATGCCAGAGTGGGGAGATAGACATTTGCAGGTGTGACCTGACCAACTGCCTACCTTCCTGCAGGTGTGGCTGTGGTAGCAAGATGATAGTTAAGAGGTCCTAGAGCCCAAGGCATCCAGAGAATGAGCAAATGGCAAATGTACATTTGTTTTTTTCATTCTAACTAGGGCTATTGTTTCTTATGCAGAGTTGCTAATGGTTGTAAGAATATTTCTTCTCTAAAAATTCAGTGCTATTTACACGTAGACATTTTTTTTCTTCTTTAGAATTTGTCCTCTTATGATACATATTCATCCTCACTCTTTTCTTAGATTGGAACGCTAGTAAATTTGGTAATTTGCAAAAGTTATAGCTGACCAATACAAGTTACCTTTTATTGAGAATTGGATAACTGTAATCTGACTCGAGGATCTAGAGAGTTCTATTTGAAACTGTAATCAAGGATATATTCTAGAGGAAACCTGATAAGCTCCAGGAGTGAAGACTCTTAGGCATTGGCATAAGTACCTATGTGGGCACTGGTTGGTTTTTGGAATCACACTTTTTCAGTATCTCCCCAGGTTGGTGGGAACAATTTTGATGGAAAAACATGATGAGGTGGGATGGTGCTTACCTCAATTCCAGGCCCACTCAGCTGCTCTCCACTCTGCAGGCTAACTCAGGTGGCCTCCTCTCTCTAGGGCTGGCTCTGCGAACTACTCCGCTGGAAGGAGAACCCAAGCCCAGAAAACCGCACCCTCTGGGAGAACCTGTGTACTATCCGTCGTTTCCTGAACCTTCCCCAGCATGAGAGGGATGTGATCTACGAAGAGGAGTCACGGCATCATCACAGTGAGCGCATGCAGCACGTGGTCCAGCTCCCACCTGAGCCAGTGCAGGTCAGCATCTCGCCCCCTTCCTCCAACACACAGGACTTCCTGTGCCTGCCCCAGCTGCCAGTGGTCAGAGAGGCACACCACACCATTTCCTGTGGGTTGGTCGCATATGCCACATGCCCATTGACAGAGGACCTTATTTTCACAATGAGCACTGCATGAGTGTACATGTGTGTGTGTGTGTGTGTGTGCGCGCGCGTGCACAGAGAAAAATGACTAAGAAGTCTTCTTCCCCCAGAGCATGTTACTTGTGAGGTTATGAAGCCCTAGCACTTATGGAAAATTAAATCTCCCAATCAGAAAACACGTTCTCCATTAGTATTTTTTTTTCCTTTAGAAAGAAAGAGTTCAATCCAAAATTTCCCACGGAACATTTGGTAAAGGTGAGATCATAGCCATGTGACCTGAGGATTACCTTTGAACTCATCTGAACCTTTTTTGAGAAAAATTGTGACAGATTCTTAGAATTTTAAGTTGAGTTTTTGCTGTCTTTAGTTTCCTCTTTTAGAAATCTGCCTCCTTTTGGGTAGCATGTTCTGTTGGCTTAGTTTTTGCTCTCATTGAAACAAATACTATTTTTTTTCCTGAAATTAACTGAGTTTACTGACTCTGTATTCTAAAATAAGTTACTTTCAAGAAGTATTAGCTAGGTTTCTGTGGTGAGACTCCCTAGAATTTTGCTCATGAATGGGTTCAGTTCTGCTGCCCAGTAGCATCAGTCCCTGCTGCTACTGCAGAGGACCTTTTATGGCCTCTCTCTCAATTTCCTGTGTACAAAGGAAAAGTTGAGGCAAGAGTGCAAGCATGTGGGCCCAATGAACTGGCACACACCTTTAATCCCATCAACTCAGGAGGCCAAGGCAAGAGGATGGCAAGTTCAAAGTCAGCCTCAGCAACTCTGTCAGGCCCTAAGCAACTTAACAAGACCCTATCTCAAAATGATAAGTAAAAAAGAAAGAAAGGAAGGAAGGTTGGGGAAAATGTGGTATGTATACACAATGGAACATTACTCAGCCATAATGAATGAAATTATGGCATTTGCTGGTAAGTGGATGGAACTGGAGTATATCATGCTAAGTTAAATAAGCCAATCCCACAAAACCAAAGGCTGAATATTCTGTTTGAGATGTGGATGCTAACACACAATAAGGAGGAGAGGGAAGAATAGAAGTTCATTGGATTAGATAAAGAGCAATGAAGGAAAGGAGAGAGGTTGGGAATAGGACAAACAGTAGGATGAATTGGACAGAACTTTGCTATTCATTTATGAGTACATGACCAGTGTAACTCCACATCATGTACAACCCCAAGAATGGGATCCTAATTAGAATAAGTTATACTCCATATATATATATATATTTTATGTCAAAATACAATTTCCTGTCCCATATATCTAAAAAGAACAATAACAACAAAAGATTGGGGATGTGGCTCAGTGGTTAAATGCCCCTGGGTTCATTTCTTGGCACCAAAAAAAAAAAAAAAAAAAAAAAGGAGTAAAAGTGAAGAATGGAAGAGAAGATGAGAAAGAGTGTGCTATGTTTTCTTGATAAAGATGTAATAGGAGAGAGGCATTGAAGAATGTGGTGAATTACACCCCAAAGTGTCTGTGTCCCTTCCCTTTGCTCCATCTTCACATGCCTGGGGGAGAAGCCAGAAGTTAACGGTCCATCAGGTCACTTTTCATCCATATATTGACATCTCAGTCAATGCTTTCATGCCATCATTGGTCAGTTTCCAAGGCTGAGTTCGTAGAGTGAGTTGTCCATAAGTGAATTGTTAGGCTGACGGATTCATCTAGGAAGTCTCTTGCAGTGTCTGCAGTGAACCTGGGATGGGTGGAGGATCAGGGTGCATAGTTAGTGGGTGGCAGAGTCACTCATTCCCAGGAGGCTGAACCACAGGCTTACTCTTCAGGACCCAGCCTCCCCCTTTCCAGTGTTAGTCCTTTCCTGGCTGGGGCCTCATCCAAACACTAGGGCACCTCCCTGCAGATAATTAGACCAGCATACTGAGTCACATAGAGCAGTGGTTTTCTGACTTTGAAATTTTAACTTCTTAGAATTAAAAAGGGACCTCTATAAGTTGTCTTTTATTTTAGGAAATAAATTTATTTGAAAAAGTCAAGGGAAGTTTCCATTTATTATCAGTATCATTTCATAAAATCTAATAATTTTAAATATCACAGAAATTAAATGTATAGCTTTAGACTAAAGACCATACAAACAGTATGAATTCAGCCAGAGAAACTTGCTATTGCCCCCTCCTTTTTTTTCCCCCTCATTGTGATGTAAACTGGTTCAGACTTCTGTCCTAAACTAGCACGAGGCCATAGGTTGCCTTTGGAACCACTGACATTGACTTTGCATGGTCCATCCTATGTCCAAGGGAGAAAAACTGACTTCTTCTAGAGCTTAGTGAAAGGCCCATTTCAATAGTACAATAATGATCTAAGTTGAAAGCTTAGAAAATTTTGAGATAAGAACATGAAAACCCAGTCTCTATTATGATTGAAGATTACCTAATTTGAATGATAGGCTCCCATACCATTGGTCTTAAATCCTTGTCCAGAAATTGTCTGTGTGAGCCTCGTGTGTATATAGCTAAAAGGATGTCCAGCTTACGGTTAATTGCTTTACAATTGACTAGTTTGAATGAAGTATCTTAGAAGCAGACAGCCAATTGATTTATGAGTTTTATTATCTTTTATGTTAGTATGTCAGAATTAGATACTGTGCTGACAACATTTAATGGGTAAGCAAGAATCAGTCTATAATTTTCCATTTCAGTTTTCAGTACTTTGTGGCTATTAACATTAAATTCTGATATTACTTACATAAATTCATTTATTTGGGGGAAAGTTTATACTTATCCCTCAGATATTAGCTAAAGAGTTTACAAACAAGGTAATTTCCTGCACATTGAAAATATCCTACCCTTTGACCTTGATCTTTGGTACATCACTTTTTTTAGTTTTATACATAGTGTGCCTGTCTCTGACAACTGCTTTGCTGAATTTATGTTTGTCAGCAAAATGCAAAGCTGTGGATTAATTATTTATTGCAGTTATAATGTGAAAAAATGAAGAAAATAACTGAAACCAGTCATCAGAATTCCTAAGACTGAAGAATTTAGCTGGCATAACCTCTGTGACTTGGGGAGGACTGTATTGAAAAAGATACCAAGTCCTTAAAAAATGTCTGTAATTGTCCAAAAGCCGTCTCTGGACTCATTGGAATTCACTTGTGCTCTTGTATCAGCTAGGATTTTAGGGAGTTATATTTGCTTATGTTTTTAGAGATTTTAAAATTCATACATAGGATGATATTAGTTTGGCAATGCTGTATTTCATAATTAAATGGAAAATGTGCCATTACTAAATTGTGAAGAATGAGTTGAACTGCTGATGATCAAGAGCTTCTCACATATGCAGCCCAATAAAATGCAGAGCTGTCCTCCCCACTGGTCATGGAAAAGTGCCACTTACATTTCTCTAGGTAATTTGAGTACACTAGTCCCTGATTTTTCCTAAGGGGAGAAGATAAGAGGCAGTGATGTTTGTGCATAAGGACTTGATGGTTTAATCTGTTGTGTTAGGGCCCCACAGATGTACTAGATCAAATAAGGAGCTTCCTGTCACCCTCCACATTGGTGTGTTCTGTGATGCTGACAAGTCCTTTGGAGTTACAGCCTCTCTCCTTACAAATAAGAGGAAGGTTTTCTTGCCAATGGTGGACAGATAGAGTCTACAGATGGGAAGTCTGCTAATTGCCTGCACATATTTCTCTTTTAAGCCCTTTAAAGTTTTAAAATTGTAAACCCATGTTTAAAAGTCAGGAGATTTAACATAAAATCTGGAAAATTTAAAGATCTGACCCATAGACTGACTCAGAGTGCCCCATGGTTGGAGCTCTACTCTTCCTATAGGGAACCCACTCACATCCTGCTGCCCAGATCCCCATCACCTGCTCTCTATGCTTGTGCTCATACAGCCTGTCTACTCCATTCATTTAGGCTTCACATCTGTAGTGTCATTTTGCCCCCATGAGGCCATCTGGCCTCTGTGGTTCCATCCCCATATCTGAAGTTACTATACCAAAGCTACAAATGCCTTTGCCCGGGTCTCTGACTTTTTGATGGTGGACAGTACATATCATTTATTTTTATAATCTTAACACTGGACACAATCCTTCACATACTTACCAATAAATGCATGTTTGATGGAATTTCACTTCAGAAATGAGGCAGGATTGCAGCTGAGACCATGATGAATTTGGTACCAACAAGGAGTATTGTGAGCCCCAGAAACTTGACTATTGTTGAAGAGTAAGATGGTTCCTCCTTGGGAATCCAGTCTCTTTAGGGACGCTTTCTGTCATATTGAATTATCTGACTTCTCTTAAGTTTCTTTTTGGAATTCCAAATTTCCAGAAGCCCTATTTAAATATTTCTGAGAACAAGCTGGCCTTCTGGCCTTTGAACACACTTTGTTAACTGAATCCATTTATGCTTTTGGATCCACAGTGAGGGCAACCTTGCCCCTAGCGGGTAAAAAGTGGTTCTTAGGAAGCATAAAAATCTTAGATTTATGTGGTTTGTGGTCCTCCAAAGGGATTCAATACATAAAGAGATATTTAGCATTATCTCTGGCATTAAAGTTTTATGAAATGGGGGAAATGATTAGGAAAAAAATATTTTAAAAAGCCTCCATGGGGTGTTGATAATGGGGAAGAAAGTTGAAAAATACTAACCTACATTATGTCTGTAGTTCAATGTGGCCAGCACAAAGATCAACAGAGGTGAGACATGGTGAAGCAAACCAAGCCAAACCAAAACATTCCATGAAAAAAGATGAAATAAATTCTATTTTCTGCTATAAAAGGTTGGGGACAAAATTATTTCTTGTGGTTGTAATGATTTCCCACCTCGTGGTTATTATGACCTGAGGCCCTATAGTGAATGATATCCTCTCCTAGAATCAAAAAGTAGTTAGGTCTGGGTATTCATTATTACCAACTCCATTTTACAATTGGAAAAACCAGAGCAGTCGTTGAACCTTGCCTGAAGCCAGGATCCCCAGCTGAATGAAACACAGGCATTTCTGGCACCCAGTTTTTCCTCTGACCACACTTCTCTCAGAATGCATTAGAGAAGAAAGGACATCTCTCATACTGTGACTAGGTCTCTGAGTGGGGTTGATTAGGGAGCTTTTGCCAAATTGTTCAGGTCTGTGTAGTTCGTGCTTTTATTGCTTTATTGTATTTCCACCACAGGGTTTCCATCAGTTATTTTGTAAGTTCAGGAATTCTGAGCTTGCTGCTATGTGGTTTCCTGACAAGTACTTGTTTTAAAATTCCATGCTCTACATTGAGTAAGAATGTGAGACCTGGCCGGTGACAGCCAGACACCAGCATTTTGCTTTTACTCATTTGGATTGCCAATCGCTCAGGGAATTTTCTGCATTTTCTGAGACACAGACTTCCTGTCATTGGTGTCCACTAATGGTTTTCACCTAGAAGTGATTTTGTCTACCATGGGATATTTGGGAGTTTCTGGAAACATTTTTGGTTATTATAATTTGAAAGGGCTACTGGGATCTACTGGATGAAGGCCAGGGATGTTGCCAAATATTCCACAATGTGCAGGACAATCACCCAAACAGGCTTCCCCAGCCTACAGTGCCCATGGTGCTTTAGTTGTGAAGCCCCAGGAACAGCGTAAGATGAAGAATCATAATATCTCTGAGGCTGATTCTGGAGGTTCTCCTGCACAAAATCTAGTAGTAATAATAACAGTGACACCTCTCCTTTTTCTCCTTCTCCTCCTCCTCTTCTTCCCTGGCAGCAACTAGCCTTTTGGAAACCAAACTCTCCAAAAAGTGAGATTTTTTTACATTTTCTCTTCTTCAGTCATTATGAAAAACTAAGAGAGTGGTTGTTTTTTTCATCTACTTTCACAGATGAGAAACTGAAGGTTGAAGAAATTTAGTTATTTGCCCAAAGTGAGAACTTAAATTCACATCTGTTCACCTTTGGAGGGGTGTGTGTGTGCGTGCGCTCACACGCGCACGTGTGCGTGCTGGAAAGAAGTTCTAAATGGTAATAGCCAGCATTCCCCAAGCACTTACTATTAGCTGCCTGATATTATACAAAACTGTTAACATATATCATTTTATTTTTAATCATTCAACTGAATAGTAGCTTTGTGAGCTTTCTTTTTTGAAGGACACTTACTGTAGTGAAAATTATATAACTCATCAGTGTGATGCCAAAACCAAAAGGAGTAAAATTTCCACATTTCATCAAACTGCTTTTGCAGTTTTAAGATAACTTTAGAATGTGACTGTCCTTCCTAACACTTGAGGGTACTGCCTTTCAGCAACAACATTCAGTCCTGCTCTCCTACTCTTACTTGTACAGACTAGATCTTGATTTATGAATTTGCTTCCAAAAGAACAGTTTCCAGGAAAATAAATAAGCTAATTAATTGATTAAGGATGTTTGCAAATTCTATAATCAGGTTATTAGAATTTTTTTTTCACCTTGGATTTATTCCAAACTCCTGTTCAAAGCCTGCTGTTTAAATGTGGCTCCAGAGTTTTGAAACCCAACTCAAGTCCTGAGGAGAGATGCAAAAGAACCCTTGCCACTTCTAGTGAAATATTGCATCAGTTGGGTACAGAGAAGTTGGTTCTCACTTGGGAAAACTTTAGAGGCCACATTAACTTTTTTTCATACTAATACTTTGTTATCCATCATGTATTTATTCAACTTAAAAGTATTCTTGGTTTGTTTTTTACCAGTTCTTCAACATGTCTAAGTTTTAAAATTTGTTATTCAAGAATATAGAGAGTTGAAAGTCATTTGTAATCAGTTCTTTTTATTCTTGGGTTCACCTTCTTCCCAAGGTGTTATGGAATAGGTTCCCCTGACTGAAAACATCAGAAAGTTGAAGCAGATTATCAATTTGCTAGTCAGTAGATTAGGCTTAGCTGTGTCTTTTCTGGATATTTAGGGAAAGTAGGCCTGCCTATTTTTTTTTTTTTACATTTAAAGTTTCACTAAGGTGTTTTTCTTTTTAATTTTCCTTTTATAAGACAGAAATATCAAATAAACTGAAGATGATAGAATTTCATTAAAATCCAGGACTCTGAGGATGGTCAGATTTCTCAAGCCTGGAACTAGGGATTCAGCAGCTGCTGTTCATGGCTTGCCTTCTCCTTGGCCATCTTTAACATTACAGCCTCGTCCCCATGTCAGCTTCTTCCCACTATGAAGATTTTCTTCCAACCATCACCTCACTTGCCATTTATTGTATATTTGTCTATCATGTAACTTCTGAATAATATTCATAGTTTCTCTAAATTGTGATTTGGCCTCCTCAAAACCTTGGCCTGCCCTTGATTCCTGCTCAATCTCATGATCTTTCTCCTGACCTTTATCAAGCCCAGCTTCTGTTGCCTACTCCCTGTTTACCACTTTAAACTCATTTGAGAAAGAAATTGACTGGTCCATCTTATCGCCACGAAGGCAGGCTTTCTTAATATTGATTTTCCAACAAGTAGTCTGAATGCTTAATTTGGAAGGCACTGCATTTTAAAGGGAGAGCTTTCTTAGGCAAAATCCCAGAACAATCTTAAGAAGAATGGGAAGTAGAAATCCAACTGGCTCTAGACCACTTACAGAAAACTTATAGATGGGCAACCTAGGGCCAGAAAGTTAGGGCCCCTTCAGGAAAGTATGGCCACTGGGAACCTGCCTTTTGGTCATGATAGTTTGTTGCAAGTATGATTAACAAGTCTAGTATAAATTCATATCAAGGGAGAGTCATATGACCTTTTTCAAAAATGTGAAGTGCCATGGATACATAAATAGCAGGAAATCAGTGCCCAGGGGTATTTTTAAGTTCTGTGTGTTTGTAGAGTATTATAACTTTTTATTTCATTGCAATTTTTCTAACATCCATCGTGTATTTCCCCATATTTAGTCACTGTGCTATAGATACTGACGAAAACTTTAAATTTTTATAGTAGTCATTTTTGAGTCTACTTAAAATTTTTTTTCCATTGGAGTGGTTTCAACATTTTATTAGCTTCTCATTTTAATAATTGGAATTAGCTTTTTACTTTTCATTCTTCATGGGATCATTCTAGTGTCTTTGCCAAGCAGAGCTCCCCTTGAGTGGCTGAAACTTCATAATACATCACCTTCCCAAATTAAACATCCAAGATCAGCCCCTGGTTGGAAGTAAAATGTCAGACAGCTGGGTTCCACTTTTCCCAGTCTTCCTCCCCTTAAGGGGACAGAGGAACCTTGGTTTCTTAAGTTACCAGTGCTCCCATATTTGCTGTGTCTCTTTAAATAGTAGTCTAATTTTGATATTTTACATTTTGAGAAGCAGTATATTTGCTGCTACTCTCTCTTTGGGTTTATACACTCCCTGTTCTTTAGATTCCTACATTTAAACAGAAGGCTTTTGGCCTACACTGCCTCATAGGTAAAGGGAAGAATCAGAATTAGCTTATTATTTACATCATTACCAATAGATCAAGTTCCACATTGTCTGATGCTCAGAAACCACAAAATCACTAATATACATTATTTTTTTGTTTTAAATTTATTTGTTTTTTTTTTTAGTTGTACATGACACTAGAATGTATTTTGGCATAGTATACATATATGGGGTATAACTTATTCTAATTAGGAATATTGTCTTTCTATATTAATAAAATATTGCCTATTTTTTAAAGTTTTGGGACAGCAGGGTACTTCTTAGACACGTTTTTGTATTCTTTTCCTCTTGATGATATTAAATAAAACTACATATAATACAAAAAGTACATATAATACAAAACCTTTGGCATTTCGATCTCTTTTTGATGATCTGATAGGAAAATAAGACTAAACAGCATACCAGAAGCACAAAGCACGGTTGTCTTTTTTAAAAAAAAAAAAAATGCCATGGGATTTGCTAGGGGACATTCTTACTATTATTCTTTTGGTCAACTCCACGTTTCTGTGCCTGCCTGCCTGCCTTTTTCTCCTTCCCTTCCCTCTTTTGAATATTCTAAAACATTCTTTTTTTTTTTTTTAACCTGAAAAACCAAAGGGCAATGGCTAATACATTTTGTGAAGGGACAAACATTAAATGTGAGCTTCATGAGGCAATGAGAAAGAGAAAATAAGGAGACCAAGGTAGGAAGTATGTTTTAATATAGACTGCCATTTCTCTCCACCTAGGAAAAGCAACAGTGGGGAGCCTAAGCCAAAATGAGGACCCTTGCAGATAGACATGTGTCATCCTGGTCAAGGGCCTCCTCACGTTTTATCTGAGAGAAGGAAAATGCATTCCTTGATGCTTCCCTAGATTCCTACCAAGTGTGGCTTTAGTACAAGAGGATTAAAATTGATCAATAAACCTGTTCTCAGGCTTCAAGGTACAGACATGATTGAGATGACTGGTCGTTTTTATTTTCACATTTTTACTTGTTCATTCAATAAGTATTTGTCGAGCTCCTTTTTTTGTGCCAGGTATTATTCTAGGCACCACTTGTATAACAGTGAATGAAACAGAATTTCACATGGATATTAAGTAATTTTCTCCTTTATTCAGAGTGCATTTTTAAACAGATTTCTGGTTTTTTTCCCCCTTGCTCCCTTGAATTAATGCAAAATTCAGACTATAACTTAGTGGGATCCATAGGTTCTATTTCTTCTCCTTGTCCTGACCTTGGGTTGCATCTCTTGGCTGCAGTTTTTTTCTAGCTGCTTAGAATGAACTGGGTAATATCTCTAAAATGAGTTGAACTTCTCAGAAGCAATATTACCTTTAAAAAATGGCTATTTGAAATTACCAAAGCAAACCAACCTTCTGAACCTATCATATGGAGTCTACAGTGATTTTTATAACACTGCAAGGAATTATATGTATTGATTAGTGATCAAGTGGCATTTAAAAACGTAGTTCTGATGGAAAACAACTGGATAAGTAAGAGTGTCCACTCCATCTATAATTTTGCCTGACCACATGGACATTTCTTTTTCTTTTTTCTTTCTTTTTTTTGTCTTGTTCATATTTATCCTCTCTACCTAGAGTGATTTCTGCAAGTAGCAACCTTATTACTTAGCACTGGGTAAAGGCCAATTCATTTTTGGTCCACCAACCAAACCATTTAGCTCATTGGGATGCATTGATTAGAGCTTTGGCCCTTAGCAGATGAGTTGTGTAAACTAGCCTCTCCTAATAGTGAGATGTTTGGCAGAAAACCACATACTGTTCTAGGATAATAGGAGTCTGCTTCACATTTCTACCTTAAATTTTCTATCAGAGTGTCTCTCCTGCGTAGGTCATTATTGATGTGAAAGATATTCATGGTCTTTGCAAAAGAAATAGAAATGCACATCTACAGAGAAGGGATGTGGGCGATGTGTGGATGAAGTTCCCATCGTTGGGCTGTTTGGTCAGTGCTGGACCTTTATTTCACATACTCTGACTTGGGTGTGATTACACAAATCCATAAAACTGGGAGATGATTGCACTGGAAATAGAGCTGGAATGTAGCTTGGGAACTCAGCCCCAGCAACCTTTCTGGGACTTGTGAAGCTACCTATGGGGAACCTGATAAAACTGAAATAACTTGATCCACAAATACCTGCTAATTCAGCCTGGATAAAACATTTTGAACTGCTCGATTTTAAAATGTCTCAATAAAAATTGAAGGTCCAAATGAAAATTACATTTCTTTTAACATTTATTCCTTTCTTTTAAAATTTAAGTGATATAAATTGTCAAAGATCTCATCCAAGTAGACTGAAACTATAGCTTTGCCAGAACCAAGATGAAAAAGAGGGAAGTCCACTCTAGCTTCAGAAGACTTGGGTTTAAATTCTAGGGCTACCACTGGAATTGGAGCTCTGATATTGCAGAGGCCACTTAAAATTTCTGGAAATAGTCATAACAACCCTCAAATTTATGGGAATTATAAATGAGAAATGTCAATAGAATCTGAGCATTAGTAAGATTAATCCTGAGGATAAAGGGAATAATATTTATTCAAAAGAACCCAGAGTTAACAAGGGTGGTCTCCGCACATTTTACAATAGCAAGATCTGAGAGCATGCCTGAACTCTGTTGTTTGCATGTTATACAATTGTTTGAGACAGATTGAGAGACTCAGAGCTGTTTTGCTTCATTATGTCCTTTCTACATTTAAAAATCTTTTAAAAGCCATTATAAGTTATTTCAAAATGAGAACTTTTCTTCTTAGTTCTGAATAAAATTCCTCTGTATGGCACAATAAAGTGCCACTGAGTATAAAAAAAAGTTGGTTACTATTCTTTTTTCCTTAATGTACTTAAACTTAAAAAGCAAAAAAGACCACTGAGCTTCTGTGCAATCTCTGGGACTTCTGCTGAAGTTGAAGCAGATTGGAATCCATGAATTTCTGAAGCTGCCTTGCGGCAACTATGTTTGAGTCCCTTTGCTCTAGCATTAAATAAGCATCTATAACTACAGCTCTGTGTTCACCTATAATGGACTCAAAGGAACAGAAATATTATCTGGTCTTGAGTTGCTTGTGGGCTAGCAAGGAAATGAGAGTACAGACTTTTAAGGATTTTATGGTGACAGGGAGAGCAAAGATGCAGAATTTGTTAAGATCTCGGGACACTCTTGGCTGGGTTTTCTATGCTGAGAATAACATGGGTTAACTTCTTGTGAGTGACTTTATTCCTGGTGTCATCACCTGGAATTCTACCTCTTTCCCTTCCACATATGTAAAGAAACCAGAGTGGACAGACATTATGAATAGAAAGTGTAGCATCATTGTAGAAAGAATATAGAGTCAGCTCTGATTAAAAGAAAAAAAAAATAAAGTAAGACAAATGTAAACTTTATGATTTTAACTATTGATGGAAACATATCACTTGAAGGACTATTCACAGCAAATTGTAAAACAAGTTATAGTTCACAATTGAAAGCCACAGGGTTAGATTCTGATGGTAAATATAACAGTTGATTTTAATTTTGAAAAATTTTGATGTCTTACTTATGTAATGGTGGAAACAAATATAATTTCTTCTTTTCAGATCAAGGTTTTATGGTCTAAACTTTTAAAAGTACATTTAAAATAGATGGCTGGGATTTGCTTAAGCCTAAGTGTAGTATGACTTTTAAGTGAAGAGTTCCTATATTAGTTAGCTTTGTGTCACTCTGATGAAATTGACTTATAAAGAAATTGACTTATAAAGAAATTGACTTTAAAGAAAAAAGATTTATTTTGGCTCATGGTTCTGGAGGTTTCAGTCCAAGATCAAGTGGCCCCATTGGTTCAAAGCAATTGGTTAGGGCAGCACATCATGGTTGGAGCAAATGGTATAGCAAAATGCTTACCTCTTGAGCCAGGACACAGAATAGAGAAAAGAATAGAGGAGTCCCACTATACCTTTGGAGGACACGCCCTCAGTGACCTGAGGACTTCTTATAAGGCACCATCTCCTAAATGTTCTACCTCCTTCCAGTAGCATCACCCAGGGGACCAGCTCTTTAACACATGGGCCCTTGTGAGATACTCATCTAAACCATAGCATTTTCCAAATATTTAAACTTTTTCCATGTGTTTGTTGCTCTCTAAAGCTCTTATGCATTGTTTCAGAGGCCAGAGCATCTTATAAAGAATAAAAATTATTCTCTATCTCTGTCAATGAACCTATGACCCAATGAGAAGGGGAAAAAAAGATACATTAAAGAAAAGAGTCCAGTAAGTGACATGGCTCCAGTCCAGGGCTGAGTGCGTGACTTTGGAGAAGGCATTTCTCTGTGTTTCCATCTACTGTTCTGTAAATGGTTATAGCATGAATTAAATGATCTCAGAGACACTTTTTATCTGAAGCATTCATTCTGTGGGTTGGTTCATCCGTTTCTGATTCCCATTTCAGTATTTTAATGAGTGTATAAATAACAACAACAACAACAACAAAAACCACATTGCTCCTAGGAGTTTCAAATGCATTTGGAATAGCAAACTAGCAATAACATCGCAGATTATGAACACTTTATATTACTGGATTCAGAGATCCAGTTGGTTTTCTTATGACTGATAGTTATGACAGTTGCAAGAGAAAGTCAGCCACCGAGTTTTAAACTATTGCAGCCAAACCTACCTACTGTGGCCTTTCAGCTGTTTCTGTTTAGTGTGGAAATCTAATGTAGCTGAAAACTACTGCTGATTTTTATTAAGTTGAAGTCTGGAACTTCCCCTTGTAATGATAGAAAAGCACATTTTCAATTAAAGGAAAACTGCCAAAGTTCTGAAATTCATTTATTTTATTATTACTCGGTTTGACCCTAAAAATGGGAGATCAAGCAAACTGGATAGGTTTGACAGCTCTAAGGTCACAAGTTCAATTTCTTCACAAGTTGTTTCTAGATCTAATTCACTGTAAATCATATAACCCTTCACCTTCTCATGTAGAATCTCTTGTGGAATTGAACATCCCATGGGAGTCATCCTGATTACTTTGGGGCTGGGAAAATGACAGGTAATTCAGGTCAGGCAAAGGGATTCCAGTGAGCAGGTCTGAGAAGCAGCAGATGGCTTGTTGGAGGAGGGACGTGTTATCTCTTTGTACAGTAGGCTCAGGGTACACTGGAGTGGACTTGTACCAGCCCACAGGAACTGGTGGTTAAATTTTTAGGAATTTTGAAAACTGATTGTTACACCATTGAAAGTATGAAACTGATGGTGGTGGGATTATTCACAGAAATTGGCAAACAATCCAACTGGGGCCTTTCATTCCAGAGAGCCACTTGTTAAACATTTACCAGCACAGCACTGAATAGACCAGTTTTTTTTTTTTTTTCCGTTTTAAGCTCTGTGGCCATTCATATCTTCATTTTTTATAAACAAAATATGCTGAAAACTATTGTGTGAAACAATGGTCAGATGTTTTAAGAACTGAATGACTGATATTACTACAATTCACTATACCACTACACACACACACACACACACACACACATACGTATATGTATGTATAAAAAAAAATTGTTCTACTCTTTCCCTTTTGTACTATCCTTTCAATTTATTTCTTCATTTCAAGATTGGTCTTTATATTGTTCTGTATAAATATACAAGGTTCACCTGAGCATCTGGTTGGATACATTTTTCAGAATTGTATAGCATAATGAGTCCATACTCTGTGATTTTTAGCATCAATCATTCAGATTTGAGGACTCTAAGTTGAAAACTAAGGGACAAATTATTGTGAGAGTTACATATTTTGATATGACAAACTGAACTCAAAATGAGGATTCAGTTTTTTTAAAAACATTTTCTACTTTTGGAGATAAAAATCTATGATGCAGATACTTAAGATAAATATATGTGAATATGGAAAGGTCTCCCTATTTCTGTTATGAATTAAGTGAATGGCATGCTAAGGTGAGCACATGGTATGTAAGTGCAAAGTCCACACACAAGGGATTTTTTAAATTTAATTTTATTTTTTAATTTTATTTTTTTTTAATTTTTATTTTTTTTATTGGTTGTTCAAAACATTACAAAGCTCTTGACATATCATGTTTCATACATTAGATTCAAGTTGGTTATGAACTCCCATTTTGGGATTTTTTAAAATGTAGTTTTTCTCAACTCATTTTTTGGGAATTCATGTCAGCAGTATACTCAAAAGTACAGCCACAGAAAAGTGGGAGGAACTGTGGTGGACCAATGTTCAACATTTCCAGATAGGTGTAATTTGGGAGTATACTTATGGGAGGAATTCTTATTTGTGTAAAAATTGATTTTTACTCAAATCCTTATTTGAGTAAAAAATCCTTATTTGAGTAAAGATGTAAAATGAAAACCTCCCAGAGAGAGAGAGAGAGGCTAGAACCAACAGTACACATGGTAAGTTAACAATTACTTTCTTAGTAATCAAAAGAGAAGCAAAGTGACTGATTCTTTGGCTTGTAAAACATAATCTGGATCAAATGTATCAGTGTGTTCTATCAGTTGACAATTCCTTGATATATCTTCACATTGGAACCATGGATGTACCAGGAGAGTTTTCTTGTCACTTTATATGCAAGAAATCAACCCATATATTTTGAGTTGCTACAACAGAGAGACTGGAGCTGTTATGCTGTGTACTTCAGTGATCTCCATGTATTTGCATGTGTGAAGCAGAGTAGTACATTATGCTACATGAACATGTAATGTCATCTGTGTTCTGTGTTGCCATTCCTCATATATAGAATGTCTATGTAATCAGTTCCTATTTTATGTCATTATTCATCTGCATTTGCAGCATTTCAAAGACTAGTCTGAAACATCTTGGCACAGATGGGAAAAGCAAAGTTACTTATAAGTTCCAGAACTACAAAGACACAGATCAGACATGTGATATTAATAAATATCATGGGTGGGGGAGGATTAAAAATTAGATTATTTGCTTAGAAAGTTGAGAGTCTCCACTTGTGACCATTATTCTGTTCTTGAAAGGAAATAGGTGCTGCTGGGTTTTATGTTTTCTTTTTATTTTTTTCTCTCTCTCTCTCCTATCCTCACGTTTCCCTTCTGCCCCTTTCTCATGTTTTGAATTAAAATCTAAAGACAGACTGGAAGGGTGTATATATAACTGCACAAAGGATGTGGTAAATCACTACCGGGGTTTATGATCTCTCAGACATGGTGGTGTCGGAGACCAAAGACCAAAGGCGAATCCTCAGTTTCCAGTGGAGTTCCTTGAGAGCTCTCAGTCCTTGTAGCCTATCGTGGATAATAGCGTATCATGGATAATTACATTTTTACAAACAGTAGAGAAAATCATTTTGACACACACACAGTATTTTTCCAGCCAGACCAGCTTTTCAATCTTTTACAGCTTTCATGCATTAAAGGTCATGTTTTCTTTGTTTACTTTTAAAATTCTATCATTAATAATAGGTTTGTTCTGTGGTCAGCCTCCAGATAGAAGATACTGAGGAAGACCCCTTTTTTTTCCTGTTGCCCCAAGTCAAACATTTGATACCTTTTACTTTGTAGAATTTATGCTATTCATGTTTCTGATTAAGAAAGTTATGGCAACCAAATTTTCATGGAGATTTTTAAGAGCTTTGGTCATTTTTCAGCTTATTACTATATATAATAGAATGAATTATGTTTAGTGGCAAGTCACTGAAAATGAAGTGTGTGTGTTGGGAAGGGGGAGTCAGGAGAAATACTGTCATTGATTTCTTTGTCGTTACCATTCAATGAAACGAATCTGGACTGGCTGAACCTAAAAATGGCCGTCTCTACTAACCACTCACCTGCATCAAAGTTCTAGGCAACAGAAGAAAATCAAGGGACAGTACTCGCCTTTCTTAACCCTTTCTGATCAAATGCAGTGTTTCATTTTGAAAATGAAACTGACTCCCCTGAGGCCTTTGAAACTTTAATAATACACAATAAATAAAATCATATCTAATAACTCAATGGTTTCATGTGGCACCATCATCTTCTAGATGTACTGCAACTGCGGAAACATAAATATTTGCAGCCTTTGAAAGCTCAGTTTCTATTTGCTAAATAAACTTGGCTGGCTTTAAATTCCTCTGTGTATGGTCATTAATACAATCCACTTTGACAGCATTTAATTAAAGTGCTTTTCTCTATTAAATTCATTAAAAGTTCTCCCCCCACTCCACATTGTATGACTGCTGCCCAGATGCTGAGCAGCAGGGACCTATAAGCCTTTCTCTAAAGGACTTCTCATTTCTCTTTGTAAAGTGTTTATTATACTCCATTTAGAAACTGTTAAATGTGACTTAGAAAGAAAGTCCGGTTCCAGGACACGTTCTCTATCCCTTCTTCAATCCCTGAAAAAACAAATGTTAGTTTAACTTGTCTGAATAAGCATTTCTTATGTGCATATTTTTCTCCTACTCTGTCAACACTATCTGGCATTTAAACTGAAGGGTAGTGAAGATATGATTTCCATGTCAGGATTGGGGAATTTGCATTAGTTCTAAACAGGTACTTGGCTTGAATACATTTGCCTGCAGATTGAGGGAGAGTGAGCGCAACAGTCGAGTATTAATAGATTATTGACAGTTTAATGTCTTGGCACCTACTTAGCCCATGAAGTGTAATAACCAGGAAGCTGTCTGATATGAAAGCAGTCAATAGCATTTTCAATCAAAACCTTTCAGTTAATTGCTGGTTGACCTTAGAGATTTCCTTTAGGCAATACCATTCTTAGTTTAGACCAATAGGACCGTATTGATTTGTAAAGAGTTTATTCAGAGATGATTATTTAATGCCCATTGCTCCAGTACATGTGGTAAATTTTGCCTTTTCTGTGTCTGTCATATGAATTGCCTTTTTGGCGGTGCTTGTCGCAAATATTCTCTTTACCAGCTCTACTTTAAAAATATTTCATTAAATCTGTTCTCTTCTCAGAAATAGAAAGTTGGGATTCTTGAAGGCACACATGATCAAGTGTTTTAATATGATAATAGAGTTTTGATAGAATTCTCTGCTCAGTCTGGAATTATAATTCCAACAGAGGACCTGACAAAGCTAGAAACTATGCTCTCCATAATGGTAATTATATAGTACCTTAGAAGCACTGTACCTTAAAACAAAAATGTTCTTTAATGCCCAAATGTTTTTTGATCTAAGTATAAGTGAGATGGCTTATATTTGGTTTCTAGAGTTTCTGTGCTTAACATCCATGATTTATTTAGTTTTAGTTGAATATTTTTAAAAAACAGATTTTGATAAAATATAAATAAGCTACAAAGGCAGGCAAGATGCAGTAGAAATAGTTTATGGCTCGAAATCTAAACCATTTGCTTCGCTTACTTTGAAATGTGTCATGTTAGAGCAATAGAGGTTGAATCAAAGTAAGAGCAACAAATATATACTTTGAATTAATTTTGTTACTTTCTTTGTTGGTTCTTCACACAGGTTAACTTTATTCATTCTACTCCAAAGAAAATAATTTTGGCATTTAATATTTGTTTTGGACAAGACACTCAGGGTTTTGTACATAGACAACATCCTTTCATATTTTACTCAGTCAAGAGCCAGTACCATCTTGAGATTTTATTGTGATCCATATAATCCAGTTTTAAAAAGTACTTCTAGCTCCTATAAATTCTGTTTCAGTTTAATTCTTTGTCTTATGTGGATTCTCCAATTTTTATTTGTTGTTTTGCTTCCAGCAACTTTTCTTGTCATAGAAAGTATCTGCTGCAGACCTTTGGAGTTCTATTGATAGTAGAAATAGTCGGGGAGAGAGAAAATGAAGCAAAAGGACAGATATGTCAATTTTCATCTTTCAGAGCAATAATGCCATATATGTTTATCTTTTCAGTATAAGTAATTTTTAATTAGGTAATTTTTTTGAAATTAGAGAACTGCATGAATCACTGTATGAGATTATTAGCCTATGCAAAGTGTACAAGTGCCTGTAATAAATAACTATAAACTAAGTGTAATTCCATTTTTCCCAGGAATAAGTATATTTTTTTTAATGAGTGCCAGTGTGGACTTGCTACCTTCCCCCCTTAAAGCTATTTAGATGAGTTCTAAATTTTCTAAATCAGAAAACTTTCAGTTTGCCTAATATGACTATTTCCAGTACGAAAGAATTATGGACATTTAAGAAGTTTTGAGTTTCAGTTGTTTATTTGAAGCACGGTGCCTTGACACTGTGGAGAGAGGACCGAGAATGAGTGACCATGATACAACATATAAGGACAGAAAATCTCAAAGGGTAATGCAGATCCCCAACCTGGCCAGTTGGACCACCCAGGAGACTGCCAAGAAATAGTGCTGTTACGGATCACTTACCGAATTTGCCATTAGAGGAACTTTCCAGAAAGGGGGACAGCAGAACAGTGGCACAAAAGTGGAGATGTGAACCACGTGAATGTGGTTGGTGCACAACCTGCAAGGCCAGGGACAAGGAACAAAATGGGACAGAAGCACCAGCTGCTGCCAGGTTCAGAGTTTCCTAGGACACCCAAGAAACCCTGTCCGGTCTGAAGGCCACGTCAGGCTTTAGCAAGATACTCTGTTGGCTATGGCAGGGAGGACTTCTGGGAGAAGTCATGGTAATTCAGGTGAGAGATTATGAGGGTCTGAATTATAGCAGCACAGAGAGGGGAATATTTATTCAAAAACTGTCTAAAAAGAATCATCATCAGTACATAGGATTGACTAGATGTGGGGTTTAAGAAGCAGCCGTCGGTGAGATCTCTATGATCTTGGCTGGGGCAACCTGAAGGGGTTAGTCTGGAACACCAGTTGAGAGCATTAATGATTAATTCCCTGCTAATGTCATTTCTAAGTATGTGTGTTTTGTACCGAGTTCTCAGCTATCAAATTAAATCTACCCCTAAGCAAATTCACATTTGAAAGTATAATGACTTGACAGTTCCAGCTTCTGAGGACGACCTACCCAGAGTGAGCAAATATGCTCCGAAAAGCCAAGGCAATGTGGCGTGGAGACAAAATTGGACTTGCTCTGTGGATCTGAGGAGATAAGGATGCTGAGTAACTGACCTTCTGGGAATATCTTGGTCCTCTGCAGCTTCAATACTGGAATCTTTCTTGTGGGAAAAGGAATTGCCAGTCTAGTTACTTTGCTCCCGGGAATCAAGAACTGAGATTTCTCCTCCTAGTGATCAGCCATCGATCGCACCCTGAGAGAAGAAAACTCATTTTCTTGAGGGATTCATGTGTTTGGCTATTTCAACTTTCCATGTCTCTCCAGGTGTGCCTGACACAAAATGTAGAATCAAAAAACCTCCCCTTACCCTGTTTTAGGAAGATCATTAATGTGGAAAATGTAAAATCAGCATCCCTGTAACTAATGACAAGTGGTTTAGAATTGAAAAGAATATTCTAGAATTGAGAGCCTGTTAGTTTTTGGTAACTAATATCTCATATCATCTCATTTTTCCATTTCTGTTTTTTGGGGGAAGGGTGTACCCAGGATTGAACTAAGGGACACTCAATCACTAAGCCACATCCCAGCCCTATTCTGTATTTTATTTAGAGACAGAGTTTCACTGAGTTGGTTAGGGCCTCACTTTTGCTGAGGCTGGCTTTGAACTTGTGACCATCCTGTCTCAGCTTCTGGAGTTTTTGGGATTCCAGGCATGGGCCACTGTGCCCAGCTCCATTTCTTTTTCTCTTGAACGAAAACAATACCAAGGAGGCTAGTCTCTGATAAAATTAAATGATGTGGAAAATTAAAGAGTATGTTTGATAAAGCCTCATTTGACACCTTTTAAGCATTAAGCCACAAGGAATCTCTGCTGTCATTCCCTGGAGCCCAATGACCACTGCCTTATGGGCTGAGGAAAAACTCTTCTTTGATCATTTGACTTTGTTTACCCAGTTCAGACTTTAGGGTATAATAAACTGTAATCTGTCAGTGGTGTGGTAATGCCAGATATTTTGTCTTTTACCAGAGTGTCTGATTATAAAATACTGCTTAAGATTTGCTTTCTATAAAAGGAATATTTGTACTTTTATGTGTTTGATTCACACAGTGCAGTTTTCTGAAGTCCTGTTATTAAGTGGTTACATCCAGAAAGCAAAAACTATGCTGAGGTAGTATTTTATTGGTGAGCATCTAATATTTTTTGTTCTGACTTCTGAGTTCCCGAACTGTTAAAAATATACAGGAAATGTGGCCGATCATGAGATTCTAAAGAGGCTGACGTGAGGCCTCAGACACATGGGTTACCTTTTTCCCCCCACTTTTTTATTAAAATAAAGAATCTAATCTAAACACCCTTTCTCCTTAAATAATTCAAAGTCTTCTCCTTTAAGAAGCTGAAAACAACATCATTGTGATGTCACTGGTGCCATCACTGTTTTCTTGACTTAAAAAAAATCAAATTTCAGAGCTCACAAATCATGTATCACTAGCATTGATTGGGTTCACATTTTTATTTCAAGTGAGAATTATTCAGCCAACAAAATTAACTGTTCAAGAATTTTAATGAGTCATTCTTATCATGAACCTTTTGCAAATCTTTCATGCTTGGTCTTTTGCCATTGATGAGCTATTATGAATCTCCAGATTAGTTCTTTTAATACCATTTTGAATTCCTAGGACCCAAGTCATTTTAAACTTTTGTGCTCCTCATTTAGTTACCCTGTTTATCTTTAACTATTTAAGAGCCTCGTCTCTCATTCAGGCTAGTGCCAAAGCCACTCTTTTCCTCAATTATTCCGATACACCAAGTCCTATATTCATTTAAAAGTCAGACTCACAGAGGTAATCATCAGCCCTGTCATTTCCATTCTACTCTTTGCTCATTTTAACACAAATATAAAATCTTTAGAAGACACTTCAGTATACCTGTGTTTCGAATATGACCTTCAAACAACAGGCTTTGTCTGTGAATATTTAGGTTAAGTTTTGTGTTCTGGGAAGACAGTGATATAGTCTGGAGGAGGTATGTGGGAACAGGGAGAATGTGAAAGCTCCTGGATGGCAGGCAAGGGAGAATGGAGAGGGTGGAACAGGGAGCGGTTTCTCCCAGGCATAAGGATGCATGCGTGCTTATGAGACACTCTTTCTGAAACCTCTGGTGGATTCTGTTTTTCATGTGTGTGAAATGGTTTTGGTTGCATTTGCCCTAAATGAGCAGTAACCCTGCTTTTTTAATAGCAAGGGTAAAATTGTTATTGGGTTCAGTATGCACCCATGCTCCATGGAAAGAGGACTGTTGTCTGTGCCCTCATCCCAGCCCTGCTAATTATCAGTTCACCTTGTTATAGCTGAGAAGTAACCAACTCACCCCCCCTCGTTAGTGTCGAAGGATTTTGACCCTCACAATAATCAGGTTAATGACTGCAGCACTTTTTGTTTTTTATCCCAGAGTATACCAAAGTTGTTGGTATAGTTGTTCTCAATTTATTACTGAAGAGGAAATGATATATGCCAAAGGCTGTTTCAAGATCCATGCTTCCTCCAACACTCAAGTTCATTTTAACAGATCATTGTGTCACAGTGTTGTTATGCTTTTATCTTCGACCAGAGTGTTTATTTTGAGAAGCAATTATTAAACTGCATTAAAAACATACACAGTCTTGCAGTAGTATCTTGGTTACAGTATTAAAGGAAACACAGACTAAGGCTGGATGAAATTGAACACATATTTCCATGTTAGACTTCCTACCATTTTGCTTGTTTGTATTGATTTCTTTTGACATGGTCTTCTTTTATTGAGCACCACTTTTTCCCCCTTTATCTTTTCTTTCTCTTTTAAAATCCCCTTCCTATACTGATATGTGCTAAAAGCAATTGTAAAAGGAAACCAACTTATATTAAACCTGCCTGGAGTCAAAATGTAATCTAACACCTGTAGTCTGCAATTTGTCATCACTTCATGGATACCTTTTTTTTTTTTTTTTAATAACAGATTTCCTGAGTTTTGACCTTAGGATACTGTACAATCCCAAAAAAGCAACAAGACTAAACCATAGTTTTTAATAAGTCTTATAATGTTAGGATGTGAAATTACAACCATAAAAACCAACTCAAGTAACATCATTTGAAGTTAGAAATAGTGCTGAGTTGTATGCCTGGGAGAATATGTTTTGCCTGTGAAAATGAATGATAAAGTTAAGAGGGAAATCATAATGCATGTGTAATTTCCCCGACTCCTGTTCTCTAAGGGGTTTCTAGGTAATTTGGCTCAAGGCAGGGTGTTTCTGAATTTTACAGTAAAGTGCCTGGTTATCTTTAGGAGGAGGCAGGGCTATGTGTGATTCACATAGTAATGAGAGTTTTCAACTGTCCTGATCTCAAGACCACTTTACACTGTTACTGTTGACCATCCCAAGACTTTGTTTTATATGTATATATGTATCACTATTACCATGTTAGAAATTCTTAGAAATTTAAAAACTGTTTACTAATTTAAAAATAATTATAGATAATATGCATACATGTGAGTGATATATTTTTCTGAAAATATAACTATAATTCTAAAACAAATGGAAGGGTACCAGTATTTTATATGTTTTTTGCAAATATTGTACTGTATTTTAATGAGAGGCAATTGAATCCTCATAATTGCTTCTGCATTTAATTTAATATGTGGTTTTGGTTGAAGTCAATGAAGAAAATCAAGCCTCAGACAAACATGTAATTGGAAAAGGAAGAAATATTTTAATAGCCTTTCTAGATAATTACAAAATTCTTCTTTGATAACTATAGAAAAACTTTACAAGTGGCAATTCCTTGAAGGTTAGTTGCAAAGTGGAATTAAATCTGCAACTGTATTGAACATTTCATACTTTCCTACTCTGTTAGTGTATTCATTGGTCTATCTTGTACTTTGAATGGATCTTTTACTGATTCATTACTTTGCAACGTCATGCATTGATCACTTGGAAAATGTTAGTTTGCTCTTTTATGCAGATCTTACAAATGTTGATACATTTCATTGTATAACATCTTTAAAAAGAAAATTAAAAACATTTTGTTAAATCACCACCAGTATCCTCAGAGAAATCTTGATATATTGGGAGCTATTAGGCTTATGGTGACAGTTATAAGTTTTCCAAGTTTCTAATTTTTTCTTGAAAGGTCAAATTTTATCACTGGCAAACAATACGATAAGATATATTTTTTTTCTTGAAGTGACAGGCTTACTTTACATTTTAAGAAAAAGTCTGCTAAATACCCAAGTCTGAATACCATTGCTTGTTAGTTGTTTTAGATAAAAATGGTATTCCATGATAAAGGTGACTGCTCATCCTGCCACTCAAACAACTGCAACCCAGACGTTCTTCTTCGAGAATGAGTGCTTTGTCAAGACAATCATATTCCTTGGGTATGGTTCAAAGTGCTTTATGTGAATGTCTCATTTCCTCATACCGAGTATTAAATAGGTATATACTCCAGGATTGAGATTTAATATACTTAATACAATTTTACTGTTGTATTAGGGATATTCTTTCATGAAAGTAGCATCATTATTGCCATGAACTTGCAGGAATGAACACAACAGCTACTGGTACCATTTGATGCCACTACCTTGATTGCTGCTGGCCAGTTTTCCACCATTATTTTAAAAAGGTGAATAATATCTTAGTTTTACTATGAAAATATGAGGTATAGGGATTCTCCCAGGGGTCTGCAGACCATGTTTTGAGAACTGCTGATAATGAATGTCTTCCCACAGGGATGCCATACTGTACGTATAGAAGGTGTCACCTTGAGTGGGAGTATGACCTTGAGGTTCAATTCCATGTGATACATGCTTCAGTTGTAACTTCCATGTGCTAGGTGCCATGTTAAGAACAAAGATATTTATAGTATATGAGTGAGAGAAATAAGAAAAATCTAGTATATGAGTAAGAGAAATAAGAAAAATCATTACTAGACATGCTTAATTGTAGACCTGTGGATCTTTTAGGTTAAATTTGTTGCTGATTTTTATTATAGGTATATTAATAGAAAAATGCATTAATTTTGTCCCCTAATTACTGCTGGTTCTTAAACCCTCCTCACATTTTTAAAATGACAACTACTACTTATTGAAACTTTACTTATGACAGAAATTCTACTAAGTACTTAGCATATATTATCTCACCTAATCCTCTTAATGCTACAGGGAAGATTTTATATAGATGAAGAAACACTGGCTCAGAGTAACTTGCTGAGAGACACAAGTCTACTAAGAAGTTGTGGTTGGGGAATTCAAAACCATAAGTTTGTAACCCTAAAACTTGTGCTTACCACTTATATATACTGTTATTATGGGTTATGTAATGCCATAACATTTTTTATTTTAACATACAAATGAAAAAAAAGTATATCCCCACCCTAAATATACACTAGAGTTATCACTATAGCTAGTGATAACTATTTTTACCTATCAGATGTAGTTTTACTAAAAAGGAATAATATCAAACAAAATAATAAATAATTGTGTTGAACAGGCATAGTAGCTGGTCAGAAAGTAAAGAAAAAAGAACGTGGAATGAGTTTAGTGCTGCAGAACAAGACATACAGAGCCCTCACTGGGTACCAGCACATAACTCATAGTCCAATTGGTGAGACACATACATCATCATTACATTAATATTTGTTAGTTATTAATCATTAATATTAGGTTTTCCCTACTGAAGTCAGGGCCAAAATTAATGGTCTCTACTGCTGATTTTGGAAAAAATAATATTTATAAGGTAGAGCTAAACTGTTGAAACTTGAATTATATTTTATATCTAGTAAACTGTATAAGTAACAGCATATACTTATCTATTTAGCAAGTTCTAATTGAGTTATGCACAAGAACTCTCAATCAATTGTTCTCATCACTGTCAAATGAATTTTTTCTTGGAACTTTTAGTAGAAGAATGCTTTTCTTTGAACCAATTATTTTATATTTTGTTGTCATAGATGAGGTGAAATGAAACAAATCAAAGTCATTCTGATATCAATGCAAAATAAATGTAGACAAAAATCATCTTGTCTGTGTTCTCCTCTGCTATTACTATGCCTTATCCTTCAGGCCCAGACACTGTGAGTGAAATTTTCTCCTGTGGGTGAATCTTGTCATGGAGAGGCATGTGTGGTTACCTGGGAAACAGTTTTAACCTGTTCCAGCATTGGATCCACCACCCTATACAGTCACCTCCTTAATAATTTCTCATTTTCTCTATATAAAAAAGACCACAAAGTCTTGGCTTATTATAAGTAATCCCGTTCACCCCATAATGATACAGTGAATTATATACTTTCCTAAACTTAATCATTCAAGATCTTACTTCCTTCCCTGCAGGCAAGAACCATTATATTTTACACATGGCTCCCAGCTGGTTTTCATTGAGGCCTTCAAAATCTATTTGAACGCTGAGAGCTTTAAGAAGAGCTGCTTTATCTTTCTTAGTCAGCTTTTGTCATGGTACCGTGAGGTCCTTTTGTTTTCAAAATTTTCAGTTTTGAAGGCAGAGAAACAACATGTGTCTATATTATAATTGTGCTTTGTGACTGGTCAGAGGGAGCTTTCTGGGTTTTATTTTGAAGTTGATGTCCCCTGAATATATTTACAGCTTCTTTTCCTGCATTGCTATTTTCATGTCCATTTATGTACATATGTGTCATATTTCAGCCCAAAGAGATGGCAGTAAATAAATAAAAAGGAACTTACTAGGCTTTAAACTTTCTATTTGTTTGTGTCCCATAACTTATTTGTCAACCCTTCATTGTTGGCTACATTAATAGGTTCCATTATTGTAGATATTCCATGAAGACTTGATAAGTAGATACATTGCTTTTTTTTTTTTTTTTTTACTCTGTTAAGTCTGATTGTTCTCAACATAACTCTCTTTCAATATGATAAGCAGCACGGATGAAGAAGGCATCCATCAGTTAAATGTAAATTAGCCATTCCTTTGAGAATAGTAGAATCAGTGCACACTTCTGGTTGTGATAATGTTGCTATTTGTGATACATTGGTGAAAATCTGGTAATGTATTACCAGCTGGGTTTTTCTTACTTCAAATGTGGATGTATGAATATTCCCCTTCTCTCTAATAATAGTAGCAGTTTCCAACTCCCAGTCTTTTTGGCCAGGTTACAGTTGGTTGTGAGTCTTTGCATCACCCTGATGGTAGCTTGCCAATGCCCCACGTACTACGCCCTGGCTACCTATCAGTCGTCATTTCTCTCTAGCACAGGTTGTCCAACAGTGCTTGTGATCATGGAAACACCCTGTCTCTGTGCCATTCTGCATGGTAGTGCAGAAGTGACACCACAGAACTCTAGAAATGTGGCTGATATGACTAAGGAGCTGAGGTTTTTCTTTTTTTAGCTTTAATTAATTTAAATAAAAATAGTTGTGTGTGGCCAGTGGCCACTGTCTTGGGCAGCACAGATCCTATAAGCTGACTTTTTATTGCTTTTCAAATGTATCACATATATTCTTGTCTCTCAGCCTTTAATCTAGAGCGTTCTTCTTGGCTTGTCCCTCACTTCCTCCAGGCCTCTGCTCCACTGCTGCCTCCTTGGGGAGCCCTCCTGGAGTCACCTGATTTAAAATACCTTTCCTTTCCCACAGTGGTCCTCCTATACATTGCTGTATTATTGCTCAGGTGGTATTTATTACTAGAGTATCAGGTAGTAATAAATACTTTGTGGTCTGTCTACTCTGGAGACTTTTTTCAACTTTTCTTTTTCTAATCATTCTCATAGAAGGCAGGAGAACATACTGTTTAAAGCATGGACTTTAAAATCAGCTGCTTTAAAAACCCAATTCTGCTTCTTATAAGCTATGTATCTCAAACAAATTTGGAACTCCAGTTTTCCCATTATAAATTGAGGATAAAAATATCTACCTCCAGGATTACTGTGAAATAAAATAACAAAAAAATCGAAATAGCAATTTAGGCCAGTGTTAGACTCACAGTCAGATTTCACTACTATTATTGTTGTTTTGGAAGCTCCTTAGATAGTTCACTGCTGTGAACCCTAATTGTCATATTGAAAATCAAACAGAAGCTATGAAAAGGGAAGAGGTTTTTTAAATAAAGCTTCCAGAATTCATTTTACAGGCATTATCAGAAATGAGTTTGTGGACTAGATTAATTTGAGTTCAACTATTATAGAGAAAAATTCAAACCAAAATAAACCTGGGATGAATTGATGGTCTTTGGCATGTACAAAGATCAAGAGTAAAAAGGAATGGATAGCTATCTACAAAATGATACCTTTCATTATTTGGGAACATCACAGGAAGAGAGGTGTTGTACCTTAGAAACAGGTAAGGGTCAACTACTAGGTCTATTAAGCAATTTTTATTGATATGGTATAATTTACATACAGGAAAATGCATAGATCTTAAGCTCAATAATCTTTTAGACACATGTACATTTTTTCCTATTTTTTTCCTGTCCTTGTGTATTTTCTAGATTTTTTACTCATTCTTGACTTTCACATAAGTGGAATAATATCGTCTTCCCCCTCTTATTTAACTTCTTTCACTCAACAATAAAGCTGTGATAGTTACCCACATTGGTGCATATAGCAGTATGTTTCACACTGCTCTGTTTGTGAGTTTACCACAATTTATCCAATCCATTGGTAGATATTTCTGTTGTTTCCAGTTTGGGGATTTTGTGACTAAAACTGTTATAGACATATTTTTAGGAGGACAAAGCACTCATTTCTGTTTTTACGCAGTGTATGTGCATTTAGCTTTAGTGGGTGCTACCAATAGGCCATTTTCCCCTCTCCATTGGGCCTGTTTTGAAAAAGAGGAACAGGATGAAACTGGAAAGTCTATAGATTTGGACAGTTTTATATAAGGAGTAGGGATGATGTTCAGCTAAATCCCAGAATTACTACAACCTGAGTATGTGCAGAAATAGTTGTAGAAGAGGATGTCTCTTCTCAAGTCAGCAGGGCATTCTCTATCTTGGTTGAAGTAATTGTGAATTCAGTGACTTAAACAATTAACTCTCCAGAAATATATCTCTACACTGTCAAATGAGCTTAGGAACAGGACAGTTAATATGTCCATTCACGAGGAATCAATGACACAATCCTCCACGCACTTGCTAGGAACACAGACCAGACTTGATTCATTCAAATTAACTAAGTGGGAATTGGGAACATGCTCTGGGAAATTCAGACAGAAAAACTAGGATTCAGTTAAGCAGGAGTTCAGAAACCTGTCTTGTGAAGAAGAGCTAAAAGAATTGATATTATTTAGTCAAAGATGTGTGAAAAAGAAGAAAAGTTGGCTGGATTTTGCCCTTTTCCTGGGAGTTTAGGAGAGTGGCTAGAGCCATTTCCTCCCCAGGGAAGACATCTTATAGGCATTAAGCTCGATTCCTGGACTCCATTTTGGCACAAAGTACTTAACTCCACTCAAAGAAAGCACTACATGATGTTAAGAAGATTCTTAGCAATTGACTAGAGAGGACATTACACAGTGCTTTTGTTAGGAATTATTGTCTAAAGACAATCATTCTCTGCCTGGGGTAATTAGAACATTTTGGAGGAATGAAGATAGTTGGGACAGATAACTTTGGGAATCATTTCATCTTGGATATTATGTATATTGTGGTTAAAAGGAAGTTATAGCCAAAAGTGGCAGCATAAGAGAAAAAGCTCCGCTCTGGCTTTTTGGTGACTCACAAGGCAGTTTCACTTCAGAGATGCCCATTTTGTCATTTATATTTTGACTGCTTTTCCCTTTTCTGTTAGAAGGTGCTAGAATTATCATGTAATCATCTTCACGTAGAAATTGTCATGTTGCCCAAATCACTATTCTATGCTGCCTGACCAGAAACTACATTTTTACTTCTTAGAGAATCTCTCTTGATGTCATTTCTCTTAAAAAACATCTTCCTAGTCCTCCAGTGTCCCCTGGAAACCCACTTTCTCAGGCTGACATCTCCCAATGCTTATGATTTCCAAATCAGAGGATTCTCCGGAGATAATATATGTTTCCAGCTAATCCAAATAACACCTTCATGAAGAACTGTAGGATTAAATTCTGATTAATCCATGTAAAGTTTTTAGAATTGCATGGCCCAGAATAGGAATTCAGCAAGTGGTAGCTATTATACTTGTTCTTTCTTTATTTCATATTTCACTTTTTCTGTGCATATGTATTTCTATGCTCAGTTCTAAGAAGTCAGGAGGAGGAGGAGGAGTGCAATTGATTGGGTCTAAGGAGAAGAACAAATGCTATCATGCAGAAAGATTATAGTAACTTCAAAGTATAGTTTTGGAAAATCTCTTTAAATCTAACCAATGCACAACGGAAAACCCCTAAAGAACCAATCTAATTATTCAATTAAATGGAACCGTTATGCTGACTTTTACTACAGAAGGCAAGCATAATTTAGAAAATGGGGCATTTTAATTCTCTTTTGTTTTCCAATTAACGCAATTGCTCTAATAGGGAGTACTCGTGCTAGAATATATGTTTTTCGAGCATGTATTCTGTACCTAATGCCAGTTTCTCTTTGTTTCTCATCAAAAATGACAATCCTCACCTGCAGCCACAGAGGTTATTTAGTGCATTGCTCATGTTGCCCACATCACGGCTTCAGAGCAAATACCTTCCTGCTGTCAAAGCCAACATGAGCAGAGGAAGCCCACACGCAGCTCCACTTTCCCTGGCGGGGATAATTAGGATGTTGAAGTAACGGGTCTCACTTTTTTGCTGATGCCAGCTTACCACAACAGACCACATGAGTTTACTCTTAGTTGAAAGTGGTAAAGAAAATGCTAAGAACACTGATTTTAATTGGTCAACATTATTTGGACGTTAGTGCCACCATTTTACAGCCCTGTGTTTCAGACTTATTTCTGCCACCAGCCATCAGCTTTCATTAGGACAGATATTTTCATTCTGCTTTTGATTATTATTTGAAGAAGATTATTTGAACCAATTGAAACCTTTTCTCTTGTTACTTTTTCTGTTGTTATTTCATCTAATATTTACTAAATCTTCTGTAAAAGGCTAACATTTTTCACTTGATGGGGAAGTAATTTTTCATCATAGACCTCTGAGACTGGCAAAAATGTCAGAGGTTCCCCGACCCCTCCTCATTGCTTGCTTTGATGTTGGTGCTTCTTAGGAAAAGAAAAAAAAAAGTTGGGTCACATGAGTAGTGCCTGATGGTGGGTAGGGATGTTGGTGGATGATGCTATAATTGAATTTTTAACTAGACATGTTTTCTTCACTGATTGGACTGATTTGCCCTGAACTCTGGAAAATGTTTAATTGTGGGTGTAGTATGAAAAAAGATTGCATAAAATATGAGAGTCTGGTAAAAGAAGAAATGTGTTTTTCAAAGGTTAGACTCACTATTCTAAAAGGTCTGAGCATAGAGAGTGTGGCAGTTGCCTCTGGAGGTGACCTCACAGTTTACTAGGTACGGTCATGGTAGCCTGCTACTTATATGATGTGCTGGAGTTGTTAAGGTGTGTGCAATGCTGAGGTTCCTCACCTGATGTCATGTTCCCTCTCCACGAAGTCCCTGTCACAGACCTGTGGTGAGAGGTCTGATGGTCTCTCCATATCCCTCTCTTTCTTTAGTCAGACTGAAGGAGTTAATAAATTAATATTAGAATGGGAAATTTTTTTCACATAGAGAAACCTTTCACATAGAGAAACAGTGGTGAAGCAGTAATAGTGAAGATCAAGAGTAAACTTACCTGGGTAGAATCTTTTTACATGAATGAAGAATAGGTAGAAATAAAAAATAAATTATTTAAATTGTGAACACTAGAAAAGTGACTTTGAAATTGTGTGTATATTGTTTAAGGATCAAAGTCAAGACTAAAAGAAAATAGTTATTCCTGATTGTACAAAGGATTCATTTCTCTAGTTCCAGTCCCAACTCTTTCTAACACTTGAAGAATAATTATGAGTCTGTTGGTGCTTGTGATTATGATCTCCTGGTAAACTATGATCATAGGCCAAATTCAGCCTTATTGGAACACACCCATCCTTGCTTGCTTAGATTGGAAAGAGATGATGAATGGTATAAGATATTGTGTAATCCTGCAAAGTCAACAATATTTACTTTTTGGCCCTTTACTGAAAAAAAAATTGCCTATCTCTAATTTAAGAACATGGTTGCTTATATCCATTGTTTCATTCGATACAAAAAATCAATACTTACAACATCCCTGGGAGTCAATTTCTTATCCTTCCTTTATAAATGACACAATTGAGGTCCACAGATGTGACTTACCCAGGGACACCCAGCTAAGTAGAAGAGTCTAGACTTGAACCTCTGGGATCTTATTGTAGAGCACAGTTTTCCTCAATGTCCAGTCTTGGTTATTAGCTTCCAGAGAGGTGGCATCTCTTGGTGTGGTTAAAGGTAGGGAAGACTCTGAAGCCAGGTTGCTTGAATTTAGATGACCTTGGGCAGCAAATGACTTAGCGTCTTTGTGCCTCAGAATTTAAATGCTGGCAGACATGACTAGAGTTGAGCCCTTGTCCTATAGATGAGATCCTACCCATCTCTGGACGTTGTTCAGGTGTTCCAAAATTTGACTTTACAAATGACTGCAGCCTAAGTAGATTTCTAGATTGCACATTTTTTGCAGGCGGGCTGGTGAATTTTGAAAGGTAAAATCATGAATCAAATGTTCGTTTTTTTCCCCCCCTTTTATTTATCAGGTCCTTCACAGACAGCAGTCACAGCCGACCAAGGAGAGTTCCCCTCCCAGAGAAGAAGCGCCTCCCCCACCTCCTCCCACCGAAGACAGCTGTGCCAAAAAGCCCAGATCTCGCACAAAGATCTCCTTAGAAGCCCTGGGGATCCTCCAAAGCTTTATTCATGATGTCGGCCTGTACCCTGACCAGGAAGCCATCCACACCCTCTCGGCCCAGCTCGATCTCCCCAAACACACCATCATCAAGTTCTTCCAGAACCAGAGGTACCACGTGAAGCACCACGGGAAGCTGAAGGAGCACCTGGGCTCTGCGGTGGACGTGGCCGAGTATAAGGACGAGGAGCTGCTGACCGAGTCGGAGGAGAACGACAGCGAGGAGGGCTCCGAGGAGATGTACAAAGTGGAGGCCGAGGAGGAAGGCACCGAGAAAAGCAAGGCTGCGCCTGCTGAGATCGACCAGAGATAATGTGAACTCCTACCAGGCAAAGCAATACCCCGGTCCAAGGATTTTCTGTTTTAGTTTCTTTTTAAAAAAAAAAAATTTTTTTTTTGGCTTTTATTTTATTTTTGTCTTTTTATGTCTGTTTTATTTTTCTTACTCTTTATGACATTTCTTTGTTGCACAGGATACACCGATAGACTGAATAAGTTCAGTATTTCTGAATCAGACATCGCCTTGGCAAAGACACTAAAGTGTTACACTTTTACAGTTGACTGGACCATAGTAATTGTAATCACAGGAGACTCTGCCTTCGTTATCCTTGCACTTACGGAAGAGACATCAGGCAAGTTCTAGGATGAGAAGACCTACGAAACAAATGAAGGAAGCTACAAGTGTGTGTGTATATGTATATGTATATATCTCTATATTTACATATATATATTAAAATTGCATGGGACAGAGAACTTTACAATCTGAAAGAATAGACTGTGAAATGAGTTCTTAAAAGAAAAGACTTGTTTATGTATTAAAAAAACCACTTCACAGTGAGTCGCTTTGGCTTTTTGATAAACTGCGGCCTGCTCTCAGGGTGGGGTGACTATTTTTGAATTCCTATTTATTTTTTTGTGTTTGTCCCTGATTTTTTTTTTTTATTCTATGGCTTCCTATCTGGCAGCTTAATGGGTAAAATTTTTGAGGTATGTATTTAACAAAATAAATCAACACTGCCAAAAAAGAAAAAAAAAAAAGAAGAAAGTAAAGTGAAAAAAAATCAGGGCACATTCAAACAATATAAGTCAAGTTACTCAGAAAGACACAATGAACATATACAATAACTCAATAAAATGACTCGCTACGTTCCGTTATTCAGTTTGTCATCACTGTAGTAAACAGATGCATTTCTGCAGAATTCCAGATAAGTAAAGCTGAAATTAAGTGCAGAGGAAACTTGTCCATTTAGTGCAGTCTTGATAGATGACATTTTTGACATTGGACAGATGGAATTCATTCTATGAGCCACATTTTGTTGTGAAATTTATTTACCTGCTTGTGGCTTCAGATCTTAAAATTATTAAGCCTGCTCATTTAAAAGTTGTTCGTTGTTGCTGTTTTGTTTTTTTGTTTTTTTTTTTAATAGAAAAATAGTTCAATGTAATGTTAAGTTAGGAAAGAAATTGCTGCCCAGTTAAAGGGGCTCCCTCTCAAATCGATCTTTGTCCTCCCTTTCCCCAAATCATTTCTTATTTCTATTTCACTTTGAACTTCCTCTTTGTACACATTCCATCCACTTAAGCCAAACATTTTTCAGTCCCTGATCTTCCAAGCCTCTGTCCCTTTCCCTGGTATTGCAGCCCTAACAAGAACCTGTTTTTGAATCATTGTGCAGCTCCAGGCCATAGAGTAAGTGAAGCGATTTCAGTAGAATCACCTACTCATCATGAACGGAAACACTGTCCCAGTTACCCACATAGCAATTACCTGACGTAAAGCAGAACTAATGCCAACTGGCTGTTTAGTGGAATGAGCATTAAAGCTGCAATCTGCTATAGTTCTCCAGCTCTTTTTCAGCTTCCATTGGAAGCACCAGTAGCATTACTTCCCACATACAGTAATTGCAAGAGGAGATTTCCCTTCAGGATTGGCCTAGTGAACCTGCTCCGTGCTTTCCAATGGCCACTCAACAGTCCCACGTGATTTAATTTTTTTTTTTTTTTGAGTTGTGCTCTCATGCAACCTTGTCAAAGACCTCATGCAATATCACTTTGAAAGTTATTTTCTGTTTACTACACAAACATTGTAATATAACTGTTAATACTATTTATATATTTGAAAGGTATAAAAGGTAGGAGTTAAAAAAAAAAACCTCTATGTGTAGATATTAACTCAGAACTTACAATATACAGGGAGAAGACATGTTGCAATACAAGCTAATTCTAGCTGCTCAGTAACCTCTGGAGTTTTTAAAGGGACATTTTCCTGTACTTTTTCAAATAATGATGTTTAAAAAAATTATCTTGACATGAGTGTCATGTATCTTTGCAAAAGGATGGCTGTTTGCAGTTAAGCCCTGGGCCCATCCTTTCTTTTTCTGTAGTATGCTGCAGCTTTAATCAGAAAGTCCATGGTTGCTGCTTCCTGATCTCCGAGTTACTCTTTCCAAATTGTCTTCTTACACTGTTGCTGAAGGTCACTCTGTACACATCATTGAAACCGATTTTGCCAAGCTCTTACGAGGTGGTTCATCTATTGATGGCATCCGCATTTGGTATCTTTTACACTTCAACCAAAAATTTATTAGGTATTTTTCAATGCTAAGTCTTGCCTTTTATTTTTTAATTTCACTGCCAAGTTTGCAGTGGTTCTAAGTGAATCTGTGGGCATTTTAGCCTGTGGTCTTGCCAGATCTTTGCGAATTACAATGCATATATGTCTATTTATTCAATATCTGTCATATAATATCTATTTGGAAGAAGAAACTTTCTCTTGTAGTGCCTCTTGACAAAGCACAATTTCCCGCCTTTTTTTTTGTGAAATGAAAAAAAAAAAAAACAAATTGTGTTTTATTGCAGTATCAACAATGTGAATAAGGATTAACATATTGTAAATGTTCTTTTTTCCATGTAAATCAACTATCTTTGTTATCACTAAGTGATAATTAATTTTTAACTTATGTGCATTGTTAGGCTGTTAGAATTTTTTGGTTGTTAAAATAAAACGCATTCAATAAATCTGACTTTGTTTGTCAAGTATTTTACTGGGCGTTGCCTTCTTTCCCATTTAGTTTTTCATGTAGAGCAAGACCTGGTGAGCCTAAGGAAAATCTGAAACCTTATTTTAGAAATGAGACAGCAGCACCCGCAATTACAGATGTTCAAGTTCTGTACGATGCATGGATTCAATTGCACGTGAATGTGTGTGTGTCTCTGTGTGTATATAAACACATACAGGCTCACATCCTGGAGCTGGCAACTGAGAGTCATTTACCCAATCATTTTGTCATATACAAACAAAACTCAAATGTATAAAGATATATTTATGGACTTGCTTCTTTATTTTTCTAGTGAATATTTTCTGTTTATAATTAAAAAACCACAAATGACTGCGTGTCAGGAAACTTTTGGAGCACATATGTCCATGGTTAATGGACATAATAAAAGTCTTTTATATTTAGAGCTGGGGTACCACAATGTGTGCATAGAAGAATGCCGGAAGGATTGATGTATCTAAGAAATGTGCGAAAATGATTTTTTAGAAAGTGCTTACAATGGAAAAAATTGCTCCAAAGACTAAAGTTAATAAGGAAAGAGCAAGTGCTTAGTTTCAGAACTGGCAAAGAGAAAGTAAATTAAAAAGTGATTTTTGTTTTCTTTTGACATTGTAAATATTTTTCCTTATTTCATTTTTCTGCATTTGGTGGATGTACAAATGTAACTTTCCTTTCTTCCTTAACCTCACTTTCCTTTTTTCCCATAATGGTCAATCACCCACAGTTCATGTAGATCTGGTAAGAATACCTGCAATTGGTAAACAGAGTGTTCGCAGAGAGGCCTTTAGCTGGGGGTCAGAGAAATTAGGGGCTGAGGATATAGCTCAGTGGTGATGAGTTTCCCTTCCACGCCCTGGGATGATCCCCAGTGCCACAAAAAATAAACAAAAGAGCAAGCAACCAAGGGCCCAACACAGGCTGTCATTTGTGCGAATGTAAATGGATTCTGCATTTGGAATAGAGAACAGGAAGGAAAGCATTTGGAAGCTAGCTTGACTTTCAATACAACATGAGATGGTGTTTTTAGGAGTCAGACGTCATCAGAGAAAACAGAAAGTGAGGGCTTGTCCTTGTGCTGGAGACTTCTGTTTTCAAGAAAGCAGTAGAAGAAATTTCTCATCTATACTGAAAGTCATTTAGTGGCATCTTGGAGTAATCACTTTGTGGGGAATTTGAATTTTATCTTTTTTTTTCCTCCTCTGAGAGGACAGTTATTTGCTTTTCTGGATAGTTCTAAATAAAGATTAAAAATTCCCACTTTATTTCTAAAGGGCAATCATGCTGTAACCAGACAGTGAACATTTACTGAACATTTATTCTGTGCCAGAAAATTTATTCAGTTGTAGTGACAAAGAAAAATGTATTACTTGGTGTTCTCCCCTCAGGGAGCTTATAACCAGATAAAGCAAATCCAGGAAAAGTGAATGCTCAGACTGAGATTTTCTTTAGACAGAGATTGATTTGCACAGTGGGTAGTTCCAATACATGCTATGAATTGTGAGAATAAAATAATTGTGATCTGGAATGCTCTTTAAAGGTAGATCAGTTATTACTAGGCTTAGTTTTATATAATCAAGGGAGAAAGCACAAGTTAAGCATGACCCAAACAAAGACTTTATCTGCTTCTTAAGAAAAAAAAAAAAAAAAAAAAAAGAGCGAGACATGCCATCTTCAAGTGTCAGAGATACACTCTCATCTTTCAGCTCATAGCATTTCTTTCTCCTGTGCTTATTCCTATGTTTCCTATTCATGGGCCAAGATGATTGCTAGAGCTCTTGCCCTCACATCCACATTCCACATGCCAGGATGGAAAAAGAAGTAACCTCTTTTTCTTTTATGGACACTTTAACACAAGCCCAAGGAAAGGGGATTTGGGGAGGCAGCTAACAGCCTGCCACAGAGGGTATAAATAAGGATGTTGAAAGTAAAAGGAAAGTGAAGAGGCACATCAGCCCTTCTGCTCTTCCCTGTCTGGACACTCCTCCTCCTTCCCACCCTGAGTTCATTCTTGCTAACTTTAGGGATCAGTCTAAACATCACTTCTTCCAAGAAACCTTTCCTGATCTGCTCTGCCAAATCTTCTATGCGCAAATGGCTTCCAGGGTGTTCCACTGCACAAAATGCTACTGCACTTGGTTCCTGTGTTAGGTGTCTGCTCCTCATGCCTTGAGGCCAGCAGCACATCCCAGTCACTGGTCACCCAACACCAGGACATCTGCACTTGTAGTCAGCATTCACAGTATACTTTTAGGTTGAGTGATTATTAAATACGTGAAAAAGCAAAATATTCAAATACATAACGCTGGAGAATTAGGAGGCATGTTGCAGGCAGTGAACAAGGTGGAGGTGACTCTGGAGGAGCAGGAGAAAGGAACCTCACCAGGAGGGGGCCCCTCCCAGCTTTATCTTCCTGTAGGTCCTCACAACCCCAGCAAGCATTATCATCCTCAGCTAACAGGGAGAAGCAAACTGCCTGACTTTAGATCCCAAAGTGGTTCTGTGTTCTTTTTCACCAGTTTAGCCCATTATCCAAGACACACACTTTAGGGTTCACTTAATCTTTTAGGTTTTTTAGATCTTTCCAAGTAGTAAAAATTGGGAAACGAATGAAAACCCATGGATGTTGCCTTCATTCCTCAGAGTGATGAACTTAAGTTGAAGTTAAGGATGTTCATCATTTTTTTCCCCAAATTTTCATCTTATTCTTAATATACTTGGAAAATAAAGTGCAAAAAAGCCAAACCTGCTCCTAAAATGATCCACCTTCCAAGATTATTCCAGCTCATGGATAACTGTTTTTTTCCTCCTTCTAATTCATAGTGCCTGTCTGAACCACCCATTGGACACATAGGGCAGTGATTGGACATAGTCTGGTGTGGCTATGTCTTATCTCTGGTTTAGGTTGTGGGCATTGGTGACTTAACATGGCAGAAAATGTTCATAAAGAAAAACCTTGAACTTTGAAGGGAGTTTGGAGCCACTACTTGAGTTCTGGTGGTGCCCCTATTTCTTGGTTGTGTAATTTGGGGCAAGTTACATATTTGAGCCTAATGTTTCTCATCTAAAAATTGGGAAAATAAATACCTGCCTGGGACTCTTTCAGGGTATGAAGGAGAATCTAGTGGTTTGAAGATGCTTTGAAAACTCTAAAGCTAATAGAAATGTTGTACGGCTATCATCAGAAAATTGCCAAGTACTGACCTAGCATTCATTTTAATTAATTTTATTTATTAACTTTCAGAAATGCTGATGAAATTAAGTCACATTTAAGCTTTTATAGAGTGGTTGCAGACTTATTTAATTAAGGCATGCAGTAGGAATGCTGTGATTGACTCAATTGATCAACTGATGTATTTATTGAGCATAGACAGTGGCCTCAATTTTTAATGCTAAATCAAAATTGTTCTGAATACATTTAATTATTACATAAAATTTCTGTTTTCTATAACTTTAGAGGATTTCGGTTCCAGGAACCCTGATAGTGAAGCTAAATTCATTAAGTTGGGTCTGCAAAGTTTGTCATTGTAAAGTGAATACATGTGAAGTGGACACATTTTGTTTCATCTCTAGGTTCTACTCACTGTTCTGAAGTGAGAGGAAGAAGATAAATGCTAGCACACACATCAGCGGTAATCGAGAAAGATTTGGGCCACAGCTCTGCAAGTATGGGGAGGTGGAGACTCTTTAAGAAGCCAGGGGCGATTGGGGGTCTTTGCTCTTGGCCATGCAGAGGATGGGATGGGCTTTGAGGTAATACAGGGATGTTTCCACTGAATGATGCCCAGGACTGGTAAACTGAGTCAGTGACTGAAACAAAGACTAAAGATGCAATGAGGGAAGGTGATTTGAATTCCTGAAGTTCAACCTTGCTCTAGAGTGAGGGTCTAAAGTCAGGTCTGTGTGACTCCAAAGTGTGCATTTCCTTCCTTGCATCATACCACCTCTCTTTTTGTGTCCTAGAATGTCCTAGAAAGGCTATATGAAGAAAGCATCAATGTATTGGCCAACATTTTTCATATGGGTTGAATATCTAACTTTACACACTTTTTTCATAATCTTGTCCAAATAGGACATTTCTGATGGAGCTTGATTTTTCCTTCAAAAACACCATGGTACTTTTTTTTTTTTTTTAAACACCATACTCTGCTAATATAAATGCCCCCAGAAGAATATAGAAGTAGTTCTTTGGTGACATTTTAAAAGCAGAAGTGGAGAAATAATTCCATATGGAGAAATATTTACAAAAATATTCCATTAGCACTGTAATAAGTAGTGCAGAGCAATGATTAATTAAAGAGAACTATAACTTATTCACTATCCATTAACGAGTACAGTCCTGGGGCTAGGGATATATCTCAGTGGTATACTCCTTGCTTAGGGTACATGAGGCACTGGGTTCAATCCCCAACACTGCAAAACCAAAACAAAACAAAAAAAAAAACACAAATACAATCCCATTTCAACACAAAACATCACAAACTAAGACAGTTTTGAGACTTTGTAGCAACTTTGGACTGAAAAGTCCTAGACTCTGCCCTAAAAGTAAAGGAAAGGGAAAAATCCTTCAAAATTTTAATCTGTCTCAAATTGAATGTGGGAAAATGCAGTGAGCTTGCCCTAGTATCTATTTCTTACTAATTTTGTGGCAAGTTATTTTTTGGATTTCTAGTTTCCTCATCCATAAAATAGAGCTATAATTTATATGTCTTAAAGCTGTCAAGATCAAGTAAAATAACATAGAAGCATCTAGAATAATTCCTCTCTTCTGTTCTTTCCTCCTTTCTCAGGGAGAACGAAAGCAGGATATAATCAAGTGTTATAGATGACTTAAAAATAATTCTGATGAGTTTTGGAGTAGGATTAAAATTTGATGTTTAAAAAAAATTTTAAACATGACTTAAAACATTTGTCCCCAACTTCAGCCAAGATTAAGGATTTAAATTGCCTTACTGAGATGAACCTCATCTATATTTTCTGCTTTTGTCCCTCCTCTCTCTTTCATTCTTTCCTTTATTATAGTTCTTTTCTCTTCCTCTCTTCCTCTTTCTATTTTCCTGTCAGGAGCTATAGTCTGATTTTGTTTCTGAATTAGAAACAAAACAACTGAGGTGATGGAGTAGCCTTCTGACACCAACATTAAACATTTCAACAGGGAAACACCACATTCTCCTGGTGACACATGCTTGTTTTCAATGTATTTTGCTGATTATTATATCTTCTGTCCAACCCTATAATATTCCAGATAACCCGGGGTTCTTCCTTGGTTCCACTTTTCCAAAATCTGCACTCCCTTCTCACCCAGTGTCATGACACTAGATGCACCCATATCCTGAAGATGCTCTGGGTTCTGTCTCCACAGAGACCTTTTCTAGCTTCCAAGCCAGAAGGCCCTACTACCTCCTCAGCACCTCCATTTGGCAAACTGAACAGGTCCCCAGATGACCGCCTTATCTTCTCCCCAAATATGCTCTACCCAGCTATTGACAACTACAACTTTCCAGTTGCTAAGTTTTAAAGCATTGGGTTTACCTTTTATTGATTCTTTACACACTGCATTCAATTGGACAGAAAAGTCCCATTGACTTTACCTTTAAAATATATTCACTCTTTATATTTTCTCACCACTAGCATTGCTAGCAGCATTCAGACCCACTATCATGTCTGACCTGGAATATGACAATAGCCCTGTAATGTGTCTCCTGCTTTACTCTGACACTGGACCAGCACTGGGCCAAATTCTTTACAATGAATTTCCTGGCCCTTGAGCATCTGACCCTTCTCAGACTTCCTTTCCTGCTCTCTTTCCCTGGTTGTAGGCTCCAGCTATACTGGCCTCCTTCCTGACCCCTGTACACACTGGACTCACTCTTGCCTTCAGGCCCCTGTTCCTCCAAATCTTCTCTCTGCCATAAAAGCTGCCCAGGCAGCCACATAGCTAGCTCCCTCAATCCCTAGTCTGCCCAGCAGTCATCTTTTCAAAGAGAAGCTCTCTGATCACCATAGGTGAGCTCCACTTCTTCCTTTTGGACCCTTTTATCCTCTACTTTTTAATTTTTTTTTTCAGAATCAGCTTCTAATATTCTCTATGAGTGAGTTATTTCTCATGTTTTCATTTTTTACCAGCCCTCGTAAAAACATTAGGAGAATATCCTTTTTGCCTCCCCCTTTTTAACCAGTGAATATTTGTTGCATGGGGTACATTTCATAGCAATTTCCATCTAGTTGGATTTTGAAACTTCTCACAACTTCAGCCAAGATTAAAGATTTAAATTGCTTTATAGAAATGAACCTCATCTGAACACCTCTCCAATGCATAACCAAAGTAGTGGAGGTGTAAATCCCTTGGCCTCAAGACCCTTCCTGGCTGACGTGTAAGCCCCACATTTGGCTAATTCTTAGTCTGAAAGTTTGTTCTGTTTTCGAAGACAGAATCACTGAGCCATGGATTTTGTCCTCTAGCACATACCTTTATTCAAAGCAGAAACTTTTTCAGGGATTCTTGGCTGGAGGTTCTGCAGTCCTTATTCTTCCATGACTAGGAGCTTATGAGTTTAAAACTTAGTCCCATCCATTTTTGGTCAGTTCTGCTTTCCTGAACCATTACTGATGCCATTTAATGAACCTCACATATTTACACTCAAATTTATCTTCTACCACTGAATCCCATAGCTTCTTGGGTTTGTTTTATTCATCATGTCACTTAAGCTGGGACAAATAGAGATACACAGCTTAAATCAAGGAAGGTAGTCATCCTATACTTTTCAATACTATTCACACCATATTGAAATGATGTTTTTAGCTCTGGATGACAAGTTCTGGAAGAATTTTGTTAAATTGAAGTACACTTAAAAGGGAAGGCATATCTTAGTCCATTCTCTGTTGCTCTAACAGCAGAAATGTATTTGGCTTATTATTCTGGAGGCTGGAAAATACAAGATTGAGGGACTGCATCTGGTGAGGGCCTTCTTGCTGCATTGTAACATGGTGGAAGGTATTACATGACGAGAGAGGGTGAAAGAGAGAGAGAAAAGAAAAAAGAAGGAGGAGGAGGACAAGGAAGAGGAAGAGGAGAAGAAGAGGGGAGCTGTATTCCTACCTTTTATAGCTAACTTACTACTTTTATACTGGTTTTAAACCATTGATGAGAGTGATACCTTGTGACCTAATCATCTTATGAAGGTTCATTTATTAATACTAGCACAATGGCAAATTTAAATGTGCATTTTAGAGAGGATATTCATTTTTTTTCTTTTTTAATTTTAGTTTTTGGTTTAGTTTTGGTTTATTTTGGTTCTTCTTAGTTATACATGACAGTAGAATCCATTTTGATAAAATTATACAAGCATAGGATATATCTTCTAATTAGGACCCCATTATGGTGGGTGGGCACAATGGAGGGTTCACTTAAGTAATTTCATATGTGTACATAGAAAATTATGTCAGAATTATGTCTTTCCCATTCCTATCCCTGCTTCCTTTCATTCCCTTTTTCTAATCTACTGAACTTCTCTTCTTCCCATGCCCCCATTATAGTGGCTTAGCTTCCACATATCAGCCAAAATGTTTAACCTTTAGTTTTGGGGATTGGTTTATTTTACCTAGCATGATGTTCTCCAGATTCAGCCATTTACTGGTAAATGGCTTTATCATAAAGTCATTCTTTTTTATGGAGGAGTAATATTTCATTGTGTATTATGGTATATATATATATATATATATATATATATATATATATATATACACCACAATATCTTTATTCATTCATCTATTGATGATGCCCATCAAGGTTGGTTCCATAGCTTAGCTATTGTGAATTGTGCTGCTATAAACATGGATGTGGTTGTGTCACTGTAGTGTGTTGATTTAAAATCTTTTGAACACATGCATGTATGATTTATTGAAGGAGACTAAGGGAGAGGGTATCTTAGTCCATTCTCTGTTGTTCTAACAACAGAAATGTATTTGGCTTATTATTCTGGAGGCTGGAAAATACAAGATTGAGGGACTGCATCTGGTGAGGGCCTTCTTGCTGCATTGTAACAGGGTGGAAGGTATTACATGATGAGAGAGGGAGGCTGGGAAAGTGAATGTAATTTCTGCATTCTGCCTTAGGGAAACACGGACTTAAAGGTGGAAAGTTCTCCAAATACAGGAAAAATAGTCAGAGGTGCTCAGGGCCCAAAGCATGCCCAACACACTAGGCTGTGAACTCTTAGAGGAAAAATGCTATGCCTTATTTAATCAACATAGAGTTTGATTTGAAATCGGGATGATCTGATATCTGTGCAGTAGTAAATCAACCCAACTTCCTAGCTACTTGTGATTTTGCCTGGGTCTAGGTTTCTACATCTTTAAAGAGCGGAATAATATCTCTCTTGAGTATGTGTGTATTTGTCTGTGTGTACACATGGACGTTTGAATTAGGGTTAGAGCACATAAAGCACAGAGCCTGCCCATAAAAGACAGTTTTCATGCAGAATGTAAGGATGGGGTCTGATAAAAGTGTTCTTTTTTTTTTAATGTGGAAATGTTTATTGAAACTATTTAATTTCCTTCAAAAGCATATGTCAGTGATTTGGTAATATATATAAACTAAAAGATCCAGCATAGATGGACAGGTAAGAGTCCTTTAAGGTACTGATGCCTGTTTTTATTAACAGAAATGACAAATAGCTTCAAATAATACTGGGTGCTGATATCTTACTTCTATAAGAGACTCAGTGTGAACTTGATTGAAGGTAAATATCCTCCATCAATCATTCTTCTGTATTCAGTTGTACACTACTAAATATTTCCAGATGACAGACCAACTCAGTAGCTTATCTAGGAGAGTACATTTGGTACCTAATTCCAGTGAACAAGTATTAAGTCAGGCCACTGAACATCAGAAGTTATCATCAAAACACAAGGGGACTTAGTCTATATTAGCAAGAGATTCCGGGGGCACTGCTTTGAAAATGGACACACTCATATAATAGAACAATAAGATTTTAATCAATTACATATATTGGTTTTCACATATCCACACTTACTCTGTGCGTAGTCTTGAGGCCAGTTCTGGTGGCTGTGAGGAGAACTACTATAGTGGGTATTGGGGATTCTTTGAGATCTTCAGCACCATCAGAGAACAAGGACACTCTGGTCAAGCCCCAACATCAAATATGATGCTCCACTCTCTGCTTCTTTGGGAAATATATTTTTAAAAAATTGACTGTGGTAGTTATGGCCAGATCTTGGGACTTCAGAAACCAGTAGTAACCATCCCTCAGGCTTGGAAGCTGACAAAGAGTTGACAGGTTCAAACTGACAAATATAGATACTCAAAAAACAGTACAAAATGTAAACTTATCATGGGCTCCATTATTATTACATCAAAAGAAGAACTTTGAATTCTTGTCATTTGGAAGGAAACAATGAAGTATCATCGCCCTGTGAAAAGTCAACCAGTTGGCTACAAAATACATATGTCTTGCTCTTATTTTTTTTTTTTTCCTTTTTCTATGGAGCAGCGAAAACTTTGTCACTGCCCATAAGTTGTCTGTAGATGACACCTAGGGACAGCTATTCTAAGATCTTGGCTATGTTTTTCTTTCTAAGAACTTCTGTTCTTTGCGTCAAGAACTTTTAGAAGATCTACACTTAAAAGAATATTAGCTTAGATTTCTCAAAATTAATCCCACTGGGCTTTGCTATTTTCAAACTTTTTGTTACAAGAAAGCACTGTCATTTGGTCCTTGCCATTGCATTTATCATTGAACCACTGATGCTGCCAGTGACTGTAATGTCACTCTGTGGCTTCCAAGTGAAATTCCATGCAAGAATTTTTTTCTTTTTAAAGTTGAAAGATATATATATATATATATATATATATATATATATACACACACACACACACACACACACACACACACACACACACACACACATATACATACACATACACACACATACACACATATACACATCAGAAGTATCATCAAAACAAATATATATATATATGTATATATATACATATATATATATATATTTTCTGGGATGGGGATGTTATTTTCTTTTTCCAACAATGAGAACAATTTAACATCTTGAGTGGCTTTTTTTCTCCCCCTGATTACTAGGAAGCTTAGGGTCAACTCTGACGTTTACTTATAACTACTGAATTGAAAGAGGTAATGAAAGAGGATAACTTACATTACTCAAAAGCTGTTTGGTGAATACATATATTAGCAAGTCATTAAATTAAATCTAATAAAATTTCTTCACAGAGACAAATTCATCTTTCTGGAAAGATTAAAGAACTCTCCAGATTTATATCCAGGGCCACCTCATATGATTACACAGGTTGTGCAAATCACAGGTATTCTGATGCAGAGGCAAGTGGAGGGTCATGGAATCATGTGCTGTGCTGTGGGATCTGCTTCTGTTCAGAGGAAGAGGCCTCCCCCTTTGTTCCCAAATTATAGGTGCTTCTTGACTAATGATGTGGTTATGTCCCAATAAACTCATCATAAGTTGAAAATATAGTAAATCAAGAATGCACTTAATACACCTAAACAACAGGACATCATACCTTAGTAACAACTATAGGGATCGGTTGTTAAGTCAGTCTTCATGATCATGAGATGGACTAGTGGCCACAGCTTTCTCCTACTGCCTAGCATCATGAGAAAGGATTTTGCTCACCCAGAAAAAGATCAAAATTCAAAATACAGTTTCTACTGAATATGTATTGCTTTTACACCATCATAATATCAAAAATAATCTGGACCATTGTTAAGTTGGGGACAGTCCAAAGTACCAGGGTATAGAGTGGGCCAGGAGTGATTCTGCCCTCAATTTAGCACAACTCCATTTGCATTGTTTCCTCTGATGTCGCAGTGCTCCCCCTGAGGGTCTCGTGATTTGTAAATGTGCACAGGGATGTGCTCCACTTTGGTGAACTTTGGGTAAACAATGGGGCTTTGCCTGAGAAAAATCTCCAACTTTCCCCTCATCTCAGTTTTAGTAGAGAGGCCAAGACAAGAAACAAGAGAACTACCAGAAGCAATGAAATTGTTAGTCAGAACTTTTGACTGATTGGTGCCTCCAATTTCCCCCAACATGCCAGATGTACAGCTTTTTACTGTACATAGTTACATATGTGTCCTTTGCATAAAGCCGCTCTGGCTAAACCTCAATCCCTAACTATTATATATTCTGAATAAAAGCGAAACATCTCAGCATTTGCAAAAATTCAAGATTTATCAACATATTGAGCTTTTACTAAGTCATGAATTCTTGATTTGTATTCACAGTGCTTTTACATATTCATAGCCCTCTTTAGCCAAAGATCTTCAATATTCATTTACTATGGAGTGGTAAGTATATATTATTCAACTCCATTTACCAATGGGTAAACTGATGCCCAATGAAAGGCCTCATCAGAGGAGCAGAATAAAGAGCAAGATGCTCTTAGCCCCTCAAAGAGAGTTTGCTCCAGCTGTCTCCCTCCAGAAATAAAGGCCGATTGCCTGCTTGTGATTCTCACTTCTCAAGCATTAGGAGAATCAGGATTTTTCCTTCTGGATTTGTTGGAGTGTCTTGGATAGAATTTCCTCTTAGAGTACATGGGACAAAAGAATAGCCTGGGGAAATAAAAAATAGCCTTCTTCCAAATTGCATCAAATCCATGATGCCAGAGGTTAATTGACCAGATTAGTTCCTCCTCAGCTTGGAGGACGACAGGTAGAGAGAATTATTCATTTGCTCCAATAACCAATTAATGGCATTGATTAGGCTGAAAGGGACTTTTCTCTCCCACTTTTATTAGAGAAAAAGAGGTCAATTTTCTTAATACCTACCTTTAATACAATCTACTACAAAATAATGCACTGAGGATCCTAGCTACATATTTACCAGGTGCTGAATGAGGGGGAGTATAAAACATAAGAAAAAATATTTCTGTCAGACCTAGAAAATTATAAGGGATGAAATCTGAATTATCCCAAGAGAGAAACCAGCCTCTAACAGGTATCACAAAGGAATGTCAAGCCTTAGGAACATTTGGAACTAGGAAAATGTATATTAAATTCATTTCTAAATGAAGATCATATTTTGCTATAAAAATGTTTAAGAGAATGTCATTATGAAATACGAAAAGAAAAACCATCCTAAAGGGTTAATTATTGGAAAAGTATCTATGCAGTTCTCTAAAATTAACATCAGAAGACTCAGTCTGTGTTTTGTCACCAAAACAAACTAAATGTAATTTTACAGAATTTCAACAACACAAATGTCTGTTTGGTCAAAATGTGCTGCTTTTTAGATAGTGAGCTAATAATGCAAAGCATTATTTTGATTTTTTAACAATAAGTACAATATGCAAACTGAGTTAATAATATATAATAGGGTTTCCCCATTAGAATATTTTGCCATGATGGAAAACTTCTCCATCTATACTATCCAAAATAGTAGCCATTCACGTATGTTTAGGATTGCCAAATTTAGCAAAACCAGAACAAACAGAAACTTAAAAAGCAGAACACCTAGTTAAGTTTGAATTTCAGACAAACAAATAATTTTAGTATACCTGTGCTCATGTAATATTTGGCTCAATACTTGTTAGCTGTGATAGTTATTGAACATTATTAATTGATTTCATTAGTGTTTAGAAAGAGATCTATAGATAAAAAGTGCAAAGGGCAACAGAATAGAGTTCTTTGAGGTGATAACAGAAAACTGTGAAACCAGAGTCATACAGCATCAAGTAAAATTGACCTTATTTTCTTTTGGACTCTACTATCTTTCAATGTTTAATAGCCAAAACCATGGTCAGAAACCAAGACATGACTAAATATTTTTCTTCTTCAACATCGATCTGCATTTCCAGGATTCCTCAATTTTTGCAAATGCATGTTGCCTAAAAGTTGCTGTAAGTCAGTTTTATTTTAATCAAATAATTTTGGATTTATTCTCTTTTTCAAGGAATATTGAGAGAGGGAAAACACACACACATATACACACATATAAATGACAAGCTGTCATGTAGAGCAAATAATATATACTAACATTTTTTTCAATATCCATTTTTAATTTCTTTGACACATAGTGTTGCAGTGAACATCTTTGCAGGAAACAGATGCACACATAACAAAATGTTTGACCAAAGTTGAGTTTGACAAAGGGCCTGTTGTATGGAGGTTGCACTGATGCAATCGGCGAGGCATATTGGGTACTCAGAAGACCAGCAACAGTGGGAAGCCAATGCCATAGGTCTAGAAGGGCCCTGTGGGGAAGGGCAAGACAGGCTGCACAACAGGATTTGTGACCTCACAATATTGTCAGGCATGTACCACCCTCATTCCATAGATACTCTGTGTTCTAATCTCCTGTCAATTCTTCCCATTGGCCCAAACCTACCTGAGGCCAGAGGCAACTGGGCCTGAATGATGAAACAATGTAGGATGGCCGCCTGGGTGTTGGGAGGCAAGGAAGAAATTTGAGGGAATAACCAGCGCATAGGGTATCCATGCTTTATCTTTCTTCAAAAACTCAAATCACATGTTCATACACATTATGGAAATTGACAGAAGAACTCTCCATTTTCCTTGTGTATAGGGTTTTCATCATTGAATTAGTTTGGAAAATTTTATGCAAAATTAAGTCAGTCTTAGACTGTCTAGTCAGTTTGTACGTATAAGGAAAGTTGAATGTTGGAGTCAAATTATTTATATGGCACACAGACAAGAATTTTGCCCTAAAGTTGTATTGTGTGTGATATGAGTATTAACCACACTAAAAGCAATTATTTTCACATGTTGCAATATATCAAGATAACAACAGTTCTCTGTCTTGTGTCTCAGGCTCATATGTATACACTCTCTCCATTCAGAAGAACCAGATGGTTAAAATGAAACTAATTCTCATAGTAATTGGTGGTTTCTTATAAGATTTTATTGGGGGGTAAAGGAATAACTAATTTGTTTATGGAAGTTTGTGTTACTGAATGATGCCATCTTTCTCATTTTATAGTAAAGGAGTATTTTTTAAAAATTAATAAGAAATGTTTCCTTTTTCAGTAAATAATATAGATACTAGATTCAAAAAAGGAATGGGTCATGCATCATGGTAACAAGCCTTTTAAATTTGAACAATTTAAAAAAATTTACCCTGGAAATGTGAACTTCTTTTTCTTCTCTGCTCTCAGGTACACACTTACTGTTTGCCAGGTTTTTCCTTTATAAATCATAACCCCAAATTGTTCTAAAATATTCCCTCAATCAGAAATACATGGTTTTGTTTATTTAGAATTCAGTGATTAAGTGCACAGAGGCCAGGGTGTAAGACCTTCAGCAATTCATTAAACCTCTCTGTGCATTCTATTTATTCATCTTAGAAATGGTCATAATCATAGCATCAATCTTACTGAGTTGTGTGGATTTAATAAGATATTCCTGGCACATAATACATACTCAATAAATGTTTGCTGTTATCGTCATTCAAAATTGTTAGTTAATTCATTTGCATTTGAGTAGAAAGGAATATGTAAGGGAAAAGGGCCACAGAACAGAGTTCTTTGAGTTGGGAACCTTAGACTGTGAAGCCACAGAATCCTACAAGTTGATTAGAATGGATCAGAAAAGATTAATCATTAAAGCCAGAATTCAGAGCAGGCCACCTACAGTTTCTTTAGCTAAAACCCAGGGCCTTTCTTACTGTAATGCTTATTCCACTTCTCCAACATTCTGCCAGACCCACTCAAAGGAGCTTACATATGGGTAAGTTTTTAGGAATGTGTGACTAATGGCTAAATACAGCCCAGTATTAAAAATTAAATGATATAAATTTCCAATTAATGAATTTCCAACTCTTATGTTTGTTGATGTCATATTGGTAACTTAAAATTGGCCATGGTAGCAGTATTTATACTACAGAAATATCATGCTCCTCTTGCCTTTTTGGGGGTGGGAGACAGCCAGTTGTTAAACATTTGTACTATACCATTGGTTGGACATTGATTCTTTTTTGTTCGTGCAAAAGGGAGATATTAGACATTAAATTGAAACAAAATTGTTAGAAAGCTATGCTGGGCAGATGATTTCAGAGCAGTAAAATGCAAAGAATGCGAAATTGATTTTAGCCACTAATGAATTCTAATGAACAGCAATGCTAGAATACTGATCTTCTGATGTAAATTGATCCTTCATAAAGGGCTATTTAGATCAATGGATGAGGTACTGATGGGAAATCAAGTTTTTTGTTTTGTTTTGGGGCAAGGGTCTTGCTTTGTCAAAAAAGAAGGCAAAAGAGGGAAATGATGAGGAATGGTTAAGATGACAACAAATTCCCCAATTCTATTCACTACTCCATGGCTTTTCTGTGGTTCTCAATTACTATTGAGAAAATAATTCACCGAAAGCATGGATCACTCACAAGGAGAGAATCAAGGAAAAGCCATTTTTGCTGGAACTGTTAGGTCTGCAGCCCCAGAGTGACTGTCTCAGGAGGGACCTTGCCAGGGGCTTCTGGATTCTTCTTCCTGGATGTGAATGCCTTCCTCTTCCTCACAGAGAACAGATCAGGCTTAAACAGGGGTGATAAGACCTTTAATTCCACATCAAATTAATTAATTTGCTTTCTTTATTCACCTTCTATAATTTCAAGGAAAGCTGTGGCTAAATAGTCTCTTAAAATCTCTGACAATCACCCTTGACAAGGTGAGACCTCTGAGCTGACTTCACAGACTAATTCTCTGTGTGTGTGCCCGTGAGTGTCCGTTAACATTCATTTTGTTGTTGTTGTTAATCCTCAATCTTTTAAATGCTTCTCTTCAAATTTTCTGGGTAATCTGAATGAGATCAGGATGGGAACTTTGAAGCAACAATCATGGAATGAGACAGACCTGGGAGCAGAAGTACCTCGAATGTGAATCCAGAAAGACTAGTGACTCAAACTAATTGAGCAGCTCCAGAGCCATCCACTGATGAGATGCACAGAGTTGGGGAGACCAGGTGTGATAATGTGCTTTTAGTCATGAGAAGGGAGCAGAAGTAAGATCCTAATCCCTGAGAGAACTGGGAAGGCAGGCTATGATGAGGTGGGATGGAACTGGGGGATAGACTTGCTAGGCCATTTCCGAAACCTATCGGCTTGGAATCCTCTATTAGGCAGAAAAGCTCTCTGAGTCTCAATACATATGTTTAAAATGGGAATATTAATTTTTGTCTACAGGATAGGGGTTTTGTGAGAATTAGCTGATGTGTGTAAAATACTTGTGAAAGCGATCGACTATTATAATTTTTATGACTTGCTATTTGATAGGCACCATATGAGATTTTTATACATTATAGCATCTAGTTTTCTCAACAGCCTTATTAAGAAATGTGTTTAGCTCCAAGATGTAAAAAGCTTGAAAGTCATCAGACCAATCCTCACAGCAAGGGAGGAAGGAAAAAAAAAAACTAAATAAACTAGAAATTAGTGACTTTTCTTAGCCCCATCAAAGAACTGAGATCACAGGGAAAATTGCACCCCACTCCCATCCCACTCTACCAAGATCTGGAAACAGAGAAGAATACAGAGAATCATAGCCCAGAGGAGTATACCAGGAACAGAAGCCACTGGAGCCAATAACTAGGAGGAACGTATTAATGGTAATTGACAAATTGCTGAAGGCTGAGGATGGACTAGCTTGAGAGTTTAAAATATCCTGGAAGCCTAACCTCACCTGGGAATGGAGGGAGGGTGCAGGGGGTGCACTTTTGTTTTCCTTTAAGAACTCCTCCAGGTTCTCATGGTAAACATGAGGGAAAAAAAATCCCCTCATGGTTCTAGTCAGAGGAAGGAAAAAGTAACCATCTTGGAATATTCTTAGAGCTTTCTTCATAACAAGGGTCTGACCCTCATTCTTGGGCAACCAAGATGCCCTTTAATAGATGAATAGATAAATAAAGTGTGGTACATCTCTACAACAGAACCTCATTAAAATTACTGAAACCTTATCAGACCTGGGGTAGAAGAATTAGATAACTCCAACCCACTTGAGCCTTTCAGTCTTTTACAATTTTAGGAAAAAGTAAAGAGAGAAATGCTTCTAAATAGCATAGCTCAGGGACTCAGGCCCACTGAACTTGGTGGAGATTTAATCATAGAATTATAAAATATTTCCCTTCTTCAACAATATTTCCCTTCTTGACTGTATCAGTGGGGCACTGGTGTAGTTAACACTTTACAGATGAGAGGGTTATACAACCCAGACTCTATTTAAGAAGGAATTCCTAGGGAAAACCAAGAGACAAAAGGGGAAAGGAGAAAAAACCAATAACGAAACTAGAGGAAATTAAAACCTCTGGCATCTATAGTTATTGGCACCAGCCACTAATAAAATCTCACATTAAAAACCTGATTGTCTTGGCTCCTTTTATCAGATACATCATGTCCTGCTTTCAACAACAACAATAACAACATCAACAAAATTATGATGATGCCAAAGCAAGGGGAAAAAAATCATTCTAAAGAGAAAAAAATATTGAAAAAACAGATTTTGGTGTGACACAGATTTTAGAATTATCAGATAGAACACTTAAAATGCCCATCATTGATACATTAGAAGTTCTTATTGAAAAGTAAATGGCATTTTGAAGTAGAAAGGTTATATAAGCAAAGAGATGGAAACTCAAGAAAGAATCTAAAGAAATGCTAGAAGCCAAATATAACAGAAATCAAGAGTGCTTTTGCTGGATTTATCAATAGACTATCCATTTCCTAAGGGAAGAAATAATCAGTGATCTTGAGGATGTATCAATAGGAACTTTGTAAATAATATGCAAAAGGAAAGAGAACGCGGGGAAGAAGGAATGTCCAAGGTGAGGTAATTATAAAAAGTGTAATATGTGCACAATGAGAAAACCAAAAGGAAAATAAAGAGGAAGAGGAACAAAAGAAATATTTGAAATAAAAATGACTGAAAATCTTTCAAAATTATTGACAGAGACCAAATCACAGATCTAGGCAATCAGATAATACCAATCAGGATAAATACCCAAAATTCTACAACTAGACTTACCATAATCAAACTGCAGAAACCAAGAACAACAACAAAAAAAGATGGTCTCAAAAGAAACCAGAGAATGAATGAATGAATGAATGAATAAGTTATCTTTAGAGGAATAACAAGAATTATATCAGACTTCTCATCAGAAACTTGAAAGCACAAAGAGAATGGAATGAAATATTTAAAGTATTAGGAGAATAAATAAAATAACCCACCAACCTAGAATTTGGTACCTGATGAAATTATCCTTCAAAAATGAAGAGAAAAAAGACTAAGACAAAAGTGAAAAAATTTTCACCAGTATAACCATATTGCAGAAAGAAAAAATGCTGGAAAATGTCTTCAGAGAGAAGCAAAATGGTGCATGGTGCATGACGCAGAGCAGAAATGACTTGGATTACTCAGATCTACAAAAAGATAAGCATAGTATCAGAAATGAAATAAGTGAAGGTAAATTTTTTATTCTTAATTTCTCTAGTAGATATTTTTAAATTAAAAGTAATAATAGCAATAATTTATTGAGTGATTATAGCTTACAGATAAGAGAAATAATTGACAAAGTAGTTACAAAGGATGGGAAGAATGATTGGGAATGCTCTGATATTATGTGCCTGCATTATCTGTGTAGCTAGATACCATTATTATAAATTACTAGAAAGTTTACTTAGATTAATTGTAAATTATATTGCCACTGCCTTCTTTTATTTTAAAGGAAATATAATTTATAATCTAAGAGAGAAAGTGAAATCATCTAAAATGCTTTATTAAAAACAAAGAAGACAAGGGAAGATTATTTTGTTTTTTGAAGAGTAATTTTTAATATATTGTTCCTTTAAATCATTTAGGAAATAAAATGTGTAATTACACATCAGTCTTACAATAATGCAAATTCTTATAATTGCCTATTTGCTTATCTTTACTAAGGGAAACAAATAGAAAACAGTTACAAATGTGATGGCTAGTAACCCAATAATCTTTTTGGACATAAATGGTCTAAATACATCAATTAAAAGACAGACTATTAAAGTATATAGAAAAGTAAGACCCAAGTATATACTGTCCAAAAGAAACCCATTTAAATGGACAGATTCAAAGTCAAGGTATACTGACAGATTGAAAGTCAAGGGATGGAAAAAGCCTTACCACACCAACAACAATCAGAAGAAAGCTGGAGAAGTTATAAATTTTAGACAAAGAAGACTTCAGAAGAAGAGTACCCAGGATGGAGGGGAGCAAAGATAAAAGAGGCAATTTTTCAAGAAGATATAACAATCCTTAATGTACATGACATTATGCACTTTTTGAAACAAGAACTGTTCAACACAAAGATTGGGCTTTAGTGTAAAAGTAGTATATCTAGAAGACAAATACCAAAAAAGACTTTCATTCAAAATATTAAAGTGATTCTCAAAACTTACAATGAGAAAACAAATGACACACTTAGTAATAAGGAGTTAAACAGACATCTCATCAAAAACAGATGGAAAATAAGCCTGTGAAAATAGATATCATGTATGATTAAGAACGTGCAAACATATACCCATTAGAATGGCTAAAATCCAAAATACTGACAATACTAAATGTTGGTGAGTATGAGTACCAATAGGAACACTTATAAATTGTTAATGGGAGTGAAAATAGTAAAGCCACTCTGGAAGACAGTTTGGCAGTTTCTTATAAAGGTAAATGTAATTTTACCATATGTCTGCTCCCAGGTATTTACCCAATTGAATTGAAAACTTATGTCTATACCAAACCTGCACATCAATATTTATAGCTGTTTTATTCATAATTGCCCAAACCTGGGGGCAACCAAGATGTCCTTTAATAGATGAAGAGATAAACAAACTGTGGTACATCTCTACAATAGAACCTCATTCAATGATAAAAAGAAATCAGCTATTGAGTCACAAAAAAGGACATGGAGGAACTTGAAATGCACATTGTTGAATGAAAGAAATCAGTCTGAAAGGTTACATCTTATGTAATTCTAATTGATGACATTGTGAAAAAGGCAAATACTGTAAGAAAGAGAGACTGGGAAGAATAGGGGCAGACATGTTGGTTTTAGAATGTACAATTATTCTGTATGATGCTGTAATGATGGGAAACATGACACACACATTTTTAACTGTGCGTTATAAAGATTGTATTTTAATGTAAAATAATGCAAAGATTGAATCTGAATGTAAACTCTGTATGTTAGCTCATAATATAGCAACATAATTTAACATTTGTTTATTCATTGCAACAAATGTGCCATGTTAATCCAAGATGTTAATAATAGGAGACTCAGGGCACAGGGGACTGGTTATGGGAACACTGCATTATATGTTCAATTTTTCTCTAAATCTAAAATTATGCTAAGAAATAAAGTTTATTAGTTTTTTAAAGCAATATATCCATTTCGTAGATGAGAAGTAGGAGGCCTGCGGCTCAAAAAGATTAAGTAACTTGATGAAAAAAAAAAAGCCACTCAGCACAATTGCAGTGGAAGTGAGACTTCAGGACAGAAACTCAAAATAGGAACTAGTTTTCTTAACCTAGGTGCGCACTTAGGGCTTAAAGGAACCAAGCCTAGGTCTTTTACTAAACAGGTGTATTCCCTTATGGTGGGAATGAAGGGCCTGTAATGGTTTCCCATGCCCTCCTTGTGATTCTGATGTGCACCAAAGCCTGAGGACCATTAGCGTATCAGGAATAGGGGGGAGATGGAGTCATGCTGAGCTTATACGAGTGCTGGCAGAACAACCTGGGAGCTTTATGGAAGCCTGTCTGCTCCAGAGACCTCTCTGCATACTACAGAAGAGTTTGCCTGGAGTTGGGAGGATTTCTGAAGAAGGTATTCACAGAATCTCATGTTTTCCCTTGCACGTGAAAAATCTTATTTATGGAATTTAAGAGAAAAAGACCATTTCAGTGAAAGTGAAAAGAAAATGCAGTATAATTTATCTTCAGATTATGTATTTAAGGTAGGAATCCTTCATTTGTTTGACAAATATGTATCAAGTATTTACTATATGCTGGGAATTGACTAGGCTCACGAGATACAGCTTGAACAGAATACACTGAATTTTATAGAGCCTTCATTTTCAGCGAGACAGACTGCCAATAATAAACAGGTTTTTGTTTTTAAAGGTATTTATTAGGTTCCTTGTGTCTAATAAAGCTGAATCATTCGATGGGAGGAACCCCACAGAATCTCCTCAGTTTCTTCATGTTAATGTGCCCTGTTGTTCTGTAGATCCTGGGTGAGCAGATGTCCAGCATCTCTTTCGTGCAGAGAAGAATTATATGCTTGAATTGTTGCTGAATTCATTCTCCATGTGAAGAAGAAGGTATGTTTCATGTTGTTCTGAATATTGAATGACAAAAAGGAAAAGAAAATCAACCAGACAAAAATAACTGCATGTCATTAGGGCTAAGGACTTAAAATCCAAAAAAGAAGGAGAAAAAAAAAAAAAAAGAAAGGAAATTCCAAATTAAGTCAAATATTCAGGACCACACTGGCTTTTCAGCCACACTGAAGTGAACTGTTACCAACCAGAATTCTTTCCTCACCTGGTGTTTCCTTGGCTTGTCATTGTAACACCCAGCACTCACTACTCAGGGAGAAATGGCACCCTGTCATTCAGATGGTCCTCTCTATGTTCATTGCTGGTAGGTAGAAGAAATTTTATTATGACACTTCAAAAAGAAAGGTTCATTTCAACTCTGTTTGATAGTTCTTCTTTATTAAAAGGCATGGCATAGCAAAAGGAAGATTAGAATGGATTTCAACAATGTTTTAAAAAAATATCTCTACTCTAAAAGAAAGGAAGTTGCTAGGGAAATTGTAGGGGGAATTTAATCCCTTGAATTTTACACCATTGTGAACTGGAGTATATCAGGAATTTCCAGTGGCAAGTCACTGAGAAACTAATGTAACTTCATCTCTATTGATTTGATTTTCTTCTCTGAGTTTTAAAATCTACTCAAATCTAGCTTTCCTAAAGTTTGAAATCACTGGTTCTCAAACTTCACTGTATGTTAGAATCCTGTTGGGAAACGTTTTTTAAATTGATTTTATTTTTTAAAAATACATAACAGGAATGCATTACAATTCTTATTACACAATTTTTCATATCTCTGTTTGTATATAAAGTATGTTGACACCCAATTCATGTCTTCAAACATGTACTTTGGATAATGATGTCCATCACATTCCACCATCCTTGCTAATCCCCTGCCCCCTCCCTTTCCCTCCCACCCCTCTTTCCTATCTAGAATTCATCTGTTCCTCCCATGATCCTCCTCCCTACCCCACTATGAGTCAGCCTCCTTATATCAGAGAAAATATTCGGAATTTTTTTGGGGGGATTGACTAACTTCACTTAGTATTATCTTCTCCAATGCTATCCATTTACTTACAAATGTCATGATTTGATTGCACATCAATAATATCAGAAGTTCCAGGTGATGGAGTCTATGATTTTTTTTTGTTCTGGTCCTGGGGATTGAATTCAGGGGTGCTTAACTACTGAGTCACATCCCCAGCCATTTTAAAAAATTTTATTTTGAGGAAGGATCTTACTAAGTTGTTCAAACTGGCCTTGAACTTGTGATCCTTCTACATTTGCCTCCCAAGTAGCTGGGAATACAAGTGTGAGCCACTGTGCCTGACTAGGAATCAGGATGTTTAAAGCTCCTCAAGTAATGCCAATAGAGATCTAGTGTCCTAAATAATACAGTAGGCAACCATTGCCAATACCAAAATAATTTGTCAGAGGAGGATGAGTGAGTGGATGTAATTGATGTATCTTTTTGTGCCCTTTCATCAGGTGAGTGAGAAATTTGACACTATCATTTAATAGACAACTTTTAGTATACATAATAAACATAAAGCAGAATAATTACTTTTTTCTTCTTGGTAGGAACATAGGTTGGTTGTACTAAATGGAAGAAATTGAAGGGCTGTGGAGATGGAGAATTACAATTTAACATAATTTAGCATGCCAGGAATGGCTGTGATGGAACATACCATCATCTGTTGCAGGCTTGATTTTTTTTACCAGGTAGACAAGGTGGGGGATAGGCAAGAGAAGTATATTGCTAGTGGGTGACTATGTTGGCTGCTAACAAGTTATTTTGGATGAATGTCCAAAATGCCAAAAAAAAGGAAAAATAAAAAATAAAACAATTGCTGAGATCTTTTACTTACAGTGTGAATAGAAGTGGAGAAATATTTGACAAATAGTAACTTTATCTTAGAGTTTGGTTGTGAATACAAGGATATTTGTTATAATTACTAATAATAACAAGAAAAAGATGTAGTGGTAGTGTTAAAGCTTGAATTTGTGTTGTACTGGGTATTCATGACAAGAATATACTATTTTCATGATATTGCCTATTGGTAAACTGAGGCACAGAGAATTTTAGGGTCTTTCCAAGGTTATATGACCAGCAGAGGGAACCCTGAGTCTGAGTTCAGTTGTATTCATAAAATAGCTGGAGGGCACTTATATGATTCATTTTAGAGTGGTCATCTTTTTAACTAAAAGAGGGTGACTTTTGACACCCTTTTATAAGAGATGGGCACCATCATCTTCCTTATAGTGACATTTCTCTTTTGCTTATGGAAATGAGGAATGAGGAGAATTGAGTCATCTTGGGATTTTCTGGGTAATCTTGATTTAAAATGCATAGATTCTCAAGAGGCAGGATTATTTAATTAAAATTACAGGAATAATTAAATATGACTTTGTTTTTTTTTTTGTTTTGTCTCCAGGCAAAGAAAGAGATAAATGATGTGCCCCTGATAGTTTTATATGGTGCCTTTGTCACTAAACTGCTTTTTTATCTGTCCCCAGGTCAACACTCAGACAGTGTGGCTGGAGAATCAGGGTAGCAGAACTGTTAAGAGTGAGACTGTGGTTGCTAGAATCCTAGTGCTGCTCTTTACTGAGTGTGAGGCCACTAGGGAGTTGTGACATCACATGTTCTGACCATCACTCTCCCTCCAGAGAGTGAGGAGTTGAGGGTTGGCTTTGTGCATAGAGTACTAGCCCCTGGCACAGGTTTCTAGTAGGCACTCATCCAATGACAAGGGTTCCTGTTGTTTTGTCAGATTCTTTTTTCCTATTTAAAGACTCTCTCATAATTTTGTATTGACAATTGATGTAATATTTCCACATGTCAGAGTTTAGTAGTCCCCAATTTGGCCTGATGTCATGAATCACTAGAGACCTGGAAGTGTAAGATGTTTCTCGTGCAACCGTGCATTTGTTGTAAATTTCATTTTGGGCCCTGGATCACACACAAAAATATTACTTTGATTAATATCAGTAGCTGGCCTGAAGACAAATTTCACTCTGGGTGCTTTTAAGTACATATAAATTATCAAATAATGGTGAAAATAACCCCTGACGGCTCACTAAGAGCTTCAAAATGAAGTATTTTAAATCAATGGAAAGAATATGAACACCACCAAATAATGATTACAATTATCATTAATATTTATATATTTGTGGGCTGACCTGTCACATTTTGGAGCTCAAGGTCAGTTGAGAATGAGAGCTGTCAATCTAAACAGGAAGCATTCAAGTATCTATGTCACAGCGTTTTAGCCTTTTATCTAAATGATACCAGAGGTGAAAACATCAAGGAGGGTGGGGGTGGGGGTGGCAGTACCTAAAAATGGGGCTTTGGAGTCACAAATTTTACCTGCTCCTGCTCCTTACTCACCTTTTTACCTTGGACAAGTTATTTCTATCTTCAGGTTTTGTTTCTTCAGTTGCAAAAATGATAGTACCTGTTTTAAAAAATCATTACTAAACTTAAATGATAATATATGAAAGATTTGACCCAGTAGGTGGCACGTGATGCATATTACCTATTAACAATGTTGCTATTATCATCATGATTAGCAGATTCAGAGCAGTTGCTGGTAAAAAGGAACATATTATCTAATGTGACAACATAGTCTAGGGTGTGGATTTGTGACTTTGAGCACTTTGTATTTTTCATGTGCTGTTTTTCCTAAACCAAGGACTACTATCATGTTAGAGTATTATATTGCTTCATAATCCAGAAGGATCAAATGCCTACTTAATGATAATGTATAACTCTGTAACTAAAATGAACACATGATAGAAGATCATTGCCTACTTTCCTTGCCTTCCTTTTGGAACTTATTTTATAATGTATAAGATACACTCGCTAGAAGTCTATTTCTCTTCATGAGCATAGCACACCCAAAGAAACCACGGTCACACTGCAGACAAACCTGTCTTGTTGCTGAAGCTGGGCTTGGCTATTGCTGGAATTCTTACATATTGTCTCATGCTTCAAAGGAGAAACTCCTGTGGTCTGTAATGAAACAGGGGCTAGTGGGGCCGTGATAGCCACCTTGAAGGCCACCTATCACCGATTGTATTAGTTTCCTACGGCTGCTGTAACAAAATCTCCCAAGCTGGGAGACTTACAATAACAGAAGCTTATTTTTTTCACAGTGCTGGAGGACAGAGGTCTGAAATCAAGGTGTTAGTCCCCTGTGACACTAATGGCGGATTCCTTCCTTGTCTCTTCCTAGTGTCTCTCGTTTTTCTGGCAATCTTCAGTAATCCTGGGCTTGTATGTTCATCATTCCAATCTTCCAACTTCATCTGGTGTTCTCCTTGAGTTTTCTTCATGGTGTCCTCCCTCTGTGTATGGATCTCAGGCACATTGGGTCTAGGGCTTACACTAATGACTTCATTTTAACTTGATTGCCTCTGTAAAGACTCTATTTCCAAACAAGGTCATATGGTGAGGAATGAAGAATCAGGACTTTATTTATTTTAGGAGAATGCAACTCAATCTATAACACCAGTGTTCTTTAGACTAAATAACTCTCTGAGGCTCTGCATACAATTTTGGCAATTGAGAGAGGACAACAGGCATCCCAAAAGAATTTAAATATTCCTCCCACTATAGAGCTACACATATAAATTTCCTAAAAGTGAATCTTGTCATTATATTGCAAATGGCACACTGCATTGTACTTTTTTGTGTGTTGAAAATATGAATGTGCAAAGGAGAAACATTTAGAATTCAGTTCACTAAGTTTTGTAATCCTGTTGTGGCATTTTTCTCCCTCTGATACATTGAGAGCTTCAACAAATCAAAGTACTCAAGGCCTTTGAGCATAAGTCAAGTTTATATTCCTAACTTAACGTGTTTTGAATCTCCTTTTTAAGGGTTTATTCCATGGAGATGGCTATCTTCCTTTAATAGTTGCTGTCCATGAAAAATATACAAAGAAAAAAAAAGTTACATGTTACTTTGTTTAGATCAATTTTGGAAAAAAAAAAAAAAGGGATAATAGTTGATAGTAATGGCAAGTTCTTAAAAGTGCCAGGCACTGTGCTAAATCCCTTTCTTACACTGAAGAGCTGGGCCCTTAAGACGGTAAATGGAATGTAATTTAATTATGTTTACTGGTGACAATCTTATTAACTCATAACTTTATTGACTGTTTTAACTTTGAGAATAAAAATTAAAAGATCTTCCTGATTTCTTGGTTGCTTTTTAGAAACTTAACATTTTTTTTTTCTCTTTCTCTTTGCTTGTTTGCTTTGTATGATGAACTGTTTCTACAATTTCTTGATCTTTGTTCTAAGAATCTAGAAATGGGATTAAAGAGGAAGTCAGTTTCACCTTTCTGACACCTGACTTGCCTTGGATAATGGCCAACTGGTCATATTTGAACAATGAATACATTATTTGTGCATTTTATTGAAGCATATACATGTTTAAACACTGTGAAAATGTCTTCATGTGTCCTAGTTTGCATTTACTTAGAAACTTCCTATTTCTTGAGGTATTTTTATGGTCAGGCACATATGCATGCAATGATTGTATGACCACCCTTGGATTTGTATTGCATCTAATGAAATTAACTTTTTTGCTCACCCTTGGGCAACCTTTGGAAATAAGACAATAGTCTCAGTTGTTTGCTTCCTGGAGAAATGTTAATGATTAACCTGAAAAAAGGAAGAATTTCTTTTACTCCATTGCCTAATTTTTCATAATTCCTACAATTGCTGTGTACCTTATCTTTGTTTAATACATCCCATGCAAGATAGAAATGTCTAGAACACTGGTGTACATATATTTTGGCTAAGGAGAAAACCTAAACACTTTATTTCTTTTCATTTGGGGTGATTGCTTTTTATATTAAATCTTGTCTGCAGCCAGAAAACATTGAATTTAGGCTTTGCTTTAATGGTTGTTAGAAAGCATCAATATAATTTATTTTGATACTAACTACCTTTTGCCTGAATCTACTTAGTAACTAATATTTTCCACATGTATCCAGCAAATCTTTATTGGTGAACTCCAATATGAGATAAAATACTAAACAATGTGAATTTCCAAGAGTATATAGCCTCTGAGGATTGTTCTTTAGGACATACATAGGTAAGCAACTCAGTGTGAAATCTGGGGATGACTTACTGCACTGTGATGGATGAAGAATTCAGCTATTGCAACAGTTGTGTACAAGGTATTTAGTGGAGGGTTGGGTCCTTTTTGAGCTTTGGAGAGCAGTCTGAAATAATTCTTTCTAGCAGGCTGGGCTTAAGAGAGAAGCCAGTTTGCATGCCTCCTGGCTGGATGTCTAGGAATCTGGATTGGGTACACAGATGTACAAAACTAAGTCCTTTATCTTTTTGTCTCTTTTGGTTTGCTTAACTTCACTTTTTTTTAAAAAAATTTAAGCCATTTCATTGAGATGTGATTGACATGAATAAAGTTATACATATTTAATGTGTAGAATTTGATGAATTTAGAGAGAAATATGTACTACAAAACTATCACCACAATCTAGGTCACAAATCTATTACCTCCTAAAGTTTAATCTTCCTTATTATTATCATTGTTATTTTGTGAGTACACTTGACACAAGATCTACTCTCAAAAAAATTTTAAGCATACAATACAGTAATATTAACTATACAATTATGTTGTATAGTAGATCTCTAGGATACATTCATTTTATATAAATAGAACTTTGTACCCTTTGATTCACATCTCCCCATATTTTTATTCTCCCCGGAATTCCATGTCCATATTCTACTCTCTGATTCTATGAATCTTCACTATTTTAGATTCGTCATACAAATAGTATCATGTACTATTATACATCATGTACATCATACAAATGTTATCATGTACTATCATGTCTTGGTTATTCTATTTAGTAAATTGTGCTCCAGGTTCTTTCAAGTTGTGATAAACAGTAGGATTTCTTTCTTTTTTAAGGTTAATAGGATTTGTGTGTATGTGTGTGCACACACACACGCATGCACCATGCACATGTGCATTTTTTATGCATTTATTCATTGGTGAACATTTAGGTTGCTTTCATATCTTGGCTTTTGTAATTAATGCTGCAATTAATAAGGGGATTCAGATTGCTCTTCAAAATCCTGATTTTAATTCCTTTGAATATATACCCAGAAGTCAGAATTCTAAAAGATCTGTGATATTGACTATGTTTTTTTAAAGTAATTTTTTTAGTTGTTGATAGACCCTCATTTTTTCATTTATATGTGGTGCTGAGAATCGAACCCAGTGCCTCACACATGCCAGGCAAGTGTGAGGGCCAGAGCCCCAGTCCATACTGATGTTATTTATGCAATTGGTCATTTGTATGTATCCTTTGGAGAAATATCTACATATCTTTGCCCATTTGTTTTAGGTTATTTGGGTTATTTATTTATTTATTTTTTGGTGTGGTCATTTATTGGTGGTTCTTACTATTGAGTTGTAAGAGTACCTTCATAGTTAGATACTGACCCCTTATCAGATATAGGGTTTGCAAGTACTTCACCTTCATTTCGTAGGTTGCATTTGCTGATTGTTCCCTTTATTGTGCAGAGTTTTTAGTTTCATGTAATCCCATTTGTCTATTTTTGCTTTTGTTGCTTGCACTTTTGGTGCCATCGCCAAGAAATCAAAAAGATAAATGAAATTAACGAGACCTCAACTAATCTAAGTAAAATGAGAAAAGACTAAAAGAAGAACATAAGGGACTTTTATGAACTATTACATTCCAATAAATTGAATAACTGAGAAGAAATTGATAAAATTATAAAAACAGGACCTACCAAGACTGAACCAAAAGGAGACAGAAAGTTTGAACAAATCAATAAAAAAAGAGGAGATTTAATTAGCAACCAAAAACTTTTTAACAAAGAAAATCTCAGACCAGATAGTTTCACAGCTAAATTCTACATTTAAAAATAAATTTATGCCAATTGTTTCTAAACTCTTTCCAAAAATAGATGTAGAGGAAGTTTTTTAATAAAACCAGTACCTGCATCACCTTGATACCAGAACCAAAGATACCATAAGAAAAGTAAACTGTAGACCAATATACCTGATGAAGATGAATATAAATTTTTTCAATAAAATACTAGCAGATCAAATTCAACAGCATATCAAAGAGACCATATGCCATGACTAAGTGGGATGAATCCCTGACATGCAAGGATGGTTCAACATATGCAGGTTAATTAGTAAGATATACTGCATTAAAAGAATGAACAATAAGATGTTAATGATTATCTCAATAAATGCAGAAAAGGCATCTAGCAAAGTTTAATATACATACATTATTAAAACTCATAACCAATTAAATAGAGAAGTTATTTGTCTCAATACAATAAAGGTCAGATATGAAAAGCTCATAGCTAATATTATACTCAATTATGAAATATTGAAAGCTTTTGTTTAAGTTCTGGGACTACTCTCATCACTTCTCTTTGATGTAGTACTGGAAGTTGTAGTTAGGTCAATTAGACAAAAAAAAAAAAAAAAGGCATCTCAATCAGATATAAAGAAGTTAAAATGTATTCACTTCTCATTCTCAAGATGACCCAAATTCTCCTTGCTTTATTCTTGCTTGACCCACATAAAGCTTCTCACTGTTGAGAGGACAGCATTCTATCTTGTATGTGTATTTCTTACTTTATCCAAAAAGATGTCTCTCTCTCTTAAGATAATCTTCATTATCCCTTGAATGTGTATCCGCTTTTCTAAGTAAATCTGTGCCTCTGCATGGGGTATGGGGGGGCGAAGTTAAAATCATCTGTTTGCAGATGGCATGGTTTTATACATACAAAACCGAAATGCACACTAGGTGCAGTAGTGTACACCTGTAATCCCAGCAACTCAGGAGATTGAGGCAGGAGGATTGCAAGCTCAAAACCAGGCTCAAAAGCAGCAAGACTTGCTAAGCAAACTCGGTGAGACCCTGTCTCTAAATAAAATAAAAAATAGGGCTGGGATGTGGCTCAGTGGTTGAGTGCCCCTGAGTTCAATTCCTGGTACAAACAAAACAAAACAAAACAAAACAAAACAAACAAACAACAAAAAAACAAAGCACACAAAAAACTAGTGGAGATAATGAAACAATTCAGTAGAGTGGGAGGACACAAATCAATACCCATAAGTCAATTGTTTTTCTATATACAGTAGTCCAAAAGGAAATGTAGAAAACAATGCAACTTACAATAGCATTGAAATAATAAAATATAGAATAAACTAAACCACAGAGGTGAAAGATTTCTACATTGAAAACTAAAACACCCATAAAAGAAATTAAACACAAATACTATGTTTGTGGATTAAAAAAAAATCAATATTGTTGGGGCTAGGGTTGTGGCTTAGTGGTAAAGTGCTCGCCTAGCATGTGCAAGGCACTAGGTTCACTCCTTAGCACCACTTAAATATGAGTAAAATAAAGGTATTGTGTCCAACTACAACTAAAACAAATTTTTAAAAAATCAATTTTGTGAATATCCACCCTACTCAAACCCATTTATGTATTTATTTCAATCCCTTTCAAAATCACCATGACATTTTTTATAGAAATAGAAAACATAATCCTAAACTTCATATGAAATCATAGCCAAAGCAATTTTTAATAAGAATAAAATTATTATTGGAGGCATCACACTTTCTGATTTAAAAATATATTACAAAGCTAAAGTAATGAAAACAGTATGGTAATTAGTATAAAACCTAGCAGATAGACCAATGGAACAGAGTAGAGAGCCCAGAATTAATCCCATACACTGACCTTTGACCAGGGTGCTGAGAGTACACAATGGGGAAAGGAAAATATCTTTAATAAGTGGTGCTGGGAAAACTAGATATCTACATACAGAAAAAATGAAATTATATTCATCCCTTATACCATATACAGCCATTTCCAAACAATGCCATTAAATGGTACTATTAATTCTTCCAATTTCATTATGAGATAACTGAAGGACATCAAGGTTTCATGTCATATTCTTGGTTACAGAGATAATAAATGGTTGATCAAGGATTTGAATCCTGGTAGTTTTACATCAGTATCCTTTTATTTGGAGTTTACTTTTAGCAATTCCATATGGAGGCCATATGATATATTACAATGGGCATGGCTTTATGAGTAGAAAGTCCTGGGTTCAAATCCTAGTTCCACACTTAGTGACTAAGTGTCTTTGAGTCCAGCATTTAATCTTTCTAGGTTCAGTTTCTTCATTTGTGGAGCAGCGTTGCTATGAGAATTATATGAGATAGTATATATTGATGTCTAGCCTGATGACTAATACGTATTCAAAAATGATAAATCATTTCCCTTGTAGCTCCTGGCTTATATTCCATTCCAATACCTGGGCTGGCTCTCCTGGTATCTCTCTTCCTTGTGTTAGGAATGGCTCTACAGTCATGCTGTGAAGCTGCCATCACTCCAATGGATGCTTCTCAGAAATGGGGCTTTGGCCAAAGTTCCAGGAGTTTTATTTCATTTCAAGCAGAGGTAAATCCATCCAGACATCCTCTTTTTAAGTACTGAGGGCTGCCTCTGTTTCAGACCAAAAATAATACCTTGTGATTGGAAATGTTTCAGTAACATTATTTGTGTGTTTTATTGAAGCAGAAGTTACAATTATTAGCGACACCAGGAATTTCAGACATTTAAACACAATCTCAGCTTCTCCAGAGCAAACCACATCCCTGTGCAATTATTAGTTTATCTAAATACCTTCCATCCCAATCCTGAATTGGAGCTGGCCTTTGTAGGACAAAGGAGGTCCCTCTGAGGACAGATTTCAGTGGCAGGCAGGCAAACCTGGAACCTGGCTGGTGGCTGCAATAAAAGTGACTTGGGTCTATTAGCAAGTCATTTGCTGCTTGGCTTGGGTCACTTCCTAGTCACTGCCAATTTGGCTAGGTTATCCCAGCTCCCTGTTCGAAGCTGACCTTAAGGATCTAAAAGAATTAAAAACAGGACTTTCCTTCTCTGAGAGTTCATTCCTTCTGTCACATGATCTCTTTATAACATTCATTTCAATCTCTCACAGTCCAACATCTGAGCAAGAGAAGGAAATACAAACTAAAAACCAGGCCCTCTTTCAAACTGTCAGAATTTTACTTCTAGTCGTAGGATCTACATTTTTGTGGTTATATTTATTTATTTGTTTAACAATTGTTTTTCAATAGAAAGAAACCATAGTGTGCCTTTTAAGTTCAAGGTACATGATCAGAATTGGTGGGCATGTTGTGTTCCGGAGAATGATTAGGGCTCTTCTGAAATGGGCCAGTAAAATCAAAGTTCTCATCACCAGTAATCCTCATGATTACTGGTGATGAGAACTTTGATTTCCACTAACAGATGAGGATTCAAGACCCTCAAGAGAAACCTTTTGTACATGATCATCTATAGGTGGTGGGGCCAGGATTTGAACCAAGGTCTGTAACATTCAAGTTCTCTAGCTCCTGCCTGCTTCTTAAATTTGGGAGAGGCAAAGGCCCCAACCATGTTGTTACATTGATACTCAGACAGTCTGATGCTTGTTGTTATTTTAAATGTTTTAAAAAGTTAAACCTTTAGTTGGGCCAATTTACAAGTTGTTAATGTAATTACACTCAAGAGAAAGTTGTTGTGTGTGTTATGCTCTGTACTGCAAGATATGGAGAACATTTCCAGGTAGAAGACTGGGAGCTACCGCAGACTTAACAGAAGGGGCGAACCTGTCTGAGGTTGGGGAAGATGACTGGCAGTGGTATGGAGAGTGGATTAATGGAAGGATTAAAGAGAAGACAATTCCAAAGGCCTTTTGCTGGCCAGGCAAGAAGGGTCTGACTGATACTTCCTTATACCAACATTAAAAGGAAATACTTAGACTAATTTCCTTTCTGAGTTAACATTCTCAGAGGGGTGTATTAGCAATCAACACTGGCCAACTTTCCCTCTTTTACTCACCCTGAGGGAAGAAACTTCAGCCCTGGAGTAGTATGTTTCCTTTTTGAGACCTACTCCACATCTGCTGCTGTGGGCAGAAGTAGCAGTTCAGAATACCGGGAAAGGCATCACTGGGAGCTGAGGCCCCATGGGTGAAACATGACCCCTGAGAAACACAAATAACTGAAGTGTAGAAAGAAAGGACAAGGCTTACTGAGAAGGCAAGCAGCATGTAGATCATAAAAGCTCTTCTAGGCCATGGTACAGAGGCTAGGCCATGTAGCATAAGACAACAGGGAGCCACAAAGAGGTGTTAAGCCAGGCTGTGTGGAGGGGTAGAGCAGCAGTCATGTCTTCATTTATAAAGATCACACAGCTGAAACTGGAGGCAAGTAACTGACCATAGCAATAATACTGGTGAGCATGATGAGAGCATAAATTAAGTTAGTGGTTGCGGCAAAGGGGAGGAGAATATGAAAGTGAGAGATGGCAAAGACTTAGAATCCACTGAGCTTGATGACAGATTTGGTGTTGTGTGGTAGGTGGAGTCTGCGAGGAATACTGAGACGTCTTGGGATTTCTGGTCAAGTGATAACAAGCATATGGCACCCTTTGCTGAGATGGAGGCTGTTAGATGAGGAGTTGGTGTGGGAGGACAGGCTGGAGTTCAGTTTCGAACTATTGCATTTGAGACACTCTGGGACATGTGGGTGGAGCTAGAGGTCTAGGTGCAGAAGCACCTAAACAGAAGTTCAACCTTACAGCCTCAGAGTGGAGATCATCTGGGTGCAGGATTCAGTAAAGAAGAACAGATGAGGAGACGAGCAAGAAGAGAATGAAGATCAGCAGCTGGTTTTGGAAGAAAGGATGTGAATTCTTTTTTTTTCTTTTTTTTATTGGTTGTTCAAAACATTACATAGTTCTTGATATATCATATTTCACACTTTGATTCAAGTGGGTTATGAACTCCCATTTTTACCCCGTATACAGATTGCAGAATCACTTGCTGGCCTTCTTTTAAAACCATCCCTTTGAGAGATGGGACATCCCATTCTTGGGTGCCTGCTTCATGCATTTTTTTTCCATTGCAAATCACCCCCACCCCTCCAAAGTATAAACCCTTAACTAAAATGTATCAAAACAATGTATCAAAACTAATCAAAAAATTAAAAAATTTATTGTTCTTGTCATGCTCAGACAACCCATTCTATCACAGCCCTTCCTAAAACTTAAAAAGCAAGTTTATAAGATGTTTGGTGCTTGACTTCATTTGTCATTATTCAGTCTTTTTTGACTTTATGTGTCCAATTTCCCTACTAAATATTTATTGAGCACAATGAAAGGGGCTAGACTCCTAATCTCATGGAATTTGCAAGATAGTGATATAGAATTGGTCAGAAAATGTGGAAATAAGTAAGGAAGAAATTATCAGCATGTCCAGGGAAGTCTTGCCATACACATAGATTGTCTTATGAAAATAATTTATAAAAACCCATTATTCGTAGGTCTTGAAAAAATTACTTTAGAAGTCTGTGCATTTATTATATACTTACCTGGTACATCCTGAGAGTTGGAGACTAGTAGTTGGTTTTTGACATGAAAGTACTAACAGAATGTATTTCTGTTTTTCATTTTTTTAATGGAATCTGTTGACAGCTCCCTTGAACACTCAAGAGTTCTTTCACTTTTTTGGTTATGGTTTCTGAAAAGTCCCTCCCACCCCTTCCCCAGTTAACTTTCTGCCTCTGCATCTGGAAAGTGAGAAACCAAGACATCCATTGCAAGACTCCTAGCCCTTCCTTTCATTGTCCATGAGAGAAGCTCCTGGCATGTTGATGCGATCCACTTGGGTGTGAAAGCACTCCTGCTTCGTTGGGAATGCACTCCTTGGAGTACTGAGAGTCTAGGAGGCAGAAGGGACCAGATTTTCTCATCCAGTTCTCTGTAGACCATTTGTTCCTTACTGATACCCAAAGGAAGCCCTGAGAAAACAAGGCTCTCCAAATCACAGTCAGGTGACCATGCAGTTGGACTGGTCAAAACTGCACTTGATGAATGGATAATTTGAGGAATTCTTTGTAAAAGTGATAGGTTTTTAAATGGCCACCATATGGGGGCAGGCAGGTGGCTGGCAAAGGTTTCTGTCCTGCTTTTGCAAGACAGGCTGCCCTCCAGCATGCTGTCAATGAAGGGCACTGACACAAAGTGATTCCTGAAGCCTCTCTCCAGGCTGAGCACTGACAGAGGACACTCCTGCCTGAGCAGGCAGCAGGTGCTGGGTTGGACGGAGCCCCGAGCTCGCCCGCAGTTATGCTGTCAGCCTCTTTCAGCTCTAATGCATCGTGACAACTGCCTACCTGGAGTGTGCTAATGGCAGAAACCTCTGCAAAATTGATGGTGGATTTCACACAGCAGAGTGACTTCTCGTGTTCTGGGTGGCAGAACGCCCTGGCTCCCTTTGCCAGTGGGAGACAGAAGGTTAGGGTCAGGACCTGGGCAATGGTGTAGATTTGAAAATCCAAATTTGCAGTTATGTTGACCTCCTCCCTGGCTCTGCACGTCACAGACATTTGTTTTCTCTTGAATGCATAAGCTTCAGCTGTTCTTAAAAAATGTTACCGGGAGATTCTCTTTGAACTGGATTCTACATGACATTAAGGAATGTAGAAGGTTGACAAGAAATGTAATGAGTAATGCTTCCACTCCAAAGCAAGTAGGATAAAAATCCCACATTGTCCTTGGTTGCCTAGATCAAGATGAATATTGTGCGTGAATTATACAGTTGATTGAAGTTTGCTCAGAGGTTCAGAGTCAACTATTTACACAGTACTGCTCAACATCCCTCCTGTGCATGGATCAAAACACATTTTTATTCCAAAGTTCTGTTGTCAGTGGGTTCATCAAATTATTAAAACTAAGTTAAACTTTGTTGTGTTTCCTGGACATTTGGAGCAGGAAAGGTAAAGCTAACTTTAAAGGCTGGAAAGTGGAATATTAAATCCTACTTGACAGTAAATGAAATGTGAAGTGCTCATCAAGATGCCTCAATAAGTGTTTTTATAACTTATTATTCTGAAATTAAAGAGCTTTTATAACTTATTATTCTGAAATTAGTGAATTACCTCAGTGTTTAGATGCTAGTATTATTTTCCTTCCATCTTCATGACAGCAGAGTTAAGAAGGGATAGCAAGGTGGCTCATTTGCACGTACAGTTCTGCTAGAATCTGAAGGAGTAACTGGGAGGATGTGTGGGGTGTGCTTCAGGGTGGGAGATAAACAGTGGGAATATGCAGCCATGTTTTACATGTGTACTATTCAATAAACATGGAGAATTTTAGGCCACTTTTAATACTAATTGGTAGAAATGCTTTGCTATTCTACCTAAAAGTTGAAATTTGGTTATAATGAAAACATGCCTCAAGCAAACACTTTAAAGTAAAAATTTCCACTCTTTCCTCTCATTTTTTCCTCTCCCTGGAAATTCTTTGCATTCCAGAACTATCTATGCTACAATCCTTTGTAGCACCTGTTAGGGAATCATGTTCAAATAGGCAGTGGCAAGCTCATTTTGATGGCAAAGATATTTTTTAAAAGACAAACAAAATAAAACAATGACATCCTAGATATCAGAAATTCCCTATTGTGCTTGCAGCTTTAACTTCTGGTTTTGTAATCATTTTATTTTATCCTATTTTGCTTTATGTTATTTAACAAACACAACTTGTAGCATTTATTATATTCTAGGGTTTATTTTAAACAGTCTTCAGATATTGACTTATTTAATCTTCACAAAACCCTACAAAGCAGGTACGATTTAGCAACCCCCTCTTACAGATGAGGAAACTGAGGCAATGAAACTGAGGCAATGTTAGGTAATGCACCTCTGAGTTCATGTTCTTAATCACCACACTGCCTCTACAGTCAGTGTTTTAAGGCCAGCCGTGATATATTTCAAAGAGTATGTCAAGCTTTGAGGCTAATTTTTCCCAGATGAATCTGGGTGTCTTACGGGTGTCTTACTAAACTTCAGAGAAGTTTTAATTCTGTAATTTTCTCTTAAAAATTGGAAATTGCTCCTAATTGGTTGTTTTAACTTGGAGCATTCCAACTTTTCTCTAGAATAAAAACTTTTCTTTAATATAAAAGTGTTTGTTGTATTCCTTGTCTACCCTCATCTCTCAGAGAGTTTTAAAATGTCAAAAATGGTAAATGACAGCCTGAAAACAGGCCCACAACTGATCTGCTATTGGGTCAGGCATCCTTAAGAAGAAGTGTAGTACCTAGGGTCAGGCTGGAGTGGGGGTAGGGGATGCAGGTACAGAGTGCCAAATGTCTCCAGGTCTGCAGGGAGCTGGAGCCTGGGGAGGTGGGAACAGATCCCACAGATGTTGGAAGAGGCCTCAGCTGTCAGCTCAGGGGTCTTAGGTAGGTGTATACACTTGTAACTAGCCTCCAAGAGAAGGAACTTTAACCTTATCTCATAGCCAGCCATTCTAACACTGCCCAGAGCTCCAGCAGCCTGTCACATGGTACTAAGGGGACTTCATGACATGAATTGACAGGAATAAGCAAAGGGATTTCAACTACTTGAAGAAGAGAGACTGAGTTTTCGTGTATGGAGAAACATTTAAAGAAGTTGAAGAGAACTTGAAAAACAAAATCCAAGAAAGAATTCAGAATGCTTTAGAAACCTTTTAGGAAATGGAAAGAAGAGTGAAATGACAACTTAGAAATTTAAGTAGTTTGCTAGTGGAAGGAAAAAAGAGAATCCATACCCATGAAAACAGAATTAGTGATTTGTAAGATCAAATGGAGGAACAATTTCTAAAATACAACAACAAAAAAGGAAAGAAATGAAAATTGTGAATGAAAAGATGAGATAAAAAGATAAGGAAGATAGATCCAGGAGATCTGATGGGTAAACAATAAGCATTTCCCATTGCCCAAGAAAAAGTAGGAGTTAGAAATGAAGAAACAAATAGAAATGTGTGCAAGATGTAAATGTACATAGATGTGAATGAACTAAAGTTAAAGATGTTCTAAAGGAAAGGTATAATTCTCTCCTATTTTCCTTGCATTGGTATCTACGTTAGATGGGTATACCCAACGGGAGAGATTTTCCCCACTTTGCAAAAAATAAATACATATATACATTTGGTTAGTTCCACTGCAAAACAATTTAACAAGGTGGCAATACCACAGTGAACAAGACAGATCCAATCTCTGCCTCAGAGTGTAGAGTCTAATGGGAGAGACTAATATTAAGATGCATGACATATGCATGATAAGATAAGAAACCCAGTGAGAGGTGGGCAAATAGGTGAGGACCCCCTAATGGAGACTGGAATTGGCTGCACTGAGTCCTGGAGGAGAAGAGTGAGTTAGCAAGAAGCAAAGGTTCCGGAGTAACAAGGGAGAGCAGGTTAAAAGAATTGGAAGAAATCTGCTGGCAAGCTTCAGTGGAAGAATTTGGTGGTGGGAAGGGAGACAGAGACAAAGCAGAGTTCAGCTGGGGCCAGATCAATTATCAAGCACTTCTTATGTTTGGAGAATTACTCAAGGTGCTTTAATCCTCATAGTGATCAAATGATATAGGCACATCCCCATTTTTCAGATGAGGAAATTGAGGCAAAGAGAGGTTAACTAACTTGCCCAAGGTCACACAGTTAGTTAAATAGTGGTGCCAGGCAGTCTGACTCCAGAGCCCACACTCTAAGAATGTTGACAAAGGAAGGATTTTATTTTTCAGTACTGCTTGACCTTAGGAACCGTATCTAGTGGTTACAGACATAAGAGGATTGTCTTGGCTAAGCCACCCTCATGCGGCCCCACTGCAGTAGCTGACACACATGCCCGCCTGTCGCATCTGTGGACTTATCTGAGTACTCTTAAACCATGAGTAAATGATCCCCAGGCTGTCTTTAAGATAATTAGAAACAAATGGAAAATAGTTCTCCTATATTATCAACAGCATATCAGCAAAACTTGTGTCTTAAAATGTGCATTCAATTTCTAATATTAAAAAACATAGTTAAAGCCATATGTTGGATATTATCACGCATCTTTGTGAAATTAGTAGGAACCCATTTGAATAACCATTTTGTTTAGATCAAACCTACTGGAGGTTTCTTTCTTTCTTTCTTTCTTTCTTTCTTTCTTTCTTCCTTCCTTCCTTCCTTCCTTCCTTCCTTCCTTCCTTCCTTCCTTCCCTCCTTCCTTCCTTCCATCCTTCCTTCTGTCCATCCTCTGTCTTTCTTGTCATTCTGTCTTTTATACCCTTTTTCTCTGACCCCTCTGCAAATATAAATATGAAAGAAAAGCCATGTATGTGTGTGAATGTGTATGTGCAGGGCCTGGGTGCCTGCAATCAGATGAATTGTCAAAAACCAGAGCTTTAAGTCTGGAAAATTGTTATTTAGAGATATGGGTGTAGGCTGAGAAAATCAACCATTGCTCACGAAGAGCCTAAGTTTCTGGTGGTTGCGATATGGTGGACCAAAAGGACTCTTCCTTTTCCTTTGTTTTTTCTTTCTTTCTCCTGCAACTTTGGGGCAAGTTGGCAGGGGGGTGGGCAGGCAGTGCTGGTCTGCTACTTTGTCTAATCATCTAGTTATTCCTCTAAATGCTTAATGACCATATCGTGTAGCTTTAGGAGAAGGCCTTTTGAAACTTCTGCCCAGTCAAGGCTTGGGAAACTTCAATCACTGCTGTTTTGCTAATTTCCCCATTTATGTTCATCATACATAAGTAAACACCGAGTATACTGGATTTTATGGGATGAACAGTACTAGAAAGATATGCCTTCAATCTTTCTATTTGTAGAGGACAAGAATCATGAGAGGAGTTACACAGGTACATTTGGTAACACACAATGTCAAAACAACCATTTTGTGGCACCAGTGTCCTACCTGCATGTCCTGCAGATGTACTCACAGTGGGTACAAATGTATCAATATCCTCAATCAGAACATTAGAAACGTCCTTGGAAATTTTTTTTAAAATCACATTTTTATAACGAATTAGTTGAATTTTCATAGCCGACACATACAAAGAAGTAGATGGCTTAAAAATGATAAAAGCATATTTCTGATCAATTTAACTGAACAGGCCTTGTAAAACATAGTTTAGCCAAAGTAAGAAAAACAAAAATCAGGGATAAACATGAAATCAGTTGATTTAGTCTGCCTTAAGTAAAATTGAACAACAACAAAATCTCTTGATTGTAGGAGCTGAATCAGCAAATAGAAGAAAAATCCCCCAAAGAATCAACCCTATATTTACAACCCACTTGAGGTTTTTTTACTCTGACAGACTAGTCACTAAGTATAGATGGTCCTCCCACCATTGGTTTGTACAACTTTAAATTTGTCTTTCTTTGGTCTAGGCCCCAGGATATATTCTAGGTTCAGACTGTGTCACTTTGTGCTTTTTAATTGATGCTTCATTTATAACAAAGAAGCTAAAATTTTCCATGAGAAGCTTCCTCCCCCCCACACACAAAAATTGTGGACAACTCACCTCATTCCCTAATAGAAGCAAAAAATGAAAGAGGCCAGGGAGACTCAATGCCACTTGTTTGATGAATACGTATCTACTTTGTGCAAGGCATTCAGTTCAGTGCATCAAGATCAATCATGATCTCTACCTTCAGTGTACTTTAGTGAGAAGGTAAAACAGCTAACTATTTTAGTTTGAGACAAGAATAGGGCTAAAAAGATTTTTTTAAAGCATTTTTGGGGTTTAAAGGAGAGAGCAAGAACATCTCTGGATGAGGGAAGCAGGCAGATGATATTTCCTTAGAGCCCGGAGAATGAAGATGATTTTGAGAAGCAGGGTTGGGGCTGATTTTTTTGTAAGGAGGACAGCACTGGTAAAGAGACATGTGGAGGAGGCAGCTTTCAGTGGGCACTGTGATGGGAAGGAGAGGGTGGCCAAGGAATGGTGGAGAGGAGCCATGGGTTCAGGGTCTCTAAAGTCACACAGAGAGACTTTTAGGAGACAGTTGAGAGCTGAGGTAAGGAGGATGCAGCACTACAAATGACCACTCACCTTGGTTCAGAGAAAACAGTTATGTCAAAGAGCACAGTGCATGGTCAGAATGTAAGTTTAAAGAGGATGTCCTACTTTGCTTGTCTTCCAAAGGTAAATCCAGGAGATCAGATTTAAATCCAATAAATAAAAATAATTTATTTCTCCTACCTGGCCTTTTCTTCTCCTCAGTTTCCTCATCTTCAAGCTTGGCACCTCCCATCACCACTCCTCCTCCTCAGCCCTCCATCCAGGTTGATGCCGATTTTTCCCCCCCTCTTTTCATTCCCTCTCAGAACTATGTCTTCCCAAATAGGCTCAGATGATCTCCCTCCTGAGTCCTTCGTTCTGTGGCTCCTCTGTTCTGTCAATTTTTGCCTATTTTGTGGTGGGAACTTAACTGGTGGTACTTCTCTTGGGCTGTCTTATGCCCTCAAGTTGAGGGAGCTGGAATGAGAACTGAGACAGTAACAGTGGAGAAGGGTTAGATTGAGACACCTTCAGAATCCAAACAAACAATAGGATTTAGCAGCAGATGACATGTGAAAGGAGGAGGAGTCAAAGAGCATCCTCATTTCAAGCTTGGGTGAACAGATGAGCAGATGGACAGAGAAATCTAGGAGAGGGGTTTTGAGGTGAGTTGATAATTTCATTCTCAGTGGGCAACATATAGAGTCTGAGTACAATTTTGATGTATCTTACAGATTATAGCATTTCAAGGAGGAAAAACTTTTTTTAAAGAAATGTTCAATATTTGACAGACATATTTTCAACAGAGATGAGGCATTTAGGATGGACAAGAGTTTAGCAGGTGGTATGGTCAGTAAAAATACTGTGGAATGTCAGATCAAGGTGTTTGGCTTTGTCCTCTAGGCAGTGAGAAGTCACAGAAAGATCTTGAGCTAAGGAGTGACTTATAGACAGAATTGTTTTAGATGGGATGAGAAAGGTCTAGGTTGAAAGGAGTAGAAACTAGAGTTAAAAGAAACAAAAGGAGATTGATTTTTTTCAGTAATAAAAGGGAGATGGATTATGAAACACAGATCAATAAAGGTGGAATGTAAAGGAAAAAAAACAAATAGGAGAGAGATTTGTGAGAAGGCAGTGTGCCATTGAAGAATGAAGTTCGAGGCTTGGGAAGATCTGGTTCAATGTGCTGCTTTGATCATTATGTGATCTTGGACATTTGATCACATTCAGCTCCTCTCTGAGCCTCAGTTTCCTATAAAATGGATATGAATAGTATACCTATCTCATTGCACAGTTGTAAAGATTAAAAACAAACCACATGAGGTCTTAGCACAATGTCATTAACTAGTTAAGGATGCTTCCCTATTACTAAAAATTCAACCCTTAGCGATAGTGAAGATTGTGAAGAATGGAAGCACCAACAGAAGCAGGTACCTAATTAAATATGAATGAATGGAAAGGAGTCACTGATGATAGCTTTTGAACTCGTATTACTGGAAATGAGAACAGTAGAAAGCAAAAAAGTCAAGAGAGACAGCCCGACCAGCCTCTGAACAATTGTTGGAATCATTCTTCCCTTTTCTTGAAAGTTAACACATGTTCATAGCCAAGTCGCTCTATTGATCTCTTTCCTGCCTATAGAAACTCCTTGTCACTTTTTGTGCAATATGGATAGGCAAAGATTTTTTCACGTCTTCAGCTTCTAGTTCTTCTGCTTCTTTATCTCTCCTTGCATTTTACTATAAGCAAAAAAGACAACCCAGGCTGTACCATCACCACTTTGCTTAGAAATCTCTTCACCTAGATATCCAAGTTCATACTTGCAACTTCTACTTTCTATTCAACAGAACACAGTTCAGCCTTGGACTACCTGTCTTCCCGTTTCCAGTAATGGGTTCCTGATTTTTGTCAGAAGCCTCACCAAAAGTACCCTTAATAGCTACATTTCTGGACATTTTATCTTCACAATCATATAGTATTATTCTATCATTTATTCAAAACTCTTCCAGGTTCTACTCATTACCCAATTTCAAAGCTACTTCCACTGTGCAAGTTATTTGTTATACAGTAACCCCACACTGATACCAAAATCTGTATTAAGTTACGAGGGCTTCCATAACCAAGTACCACCAACTGGATGTCTTAAAGAGATCTATTGTCTTACAGTTATGGAGCTGGGAAGTCTGATATCAGGGTGTTCCTTCATTCCTTAGTTCCTTCTGAAGGCTACGGGGGAAGGATCTATCCCCAGCACCAGTCTGTTTATAAGATGGCTTACTAATGGTCATATTCTCCCTCGGTCTTTTCACACGGCAGTATCTCTCTCTAAGCACACTGTGTCCAAATTTCCCCTTTTTATAAGGCTACCACTTATTCGATTAGGGCTCACCCTAAGAAGATAATTTTTTAGCTTTATTACCCCTTTTTAAAAAACCTGTCTCCAAATAAGGGCACATTCTGAGAAAACGGGGGTTAGGACTCCAATCAATATATCTTTTTTTTTCTTTTTTTGCAGAGTTAAATTCAACCCATAATAGTGTTCGAGATGGTTTTACAACCAAATTATTCACACTTGGGTCTTATAAATCAGTCTTGTGCTTTCAAACAGTTTTAGTTTTTGACATTTGTCTATTTTGATGAGAGCTTTCAAGTCCAGAGGAGAACAGGCAAAGAGATAATATTATGCCTTTTTTGGTTGTTGATAGTAGCTTAACTTGGTTGGGGGAGGGCAATGAAATGGTAAAACTGATTCATTTTCCAGCCTCACCATATATGGGCCTCTTGGCTCCCAACAAAATGAGCTTCTTTTGATGAACTGCTTTTTCATTTTAGTCTTTTCTCTGCCAGAGTAGAAGCCTCCTCTGCATGAAGCTCTTCATAAGGACATATAGAATTTGTATCTCTTAATAGAATTCAATCACAAGACTGTCTACTTATATGCTTCAGATTTTCATATGCAAATTTCATCTTTTTGTGGCTATTTTAGAGTTTATGTTGGAGATGACCTTATAGAAATTGCAAAATATGCTCCTTATGGCAGAATAGCCACTGAAATCTGCATGATTCTTAAGAAAGCTTTAATTTATAGCAAACTCCTTTGTGGAATTCCAATGTACTTGCACCCCGGTAATGATATTTTAAATATTATCTTCTAAGGCATTTTCCCCTCATGTCATCAAATTATATATTTTTTATAGACCCAAAACATTCAAGTTCTCTCTATGCTCCAGTTAGTTGTTCCTTTTCCTTTATTATATTCTCCTTCTTGTCCCCTGTCATTTTATATTTTACTGTGATGTACTTCTTGTTTCGTGCAAAGACTAAGGCACTTGATCAGAAATATTCAAATCTATGCGCATGCACACAGGAAAGACTGCTTATTATCTATGAAATCTGGATCTGATACTTCCTGATTGTCTGCAACATTTTGTCAAGCGCCTTGAGTCCTGTCATCTGGCACAGATCTTTCCCTCATGGAAGGCCTTCCCAAGCCTGTGTCTGGTGTGTCAGCTCCTATCTTCTGACTGACAGAGCCGGCTTACTCTGCGTTGATCGTCACCCCCTTCACCATGCCAAGGAAACAGATGGAATGAAAGAAATAGGAATCAATAAGATGAAAAAAAGTTTAATTTCCTTGGTCTTCCCACAGTATGTCACCTTCATTCCAAAGCCAGAGTTTTTAGAGGAATGAAATATAGCTACTTTAAAGAGAACTAGAGGTTTAGAAGCCTCTTGATTGCTTTGGAGTTTGCTTTGCCACAGCTTGACTGTTTTCTTCTTTTTCCTTTTTTTTTTTTCTTCTTTTATAATTACAATATTTATTCTGAGTATAATTTTCCCCCAAATTTCGCTTCTGTTTTGACTGCATGTTAGTTATCAAGCATGAGAAGTCTGAAAGAGCCAAAAATCTATGCATGACTGTATCCACTGAGATTGGGAAGAGTAGTGGAAAGAACACAGACTTTGAAATCAAACAGTCCATCCTACAAATTGTGGGTTCTTTATTCACAGGCTCTGTGCTCTCTGGCCTTTTGTTTAGTCTTTTGGAGCATCAAGTTTCCTCATCTTTAATAGTATCGATCTTACTGTGTTATTGTTAGGTTTCAAGTGTGTAGAGAATCTTACAGAGAGCCAGACAGTCTCAGTAACTATTTATAGTAACCATTATTACTTTACTTGTGAACTACTAAAACACAGGGGCAGATATAGAAAAATGATGAACATGTATAGAATACCCTTAAACCAGTGGTCATGAGATTTGACACCTGTTCATTTTTAACACAAAGAGACTGAAAAAGTTCTAGGTACGTGCTAAAGTTTTTTTGTATTTTTTAATGTTCCATGGATTTTGTGATTGTAAATAATTATCTAACATGTTATTCAAGTTACAATCAGTTATGCTTTGTTATAGTTTGGGTATGGAAGGTCCCCAATGAAGTAATGTTGAAAAATGGAGCTTTTGGGAAGCTTTTGGGTCATGAAGGCTCTGATCTCATCAGTGAATTAGCCCATTGATAGGTGCATAATCAAATTGACTATAGGGAAGTGATGAAAATTGTAGGAGGCAAAACATGATTGGAAGAAGTCGGGCACTGGGGACATGCCCTGGAAGGGTTTACCTTTTTCCTGGACCCTTCCTCTCTCTCTCTCTCTCTCTCTCTCTCTCTCTCTCACTTCCTGGCTGCCATAACACAAGCAGTTCAGCTCTGCTACATGTTCCCTGCCATTATGTCCTGCTTCACACAGACTCAGAACCAATGGAACCAAATGGCCATGAACTGAAACCTCTGAAACCATGAGCCAAAATAAATCTTTACCCTTTTAGGTTGATTTTCTCAGGTATTTTGTCACAAAAATGTGATGAAGACAAGTCCAATGCTTCTACTGGAATGTAAGAAAAAAAAAGTATGTAACCACATACAAACTGTAGTTAATTGGTATCATTGTCTTAAAACTCCCCAGAAATGTGCTACATCTAATTTTGTTACAATATTTGATTTACCAATTTAATCTGAAATGATACAGAGGAAAGGTGAGACTTTTGTCAAAGCTAAATGTTAAAGTGAGGATAGATTTTTGACTTAATGCATTAGGGAGAAGGTCTGGAGTAAACTGAATTCATTTGTTTAGAGGTGACTGGATGTTGTTAATGAAGAATGAAGGACAAGAGAGGGGCGAGTGGGAACTCCGTAGACTCCGGGAGTGAAAAATCACACAAGGTAGCCAGTATAAACAATGACTAGACCAGCCACTACTACTAGTGGGAAGTTTATCAAAGTTAGGATTCTGTCCGTCTACAGAAAAGGAAAGAGAGAAGCCCCATCTTTCCTGCTGATTACATTTTAAGGAAGCAGCTTTTAGGTCCTTGGGAAAGAGGCTTTTGAGTTTTAGCAGATACAGACACAGCTCAAAGGGACAGAGGAAAGATTTATAATTGTGAGCCCTTTGAAGTATATGCTCTAAGAAAGGGTGGTCAAAGGCCTATATTCAAGTATGGGCCAAAACAAAGAGAATTATTTTGGTACTCTTGGGCTTTCCAAAGCCAGATACTTTATGGAGGGCTAGGGTTATCCTAGGGATACCCTTGAGTCCTTAGAAACTGTTAGTGCTAAGTCATGTAATATGGGGTGGGCGGAAATAGATGAAATCATTTGTGTTGAATGTGCCCAAGGTTAAGGTCTAATTGAGAAAAAGGCTCAGAGGAACCTCTATTAGAGTTTAGTCAAGGAAAGAATTTTTGTCATTTCAAATCAGGCAAAAATGCTTATATACCAGAGCTGATGTAAGCAAAATCATAATCATTTATTCATCCAGAGAATACTTTTGACCACCAATTATGTGCTGGGCTCTGAGAGGCATAAGTACTTATGCTCATAAAGCTTGTGATCTAGAAGGTGAGATAAAAGCATACATTGTTACCAACAATTTCTTAGCAATTATTTTTTCATTATATGAGAAGAATCTTAAATATACTTGTACCTTATACTCCCCATCTCTACTTCTAGAAATCACTTCTAAAGAAATAGTTGGAGTTAGTTAAATATAAAGGTGTTGATACCAGTATTGTTTAAGTTAGTAATAGCTAGAAAGCTATAATTGTCCAAAATAATGGATTATTAAATAATCAAAGTGTGTGTGTGTGTGTGTGTGTGTGTGTGTGTGTATGTGTGTAGTAGCCTTAACGGAAACATGTTGCTATTACCCTGGATCGAGAGACCCAGTAAGAAAGAACCTTTTGAAACTCATAGTCCAATTTGTCATAAGATTGATGTAGGTGTCCTTCTTTCTCATCTTTATAAAGACTCTCTTAAAAAATATTAGGAACAGCTATACTTTGCTGGAGAAGGCAGTTTGTATTCCCACCATGGCCTTCCTAAGTAAATTGTGTATTCGGTCAATCTTGCTTCTTTGTATTAGTTGCTATAGAATTGTTATAACCATGACAGGCTGGAGGCATGACATCATCTGCTTTTTTATGTTTTAAAATTTTAATTTTACTTCATTTTCTTTTTTTAAAAAAATATTTATTTATTCTAATTTGTTATACAGGATGGCAGAATGCAATTCATTTTATATTACACATATAGAGCACAGTTTTTCAAATCACTGATTGTACACAAAGCATTTTCACACCATTTGTGTCTTCATACATGTACTTAGTTAGGGTAATGATATCTAACTCAGTCCACCATCATTCCTACCCCCTTGCTTCTTCCTCCCCGTCCCTCCCTTTTGCCCTATCTAAAGTTCCTCCACTCCTCCCATGCTCCCCCCACCCATAGCCATTATGAGTCAGCCTCCTCATATCAAAGAAAACATTGGGCCTTTGGTTTTTTGGGATTGGCTTGCTTCACTGAGCATTATCTTCTCCAGCTCCCTTTATTTTGTCCTTGTTTCTTTTTCTTCATTCTCAACAGTTTTTATTTATCTTACTCTAATTGCATTTCATTGTAAACCACTTTAAATCCTTTCTGGAACAAGGCAGGGTATAAATAAATTATATAAGATATGCCTGGAAAGAAATTTAGCAAAATTTTTATCAGTTTCTTTGTATGTGTCTGTATATGTGTGTGTTAAGTTACTTTTAATCATTTTCTTTAAACTTGTCCATGTTATTTCTTATAAGAAACATGTGTTTTTATAATCAGATATAATCATTGTAAAATTTTATGGAATCCCTTCAAATATTGTTTCAGAAATTAACTTACCTTCTGCTCAAAGTGCTTTGTAAACTGTAAACTGAAACAAAAATAAAGGGATTTCTATTATTGTTATTATCACTTGCATTATTAATTATGGATTTAGTGAAATGCATATAAAATCATAAAAAATTAGGTTTCTGCTTGACTTATCCTCAGTATGTGTACTTTCTGGTGAGTGTGATTCTGATACTATTATCATTAAACAACTACTTTGTATTTTTCAGATATACAATACCACATGGAATTAAAAATAGACCAGAGGTGATAAAATACATTCTGCATACATTTAAACTGCATCTGGGCAAATTTATACAGCTTAGAAAGTCACTCTCTGATAAACTGCCAGGTCTTTCTTTCTTTCTTTCTTTCTTTCTTTCTTTCTTTCTTTCTTTCTTTCTTTCTTTCTTTCTTTCTTTCTTTCTTTCTTTCTTTCTTTCTTTTTTAGAAGTTGTTTCTCTGGTTGGACACTCCAAGGTCTTTGGAATGCTTGAGATGTATCAAATATTACCTGCCCTTTGTTAGGTCCTCAGCATCACAAATCCTTCCTGAGACCACTAATTAAAGAAAGCCATCTTCTATGCAGGTAAACAGGGTCACTTGTCTCAATCCCTTGTAAAAGTGCTGTCTCAAAGTTTCCTTTTCTCTCAAGAGCCTCTCTGCCTCTCTCCAACATTCTTCTCTCTGAATCTTCATTCTTCTGGTGCCCTTTGGTCTTTATGTTGCGTCTTGTGACTGTACCATGAATTGCTATTCTTTGAACCTTTTCCTTAGCTACTGATGGCTCAGCTGTGCACAACTTAGGGTTGTGCAGGATATTAAAGGGTGGACAGCATCTTTAGAATGGTTCATGGACCTCATTATAGGCAACAATGAGTATGTGAGGAGGGAGTTGGGAGTTGCATACCACAGGAATCTTCACTGGTGGCAGGTGTTAAGAGGCCTGTAGAGGTGGATGAGGATTTTCATTATTATCTTACTAGGCTTTATGTTGGATGGTTGAGCTCCCATAGAAATGCTTACAATGCTCTCATTGCTTGAATCAAGGTTAAATAGACAAATGCATAGTAATGTCCCTGGCCCCTTAGTTAAAACTCTCTTAGATCCTTTCTAACAACCAGCCACATAGAACAATACTATTTTCCTGGGTTTATAATGGTCTGTAGCTATTGAATTCATGTAAGAATTTCAATTGGGATATGGTCTGCCAAATATTTACAATATATGCTGAAAAGAAAGATTTGCATAGTTCTTGTGATCTTGAATATGTATTTTTTTTTGTAAAAATCAAAACAAAATAGTCCTTAATAGAATAGAATAACAGAAAAGCATCAATAACACCTCCAAGAAGAAGAAGATGCAATAATTAGTAGGCTTCAATGAGCTTGTCATATTAAAAGCACTCAGGACAAGTATAAAGCCATTCATTTAAGTAATTTTTTTACCACTACTATAGGCTAGGTACCATAGGAGGTATGCAGGATGTGAAGATGAATCCTACACATAGCCTCCGGACAGTTTATTTTATTAAAAATATTTTTAAATGTTATATTAAAAATGTGTATTTGAAGTAAAGGGGACCAATAATTGCAGTGAGAGTTGGTCCAGTGGAGGCCACAAAGAGGGATGACAACCCAGTGCCACTAGTGAGAAGGAGTCTGACAAGGAGACCTGATTTGAATTTAATTCTGACACTTGGGCAATTTACTTAGCTTTCTTGTACTCCCGTTTCTTCTGTAAGATGGGATAATAACAGTTCTTAGGTAGGGCTATTGTAATGATTAAAAGTGAATATGTGTGTGAGGATAGCAACAGCAACAGGTAGAACAACAAGACAAAAGGAGTCCGGGCTCCTGTAGGACATAGTGGAGCAAGACTACCATATTAGCTCCAGACTATCTTCTACCAGACGGTTAGATGAGAAATATATTTCAATATTTAAATTACACACTCAAAGAAAAAAATAATATATATACTGTACTTAGAATAATATTAGTGATTAGTTAATGTGTGTCAGCCAACATTATAACTTCTCCAATAGCTTCATGAGCAACATGACATTTGATTGTCAAAAGAAATTTTGGGGGTCTAGTCTTCCTTTGGGTAGTCATGTACACAGCTAAAAAGTGTTCCTTTATTAGAGAAGAAGAATGAATATTGGAAGTAGCTAGTAGGCTATATCACCCAAGGAAATATCCTGGCTCATTCAATCATTCTTTATGGCTTTTCTTGGTCATAGCCATATATATTTCTCTTCAAAAATGATGCCCACATAATGGCACAAGACTCCTATGTGCCCTGCTAGGCACAGAATAGCACTGAGTACTTTCTATCTCGTACAATATGTTTTGGCATAATAAAATTACACGTTTTATTTATTTCCCTAACATCTAGTTCAGGGACTGTAGAATAAGAAAGAGTAATATGTTGTATGATTTAATTAGTTCCTGAAGCTTAAGGTTTTACTTTGAGCATTTTGTAGGTTCTAAGTATTCTGAGAAAGTCTTTCAGGACATATGCAAAAGGGGGTGAAACTCATGGCTAAAATGAGGTTGTAAACTCCTTTAATCTCTGCTAGCTGAGGACCTGAGCCCTGTAATCATCTCAGAGTTGGAAGCATTAGATGCTACAACAGAATGGGCATTTTTGAGTCAGTCATAAGACAAAAATTGAGTGGTATTGTAAACTGAATTGTGTATAACTCCCCTTCCAACTTCACAGGTTGAAGTCTTAATTCTCAGTACTTCAAAATGTGACTTCAGTGGTCCTCCCTTAGCTATGGTGGATGTGTTCCAAAACCCCCAGGGGATGCCTGAAATTGCTGATTATACAGAACTATATATATGTGTTTTTTTTTCATACACATACATGTCTATGATAAAGTTTAATTCATAAATTAGGTACAGTAAGAGATTAACAATAATAACTAATAATGAAATAACATAATATAACAGTATACTTTAATAAAAGTTATATGAAAATGGTTTCTTCTTTTATTTCTAGAATTTTCCATTTAATACTTTTGCACTGTGGTTAACTGAGGGCAACTAAAATCATGGAGTGAAAGACCACAGATAGGCAGGAACTACTTACTGTATTTGGAGATAGAGCCTTTAAGAGCAATTAAGTTAAAATGAGGTTATTCGGGTGAGACCTAAGCAATATAACTGGTATTCTTAAAGAAAGAAGAGATAAGACACAGAGGGAACATGATGTAAAGACACAGGGAGAAGTCAGCCATTTATAGACGAAGAAAAGAGTTCTCAGAAAAAAAAAATCAAATGAGTTGATAACTTGATCACAGACTTCAAATTTCTGGAACTAATACAGGGGCTTCCTTAGAGTAGCATAGTAAAGCAGGGACCAGGTAAAGATCATCCCATAAAGCTGTAGGACATTATTGAAGGCTTTGCTACTGTACTCCCTACCACTGTGTTTGTACAATTGCAATCACTTCCTTACCAGTGTCCCTGATTCCGTTTTCTTTTTTTTTTTTACTTCTTTAATAACAGTTTCATTGCGATGTAATTCATTTGACATTCAATCTACCTATTTAGAGTATACAACTAATAATTTCTAGTATATTCTCAAGAGTTGTGCAATCATTACTATATCGCTATAATTGATTTTAGAACATTCTCATCAGTCCTTCCGGGGGGGGGGGGCAAACCCAGAAAGCTCCATATTTACTAGCAATCATTCCCCATCTTCTCCCAACCCACTCACTCCCCATCCCTTAGCCCTATGCAACCACTAATGCAATTTCTGTGTTTATAGATATGCCTAGACAATTTGAATAAATGAAATATGTTGTCTTTTGTGACTATTTCCACTCTTCAGCCTTTAATATTCCATATGATCCACAGCAAACAATGTGATTATTTTTAAAACTTTCTTTCTTGAAGTCTTGAGTGTATTCCCATGGGACATTCCTAGAATTCCCACAAAGAACCGTAGCTTTTCTGATTTCATTATACTCTGCCACTTCTTTATGCCCCTCACACACATTAGAACATGCCACCCAGGGAGTCTTTACCCCAGATCCCCACATGGTTTTCTCTTACATAGCTCTCAGGTCAAATTTGACCCCCCGAGAAATGTCTCTCCTGATTTTGTAACCAATGTCACTTTGTAGTCTTCTATTTCTGTCTCCACTTTATATTTGGATAATGGTTATGTTTATGAAGAGAATATATATATATATATATTGTATATATACATATATATATATCAAGAATAATATATATATATATGTATATATACAATATATATATATATATATATATTAAGAATAATATATATATTATTCTTAACACAATGAAGCCAGGTCTAGAACATTTGAATTGAGCAGCTAGACTTTGGACCTTCTAGCCTGCTGGTTATGTAGGATCATTGGAATAATTTCATTTACCTGATGATAGCTACATTTCATGTGATTATCATAATGGTATTTGTTGAATGAAAGGATGAATGAATGAATTGGGCTGAAGAAGATCAAAATAGTTCCGATTTGCCGTCTTTTCTAGTTGAGATGGCTACAAGGTTAAACATAATGTTTAGGAATTCTCCTGCAGGCAATCTTAAGATAGGAAATCTATAGAAAGGAAAAATGAATAAAAAGCTAATCAAAATAAAGAGAAGAAAAATAAAAAGAGTGGCAAGAGAAAAAAAAAAGTAGGAGGTATGTGTTTGAAGATGGGAAAGGGCACTTTAACTTCTAAGCCCTACTCAGCATTGGATTTTGTACCCTAATAGTTTCAAGTCTAAAAAACTTATAATTTCAATAAGGTTTCCAGTTTTCTAGATTGCTCAGATATTTTAAAATGTCCACTACAAGTTAACCTAGGACATCAATCATGGAATGCATTGTTCCAAAACTGTTGGTGTATTTAGCTTTAAATCACCTTTAAATGTAGAGGGCATTTAAAATTAAATGATCCACGAAGTCATCTAGAAAATAAGAAAACATGTGATTACCATGTAATTATTAGTGAGCCACAGATTCCTTGCCATTTCAAACCAGTGTGACTACATGAAAAGAAGTCTTTTGGAATAATTCAGCTTTAATAACAGGCCCTTTTTAGAATATGTTAGGAATATACTTCTCTTACTGTTGATTTAAAAAGAAAACAATTTATCAGGAAATTACCTTTTCATCTGAGTTTATTAGGAGATTTTATATCAATTATGCTCAATTGCCATTAAAGTTCTTTCATGTATTATATATTGCATGAATGGTTAAAGAGGACATGATATAAGATGTATAAAATACAAGGATAGTTTGAGTAGTAATATAAGATGTCCATATCATAAGATTGAGAGAACCCTGGAATCAAAGTCAAATGCTAATGATTTGTGCAGCTGTGAGACCTTCTGAGTAACACTTAGTATAGTCACTGCTTGTCTTGCATTGTGTATTAAAAATTGTTTGTGAAGGAATTCTTCAATTTTGTAGTGTTCTTTACCTAGGCTCTGCACAGAGCATCTATACTGTATGATTATTCACTTTGTTTATCTTGTGCAGCTGTTTGCTAGAGAAACATAAGGAAGGGGTTTGAAAACAATTAATTTTTAAAAGAGATTAGGGGCTAGGAATGCTTCGGAGATGTTCGTTAATCTTCTCATCTGAATTTAAAGCATCTCTGAACAGCCAGTTCATTGTTAGATGGTGTGATTATGAATGGGGCACCTCTGTGTGAAACTACCAAGTTCTTCTTACAAGACCTTCCAAGCAGAAAATAACCTTTTCATTTCCTATCCTTTACCTCCCAGAAGGGGGGGAGGGGATTTGCAAATAAGCTCAGCTTTATGCAAAACCAAGAATATATGGTTTAATCAGTTCTTTGGATTAATCAAACCTTACTAGACAGGAAGAGTGGTCACTTGGTCAAATGATCTAGGGTTCAGACTGCTCTTCTAAAAACTTAAATGATCGAATTGTATACGTTTGTTTTAGTATTCCTATAGTATTATATTAGTCATGGTTCTCCAGAGAAATAAAATGAATAGTAAAAAACAAGAAAGAGATATGGGCAGGAAGAAAGGAAAGAAAGAGGGAAGGAAGGAAGGGAGGAAGGGTGGGAGGAAGAGAAAAAGAGTTAAGGAGGATTCATTAGAAGAATTGGCTCACATGGCTATGGAAGTTGACAAGTCACACAATAGGTCATTTGCAGGCTGGAGACCCTTGATACTAGTATCTTGGCTCAGTCAACATCCGAAAGCCTCAAAACCAGGGAAGCTGATGTCCAAGGCTGACAGCCTGAGATAAGTGGTGAAGGAGCCTTTGTGCTAGTCCAGGCGTCGAGAGGCCAAAGAGCCTGGAGTTCTGTTGTCTAAGGGTAGAAGAGGGGTATTTCAGATCTAGGAGGAAAGAGAACAGAAATTTCTTTTTCTCTGCTTTACTCTGTCTGGGTTCTAGAGCTGATTGGATAGTGCCTGCCCACATAGAGGACAGAACTTCCCTCCTCAGTCACTGACTCATATGAGAATCTCTTTGGGAAACACAGACACACGTAGAAATAAAGCTTTGCCAGTTCTGCAGCTATTTCTTAATCCAGTCAAGCTGATGACTCAAATTAGCTATCACAAGTATTTATTCAATATGGAAAATATGAATCCAATAAATGATATAAAATGTAAACAAGTGATAACATTGATGAAAAGATTAGAAATACCATTGGGTTTTTGATTACTTCATCCCATTCTTTTTATTGACCCGAATTTTTTTGAACTCCTTTCGTGAAGTGTCTTTTCCCTGTTACTTTTATTTAGTTGTCTATCTTGTCATTGGGTTATAAAAGTTCTAGAAATGCTCTGAATGCAAGTTTCCACATATGTGTGCTCTGTGAATTCTTTCAACCAGTATGTGGCTGGCTTATTTATTTTGCTAGAAGTATCTTTTGATGAGCAATTTAGAGTTCTGAGGAAGTCTTATTTATCACTTTTTTTCTTTTGTGTTTTATTCTGAGTCTCATGAGAGAGTACCTTAAGTCTCTGAAGATATAAGGCATTCCCTTCTAGAAGCATCATAGTATTAACTTTTATGTTAGGTCAGATTTTCATTTTAAATTAATTTGTATGTTGAGCTTGAAGTAGGAGTCAAGTTTTAGCTTTATTTCCATGTGGATACTCAGTTGTTTTAGCATAATTTGTTGAAAATATTTTTCTTTTGATGGCCCAATAGATTGTGTTGCATACTAGTAAAAACCAGATCACAATATAATGGTGGGTCTACCTCTGGACAGTTATTGTTTTCTGTTCCATTATGTATTTGTCTAATCTTAACTCAATGTCACACATAATTGATATTATAGTAAGAGTAAATCTAGAAATTAGATGGTTCTCCAACTTTGTTCTACTTTTGTTGACTGTTTTAGCTATTCTAGTTCTTTTCATTTTCACTAAAATTTTAGAATGAGTTTTTTTTTTAGCTTCTAAAAAAGCCTATTAAGATGGATTGCACGAATTTAAAGATAAGTTTGAGAAGAATTTATATCTTAACAATACTGTTTATCTTAATCAATGAACATGGCTCATCTCTCCACATATTTAAGTCTTCAGTAAATTTCTCTGCACTTGTTTGGTAGTTTTCAGTGTATATGTCTTGAAAAAACTTGCTTTCAGCTTATTCCTATATATTTAAGGTTTTTTAATGCAGTTGTAAATGATATTCTTAAATTTCATTTTTCATTGTTAGTTTGTAAAAATATAATTGATTTTTAAAATATTGTCCTCATATCCTATAATCATACTGACATTTTAAAACAAGATTTAATGTATTATTTTGGATTACTGAGGTTTTTTTTATGTACATAATTACATTGCCTAAAAATTAGAAAATTTTACTTTTTAAATTTTAGTGTTTGTGCCTTTTATTTGTTTATCTTACCTTATTACATTGTCAAAGAATCTAATGTATATAATCAGATCCAGAAAAAGAGAGGTAAGAGAGACACTTGGTAGAAAAAAATAAAGAAATAATTGCAAAAATTTTCCAAATTTGATTCATGAAAAATGTTAGTATACAAATTTTAAAAATCCAAGAAATTCCAAGCATGTTAAACCTCTAGTTTGACTAATTGAGAAAAACAGACATAAAATGCCAATTTTAACAATTAAAAAATTCACCAGATACTAAAACAGATAATAAATGGATATGATAAACTATATTATGCCAAAAAATTCAATAATTCATAAGAAATTTTCTTAAAAGATTAAAAAATACAAAATTTGTTACAAGAAAACAAAGAACTCTGAATAGTCTTGTATTTAATAAAGACATTGAACTCATGATTAAAAACCCTTTTACAAAGAAAATTAGAGGCCAACATGACTTCATTGGTAAAGTCTGAATGGAAGAATTAATGCTAGTCTTACAGAAATATTTTCAGAAATAAGAAAGAGGACAGCTCTAAACTTATTTTATGAAGCTACAATAATCATTCTACCTAAACCAGGGAAGGACATTACTAGAAAAGACACTATAAATCAATATTTCTCATAAAAATTAATGAGAAAACCCTTTAAAATGTAATTAAGTCAAACATGAGACTATTATATATTTGATTTGGTATTATATGTAATATAATTTAATATAAATGAAGATGAAGAATTTTATGATGATAAATTTGACAAATTAGATGAAATGGACAAATTTCTTGATAGAAATTCTGAAAGTTCACTCAAGAAGAAACAGCATGACTAGTTCTAATGTGTTTCAAAAAGTCAAGTTCATAGTTAAAACATTTTTTAGCAAAGAGTAATCCTAGTCTAGATAGCTTCATGATGGATTCTGCAAAATACTTTAATCAGAGTAGTAATACTTGTGAAATGTAAACTTTTACAAAAAAATATAGGAGATGGGAATACTCTCCAACTCATCAGATGAAGCATGCACAATTTCTGAAATATGTTGTGATCATTACTTTTATTTATCTACATGTATGTTGCAAGCCCCACCCCATTCCCACTCCTGCTTTAGCTGCCATCAAGAGTTTTCCTTTGTTTTCAGCTATTTGAAGATGTGCCCAGGTGGATTCTTTGTTTGGATGGTGGTGGTGTATATAAAGTTTAGTGTTCTTTGAGCTTCTTGGATCTGTGATTTTTTTTTTATAGTCACTTTTTTTGGGGAAAACTTTGGCCATTATTTTTTTTTCAGATATATTTCATGCACCATTCTTTCTTGTGTACTCTGGGATTCTAATCATATACATGTTAGACCTATTAATAGTCTTTCATGGATTGTAAATTCCCTATTGAGTTTTCCATTATTTTTTCCTTTACAGTTTTAGTTAATCGTTATTGACCCATCTTTAAGTTCACCTATCTTTTGTTAATTCATTTTTTTTGTCTTAGCAGTATTGAATTTATGGAGGATCCTGTCAAAGGAATTCTTTTATTTAGTTATGTTTTTACCATGATTTTTATTTTTTTGTACTGAAGGTTAAACCAAGGACTACCCTACTACTGAGCTTCATTTTCAACTCTTTTTATATTTTCTTTCGAAACACTTTCTAAGTTGCTAAGGCTGATCTTCCTGCTTCAGTCTCCCAAATAGCTGTGATTAAAGACTTTGTAGTGTTTCCATTTAAGTTTTTCTTTTAAGTTCTATGCCTGTACTAAAATCCCCCATTTGTTCATTCATGCTTTCCACATTTTCTAGGAGAGCTTTTAATATAATAATTATATTTTAATTTTTTTGTCTGATTACTCAAACTACTGTGTTGTATTTGAGTCTTGTTCAATTTTTTTTCCTCATAACAGTGGGTATTTTTTTCTTTTTCTTCTTTTATTATGGTATTACAATTACAGGGATTGTGTATAGGACAGAGGATACTCTGATACATAGTATTTATGCCTGAGAAATGGCGTACCTTTTATTCCATGGGACTATGTTGTTGGGATTGATTTAGTCTGGTCAGGAATTCAGCTGGATTTGACCTTTTAACTTTTTCTTTCTCTCTTTCTCTCTCTCTCTCTTTCTCTCTTTCTTTCCCTTTATCTTCCCTCCCCTCGTTATTTCTTTCCTTCCTCCTTCCTTTCTTCTTGTCTTCGCTGACTTCTCCTCATCCTCCCTAACACTATCCCCTTCTAGCTATTCAGGGACTCTGGGATAGGATGTAGCTCAGTGGTAGAGTACTTGCCTACTTGCCTCACTAGAATGCGTGAGGCCCTGGATTCAATCCCCAGGACAAAAGAAAAAGAAAAAGAAAGAAAGAAAAGGAGGGATTTTACTTGTCCTCTGGGGATCACAGGGATTCCTGCCTTTCTTACAGTGCTTCTATTCCACAAGGAGCAATGCAAAAGGATCTTCGTGGGATTCTTGCATCCTCTACAGTGCAAGCCATATACCTAGGGAAGTTTTCTGTGGTCTCCCTCCCTGTCCCCATTTTTTCTTATTAATACATGGTGATGGGGCTGGGACTGTAGCTCAGTGGTAAAGCCCTCATCTCACATGTGTGAGGCACTTGGTTTGATCTTCAGCACTAATATATTATATAATATATATATACAGGGTGATGATTGTGGAGAAGAGCCTGTGAATTGGTTTAAAACTCTCTGTGGCTTCTCCAGGGGCTTCCATACTTTGTTAGTTCAAACTGGGATAATAGGAGTCCATCAAGAACTTTAAGCTGAAATCTTTGCATCTTCTGTTTGGCAACCTACCTTCCTCCCACACTCTGCTCAAGTGGCTTGTGCTTCTATCTTTGACTCTCCTGGGAAGCACCTGTCTTCTTTAATTTCGGGGACTTTTTTTTTTTCAAATCCTGAGACTTTAGTTCTCAAATAAATCCAAGAAAAGTCATGATTTTTTAAAGATCATCCAACTTTTACTTGTCATTAGAATAGGAGTGACACTCATCCCAGCTCTCTGCATTCTAAGTGGCAGCTAAAAGCCCTCATCAGCCTACTTTCTAGGTATTATATAATGAAAAGAACATGTTTTTAAGTCCATAAAATTTCAAGTTTTCATTTTCCCAAATTATTTCCATTTCCTCTCTTATTTTCCCCTTTGATTCTTTTTCACAAGTTTTTACATTTCTCCCCCCACCAAATGTCTGTCTTGGTTTGTCCTTTTCTCCCCTTGTTCTTTCATCTGTGCATTTTTTTTTTTTTTAGTACCAGCAGCTTTTTCTTTTGAGTCTATGCCTTTGTCACTATTCTTTTTCAATTTTCTTAAATACTCCTTCTCCTGTTTTTCATTTCTCCTCATTCCTCTTGTTTTTTTTTTTTTTTGTGTGTGTGTATGTATGTGTGTGTGTGCCTCCTACAGAGAGGAAAGAATATGTATTAGCATTAGCAAGAGAACTTAATAGGATTTTCTTTAGATGATATTTAAGGTTGCATTTCTATCTTTTATTTAAAACTCTCTAATTGTTGAGTACCTAATATGTCTCTACAGAACCTCATGAACTTCAGTGTTGTTTCTAACTAAATGCCAAACCTCAAATTTTAGCTCTCCTGGATTTTTTGTTTTGTTTTGTTTTGTTTTTTAGGGGGCTACCGAGATTGAACTCAGGAGTACTTGACAATAGAGCCACCCCTATTTTGTATTTTCTTTAAGAGATAGGGTCTCACTGAGTTGCTTAGTGCTTTGCTTTTGCTGAGGCTGGTTTTGAACTGGTGATCCTCCTGCCTCAGCCTCCTGAGCTGCTGGGATTACAGGTGGGTGCCACTGTGCCCAGCTGGCTCTTCTGTTTTGCTGGATCTTGTGTTTCCAGCAGACTGTGTGACCTCTCCACTTGCAATTTCAATTGATACTTCAAGTCTCATATGTCCACAGCAGTGTTGATCATCTTTTATCTAAGTTTCTGCTTGGACCCTCATTTCAGTTACCATGTTCAAACCTTCAGTGTCATTATCATCTCTTTACTCACATCCCTCATTATGGCAATTCTGCTTTTAAATTCCTTTGAATTGGGTTGGGGTTGTGACTTAGAGGTAGAGCGCTCGCCTAGCATGCGTGAAGCACTAGGTTCGATTCTCAGCACCACATAAAATAAAATAAAGATATTGTGTCCACCTATAACTAATATTTAAAAGAATAAATAAATTCCTTTGAATCTATCCATATTTCCATTGCCTCAGTCAGTCCCAAAGTTAATCATCATTTTACTTATTATTCCTTCCCTTTTACGGAGGTTGCTATATCAGAAATAAGGTCACTAGAGTTCTTGCATTGCCAGATCTACTTTTTCTCAACTTTCACACTACTTCAATATTTGCCAGCCATGGCACTGTTCTTTATAAGAACTAAACACTTGAACAGTTGAATGATGTTACGTGAAAACAATTTACCATAGTTCTGTTTCTTTCTAATTTAAACAATTATAAAGAGCATAATCTTGATCGTTATTGCTCCTTATACCTTTTGAGTAATTATTTTTCAGAATAAATTCTAAAAAGCTAATTTTAGTTTAAAAAGTATTGTGGCTTTTGATACAAATTGCAGTGTGCTCTCTAAAAGGGTTGTTGCAATTTGAGCAGTCATCAATAATGATTGTCTATCAGATCCCTGCTCCCTCAACAGAATTGGAATATTATTACTAGGGGAAAAATCCAAAGAGAATGTTTCTTTTTTGTAAGTTTTTAAATGGTCTTAACTGAGATCTCTATCTTCGTTCTGTCCAATATATTCTCCTTGCTGCCACTGATTAGTTTTCTCAATGAAACACTATGTTCGATTGTGTTAAAAGTCCTGTTTCAACAGCCGAGTGGTCCCTATTGTCTACAGAAGTAATCATAGACTTTTCATTATCTGAGGCAGCAGTCTTCCTATCCACACTTCTTCCTGAAAAATTCTTCTCAAAAACCCTTGATGCCTCCTTAGCCCAACATTGAATGCGTTTCATGACACATTCAGCATGAGTCTGTGTGCTCAATAACTGAAGGTGTTACACTGAACATTGACTTACCATGTTCAGCTTTTTGATACTGTTGCTTTTTTGCTTGCTTCTTTAATATAATTTTTATTTTTTTGGTACTGGAGATTATACCCAGGGGAGCTTAGCTACAGGGCCACATTCCCCCCCCCACCACATTTTTGTATTTTATTAAGAGACAGGGTCTCAATGAGTTGCTTAGGGCCTTGCTAATTTTCTGAGGTTGGCTTTGAACTTGCTATCCTTCTGCCTCAGCCTTCTGAGCTGCTGGAATTACAGGAGTGCCCCTCTGCACCTGGCATGTCTTTTGTTTTTATTTGATCTTTTGTATGCAGCCATGGTGGCACCCTTGAGCACGTGGCCATTTTTCCTCTTACTGCAAGGTCTTGCCATGGATTGACTTCTGTGCCTACAGTATTCTTTCCTTTCTCTATCCTCTCCTCCTCCACTATTTTCCCTTCCTAAATCCCCAGAAATTAGCAGAGCTCTTTGTGCTTAGTTGGTATGCCTAGTTAATACATGTTTATTGAATAAATAAATGAATCTTTTTCTAGTTAAACTGGAGCAGTTTTAAAATTTTGTGTTTAGGATGACAAAGGTCTTTTACAAAGAATATCTTACTTGGATACATAACACTGTAGTTAGAACTTGGAGTGTACACAGGAAGCTTGGAGCTCAGGGTGCACGCTGAATCCTTGGTGGATCTCCAAGGTACCTCTTTTGCTCCGTAAGGCAGCTTGGAAGAATCAGCAGGCCCCAAGCAATGTTGCGGGAACATCTCTGCTACCAGCAATTCTGCTGAAAAGAAGGGGGTAGGCAAGGGTTTGATGCATGCCTGCTGACCCAACAGTGAATTCAGGAAGCTTTTTCTGCATTCATCAAAGTGAGGGCAGTTACCATGCACAGGCACATTTCTATCTTAGCTTTTTAATACATAAAATGTTCATTTGAAAGTCAGCAGAGTAGATTTTTTTCCTCTTGCCAAGTCTTGTTTTATATCTTCTTGGTCAGAAGCACTTAAGGGGCAAAAGCATAAAATGATTATTGAGGGTAATTTCTTATTCTGTATTCTAAACAAAGCAAATACCTTGTGAAATGGCATTGTTTTGGGGGCAGTAATATACATATTGAAGCATTTCATTAAATCCTTTTCATTTATGTGCTTCACTCTGTGAAGGTTACTGACAATTGATTTAAAATATGTATTACTTTAGTGGGTAAGAGTACATAAAATCACTAAATCAAATTTGCCATGAACATTGACTCAGAAAAATTAAGCATGTGGACAGTCACCAAGGACAAAAGGCCAGCACACTCCCATACATTTTCTCTTCTTGAGTTTATGCTTAGGGACTAATTCTTCTTGCTTTAAGTGTGACTGTGAAGTTCATATTGGAATCATCTGTCATTTTTAGTGACTGCTTCTTTGTGCATCAGAGGTCAGAGTGAATTTTATAGAAAAAGAAGTATTAAAAAACCTCTGTTTATAACATGTACAGGGAAATCAAAAAGATATTTTACAACAAAAATAATCAACGGGCTTCTTGTGTCTTTTTGTGTATCTTACCTGAGCCAGCACATCTTCTGACAAGAGTCCTTGGAAGTACTTTGTTCTGTCAAAAATAGGGTGCCAGTGTTCACATGTTGACAAATTGTGAAGTATCCTTCCATTTCACCTTCCTTTTGTGCCTTTTCACCTTGTGATACCTGAAGTTCATTGCACAGAGTGCTAGGTTTAGGTGAATGCATGAGTTTGTAAAAATCAACAAGAAAGGATGACTTTTCCTCTCTACCTCTTAAATACTTAGTGATGGCCCAGATATGAATAAGGTTTCTCAGTACACCAAGGCTTGCAAACCTACCCTCAATAAATAAACCAGTTAAGATGATAATGCTAAATTAATTCAAGTGGAATGGATCAGTATCATTCTTTTTAAAAGTTGCTGACACACTTATTTTTCAGTGAAATGCAATCCTTAGTTAGAGCACTTCTCCTGCTTTAGTGATCATGGTAAGGTAGTAGAAGTGGAAGAATAGCCCCTGCCTTCAGGGCACTCATAGTTCCCTGCTGGTATTGAGGAGCAGGCAGATGAACCACCACAGTGCAATGTGGTACTAACCATGACACAGATTATGCACAGGATGCTACTGGTCCTAACCCCAGGCTCAGGACCCCAGGACTCTGTTTACATACACAATTTGATTAAAAATATATTAAAGCTGTATGAGGATTCCTCAGAAAACTTATCCTATTTCTTGGTTTATACTCAAAGAACTTAAAATCAGCATATTACAGTGATGCAGCCACATCAATGTTTATAGCAGCTCAATTCACAATAGCCAAACTATGGAACCAAACTAGGTGCCCTTCAACAGATGAATGAATAAAAATGTGGTCATTTTTTGAATGTGAATTTGTGTCATTCATCATATATATGTATATACAATATCATATATGTGTATATATGTATATTACTCAGCCTTAAAGAAGAATGAAATTATGGCATTTGGATGGAGCTGGAGAATATCATGCTAAGTAAAATAAGCCAATCCCCAAACACCAAAAGCCAAATGTTTTCTCTAATGTGCTGAAGCTAATTCACAATGGGGGATTAGGGAAGAATAGAGTTACTTTAGATTAAGTAGAGGGGAGTGAAGGGAGGGGAAGGGATGGGGGTAGGAAGGATAAAAGAATGAATCAGACATTATCACCCTATGTACATATATAAATATACAACTGGTGTGGTTCTAAATCATGTACAACCAGAAGAATGAGAAATTATGCTCCATTATATATGAGGTATCAAAGTACATTCTGCTTTCATGTATTACTAACTAAAACAAATTTTAAAAATTTTAAAAATATAAAATCTTGGACCCATATGAGGTCTATTGATTAACTGAAGAAGATTTAAAACAATGAGCAGGGAAGAAGTACTTAGGTATTTGATTTTTTTGTCTAATTAGTACACCTGAGAATTATGATGTCTTGGCCCCATTATTTCATATTATCTATTGTCAGAAGTGAAATTTCTGGTTAATTTGCTATTCCCACCACGAGGCAAAGATACCTTTATTGTCAGTACTCCTAGGGATCTGTTTGACACATAGTAGGAAGTTTTGGGCATAGAGTGACTTCTTTTGTCCTCTCTCTATGGTTCCCTAACACCAGTTATTTAGTGCCGATGTTAACAGTGCACATGGTGCTTATATTGACTATCAGGCCACTTGTGCATACTGACTTCCCAAAGGGTTGACACTGTGATTTATTGAGAATGACCACAAATTCAAGACTGACCCACAGTTTTTAGGAAAAATGTGAATGATAATTCCTTTTCTGATCATGTGAAATTTGTTGTTCAGAATTTTATAGTACAAACATAGAACAGCACATCTTCCAAAAGTGTCTTTAGGCTACAACCACTGCATTCTGAGAATATGATCTCTTGATGTTGACCACACTCATCCTTCTAGACATCTTCACTAATGGGGGGAAAGAGGTCAAGGACCCATTGGCAAAGTAAGAAGAGAGATCCTGTTTGTACAAGGAATGTCCAATCCTCATGTTCTTCATTTAGTGTGCTTAAGAGGACCTGGAAGACCACCATCATGTCAACATATTGATCAGAGGTAGAAGAGAACATTGATGAGAAGAACTTGTTTACCTTGAAAAGTGTTGAAAACTCTCAGGGGAAAAAAGTCTATCCACTCTGGGAGGATGATCTGACACATTGTGCGAAACTTTAGGAACAGAGTGGCCTCCTTAGGTCCAACAGTGGGGGAAGGGGTAGGAGCACATAGAATAATTTCTGCTGCAACTTCTGCCATCCTCAGGCATGTAAAGACCTGAGGCAGTAGTATGCATAGAAAACAGATGAGTGAGAACAGAAACAGAGTTCACACAGATGTTTCAAGTGCAAGGTATCCAAAGGTTGATGATGGGTATTATAGTTTTGATTTGGAATATCCCCCAAAGTCTCATTTATACAGAATTAAGACTTTTAGGCATTGATTAGATCATGAGAGGCCTGACTTCATCAGTGGATTAGTCCATTTAGTGGATTAATCCATTGATAGCTGAGTGAACTACATGTAGGTGGGACTTAGTTGGAAGAGTTGGGTCACTGAGAAATGCCTTGGAAGGTTTACCTTCTTCCCAGACTCTGTGTATATGTATGTATGTGTGTGTGTGTGTGTGTGTGTGTATGCACATGCATGTATATGTCTTTGCTTCCTGGCTTCCATGAACTGAGTAACTTTCTTCTACTATACCCTTCCACCTTGATGTCCTGCCTCACTTTATGCCCAAATAAATGGAGTTAGCTGACCATAGATTAAAACCTCTGAAACCATGAGGCAAAATAAAACTTTCCTTCTCTAAGTTGTTTTTGTTAGGTATTTTGGTCAGTAATGAAAAGCTGACTTACACAATGGGCTATCAGAACTCTAGAGTCCTGAACTTGTCTTGGGTCCTGTGCGAATAAGAGTCATCTCAATGTATCAGCAACACTTTGATTGCTATATCTCATGCTATCCTGTGAAAGAAATATCACACAGCTTAGAAGAGCAATCTGCTCACTAGACCACCTTTCTGCAACCAGAGCCCAGGTATTGGACCCCCTAGAGTTATTTAGAGTATGTAGTCAATACTTTCCATTTAAAAGTGGATGAGAAAGTGCCCTGAAGGGAAAACAATTAGGATCAAGGCCCATGCATATCCAAATCCTGGCTCAGGACACCATACTCAGAGACTATTGCTATCCCCAGTTCATTCTAGTTTCTGAAAGGGAATTTGAAAAATTTCAAGGAAAGCACTACAAAGTGCGGGGCTCCCTGAAGCACAAAACCTGAAATGTGATCCTTCTGTTTTGGAGGGTGGTGTACTGGGGATTGAACCCAGAGGTGTTTGTGCTTAACCACATCCCCAGCCCTTTTTAATATTTTATTTAGAGACAGGGTCTCACTGAGTTACTTAGGGCCTTGCTAAGTTGCTGAGGCTGGCTTTGAATTCATGATCCTCCTGCCTCAGCCTCCCTAGCCACTGGGATTACAGGTGTGCCCCACTGCACCCAGTTTATGATCCTTCTAGTCTGAATCTAACTCTGGTACTGATAGATACCTACCTCTTTTCTTTTGTATCAGTTATCCTGGAGGAAAGGTAAACTAGGTTATTATCCTGAAGAAACCCTGTTTTAGCAATGTCTTAAAGGATCATGTTCCGTTAGGTAGTTAGAGATGAGAAGGAGAGCACTGGAAGCAGAGAGGACCACAGATATAAGGCACAAAGCCTGTGAAGCCCCAGTTACATTTGGGAAGCTATGTAGCTGGAGCAGAGAGGTTCTGCAGAATCCTGTTATTTAAAGTGTAGCCTGTACGAGCATGACAGAGCATCAGTATCATTTGGGAACTTGGTAGAATGCAGAATGTCAGTCCCCCTCTAGACTTATTAAACCAGAATCTGCATTTTAACATGATTCCTCTCCCCTTCACTCATAAGAAATTTGATGTTTGGGAAGCTCTAAGTTTCCTGAAAATGGGAGTGCAGACATAGGCTGGAGCCAGATGCTAGAGTTTGGACTCTGTAGGGGAGGAGGATCCTTTGTATTTCAAACAAAGGATTAAGAGGCTCCTACTTAGCTGTTGAAAGAGTTGGGAAGTAGCAGTGAAAAGAGAACTGCAAGGGAAGGCTCCCAGAGTGAGATAGTGGAGTCTATTGCCATGGTCTAGGCAAAACAAGAGAGCAGGAAAAGGATGGCGGTGGAACAGAGATGAAATTTCACTTAAAAAAATAGCACTGCATCACATGCTGGAGTGAGGGTGAGGCAGATTGCAGATACTAAGATAATGTTCAGGTGTCTGTTCAGAGTGGCCAGATAACTATGAGAAAGGGAATATAGGATGAAAAGATTTTGTAAGAGAGGATGATGAATTTAAGATGTATGAGGGTAGCTGAGAAAAAAAAATGTCCAGAAGGCATGATGTATATAGGACTCGGAGAAGGGAGTAGGCTGAAGGTTGGGATTTGAAAGTTGGCAAACAGGCATAACTCATGTCAAGGGAGAGGATGAGATCACTTGCAAGAAGAGATCGGTGGTTTAGAATGAAGTATTGGGCAACACCATCATTAACGGTGCATAAAGAAAAACCTGCAAGAAATAGTTCAGAGAAGTAGCAGGAAAGCTAAGCCAAGACTGCACACAGGAACTAGGGGAAGGTTTTAAAGAGGTTTCAATATGGTCAAATGCTACAGTTTTTAATGGGGAAAGAACAGAAAAGCGTTTCTAAAGTTGGTTCATGGATACTCTGAGAGCATAGACTCAATGAGGTATTGGTGATGGAAAGGGGTATGTATGGAGTAAGAGAAATGAGAAAGCTTTGAGAAGCAGTATAGATTAACCCCCAAATGATAGTTCTCAAGATGTGATCATCTACCTAGCAGCACTGGCATCATTATCATCCAGAAATGACAAAGAGTAGAACAGAAAATAAAAAGGCATTAGAATTTCAAAAGCTGTTTATTTTTAAAAATAAGAGAAAATATTTAGAGAAGTCTGGACTTCTTTTGTATATAATTTTATTTTACAAATCAAAAGCTTATTGCTGAATAAACTGTCATTCGAGAAACACACCATGGCAAGTAACACGTAGATCCAGCAGCAGAACATGGCTAGCACTGCCAGAAGTCACCTCCATTCCTCCATTCTCAAGGGTAACCACTACAGAGACATCTAACTCCATGGATTAGTTTGCCTATTAATTTACATTAGTGGAAACATAGAAAAGGTACTCTTTTGTAATGAGTTCAGTATCACACTAGTTAGAGTTATCCATGTTGCATTCAGTTTTAGTACATTTATTTTCTTTGCATATAGCATATACTTTAATAGCCATTCTGCAATAAATGGGTGTTCCAGTGGTTTCCGGTTTGAGGGTATTACAAATAATGCTGATATTAACATTCATGTGCATGTATTTTAGTAAACATATGTCCATATTCCTGGGGGATATTTACCTGTAATTCTGAATCACAGGTAATGCACGTATGTTCAGCTTAGTACATACTATCAATTTTCAAAGTGGGTGTACAAGCTACTACCAATAGAAAGTACATTATATTCTTAGCAACATTTAGAGCTATTTTTCTCTAATGGCTAAGTTGGTGAGTGTGCAGTGACTGAATTTCCCCAATGACTTGTGAAGTGGATCACCTTCTATTTTTATTGACCATTTTTATTTCCTTTTGAAGTTTTTATTCAAAGTCTTTTATCCAGTGTCTAATGAAGTGTCTGTTTTTTTTTTTCTTTTTCCATCCAGGGTTTTTGAATTTCAAAAATCCTAGTCTCCTATGGTACATAACTTATAGCTAAACAAAATGTGCCAAGGAATAAAAGAAGAAGCGAGGCGTGGTAGTGCACACCTGTATTCTCAGTGGCTTTTGGGAGGCTGAAGCAGGAGTAGTGCAAGTTCTAGGTCAGTCTCAGCAACTTAGTGAAGTCCTAAGCAACTTAATGAGACCTTGTCTCAAAATAAAAAATAACAATGAAAAACGGCTGAGGATGTGGCTCAGTGGTTAAGCATCCCTGGGTTTAATCCCTGGTACCAAAAAAAAAAAAAAAAGTAGAATAAAAGAAGAGACTAGTTACCTGACTGAGGCCTTAATTGCCTGAAGCAAAGGCTAACTGGTAACCTCAAATATGACAATAACAACAACCATTACTAAATGAAAGAAGTTGTAGTTTAGTTTATACCTTTCTGTGAGAGTCATGTTACTTTCTGAGAAAAACATCCTAATGTGACAAAAAAAAAAAAAAAGTAGGGGTAAAGTTGGCAGTTAGGAGAAATGAAACAATCATATTTATTCCTAGAAAAACTGAAAGCTACGTAATAAGCATATGCAGATGAGAATATAGGATTATTTAAATCTTGATGTCACTTTAAAAAAACGCCACTGTTGAAAAAACAGATAAACAGCACAATTTAAGTTTTAAAGCAATGAATCAACCCATGTTGTCCCCAATTTACTAATTATCTTCTTGCATCATAGCTTAATTGTTCCCTAATGAATGACTTGCCATTTTCCAATTTTGATTAATTATATTAAAAAATTCATAAATTTCTGACTTCTTTGTGTGGATTGGTTTAGATACACAGAATCCAGTTACACATTCTGGGTGGGGCACCCAAAAAATCTAATAAGGACATTGTTAATGAAACTATTACACAATTCATGCTAATTCTGGGAAGAGATGCAGGAAAGAATTACATACTCAGAGAATAAAAATAAAACCCCCACATTTACATGTTTACTCTTGTATTTTTTAAATTAAAGTCTAAAAGAAAGAAAGAGGGAGGAAAGGCAGGAGGAAGAATGGGAAGGAGGGAGGGAGTGAGGCGAGGAAAAGGGGTAGTGGGAATCTTGCTCAATAACTTCCAGTTCCCCTAATACTTGATATGTATACCTCATTGAGGGACTGGCATCAGCTGCTATACTACTTCATATTTACAGAGATATAAATGCATCTGTTAATGCATCAATGCATTCCTTATTTAAAAAAAACATTTTTTTTTAAAAAAAATGAATGAAGCACTTTATTTTAGTAACCATGTTTTCTAAACTGTCTGATCTGTCTAAGACTAACTTACATGGGACTTACTTATTTTAGACCTATAATGGATACCATTTTTCTCCAATTAGATCACCCAGGACTCTGGAGGCAAGGACCATGTAACACATATTCTCTACCAGTTTGAAATGGTACTTCAGGAACAGGCTTGACTCTGTGAACTATGCACACACTCTGACCTCGGCTTTGACTTCATTAGCACATGGTCCAAATCACTGAATTCCCATTACTGACTGACTAATTAATAGACTAAATGGCTGATTCACCTTGTATTTCTTTCTTTGGTGGCCTTGGGTTGGAATTTGCTGCATCTTTGGAGAGAAAACTAATTCTTAAAACTGGATTTTTTTCCTCTTTATGATATCATTAACTATCCTTCCTAGAGAAAAGTATTCAGTACCACCTTTGGGCTCAGCAGACACTGATTTGAATTCTTCCTCTGCTAATCACTTAGTACAACCTGGAGAGGTCATTCAAAGAAACTGAGTCTGAAGGCTCTGCATATTGGAGAAGATTGTAAATTAGTTAATAAGTGCAGAACACTTGGCACAGTGTCTGTAATGTGAGAAACACTGACAGAAAGGTAGATAGCAATATTGTTATGTAATTATACTCATAATCTTACAATGAAATTATAAGCTCTTAAACCAGGCACAGTGGTGCATTCCTGTAATCCCAGTTACTCAGAAGACTGAGGCAGGAGGATTTCAAGTTTAAGGCCAGCCTGAGCAACTTAGCAAGAGCCTGTTGTCTTAAAATTAATAATAATAATAATAATAATAGAGCTGGGGATGTAGCTCGGTGGTAGAGTGCCACTAGGCTCAATTTCCATTACCAAATAATTAAGAAGCAAGGGAGCTGAAGATCCTATGAAGGAAGAATTTGAAGTCTAGAGACATGAAGTGAATTTTTCAATGTGACACAATTTGTGAATTGCAGAACTAAAATCAGAACAAAGATTTCCCAATTTTTTGGTGAAATCCCATCCCCACTCGGCAGGTGGTTTTCCTGTGTAATATGACTGAGGTCTTCCACAGCTAGAAGTAACATCCAACGTTTGTACTACTGAGTTAAAGGAAATGCCTCAGACTCAACATGCTGTGTTGAAACACAGCCTTCTGTAAAGGTTCTGAGAAACAGGGCTTGCTTAGATGAAAGTTCAAAGAGGTGCCTGTCATGTGGAACCCCAAACACAGGGGAGCCCAATGTTAGAGACAGAATGACTTCAATAACTGCTTATGAAGGTAATTAATTAATTTCATGGAAATATCCATCTCGTTGTCAGTGGCCACCATCTGATCACAACTAATTACCTTCTATGAAATGCAGACATTCTTTCTTCTGTGGGTTTGTTGGTTTTTAAAGATTTTGCTGGAGATATGCCATTGTCCTCATTTCCACATTGCTTTCCTTTCCCCTGGGAGCAAATGAGTTGTATTCCCATCCCTGGTTCAGTTGACATTTTCTTCCAGTTTTCTTGCCACAGCACAATCATACGTACAGATTTGTGCATTTTAGTTGGTTTTAAATCCTGAGAGACTCTAGCTAGCACTTTAAGTTAGGAAATTGTCCATCATATATGCTAAATGGTCAGAGTCACAGACTGAATGAGCTCATTATTTAATAGTGAGGTGAAGCACGGTTAGTACTTGACTGGTATGTCTCAGCTCACCAATATAGACAACTAATGTTTGGGTACACTGAGATAATATATTTCCCTGAATTATTGAATATTACTGACACGCATATTTATCAGCACTTGGGATAACTATTGAATGTTGATTAAAATAACTATTTTTTAAATTTCCTCAACAGATTTCAAATAAAATGCAAGTGGTCTTATTTCCTTTACCTTCATAAGCTGGTGGATCAATTTCTTCATGTGTACAGAGGGGCTGAAATAATAATAATATGAGCTATTTATCTTAGTTATATATCCATCACTTTAAAAGCACTTTCTAGGCACCACACACTGTTCTAAATACTTTATAAACATAAACTCGTGGTGTTCTCATCACAGCTTCATGAGATCACTTGCATTTAGCATCATCTCTCTCTTCCCACTTCTCATCAATGCAGTGCTGTTATTTTAGGCTTTCAGAACTTAGCCTGACCTCAGGAAGAAGGGAGAGCTCCAAATTAAAATTGCATTTATTTTCCAAAAGCCTAGCAGAATAGGAGTCTTAAAACAGAAGTTAAGATACATGGACAGATGAATACTGTTATTTTTCTTACACGATCAAGTTCATGGATTCACAATTGCTATAGAATTTTTTTCCCTTTATAGTCCTGTTAGACTATCTATTCAAAAATAGATTATCTATTCATTTATTGAACTCTAGCTTACGAAGGACCCTGACTCTGGTACACCATGGATGTGAGAATATGATATAAGACAATTTGGAGGGTCCAATTTTAGTATGGAAACTACAAAGAAAAAACAATTTTTGTATAAAGAACATAACATTACCTTGATGTTTAGACTCTCATACTTTCAAGATAAACCTTTGGCATTTTTGAGCCTTCTGGGAGAAAACCAAAAGTTAATAGAACTTGTGAAAAGAAAGCAAAGTTTCCTTCCTTGTACCACTTCACTGTTATTTATTAATCTATTCTTATTAAGTGTTAACTTGTGAAATTGACAGTCCAGTGTATTAATGGGAAAAGGACCAAAAACGTTGAAAACCAAACATTTAAACTACTAGTGGAAATTTTTTTAATGAAATCATTAACTGGATTGCAATTAAAAATGATATTGCACCAGCACCTTTACTATTGTAAGATTTACTTATTTTTGTTATGAGGCTGTTTTGGAAAACTCTAATTTGAGCTAAATTTAGGTTGTGTTAACCCCAAACCCTTTTATTTAATCTGCCTCTTCTTGTACCTCCATTTCTGTAAGTTTTTACCTGCTACCCATTAACCCACTACCCTGACATTGCATACATCTCCAAGCACAGAAGCTTCTTCTGGGGCTCCATGTATGTATGCTTGTTGTTCCAGCAAGTGGCTCAGTAAGTTACGTCTCAGTTTGGCTCTTCATAAGCAGGCCCAGAGATGAAGGTTTGTACAAAAGTGATATACTGGGAAGTGTTCTCAGGAGCAATTGTTAGGGGAGTGGAGCAATGGGACCAGGAAGGGAAAGGTGAGGGAGGGCATAGCATTCTATAAAGTTCCTCAGAGAACTACTTTGGCTCAATTACTCTGGCTCAATTACTCAGGTCAGTATTTACTAGGATCAATGACAGTCTCACCTCAGACAAGTTTTTTCAACAAATTCAGAGAAAACTAAGCCTAGTTCCTGAAAGCCTCCATTGTATGCAATGAATAAAAAATTGTTTTCCTTATGCATTCTAGAATCATATCAGTCATGTACCATCCTTGGGAAAATTGAGAAAATCATCGTAAAAATTATGTTCTATATTTTTGTGGTTCTGAAACTAATTCAGAAGGGCTGCCAGGACATCTGAATCAGGGGAGTGGAGGAGCTGATATGTTTTGTATTACCATTTCCATCAAGTTATTGGTTAAAGGCTGCCACCCCCCCCCGGGGGAGACACACATTCTTAAGCCCTCCAGGCTCTTCCTACCAGCTGATTAAGTGTGTTCTCACAGCCTAAGGGCAGTGGTCTGACAAAGGAACAAGGGTGCTGGCTATTGGGGTCAAAGCACTGTAGGATCTGTTGTGTATGAACAGGGTGAAGGAATGCAAGGGCATATGGATGGAACACCAAAGGCATCTGTGACACTTTATCCCTCCGCTATACAGATTTTCTCAGGCTCCATGTTAACACACTCCATTAATTCTTCATGATAAGGCAGGGTATACTTTCTGGAGAATTAGAGGAAAAAAACCCATCAAGAATGTTAATGAAACAATCTTGATCCCTTCCTATTGCAGAAGATGTTGATCACTTTACTTCCTGTCCTTCATTGTGATTTGCCCTCACCTGTGGCCAGCACTTCTGCAGACCTGGTGACTTCTTAGTTAGTGAGTTATACACATATTTATCCATGTGGGGCTGGGACCCAATTAATATGCCTCTGCTGTAATTGCTTTTTGTGGTTGAAACTAGACAAAAGATCAAAAGGTGCCTGAGATAACTGTCTGAGTTCCAAATAGTCTTCTCCCTGGCCTGTGACGTAGCTCAGTCTACTACTTTGCCACTACATACTCTACTTTCTCATTTTAACCAGAATCATTCCTGCTAACAGTCTGGCAACTCCTCACTTGTTCTGCTGGTACTAAGGGTTCCAAATGACCTGAAAGTTGCATGTTGAGGTTTAATCCATCCCTTGTTTCCAGTGATGGAGATGTTCTCCTCCTGACCCTCAACCAGGAAGCATGGCTTCTAAACATACCAAACTTAACATTGTAGGAATGGGAGCATAAATCCCCCAAGAAAGTAGTAGATACGATCGTGAGAGGGGCCCTGTTTACCACTTTGTTCATGGGCCTACGGGAACACAGAATTGTATAATGACTATTGTTTCAAGGTTTAAAGACCAACTTGAAGGGTAAAGTCAACTCCGCATGATATCATTTCTAATCCAGTTTCTTAATTGCATCTTTAAAATGATCCTAAAGTTTTATAAACTAACTGGCTTTCAGATCATATGGCAGTATCAGTGGATCTTGTGACCAGGTGCCCATTCTTGTACCTTTTTTGCTGTAATGTGAGTCCTTTGGTTTGAAGTGATATCATATGGGACCATAAGTGTGTAAATCAGACACTCTGGGATTGCTCAGACAGTAGTACTGGCCAGTGTTCCTCTGGTAGAAATGCAAATCTATCTTGAGAATATGTGCCTATCCTGGTCAGGGCAAATTATTATATTAGTTTTTCTAGAAAAGAAGAGATCCAATGTAATGAATGAATTTGCTACCAAGAAATTGGTTGATCTCCTCAAGGGCTAGTTTCTTCTCTAAGATTCAACTATATCCTCTGCTATTGAGGAAATAGTGGGCATTCAGCTACAACTTTAACTAGATTATCCATGTGAGGGATAAGTTCATGCTAATGGATTTATAAAGAGTTTCCATATATGCTTCTATTTCCTGAGAGTGGTGCATTCTTAGGGTCACCTTTGCAGCCCTAGGATGATCCAGGAAGAGACTGGCTGACATCTTCCAGATGAATCTATCTACTTCATTGTATAGTGCCTATCCCTTGTTAAATATCTGGTGGCTATTTATAATCAAAGATCCATACACTTGGTATCCACTCTCATATGTATCCACATGATTTTTCCTTAGATATCTCTTCTTCTAACTTTTAATCTTTTCCTTTCTAGTTCATTATAAACCAGTCCATATATTTGCCACTATGCAGGAGCTTATGTATATTTTCATCTTATATTCTTTTACTTTTCCTTCTTTCTGTCTACAAACTGGATGATCAGGTATATTGTTCAAAGTTATGCACAAATGCAAAGTTTGTACCTTACCCCTGGGCCATTCATTAGTGGGAAGAAAAGATAGTCTTGGGATAAGATCATGAATGAGTACTGTTACTTATTACAAGTGAATGAGAACTGTTTCTAACATTTCCTACAGAAAAGTGTTGGAAATAATTATTTAGCCAGATGCATAGCTGCATACCAAATGGGGGATGTAGCTCAGTTTGTATAGTGCTTGCCTAGCATGTACAAAGCTCTTGAATTAAATAAGCAATAAACAAACAAACAAACAAATAAATCCCTAATACTGGAGGCACTGTTGATCTGAGGTAGCGTATTATGGTCATTGTCATTTACTCTGATCCACTTGAGTGTTGTCAGATTGGTGAGTTAAGAAGGAATGTGATAGAAAATATCTCTCCAGCATTCATTAAATCTTGAAAGTTGTATAAATCCTGATTATTCTATCTGAATATTGTTTTCAATATTCTATCTGAACAGGTATTCAATTTGGCCAAGTTGAAAAGTAGGAATCAGTTTTAGAGGACTGGCCTATTTTTGCATGATGGTCTTTACAGCACATGTCAATGAATGAATGATGCAAAAGTTCTTGAAACTGGTGAATACAACAACTCTAATTCTGACACTTTCATCTCATTTAATGTGGGATGTCATTTTTTCAGCCTTCTAGAAATCATTTTATCTGTGTATAGGATTGTCTTCAGGTGCCTTTTCCAAGATATTGAGTCCTGTTATCAAATTCTGCATGACAAGGCCTTACATTCTGATCACCACTCGCTATACAATCTAGGAGTCTCAGAATCCTTTCTGAGCTGTGTTCTCTTGGTTCCTACCAATGTACGTTAGCTAGGTGCTGTAGCACTTTCAGTAAATACTTCATTCTTTTACAAAAGTCCTCACCTCCTAATACCATCACACTGGTGATTAAGTCTCAACAGATGAATTTTGGGGGAGACACAAACATTCAAGCTTAGTGGCTTCTATAGCTTTCCAGTTAACCCGTGCTGAGACTTGACTATATTTATATTCATGGGTTTAATAGTCAGCATGGAAGTGAGAGTGAATCTTGAAAGAGCCAAATGTCCAGTTCCAGTTCACATATGAAAGTCATATTATGGCATTCAAAGGGTTAGTGTCACCTATTTACCTCCAATGATGGGGTTCCTATTGCCATCTGATCAGCAAATGATTCAACTTTAGAATCCTATACTGAGAGTCTACTTGCTTTGAACATATTTAGTACTAGTGATCTTAGACTAGATTCTCTAGAAGCAGAACTTAGAGCAGAGCAACATATAGAAGAAAATATTTCTAGGAAAAACTGGTAAGGGAGTAGGGTCCTGTGACAAGGAAGGGAGAGGGTCCAAAGGAAGGTGCAATAGTAAGCAAAGTTTCGAAGAGGGTAACTATGCTTGTCCCTCAAAGGATCTTAGAAGACAGTATGGGTCATACTTCAAAGAGTACTGATTAGGGGAAAGGAAGTTGGAATATTATCCTGTCACAATCAGTCATTGTTAGAGAGCTGCACCTGAGGTGACATGAATCTGGCACTTCTGGCTCAATCCACATAGAGACAAAAGAGAATTCTGGCAGCCAGGGCAGACCTCCAACAAAGAGATGCAGGTTCTGGCTGTGAGCAGTAACAACCCATTGGAAGCTGTTGTACATGAGCATTCTAAAGAGATCAGAGGAATATGAAAGAAGCACTGATAGTATCTGTCACCATCACGTTTATAAGCATAGGTATCATTCCTATAGAAAAGGAGTGTATTTGTCAGCTTCTCAAGTACTTTTATCCATAGTGTTTATATAATTATTAGAGTGGACTACCTTTACAATAAATTTAGTCATGCATCAGCCTTTCCCCCCCTTTCTAATAACTAAATTTTAACTCAATGAGTATACTTCATGAAATCATAGTTCTCATCTGGTGGACTGAGTGAGAACAGATCTGACTCTTATCTGTTCCTTAGTAAACTATTAAATGAAAATAATGCTGTAGTGAGGTTAGGAAGAAAGAGTTAAGCACACATCTTCAAATTCACTTCTCTTGTTAAGATAGGTTGGTCTTTGATAGTTTGACAGTAGAATGGCATTTCTACTTGGGATGATAAGTTCTTATGTTGCAAATAACAGCATTCAAATGATCTCTTTTGTTATGTGAAAATTATTTATGTAATAGGAAAAAATATCCCATATAATTCAAGTTTTAATTTAAATATCATGTTTTCTTAAAAGAGAGGCACACCAATGTTCTTTTGAAAAATGTGAAAGAAAAGATTTCAGTTTATTAGTTTGAATGAAGACTGGGTGTAAATGAGTCAGTATTGCTAATGAGAAGTGCTCATTGTTATTTCTCTGGATTATATGTATCTGACCATGTCACTGCTCCTGGCATAAATGAATGGACACTGGTTGGTATGTCAACGATCAGATGTCATTTTGTACCAGTCTACTTCTCTTATCCTCTTACATTTTGATAATTAAATGAGCTCTGGGGCAGAAATTTCAAATGTCATATCTTCATGCTAGAGAAAGGAGGTTTTTCACTCTGAGCTGGCTCAGTGAGTGGTCTCTTTGGTTAAAGCAGAACCATCTGCTACTTCTTTTTGTATTTCCATAGTTCAGTATATACCTTACTATATAAATATTATATATGCATGTATTCTTAATACAATGACATCCTATTTATTTAATGGAAGAGAAGATGACAGATAAATGGCCAGCCTCATGATCAAAAAAGGGTTTTCTCAATTTGGTTTAGAGCTCTTTTTCCTGTTGATAACTTAGCTTCTTAATTTATTTATAAGGAAATGTAATTATTTTGATTTTTTTTGCTAATTTAGAAGCAGAAAATAGGTTATTGATGGTTATTATTATTATTATTTTAAAGTAGTTATCTCATCCCACACCACCCTTTTTTTCTTCTTGCTCCTGTCATTAAGGACTCCACAAAGACTCATTTGCACCAATTAATGGTATGAGAAAAGCCAGGTGGAAAATTTATTCTGCTGGATTATTCAGCTGAAAATCCATGATGTTCATTTTGAGCTTTTATTCTCTCTCTCCCCAAGTTTTCTAGTTTTACTGGCATTATTTAAATTCATAGTTTAACTCTACATGGGAAAAAAAGCCTTTTAAAATAGTTTCTTTTCACTCTATTCTTGGGTTTTTCTAGCTCTTCCCAGTGAGTCTTTCTGATAGTTCTCAGAAATTCCCATGTACCAAGTAAACATGAGGTTATTCTTAGTATATTATATTAACAGTTATTATCATGGGAGAAGAATAATTTTCATATTAATAAAAATAATTTCCACTCACTGCTGGAATAAATTAGTTTATTTTTAAAAGTTGATTCAATGATTGATATTTATAGAATGTTAATTTTTCAAAAATAGGCAACTCTGTGTGGACTTAGGAAGCTTTTGGCATCTTTGCTTGACCTTCAAAACAAGAACCTCTATATTCTTCTGCACATCAAATTGAAAATCCAAACTCATAAACCTAAATACTAACTCCTAGTACTGATAGCTGTATTATTCTTTGATGAGTCAAAGCACTGAAAGAGAATTAACAAAAGACTCCCTCAAGGTAGGTAAATGTTTTCTTGATTATTTCTTTAGAGGAATACTTCAGGTTACTTGCCAAAACTAAAAGGTCATTCTTGCTGATGCCAACAGTGCCAAGAATCTTCGGGTTGCTAATCCAGTTCTTAGATGATTATAATTAGAGCTTGATATAAACTATACTTAGTTTTGCATTTGGTTCAAATTAACATTGAAATTTTTTTGACCTATTTAAATTATTTTATAGTTAATAGAATTGTACAGTTGGAAAGGTCCTTGGAAATGATCTAGTCCAAATCCTTTATTTTACAGTTGCTAAAACACAAAGCTCAGGGATATAAAACTGCTTAGACTCTCAGACTTCTCACTAATAGACTGGTGTACAAAGATCTGATGGTCATGGCTTGACATAGAAACCTTCCAGTAGTTCAATAGACTTCCAAGAGATGGCATTAGATCTGCAGAATAGTCAGTGATGATGAAAAAGAGGAGAAAAGACATTCTAGAAAAAGAAAGGATCTGGGAGAGGGGTTTGTTTTGTTTTGTTTTGTTCTGCTTTGTTTCTGAACAAGTTTCTGTGCTGAATGACACCATGCCCAAGGAAGCCCATGTTCTGTTTCTTAGAAAAATTCCTTGGCTCAGAGCCATCACCACAGGCCTTCTTAGACACCCAAAATGGGCAAAGAATACTTGCTTGAAAGAATATTTGCAATATTTCCCTTGAAAAGTCAAGGGTGGTAGGAGGTGAAAGAAAAGGGAGAGGTTGTGAGGGGGAAAATGTGAGCGCAGATGCAGCAAATCAGGGGCAGATGCCACATGAAGATGAGTTCTGGATTCCCAAATATGGCATGCCACATACTGTTTGAGAGTGGTCTGTCTTCTCTGAACCTAAACACCACTTGGAAAAGTCTCCCTCTTTTTTTATAATGATATTTAAATAACTTCTAAACATCTTTCAAACTTCACTGCTCATAGCCAGTTGCACCTGAAAGATCAATTTTGATAGCTACTAGGTATCTCAAAAGCATCATGTTCAAAGCCTAAACTTTGGATCCTCTCTGAAACCTACTCCTACTCCTCTCCATTTTTTTCTTAACCCAGGCAATGACAACTCTATTCTTCTAACTACCTAGACCAGAAATCTTGTAGGCGTTTTAAAAGCTGCTACTCTCACAGCTCACATCCAATTTATCACAGTCATCTGACCCATGTCTTCATCCATAATGGATCTTGAGGTCCTGGTTTACTTTGCTCTTTTCAGATCATGACTAATCTCTTTATTTATTATTATAATTTGGAAGAGGAGTATCAAAAGTGACCCTAATGAATTATGTGTTTGCCAAGCAAATTCTTTCTTGTCTATAGTGTGTAAGGAACAGTGTTGCCTCCCACTGAAGATCCAGGGCAACTATGACCATTAGGAAAATGTTGATTCTCCTTGAATGCTGATTCCTTCAGAAAAGGAGCCCAAAGTAACAGAATGGGAGTTAGAGCTTAAAATTTTAAAAGATTTTTGTAATTTACCCTGATAGAAATGTCTGATATTTCTAAACTTGCAGGACTAGGGTTGTAGAGATATGAAGCCAAATTCTCTCCAAGGGGTCACCAAGAATATTAAGCAGAGCTACAAAAGAATAGAACTATTTTTCTATCTTTGGTTCCCAGGTCCTTTTACTCAGGTTATTGGGAAAATGATAGCTATTGATTTGGCAGATGTGTTGCATCCAGAAAGGAAGATCCAGGAAGTTGCATCCAGGAAGTTGTTGCATCCAGGAAGTTGGAGGGATGATGTCTCCAGTTCAAAATATTGTCTTCAAGATTGAGGCTCAGTTATGCCTTCAAAGTCATTATAGGTTCTTCTTTTGGCAAAGATGGGGTAAGAAGCCCTGTATTTACCTTTTCTCATGAAACAAACAAAAAATACCAGATTGGATAACATCAAACAACAATTTTCAAGACATTGATGTCAAGCAAAAGAGAAAAGTGATTCCTGAGAAACAGGAAACAAACATAGTGATTCTTATGATTCTTTCAATCTGTTGGTTTGAGAGTTTTCATGCCATGGCACAGGGAAGGGGAACAGGGAGACAGTCGATGTGATAAATCAATGTGATGAAGCCAACAGTCCAGACAGATTAAGGCAGTTATACTGTATAGGCTGCCTTAATCTGGTTCAAGAGGAGAAAACCTCACAGAGAGAGCACCCTGTAAATCTGCAAAGAAGTACAGGTATATACTGAAAAAATAATCTTACCAAAGAAGTAGAGAGAATAATACCTGGTACATGGAGTTGGGAATAGTGCTTATACACATGAGCTAAGCTGGAAAAACTCATAACTAACAGGGAATTAAACAGAGCATTCAGGAGGGTTTTATCTTAGTAGTAGAGAACAATTATCTCTATTTTGAGCATTGCTATGGATCTTATAATAAATCATAAAATTAAGACCTGAAAGGATCAAGTTGTTCCTAAGTAATTTAACAGCTACTCAGAACAAAGTTCAAGATTTACAGGAATTCAAAACAATCCAGCACCTAACTAGATGAAATTCATAATGACTGACATCCAAAGATTATCAGGCATAAAAAGAGGCAAGAAAGATTAACCCATAATGAGGAGAAAAATCAATCAATAGAAGCCACAGATGAAACTTGAAAAATGAAACTGATACAGGTGTTAAAATTAATAGAGAAAGGCACTGAAACTATTATAACATACAGATATGGAATATATTTAAAAAATCAAACATCTAGAAATGAAAACTAAAATGTTGAAGAAAAAATAACCTAAATGGAACTTACAGGATATTGTATATTGCAAAAAAAAAAATATATTAGTGCACTTGAAGATATAGCAAGTGAAACTATCCAAATAAATAAATAAATAAATAAATAAAGAGAACATCAACGATCTGTGGAACAATTTGAGGAAGTTAGCACAAGAGTAATTTGAGTCCTCAAAGAAGGGGATGGGGCAGAAAAATATGTGAAGAAATAATGGTCCCAAACTATCCAAACCTAATAAGGACTACCCAAACTATAGACTTAAGACATTTCAATAAACTCAAAGCAGAAGGAACATGAGAAAAACAACGCCAAGGTACAACATAATTAAATTGCTCAAAATAGCAGTAAATGAGAAAATCTTAAGAAACAGCTATTGAGAAAAAAACATGTTACATACAGAGGAAGATAAATAGGGATGATATCGGATTTTTCATTAGAGATAATGCAATCAAGAAGATAATGAATCAACATCTTTGAATTACTGGGAGAAAACTTTAAAAACTAGAATTCTCTGATAAAATATTGTTCAAAAATATGTTAAAATAAGGTGTTACAGACATACATCACTAAAAGAATTCATTATGAGTAGATTTACACTACAAGAAATGCTAAGTGAAATCTTTCAGCCAGAAGGAAAAACATGCAAGGTGAAAATCTATATCTGCACAAAGGAATAAAAGAGCATCGTAAGTATTTAACTATGTTGTACATATATGACATTTAAATTTTGTTGAAATATTTCTGAAGATCATAGATTGATTAATAAAAGTAATAATACATTCTGGGGTTTATAACGCATGTGAAAATTTACATTGATGAAAACTATAGCATAAATGCCGGAAAAGTAGAAATGGGTGTGCATCATTGTGAATCTCATAATAACTATGATATGGCATGATATCATTTGAAAGTAAATTGTGATAAGCTACAAGGTATGTATGATACATTATAAAGTAACCATTACAATAACAGAATAAAACATTAGAGTTAGTAAGTTAACAAAATGAAATCATGAGAAATATTAATAAAAAACAAAGCAAAATAGAAAGGGAAAGGGAAATATGAACTAAGAACACCCTGTGACAAAAAAAAAGGAAAGAAAGAGAAAGAGCATATGGGACAAATAAAAACGTTTTAGCTGATAAACTAAAACCCAAACATATCAATAGTCACATTAAATATGAATGTCAGGTTCAGGTACAGGCATGGCCAATAGTAGTGAATGAAAAATAAAAAAATGATTAAGCTTGGTACTGAGTGCATGCCCAGTATAGTACTATATTCAGTACTATACCCCCACTCCTTGTGATCTTGAGATACATAGTTAAGGGAAACTTTTCCCTCCTTCAGTTGGCAGAATTTCAAATGATGCATCTGATTATTCACTTTATGTGAAAAGAGAAATACCTCAGGCTTATGTGTCAACATAGGCAAATGGTCTGGCTTATTTGTCAGGGCCAGGAAGGAGGAAATATTAGAGAAATCAGGGAATAAGAGGACTGGATAAGAGGTGTGGGTAGACCTAAAGAACTGGGCATGAGTTATGAAGGTGATCTAAACGATGAAGAAGATAAAATAACTCAGTTAATGGATTACCAACAGCCCCTGTTATTGGTCACCCCATAGCTGGTAGAATGGTTAAACAAATAAAGTAGCCATGAGAGTAGAGGCAGAAACTCAGACTGAGCATGCTGTGACTCTGGCTTTCATTCACCAAGGATAACCTAGCTACCATCATTGCCAAATGACCATCTCATATTGGAAGAGGTCAATGCTATATCTTATATGTATCCAGACCAGCAAGGTACTTGCTCACAGTTTGATTACTTTGGGTCTTCCCACCCTTGGAAAGGGAATGATTTAGCTTCACCAAATTGATACATATTTCAGTTATGGATCTCCTTTCTTGCCTGCCGCAGCCATCACCACTATCTGCTGGATTTTAGAGTGCTTTAACAACAAATACAATGTAGCAGGGAGCATGTAGTTGGATTCTTTGTCTCATGAATTTGAAGAATAAAATTCATGGACACAAAGGTGAGAACAAAGTAACAGGCTTTATTAGAGTAATCAGAAGAAAGCAGAGTTCCCAAAGAGGGACCGTTCCCAAGAAGAAGGATATCAAAGAGTGCTCTTGTTTAGGGGTTTATATAATCTATAGATCTAAGGACATCAACCCCCCTACCAATCCTGGGTAAGTCATTCAGTGTCCACGATGTATTCATGCAGCCTTTAGTCCAGACAAAATATCAATCAGGCATTTTTCCTTCTTTGGAGAGTCATGGACCCCAGTCACATACGTCCTCATTTAAAAACAGCCTTTTGTAAATTTCTTAGCAAATACTTGCAAGTGCTGTTTATGCTTCACTGACCAGGAAGTTACCCAGAGGCCCATCGCCCTATCTTTCCAGCCTTATCTCTTCCTCCTGACATCAACTGGATCCTGCATAATATATCTCATTAGACCAAGGTACTTTATAATGAAGAAGGTACAATATTGGGAATATGACCATGGGATCTACAATCAGTATCTCAAACTACATTAGCAGAAAGTTGCCACCTTATTAGAGCTATGAGACAAACTTCATGTGTTTTTAACATATGAAGATATAATTAACATACAATAAACTGTACATTTAAAGTTTGCAATTTTATACGTTTAGACATATTTTATAACCATGAAAACACAATCACAGTATTATCATAAATAAAGATAATAAACAGGAGAATCACATCTAAAAATATTCTCTGGATTCTTGACATCCTTATTTCCTAAAAATGGTAGTGATTGAAGAAGTAGATTAAAAAGTGGTGCATCCTAACCCTGGATATAGACAAGCAATGTTTTTCTAGATCAGATGAACATATTCAATAAAACATAAATTATTTCCACTGTATCTAGAAATACCAATGATAAACACTTATAAGAGGACTCATCCTTAAAGTCTATAGAAAATCATGAACATGCAACTAAGCAGTGGACATGAGAAATTATTCTAAATTATTCTTGAAATTGAGAAGGGTTTATTTGATGTATGTAGATGCTCCATTGTTTGGGGCATAAATATTTACAATTGTTATTTCTTGTTGATATATAATTCCCCTAGGCAGTATAAAATGGCCTTATTTTGTCCCTTTTATTAACTTTGGTTTGAAATTCACTTTATCTGATATGAGGATAGAAACCCCTGGCTTGTTTATAATTTGATGTGAATGATATGTTTTTTCAGAACCTTTTACTTTCAGTCTATGGATATCTTTGTCTATGAGGTGAGTCTATGAATATCTTTCAGTCTATGGATATCTTTGCCTATGAGGTGAGTCTCTTGGTCAGTCTGTGTCTTTTTGATTGATGATTTTAAGCCATTTACATTCAATGTTATTATTGAGATATTACTTTTATTTCCTGTAATTTTGATTTATTTCTGGTTTTTAATTTCAATTAGTGTGTCCTTTGATTGATTATTCTTCTCCAGTAGTTCGTCCCTTTCCATGTTTTTACTTTTATTTTTCATTTCTTCCTCATGAAATATCTTACCAAGTATGTTTTTTAGGGCAGGCTTTCTAATTGTGAATTCTTTTAATGTTAACATGGAAGATTTTTATTTCATTGTCAATTCTGAAGCTTAATTTTGCTGGGTACAGTATTCTCAGTTGACATCCATTGAATGCATCAAGAGTTTATTTGTGTTTGAATGTGGAAATTACTATTAGATCTTACTGACTCTTGATTTATGGAATCAATGTGTGAGTGATTATACTTTGGGAAGTTTTAAATAATGTTTATAATAAATTAAGGGCTACTTAAACATTTAATATAAAAAAAGTTCAGCAGTTCACACATTTTACAAAGTGCCACTACTCAAAAATATTTATTGAATTCTATAAAAATGAATTGTTTTGGGGCTGGGGATGTGGCTCAAGCGGTAGCGTGCTCACCTGGCATGAGCAGGGTGCTGGGTTCAATCCTCAGCACCACATAAAAATAAAAATAAAAGATGTTGTGCCCACCGAAAACTAAAAAATAAATATTAAAAAATTCTCTCTCTCTCTCTCTCTCTCTCTCTCTCTCTTTAAAAAATGTACTGTTTTAGCTAGAATTTCTTCTAAAGTTCTCAGGGGACTGAATATTATTTCATATATTAAATTGATAGAGTGATCAGGTTGGCATCATAATATCTATTTCAACATACCACCTATCATTTAATAAGCACACTGAAAATCAGAATTTTAAATTGTGAATGTTGTACCACCATTACTTTTTTCATCTTTAATATTTGGCCTTGGCAGGGGCTCTCACAGACACCTAAATTACCCAGTCTTTCCAGTGATAGCCAGTGAGACTGGAATTTTCAGTGTCATTCCAACAGAGCAGGAAAAACTGGATATATTTCTTCCTTGATTCTGACTTTTCTCCTAAAGGGATGAAAAAGCTCTTTAGTTAGATGCATGTATCTTATATACAGCTCTGAAAAATTTCACACATCAGGAGAAATCAGCAACATATACTGGTAGAGAGGGGAGAAAAGAGGTTACTGCCAAGTAAAACTTAACAGAAATAAACCCAAATGTTTGTGTCGGCAAATGATTGAACACAGACCCTGGAATCCCAGCTATACCATTTTGAATAGATTATTATGCACAATTTGTCCATACTGACAAAATTATTAATCATTTTGCATCTGTGAATTCAACCTCAAACAGGTTAATATGACTATGTTGACAAGTGGAATGGGTTGGTTTTAAAATTCTAGTAGAAACAAAGCTATTGTAAGAAAAAGGAAAATTGGTGTGGGAAAACTTTCACATTAATTCTCATATCAATCATAAGGATAACCTCATTTTCTCAAAGAATGAAGACTATGACATTAATTTTTTGTGGAAGTAAGTGGGAAAGAGATTTAAGGGTGGAATTTTACATTGAAAGAAACAGGAAGAAGTTAAGAGGGGCTAAGTTTCAGTAAAGAGAAGCTTTAAATAAGGCCCACTCCATAACCCACAAAGTAGGTGAGCAGGGACATGACTTCTGATTTACCATCTAAGACAACCTTACCATGTATTATGACTTTCAAGAAACTTTGTGCATTCTTCACGTTATACCTTTCCCACCTTAGAGAGGAAAAACATGGAATACAAAGCTAGGCCACCATTCCTCAAGGAGAAGCTGCTGAAATGATTTATATCCTGTTATTTTTCACTATAGGCAAAAAATTATAATCCCAGGAAATTTATTTAATAAGTCATATAGGATAGAGTGACAATGGAAATTGAGTAAATTATAAACTATAGAAGCCAGCTAATAAATAAAAAATATATATGTATGTCTACAAATACATATATATATATAACTTTATATATATGTAAAAGTATATGTTTTATAAATTAAAACATTTTATAAACATATAAAACTTATGTTTGTGTGTGTAAAGAACACAGAAAATGAAATGATTCTTGCCTTAATAACCCTAATCTTGTATTTTTTTTAACACAATACCATATTTTTCTACAAACAATAATAATACAAAGAATGGAGATTTCATGTTTTTCCCCTTATTCTAAAGTAGTTGTAATACATAACCCTTAATTCCAGTTATATAAACATCTAGGCCAGTGTTTCCAAAATTTAGTATATGTGCAAATCATTCTGGTTCAGTTAGACTGAGAGATTGCATTTCTAACATGTTCCCAAATTACACAGATGTGTAAAGGACCAAATTTTGAAGAGCTAAGATTCAGAAAGCTCCAGGAACCACACTTTGGGAAGCAAAGATTGAGAAAGCTTGGAACAATGCAGAACAGAGAGTAAAGGATATTAATTAACAATGGTTCAATTAGAGGTGTGAGGAAAGGTAATGACTTCTGAGAACAATAATGTTAGGAAGAGAAAAAAATAATGAATCAATCAGAGGACAAAAGAATGCAAAGGACTTCTAGCAGAGTTTTCTTATTGTGAATAAGGTAGCAGGCTTAGAAGTGAATTTCCACGATAATGTAAGTTGTCTATGCAATATCTCCAATAATTCTATGACAGTGAGAGGACCTGAATATTACAATGGATTACTAAGGGGCTAGAAAACATCAAGAGTTTGGGATGATCTGAGTATGTACTCCTCAGGAAAGATAGATTTTTTTCATCACCTCTTAAGAACCTCTTTCTTAAGAGGTGAATGTGGCCATATTAGTATAATAATTTTAGCAATATATTTATATTAAAATATTTGGAAGCCAGTTGTACATATCAGAGTTGGTAGCAGGCCTCATTTATGACACAAATTTTGGCTCCTTGATGGCCTGACTTAGTTGTATTAGGAAATCTCCCTTGAGGACATTTATTAGATTGTTTCACCTTGCCTGTGACAGTCACCATATAGAGAGCCTCCATCCTCTTTGTTTTCCCATGGTTAACTAAGGGAAAAGAAAAGTGTAAAAATTTTACTACTTGAATTTCATCATTTTTAAAAAGCAATAATTCATAATTTATGAGTGGAAGGTATGTTTAGTCTCATTTTTTAAATATGAAAGAAAGAAGAAGGAAAATGTTGATTTTCACATTTGAGCAAATTCTTTGACTCTCCTATCCTCCCCAGCATATTTTCTAAAGAATTTTTATTTCTCAGTTTTGTGTTCAAATGCTGCTTTGAGAATTATGAAAAGGAAAAAGAAATTGTCAGATTATATTTTTCCATAATTTATTACAAGATCTCTTATGCTTTGATAACATTAGGCTTCTCCCTAAGTAGAAGGCCAAGAAAACAAACAAACAAAAACAGGCAACAAAAGCTAACGTGGGTAAACTACTTTCTATTTGCCAGATCCAATTTTTGCATAGTAAGTTGTTTAATAGTTATAAGATTATCGACAGAATTCAGTAACAAATGAGTAAATAATAAAATAGAACATATCCATGCCCCTCCCCCAAAGCAGGAAAGGAAAAAGGAAGAAGAAAATAGAAAAAACAAACAACAACAACAACAGAAAAGCAATGCAAGGAACACTTGGCATCGCTTCCTTGGCTTTCTGCTCTCTGGCTTTCTGCTTTCAGTGGGTTGTGAGTCTGAATCAGGATTTGAAGAAAGGCTAAGAACTTGTTATTAACTAGTTACCCTGGAGTGCACTGGGTGCTTACAGGAACAGATTTTAATTACAAGGCTCCACCTCTAATCTAGAAATGCTTAACTTTAACATAAAACATGAATTTCTAAACCAAAATTGAAAATAGATCCTTCTAAAAGGAATTATTTGAAAAATTAACAAAATGTCTTAGAACTCCCACTTGGGGGAGAAAAAAAAAGTAAGTCCTCACAATTAACATTATTAATAATTCCTTAGTTCTGAGTCTCAATGCCTGCTTAATTAAGGGATTCAGAATCTTCCAAACTCTGTGTTAAAAATAATAGCTAGAGACTATTTTGCCACCAGTATGTGGGTGGCGGGAGGAAGTGGAAAAAATTAAAATCCACAATGCCTAATGATTTATTAATGAGTTTCATCTTCCTTTTGGAATGGGGACCACTAATCACATGTGTGTCTAATCATTCACTAGTGGATGGAATGTTTTCAGCCATCAACTCAAGAGACAGACACACTTCATTATTTGCAAAAGGGAACCTTAACAAGTGACACTCCTTTAGCCATTCTCAAACCTCCACATTTATAGACAAGCTGGCAAACAAAAGTTGTCCTTGAAGCTTTCCATCTGGGCTCACTAACTTCGATTAGGAATTGAAAGCAGAGTTTGTTTGTTTTGTTTTAAAGGCCTTCTGCTAACAAAGATGTATCATTACTTTGTTGGTTGGAAGGACCCAGAAGAGCCCTTGCTATGTTATTATCATTCCAGGGGCAAAGAAAAAAAAAATCCTTTCTTAATGGAACCAATTGATTAAATAATTTATTCATTTATAAAATATGGGATTAATGAAGTAAAGACTGGATAATTTCAGCATCTAAATTTTGTAAGGATCCTAAGAAGTAATCGATTCTTCAGATTGGCCCATGCTTTCCTGTTCTATGTCTATGGTAAAGGACCTCTGAAGAAGAAGAAGGTAATTTTAAAACAATATCCACTCAAAAAACTAGCTCTTTCTTGTTGGTGTTTTTAACATTAAAAAACTCCATCGAAGAGAATAGAAACAAAGGGTCATAAAGTACGTAATTATCTTAATTTTCCATTGCTCTCCAGGTGTAATTATTACTTCTAATAAGTACTTTTGCTTGCTAGTTCATTAACTTTCAAACCACTCCTCACACTCTGAAGCCCTCACTTCCACCATTGTAACTTCTGACAACCTCACCTCCTCTGTCCTGGCTGCACATGCATTTAGTAGACTTTTACCTGTCAGATACTGCTCTAGGCACTGGTGATATAACATTGATCAAGACAAGTCCTCTGCCCTTGGAACTTACATTCTGTTGAGTGGAATGTAAAACAAAATGGATTCTTAATCAAAATGAATTATTTCTACTTTTGAAATTCTGGTACTTTGTTCCCCAATTCATGGGGTTTTTTCTTGAACGCCTCTAAACAACAGGCTATGGAATTGCAGAAGTAATTTATTTTTGTGTTCCTACAATAAAAGGCATTGACTGGCAATGACTGGTAAGTGCTGTATTAATACATGCAATGAATGGAATGATTTTTTTCAAATTTATCTATTTCCCAAGATTGCATATATAGCTACACTAATAAATTTATTTGGAGATTTCAGATTGCAAAATGCTTTTACATATCTCATTCCTTTCATTTTCAATTTTTTTTTAACAAGTAAGTGAAGGAATTATAAGTCATCCAGATGAAGCTCAGTATAACCAAATAATTTCTAATAATTTCAAGAAACTATTAGACAAGGAATCTGGGATCTTTGAAAACTTCTCTCTTCAGCACACCACCTATCTTGTTTGTGTAACTTCTTTAACATTGATTGTTTCTTTTTCTCTCAACAGTGGTTCTCAACTTTTGTTCATTAGAATCATCTGGGAGATAGTGGCATTAAAACAGATTCTTGGACCCCAACCTCAGTTTCTGAAGCAAAAGATATGGAGAGGATAATTTGTGTTTTTATAAAGTTCTCAAATGTTCCTCATGCTGCTGGTGTAAGGATCACTTTGCAAGAGGTCCCGTCTTAGGCCTTCAACTCATTAAGAGCTGGTATTGTTTTCTGTTTCCTCTGCCATCAGTTCTGTGAGCCAGTCACTGCTCTACACTGCTTTGCTGGGTCACCTTTAACAACGAACTCACTGTCGGGGAGTCTTTTTAATTTTTTTTTCTGTTCTGGAACCAAGTCTCTTATGCAGTCTAAATGGGTTTCACTTGTTTTGTGGCAGAGATCCAGAACAGCTGTGTGGGTTCCTCTTCTACTTGTTTAGTGAGCATTTCTCAACTTGTTTTTCAACAAGTGTGGTCCAAGAACCACATGCAATAGCAACATTGGAGTGCTTAATAGAAATGCCCATTCCTGGGGCCCAATTCAGTACCACTGAGTCAGTCTCTGTGAGGTTTAGGCCTGGAAGTTAACTACTTTTACAAATGCCATTGTGAGTTGTACACATACCAGAGTTGCAAACTTGTACATTAAAACCTATTTATGTACAAAATAATTTTCGCTTTATTGCTCCTGGATGAAAAACTTGAACTGCTCCAAGTTCCCTCCTAAAGTTAATTTTCCAGATCTTCTCTGAACCCTCTCCTACTTGTTTGAATAGCAGACGATAAATTTTTGGGCATATTTTCAAACAGTTCTGCATGCTGTTCCCATGTGTGGGTTTCTGCCCAGTATTTACAGAGAAGGTTTTTAATAGGCAGTGTTTTGGGAAATGGTTACTGAAATGGACTAGGCAAGGGAAATAAAGTTGTTTTAACTTTTTTGAATTTTATACTTAATCTTCAGGCTAAAATTTGGTTCTTCCTAATTATCTTAAATGAAACTGACACTCTACAAGCATTACCTAAATATTTCTAAATTTGTTTTTATATATATTTTTTTGAACTCCTTAACTTGTCCCAACCCCCTTCATTATTGGCTACAGCTTTATGAAATTCAGTTGGAAAAATAATGTTGTTTCAGGGAAACTTTTATTTTAGAATAGACCATTAGTCATTAGGCTAAATCTTAAGAGTTTTGTTATTTTTCAAGTCAGTGTTTAAGATAGCAGAACTTTCCTTCTTAGTTTAGAAACCTGTTTCATTAAGGTGATGTGGCAACTTTGGAGTGACTACAGAGACAAACTTTTAATTGGCCTGGAGGAGATAATCTGAGCAATTCCTTCCCAGGGATTAAGGCCTTAAAAGTAAAAATATTTTTGACTGTGTCAACAATAAATATCATCTTATTCTCAGAAGACCCAAGTGTTCCTAGGTCAGTCTTACTGGCTACAGGGTAGGCCGCTGAGGGTGGTGACAGTGGAGTCAGAGGCCTCTGCAAGAGACTTGGAACTTTGGGATTCAAGAAATGGCCTATTGTTTATCAAGTTCCACACTTTCTTTTTGTAGATGGGTAAACTGAGGCCAAACTAGTTAAGTGGTCTGTCCAAGACACCAGGGTTCACATTTCAGGTCAGCTGCTTTGTGATTAGTATTTTTTTATATCACAGTATTTTCCTACTGGGGTGGGGGAGTACAAGGAGGAAGAGAATGAGCCTACCTCAAATCTGATGCTATTTTTTTTTTTAACAAGAAATTACTCTTTCTGGGATGCTTCATCAAAACCCAATTTTTAGGGTCCTATATTGGTTTTCTTTTGCGATGGGAATAAATTGCCACAACTTCAATGGTTTAAAACAATGTAAGTTTATAGTTCTAGAGGTGAGAGGTTCATGATGGGCCTCACTGGGTTAATAATGGGGTTCCAACAGGCATTTGCTCTAGAGGCTCCATAGGATAAATTATTTTCTGGCTTTTTGTAGTTCCTATATACTGCCACATTCCTTGGCTGCTGCCCCTCCTGCAGTTTTAGAGCCAGCAGTGGCTGGTAGAGGTCTGCTATCACATCAACTGTCACCACTCTCCTGTACCTTCTTCCACAGTTAAGGACCCTAGTGATTACACTGGAACTCACCTGAATAATTCAGGCTGTTCTTCCATCTCCTGGTCAGTTGATTAGAAATTTTAATTGCTTTTGCAACCTGAATTTTCCTTAGCCTTGCAAACTAACACATTCACAAATTCCAGGAATTAGAATGTGACATCTTTGGAGGGCCATTATTCTACCTACTGTAAGTCCCATTTGAAAAACACCTAGTAATTATAATTTAAATTCTCAGAGTGCTTCCTGGATCAGCAGCATCAATATCACTTTCGAATTTGTTACATATGCAGATTTCATGTTTTACCCCAGATCTATTGCATCAGAAGCCCTGGGGATGGGACCCAGCAATGTGCCTTTGAATAAGTCCTCCAGATGATTCTGATGTGTGCTAATGTTTGAGAATTACTGTTTTAAGTAATATAAGGATTTAGAATAAAATTCAAGTGAATAATCTGATTTGATACTATCAATTGATACAGAACTTTATATTTCACTTACTATTTTTAGTTAGAATTTAAATTTCCAGGACTTTAAGAAAGCTTCTGAGGATCCACAGAGACATGGCAATGCACATCATTTTTATTGTGTCAATTCATTGATTTGGGCAGCTTAATGTTTATTATTAAATGTTTATCTATTTTTTAGGGGAAGGAGACAAAATTGCATAATGAGCTTCATTTGGAAGTTACTGCTAAATTTTTTTTTCTGAAAACAACTAAATGTATTGAATATTATTTTCTTTATGAATTAGGTCCATCAGGTTATTTCCCACATTTTTACTTGTAGACCTCTGGTCAGGTCTAACTGAATATGACAATATGCATAGCCTTGGACCTAAGCCTTGGGAAACTTTTCTTAACACACTTAGGTAAGAAAAAATATTCTGAACTATCTATTCACCTTTGAAACAAAAACTTTGTGTCTTTCTTTTGTCTCATGCAAACTGAGGCTCTGGGGTAGTGATCAACTGCCCTGAGTCCCATATCTAGATAGTGACATTGTATAGACTATTGAGCCATCAACACATCATCTGTGGCAGATTGTGGAATTTCAGTGGAAAGATGATCCACTGGAAAGGGCAGAAAAAAAAAAACCCTCCCAAATAAAAGATTTGTCCAGCTGCTGCCTGCCTGACGCTGGCAACTGAGAAGAACTTTTCCAGGAAGAGGCAGCACCTGAATTTACCAAGTGTAAATATCATGGGAAGAAATCAGCATGAAAAAAGCTTGAGAAATCCATGCTTTTAATATTTTCTTCTTGCAGCTGTGCATGAGGGCAATTTCTTCTTTAACATGCAGAAATTTTCAAAGAAAAGTAACAAGGGTGCCTCTCCAGGACTTTAACACCCTCCTTGGATTTCCACCCTTCCACCATGATTTCTCCTGTCTGTTATCTTCTGCAGAGTAGACCATTCTGAATTTACCTCTTGATTTTACCTAAACTCTTCAAAGTCTTTTTCCAGTTAAAAAAACCTGAATTTAAAAATACTAATTGAAGTATATGCCAGGTTCTGTGCTAAATCCTTGGGTTATAGGACCGAACCAAATAGACATAATTCCTGGCCTTGCTAAGCTTAAAGAATAACATATATTTCAACTTTCCTCCTATATAGGATTATACAACCCTTTTTCCTTCTTCTTTTTCCAATTTCCACTAGTAACAATTGCTCTCATGACTTTGTGACATGTATTTGTTGTTTTCACATTTATTTATGATGTGCACAAACTTTCAAAGCTAATGCTTTGTTGGTCTGAGGTCATAAGCTACTTTAAGGAAGATTATTTAGAATTTTTTTTCCAACTGCCTTCAAGCTGTTTCCACTTTATGTGAGCTTCTTCCTTTCCTTTGTTTTCTGAAGCTAATTAGGCTTGAGAGGTATCATAAAATAGGTCAGATAGATTTCAATTTGAATCTCTTTCTGTGTTTTTCTCTCTTTATACATAAACTTGTCAAGGTAATATCTCTGAGCTTCATTTTTTTCTCAGTTCAAACAGGGATTATTTTATGTAAGATGGTTGTGAATATTAAAATATGTATTTGTGTGAGTGTAGATATGTCTGAGTATAGGTATATGCACATTTAAATGGAGAAATAAGTACTTAAAACCAAGAGTGACATATAATGGATGAATATCAGTCTCTACCACCTGATAATCCATTGTTCTTGTGAAATATAGATTTCTTTGGTTTCCTTTCTCCTCAGTCCCACAGCTGTAGGTCTCATGTGTAGATGCCTACCTTTGCCTATTATTTTTGTCTTTAATCCCTCACCTGCAGTTTCTTCAAGCACAGCCTTCATTGTGTTACTCCCTTTCTTATGTGTAAACTGAAGTTATTGCCCCATACAACACTCTTGTGTTATTGGTACTTTTCTTTGATTGGACTCTTGATAAAGCTACTTCCTTCATCTCTGGCAAAACCTGTGCATTCTGGTGATACTTGCTTTTCTTTCGTTACATGTACAATGCTCAGTTTCACCTCTAAATCTTTGCTTATATTGTGGTAGAGTATTACATTATATATGAATCCACCATAATTTTTAAAGAAAATGCTTAAAAGTTCACTTCTATGTTGCATAATATGACATGTTAGGTCTCTTTATATGCTACAGAAGTCAAGTTTGCTTAGGGCAGAGAAGTAAACTATTATTTCATAGAAGATGAGTACAATTTGCACAATCAAACTACAGGAGAAGAGGGATTTGGCAGTCTTTGGAGCAAGTAAAACCAGAGACCAGAAATGCCTAGGAACTCTCTGGGCCTCTCATCCCAGCTTCTTTCTGCCTATGGGTTTGTGCTTTTTCTTTGAAGACTTGGTTCTTCTGTATCTTTGGCCCCTAAATTCTCTTTCAAACTGAGGAAGCTTTCTCTCTTTCAAGGACACTGATTGGCCTGGCTTAGGTCTGGTGTCCTCTCCTAGGCTAGCTAAATTTGTTCTGGTAGCAGAACCATGTAGAAGCATCAACGTGTGTGTGAATACGTGCAAACACTGCTCCCAGTCACACACCCTCAGGAATATATGCAAACACTGGTGAATGACTGGGAGCAGTTCCCAAGAGAAGAGAGGAAAGAATAGTTCATGTCAATACTATAGATGTGCAATTAGTAGCACCACCTCTAACTGCTTGGGGATGGCTTTGTTCTTCTCTGAATTTGTTATTATTATATTATTTGTTATTATATATTTTCACACAATATTAATGATTTGATATCAATGAATAAGATGTTATACTGATCTTGATTACCTAGCAGCATGCCTACAAAGATGTTTATATGCTATTATAATTCTACTTTTGAGAGTAAGTTTGGGATTATAATGATTATTTTTCTATGGGATGTCACCACCCTACTGTTATATAAGATGCACAGTAATATTACATCATTTAAACTGAAGGGTTCAACTGTTTTGAATAGTTCAAAAATATAACTTGTGAAATTACTCAATCCACTGCTGAACACCAATAGTCCACCAGTTAAGAACTTCCTGAGTTTATAGCTAAGTTAGCTTTTATTTTAGAGGGCATGTTTTGGTACATTGAATATTTCCAAGGAAAAAAAAGGTAAATATGTCACCATTATTTGAATAACAAATAAATATTTAGTTTCCCAAGCTGAATCATATTCATTAAAGTTGTTTCTCTTCACATATTGAATTTCTACTTAGCTTCGCAATGCCCATTTCATCCTAAGGAGCCCGTCGAAATTTAAGAATCTTTATCAAGTTTACATCAATCAAATGAAAATGTAAATTAAAAAAATTTGGGTGTCTAATCCAGACTTGAGACTTTGAATGAGCCTTTGAATTTCTGTGTAATTTAAATAACGGAGATGAAATGTTAGTGCTTAACAGTTGGAATCCTCTATGATTTTGGCTACTTTACTAGATAAGCTGATGAAACAGCATGAGAGCTTGTAAAGGATGAAAAAGATCATCTCTGGTCGGAGCTAAGACACCCTCTCCTACTGCTTTGCCTTACATATGTCTGTGTGGGGCTAAACATCTGGTAGACCACTTATTATTTGTGAATGAGGGCAATTATCCATGGCACAGGTGTGTTATCCTCTGAAAGATCTTATTTCATTCTAATATGGACATGTCTGCAAATAATTTATGAGGAGCACTTACTTTATAGGCATTTTTCCCATGGAGAATAATTGCTAAGCTGCTTTTCCTCATTTTTCCTTTTATTTTTTAAATGAGGGGTTGGGCCCCGACATCTTTTGGCCAGGATGCTAATTGTACCACGTTTGATGAAAATATGAATGTTAAATAAAATGTTCAACTTTCCCTATATCCTTAGAGGTTTCCTTGAAAACTGTATTTGTCATAATTTGAAAAATTACTTATTTCAAGATCACATTACTCTTGTGCTTAATAGGCTCTTGGTAACACTTGCCTTCAGTTTTTGGCCATTCTCTTTCTGTCACACGTCTTAAGTAGCTGTGGAAGTCTGGTGGTAAGCATCATAGTCCTTCGCGTCTTTTAGAAATGTACAGATTCTATTAACTTCCCTCTTAGCTCTCCACTTTTCTGTTGTGCCTAGCTTGCTTCTGGGAAAAATTCTTTGAAAAACAAAAACCCTAAAATTATTTGCATTTTGCATGTTTGCAAATAATTAATATAGCTTATTAACAGACACGGCAGGACTTTGGACTCCTTCCCTAACAGGAGCGGCATTCTTTTTAAAGTCCATTTATTGAAATTAAAAACCATGAAATGTTTCCTCTCTGTGCAGGCTGTTTGGTTCTGTAGAGAGTATCTCCAGTCGATATTTATATGTGGAGATATTTATAATATAAAAGGAAACAGAACTTATGGGTCAAAATCCATTCCTAGCGGCCAGATTATTTTGGACAAACCACGTAACCTCCCTGCAATCAGCAAGCCAGTTAAGCACGCAGATTCTGGAAAACAGACCTGGGTTTGAGTCTTGGCTCTTTCCCATCGCTTACTACATGACCTCTCCTAAGCTCCAGTTTCTAAATATAAAGTGAGGATCAAAATCATGACAAAGTAAGATAAATCTCTCTAAAATGTTTCACACAGTGCCTTATAGGGGAAAGCATCAAATAGGTTGTTATTAGTATTATAATTTTAAGTGCTTAGTGTATATTAACCATTAGTAAATATAAAATGAAAATTATAATACTTGCCTGTCTGTCCCAGAGGTTATTATAAATGTCAAATGGTGGCATATGTATAAAGCACTACATAAATGTAAGATACTATTTTGATATTTTATAAGTCATAACTACCTTATATAAAAGAGTCCTTGCTTTTAGTAGTGCCAAAATTTTGGAAATTCTTTCTTGTTCACTGCTGTATCCATCTCACTTAGCATGGTGCCAGGCACATGATAGGAGTTCCAGAAATTCTTGTTGAATGAAGTTATTGTGTTGCTTACTTTGCCACTTTTTGAAGGTTGAAACAAATTCTAATCCTTTCTTTTACCAGAGATTTTTTTCTTTTTTTTTTTAGTCTTACATGGTTGGAAATCACTGAGAAAAAAAAAAAAAAAACCCTGAGATTAAATTCTGGGCTTTTCTATTTGAAAGTCTGGAGAAGGATTCAAACTGAGAATAATGCAAAATCTTTAAAGGTGAGACAAAAAGCAAACTGAAAGGCAGACTTCTCCCTCTTTTCTCCAGTCTCTCTGTAAGTATTGAGTAGTTTTGATGAGTGAGAGATATAGAAGTGGGGAATTGTGTGGGACTGAACCGTCAAATTGAATTGGCGACTTAAGATTGAGTTGGGGCTAGGGTAAGGAGGCTACTTTTTGCTAAAAATTATAATAGAAGAAAAGAATAACTGGTTTTTAAAAACTCATTTTTCTCTCACCTTTACTTTGCTCTCCCCCAAAACAGGAATAAGCAGGGCCCTAAAAGAAAAGTTATCACAAAATCAAAGAAAGGGTGGTAGAGGGGAAAGAGAGAAACCATTTTATACTAACCAGAGAATAATATGATAAATAATTTCTTGCAGTAAAATATAATTTAAATGTGTTTGGTATTTTATGGACCAAGATTACTCTTCTGAAAAATTTGGAGGGCCCATCCGCTCCATAACTTTTTCTTGCCAGACCCACTCATGTCATCTTATGGTTTATCTGAAAGGACTGTATAGACATGATTCAGCATCCACTTTGGTTTTTGTTACAGGCAATATAACTTCTGTTCTTGAACGGAGAGATCATTGGAAGTCTAGAGCTTGTCTAATTCAGATCAATAACAACACAAAGTAATCTCATAGTTCTCAGCCAGGGCTGGGCATCATTTTAATTGGAAAACTTCTCAAAAATACCAGATTCCTTTCAGACCCTTTTATTCAGTAAATTGGGGAGTTGGGTGTCAAGGTTTTGAGGGTTTGTATATATAAAATACTTGGGTGCAAGTGATTTTGATGATACAAACAGCTTCTAGCTTACACTAGCTATTTTTCAAAGGGAAATTTTGAACCCAGAGGAGGAAAGTAACCTCTTGTAGAGTGTGTTGCACTGGTATCCAGGAGTTGCCAATGATCTAGGACAGGGTTAGGATACACACAGCACAGCAGTGTGCATTTATTAGGACAAGTGAAGCGTCTCTGCACTTCAGGCCACGGCCTCTATCTGATGGTGAGTCCTCAAAGTTGAACATTTTCTCACTGTTGTTCACTGAGATCTCCCAACTATTTGTTCCCACATGGTATGTGACAGCATTGCTGGAATAGGCAGGGGCTCTAAGCATAGTGAAAAAGAAATTAATGTCTCACCTGCCGGAAACAAATGTAAAAAATGGTGAGCCTCTCAGGTCTCCTTACATAACTTGTGTTCTTATTAGCTGAGGCTTTGACTGCAAATGTAAATATTAGTTATCTTTCTCCCATTAATTATTGTCACACAGATTTAAAGGGTCAGAGATTTGGAAGTTAATGCCTCATTCAGTGTGGGAAAAGTAACACCATGCACCTTGGCTTCTGTTTTTCTTTCTGGCTGACTGCAGACCAGTTGTTTCTGCACCAACTCAGCTGGCTGGCAAAGTGCTAATTTGCATAGGGCCGCTATTTTCCTGGTGGGAAGGGGATGCATCAACCTCACTCGATTTCAGGTGAGACTGTGGCTCTCGGAACTTACACCCAGTATATACATTATATACATACATATATATATAATCATGCTTTGTGTCTGCTCTTTTTAAAAATTATTTCTGTATTTGGACATCTTAGTGTGGTCCTTCAATATGACCATTTTGACTTTCTTTTATGGCACACTCTCTTTTGCAAAATAACCTAGAAAAGCCCAACATTTTTTGTGTTGTTTTACTTATACTTCATGCAAGTGATGTAGTATGGGATAGGGAGGTAAAAATCCTGGGTTCTAGCCTCAGCTATGAGGATTGGGTAGGTTGTTTAATCTTTCAGAGCCTTGAATTTATCATAAAATGAGAAGAATAGGTATTCTGTCTGTCGAATCACTTAAATGGTGATTCTGGAGGGGAAATCATAAAAGAGACAATTGTAAATTGTAAAAAAAAAAAAATCTGAATTAATCTTGATCATCTCCATCACTGATTGCTACTCCCAATGGGGATTGCATTTTGTTATTGGACTCCTTGGGAAAATGGTATTTCTTTGGTAGGACTGTTATTAAAAATCAAGTCCAAAGTAAAAAAAAAAATACACTTGAAACAAAGTGTTGAGAAGCCAGTTCTTAACAGGTGGTGAGAGCTTATGAAGATACCACCAAGCACGTGGATGGATCAGCAGGAAAGCATCATCTGGCAATCAGACAGAGAGAACAGTGGCTGGATATGCTCACCTGGCAGTGGACAGGTGGGAAGGCAGCAGGAGAGCAACATCATTGGCTCCAGAGCTTGACATTAATCACATTCCTATGGAAATACTGCAATTTTTACAGCACATTCATAGAAGGAAACTGTCAGCTTCTATTGGCTGTTCACTTATATTGTATTTAAGAATAAAACAATCTCTAAATAGTTTTGTTCCAACAACATCATAAAACAGAATAGAAAAAATAAGTTCAATGTGGTGGCCTGAACCTTGTGAAAATGAAAATGTTTTGAGAACCTAGGCCTCTCTTCTGTGATAAGGAAAATTATTGCTGGAAAAATACTGGCTAGTATGCGGCTTGTTTCTTTCCTGAAATGTAGCTCTCGGTTGTAGGCAGGAGTTTAATCTCCTTCTGGGAGCATCTGGGGTGTGCTACCAGCAAAAGGGTTTTGCTTCTTTGCTTGCTGAGGGAGCAGAGAGGCAGCTATGAATAGAATGATAGAATAATTTTCTTAGGCAGTGCAACCCTTTGGATTTGCCTCCTTTTCATGGAGGAAGGGTAGAGTTTCAAAGAGTTGTAGGAATTGGTTGAATAAATATCTAATAAAAGTTAGTTAGTGAAGGAATGAGTGGTGTTTCCACTGCTTCCTTTCTCATATACTATCTTGTTTCAAGCTTCTGTCCCCAAACCCAAGAAACTTGTTAGTGAACGTCAAGTCCATTAATAGATGGTACCAGGTTTGCTTTGCAGTTTACCAACTTCACCAAGGATCTGGGATCTTTGATCTTTTTGCTTTGTCATTCTGAGTAAATTAACTATCTCTCCCCTCATGGTCTGAAGATGAACTGTTGAAGCCACTAAGCATGATGTTTTCACAAACATTTGGTCTTTTTCTAGGGGAAAACAAGGATTGAGGGAGGGAGGTCTTTCTCCTCCTCCATTTCTCTTACAATGGAAAAAATTGTTGTCAGAAGACTCTAAAGTCCACTCTGGTTTAAATCTCATTGACCAGGACTAAATTACATATCCATCTTACTGGTCATTGGCAAAGGAGAATGGGTTTCTCATGATTGGCTTACATCCATCTTGACTATATGTATGGGGGTTAGGCAAATTCTCTTTCCCACAAGAATATTGATATTTTTCAAGGAGGTAGGGGATAGCTGCCATTTTTCTGTGCTATAATTTCTTGATAAAGAAAACCTATATCCTATTGTCTAGTTATCCATAAGTATCTAGAAAAGTGTTTGGTCCATAGTAGAGTCTCAAGAAACAACAACAATAATAATAATTATTATTATTGTTTTATTTTGGGGGGTACTAGAATTGAACTCAGGGACTCAACCACTGAGCCACATCCCCAGCCCTATTTTGTATTTTTATTTAGAGATAGGGTTTCACTGAGTTGCTTAGTGCCTTGCTATTGCTGAGGCTAGCTTTGAACTCAAAATCTTGCCTCAGCCTCCTGAACTGCTGGGATTACAGGCATGCACCACCATGCCCAGCAAGAAGTTATGTTATAAAATGATAAATGGGTTGATCTAGAGAGTCAATAAATAACAAATAACCGAGTCCAATAATAGGCTGCATCTATTGGGCAATTAATTACTCCAGGCAGATAATACATATCATTTCTAATTCTTATAACTATTCTATAAGGTGAGGTTTCACATCTACATTTTAGGTACTGGAAAACTAAGACAAAGTGATTTTGAATAACTTGTCCAAGGTCTTAAGCCTAAAAAATGGCAAATCTCTATAATTCCAAAATCCAGTCTTCTCCCACAATATCATAGTGTCTATGTTGAGACACAGTTTTTGATCCTACTTGGCTTGTCTGAAATAACCACTTTGAATGTAGTTAAAACCAGTGAACGGTACTGAGAGGTGGGACAGTCAAGAGGTAATTAGGTCATAAGGTAATTAGGGCTCTTCCCTCATGAATGGATTATCTTGGAAGTGGATTCATTCTTATAAGAGTGGGTTTATTATAAAAGTGAGTTTGGCCCCCTCTTGCCTCAGCTCTCTTATCCATGGAATGCTACGTTATGATGCACCAAAGAGCTCTTGCCAGGGACAGCCCCTCAGTCTTGAACTTCCCAGCCTCCAAACCATGAGCCAAATAAACCTATTGTTTCTGAATTACCCCATCTATGGTATTCCATTAAAGCAGCATAAAACAGGATTAAGACAATAGGAAAAGATTCAGGTTGTAGATTGTGGGGTAGGAGAGAAAAGGGGAATGAGACAGAGAAGAAAAGGCCCAGGGAGTAAGTAAAGAAAAAAAATAAACCTTTTAGAAACATCCTCTAAAAATGTCAGCCAGTACAGACACGCTTTCCTTTTATTGGCAATAATGCATCTGAAATGCATTATTCAGAGAAGACAATATTACCAAAGTCAACGTGTATGGTGACAACTTTGCCTTGTTGCAGAAGGGAAAAAAATAGCGATGTGGAAGTGCTTCAAGTAAATGAAAGTGAATCCAGTTCATAATCAAGTAAAAATGTTACGGGTCCGGAGCCAGAGAATATTCTTATAGTGGGCTTTTTTCAGCACCCTAAATTTAACCAGATGGAATGCTTTTTAAAGCACCACCCTATTCAAACTTTGGAAGTGAAGAATTTGTCTTTTAATGGTAAATTTGCATTCCATCAAAAGATGGAACACATCATCCTCAGCTTACTTATTACCCAGAAATAAGTCATAATTTAATTTATTTTTCTTTATGGTCTATGATGAATACCTAGATTTCTGAAAATTTATTTCAGACATGACCAAGTAGAGGTACACAAACAACATTAAAAATGTGAACTCCATTCCTGGTATACTGAAAGCCATGTAACCACAAATTCTTGGTGGTTTTAATATGAATATCCTATTTCACAAACCCTGAGTACTGAGGTTTAGAGAGAGAATACTCGGCACCCTGAAGATGGAAAAATTAATGCAGCTGAATTATTAGTAAGGGAGGATCTAGCTGCTTTAATGCAAATAGGTCAACAGCAAGTTAACATAATCCAATGAGGAACCATAAGGGTCTGTTAGAAATTCCTGGTTTGGAAATCTTCCCATATGCTACTGAAACAGCATCTCGATTTTCTGATAGCTATGACAAGTGGGAGCTGTAGTGGTGGAGTAAGTGCCCGTGTTGTTCTAATTTCTCTACAATGGGCTATGTTTTCATTGGTTAGCAGGTGGATTTAGACATCTGTTGGTAATAGGAGTAAAGACATAATTTTAACCGTCAGCAATATTTATTGAATGTCAACTATGTGCCAAGTTCTGTGGTAGACTCTAAAATGTGAGAGGTAATAGATAAAAACAGCACTGAGACACTTGCTCATGGAGTTAGAGGTCCACTTAAGGGTGTGGATGTGGAGACAGTCATGTTGTGGTTCTGGCTGGAGATACACTTGCATGGCAATGGAGCCCAGAGAAGGCAATTGTTATTGCTCAACTGAGAGTGAAAGAAGGTTTACCAGAGAGTATTGAATTTGAACTGGAGTTTTGCAAGTGCTTAGGACTTGCTGGGCCAAGAGGTAGGCAGAACGAGCAGTCACCAGAGATCAGGAGGTTTGATAACTCACCTGGGAATGGTGGTTCAGCACATTTGGCTAGACCAGAGTATGTGAGAAGGATAACATTGCATTTGAGCTTCCTCTCAGTGTGGGCTGTTATAACAAGTGTCATAGTCTGGATGACTTATAAACAACACTCAGAATTTATTTCTTGCATTTCTGGAGGCTGGAAGCTGGAGATCAGGTGCTAACATGGTCTAATGAGAGCCTTTTCCAATCATAGATGCTAGTTACTCATTGTGTTTTTACATTGCAGAAAGAGGACTAGAGAGATCTCCAGGGTCTCTAATGGGGGTACTGGTACTATTCATGAGGACTCCACCCTCATGACATAATTCCCTCTCAAAGACCTACCTCTCAATACCATATAGGGGAAAGAGTTCAACATATGAATTTTGGAAGGACACAGATATTTACTTCATAAAGTCCTTGAAACAATCCTGTAAGTTGGGTGGACATTATTATGTATACCCCTAAGGAAGCTGAAGCTCAGAGAGGTTAAGCAACTTAACCAGTATCACCAAGCCCAGGGTCATTTTCACAGTTTTGGTTTTATAAACATGAATAGTTTCATAGGTAGAGCACAGCTGGAATTTGGTCAATGATAGTAAAATTCTAATATGGGAGAATATCTGACATCTTAAGAGCAATGCTAACCAGGGTAAAGTCCCAAAAGCTTGGAATTGAAGTCTGTCTTTTGCCACCAGCACTCCTGCTTAGTTACTTTTGTCAGAAAACAACCCTTCTTGGGACCCATTGAGATGAGAGACTTCCTTCTGAGTTTACCTTGAGATGTGAGTTGCCCACTTGAATGGTCTACTATAATATATATCTATAATATATGGATGCACCCTAAAAGAAATTTCAGCCTGTAACATGGAACAGAGGCTGAGAGATAGGCAGAGACTCCTGCTCCAGGGGCATGAAAGAGGATTCCTCACAGTTAAGAGAAGATGAAGAATGGTTTCTTGTGTGAAAGAAGTAGAAGACAAAATTACTTTAGCACCTAGGAAAGGGAGTCCGCAAAGACTAGTGAAGGAAACATAGTCAAAGAAATATGAATTATAATGAGCCCTTAAAAGTAGCTTAATGAGGTCAGAGCAGGGGAAGGGACAAGTGGAGAATAATTTTAGGCAAATAGAGTATGTTTTGTGGTCATTATAGGAAGGTAACAGTCCCTATGAGAAAAGTCGAGCGTTATTAAAGAAGAAGGGAAAGCAAACTTCAGTTCTTGGGGTAAGCCACCCAGAATCTACCTGGTGGTGTTGAGCCTTAGAATTCAACATGGTGAAATTGTATTTACTACGGACATGAGCTCCAAATTTAGACTACAAACAATTTAATGAGCATGTGACATATCAAAAAGTTATTTAAACATACTAAAGTCAGATTTACAAGATTTTTGGACTATCTAGTGTTTTGTATGGTTATATTCAGTTCTATATTTATACTGAGATTTGACATTTGACTTTTCAATGAATTCTGTTTTTAAGTAATCTGTCAGTCAGGTACTTTTTTGACAAAAAATATATAGTAACTTTAGCTCTACAGTAATGTGTTAGTCAGGTTTTCATCACGGTGGCCAAAATATCCAACAAGAATAACTTAGAGGAAGAAAAGCCTATTTGGGGCACACAGTTTCAGAAGTCTCAGCCCATGGTTGGCTGACTCTGTTGCTTTGAGCCCAAAGTGAGCAGAACTTCATGGCAGAAGGGCATGGGGGGTGGGGGAGGAAAGCTGTCAGCTCATGGCAGCCAGAAAGCAGAGAGAGGGAGTAGTCAGGGAGATAAGATACAATCCCAAAGGTATTATAAACCCCCAGTAACTTATTTCCTCCAGCCACACCCCACCTGTCTACCATTGCCACCTGGTCCATTCAAATTATTAATCCATCAAATAAATTAATCCACTGGTTAGGTTAACTGCTCTCTAATTATTCCACCTCCTGTACTAACACAACAGCTTTGAGGAAGACACCTCATATCCAAAATATAACTAAAAATAAAAAAACATCCTGTAGAAGATAAAATTGTGTTTCTAGAAGAACAGAAGGGATTTAGGCACTAGCTAGAAATCAAGTAAGACAGAAACAGATTAGGGGTTGTAGTCAGCGATACAGCACTTGCCTAGCATGTGTGAGGCACTGAGTTCAATTCTCAGCACCAAATATAAATAAGTGAATAAAATAAAAATCCTTTGACAATTAAAAAAGTTTGAAAAAAATGATAGAAACAATTTACTAATAGGGTGCACATTTATATAATGTATAATTATAAAATACCATTCCAGAAATTGCAATTCTATCACATTTCCATTTGAGACATTGTGTAATTACTAAAATAAGAGCAATAAAATGAGAAAAACATCAAATTTATTTTAGAAGACAAAAAATTCTTGCTGTGCTTCTGGAGTATTTCAGTAAACATGTCAATAGCAACACATATGTTAATTATATCACCTACAAATAGAAAAAAAATGGAAGCAATTAAGGTTTATTTATTTATAGTTATACAACACTCCTCTAAAAATTATGTTTTCCATTCAAGCCATTGTATTACAACTTAATTGCTATTTAGCAATAAAGCCAAAAGAAAAAAAATCACAATTACATTAGCAAGACACAATAAAAGGCACCTTTCTGTGGCTCTGGATTTCCAAAAGTAGACTGGTCGCAAGATGGGATCAGCTTAAAGACAACCCACTTCTGTTTCCAGATGGTGTGGCAGAAGACCAAATCCAAAAGTTGTGGAGAAATTTCTTGTTATTGGTGGAGGATATGCTGGACCAGGGAAATCCTTAGGTAGTGGTGATCTCTGAGAAGTTCCTCCTTAGTTTTCCTTCTCAGTAATTAACCCCTGACACCCATGTGGTAGGTCAATGAGGCAGAGGGCTCTGGCATCAAGTCACTGTTGAGTTGCAGGTATGTGTATGTGTGTTATGAATCTAAAAATGTCTAAGTATCTACCAGGGTAATGAACTCTGGGAAAAGCTCTGCTTTATGGAGAAATTAGGACAGAATTGGTCAGGTGGTGTGGTCTTAACCCTGGGTCAATGGAATCTGCACCAAAACTGGCACTAGGTAGGACCCCAGATCCTATCACAGCCTGATTTTCATTCTTTCTAGAGTCCAGAGGATTCCACAGAAGTGTTCTTTGGCTTACTACCACATTTTGGACATACTATACATAAGCATGTTTGAAGCATTTAAATTCTTCCTTAAGTTTTTGCCCAGTGTATGCATTTTCTAAGTTAACAAGGTTTCGCTCAACCACCAAAGCTGTATTTGATAATAGTGAATGATTCCTTTGACTTTTTCTGAAAGAAACTTTAGCTTGTATTTTATAGGTGTCCAGCTCTTTATAGGAAGGGCTGATTGCTTTTTACCTTTTATGAAAAGATTCTCTTCTACTCTTCTATGATAAATTATCTATGAGTTTGTTGAAAATTCATTTCCTCAATGAGCTTTCAGAAAGGAATTGAAAAAAAATCTCTACTTTTTTTTTTTTTTTACCTGATTGTAACGAAGATGTTCGGTTTAGAGGTTTTAATGTAATCATTAAATATATATCAATTGTTTTCTCCTATTCAATGTAGTGTACAGTTGTTTTCTATTTTCTTGAACAGTTACTAAAAGTTTAATTCAGCTGCATCAGTTTCTTCAGAACTCCTCTGGATGCACCTTCTAAGAAGTCCCTGTTTTCTAATGCAGTCATTAAATCCATTTTCCAGTTTTGACTATGTAAGAACAGCAATTCAATTATTCATCCTTAGTGTCTACCCCAAGGCTTAATCTGGTTTTCTTTATCATTTTGAATGTTTTCCAATCACTTCAGACTTTGCTAAAAGCTTTATTGATAAGCTATCTCACTCATCTTTTCAATTCTTCAGCTGTGAAGGCAGCTTTGTGCTTCCCTGAAGAAGAGAATGTTCACTCAAAGCATCTTTCCGAATTATCTGAAGTTGTACTCTATTCTTGTGATGTATATTGAAGGCAATCTTTGTTGTAGCTATTTTAAATGGAACATTTAAAAATTTATCTTCTATATACAGAATCTTTTGTGCAATAGTAGCCATTTGATTAATTTATTCTAAATATTTAGACAACCATTTTGAAATTGCTATCGCTTAAGCTCAAGTTCCATTTTGTGTTATAGCTTAATTACCATTAGCAACAAAACTAAAAGAGAAAAGCTCAATTATTATAATAGACAAAATATCATCTTCCCGTATCTCTGGATTTTCAGAAGCAAACTCATGATTTAAAAAAAAAAAGTCTACAATGTATCCATCAGTAAGGTGCTCAACATCTTTAAATATAAGAAAAATACAAATCAAAACCACAGTGACATATCACTCCACATCTACTAGAACAACTAAAGTTAAAATAATTGAATTATCCAAATGCAACTTAGGTTGCAGAACAACTGGAACTGTTATATGCTGCAAGAAGCATTGTAAGATGGTACAACTATTTGGGGGGAAAATCATTTTTAAATAAAGTTAAAAAATAGAATAGCCATCCTAGGATTTACTCAAGAGAAATGAATACACATATCCACAGAAAGACTCTTGTTAGAGTTCGATACAAGAGTCTCATACAGTTCTGTTAACCTCTTCATGGAAGATGTATTCATGATAGCCCTAAATAGAAAAACCCCAAGTGTCAATCAACTGAAGAATGGGTAGCAAAACAAAATGTTTCATACAGTGAAATACTACTTAGCAATAAAAAGGAATGAGCTCCTGATTCACACAACATGGATGAATCTCAAAAACATTATGTTGTAAGAGAAACCAGACACAAGAGTATATTTTATGTGATTCAATGTCTACAAAGCTCAGAACAGGAAAAAAAAAAAAACTCCTCTGTAATACTAGAGATCAGAACAGCAACAACCTGGGCAGTGATGGGATGACTGACTGAGCTTTCTCTGGTGAAGGAAATGGTCTATAACTGGACAGTAATAGCATGAGAACTTACATTCCTTTCACTTCTCATTTGATTGTACTTAGGTGCATCTTGCTTACTAAAGAAAAAACTTGACAGGAATTATTTTTGCTCAGAGAGTGAAATCAAATCACTCAAACACCACATGACTGCTTCTGGATGAAAACTCCGTTCTCAAGACTCCTTTGTCATCCTGTAGAGCAGTCGAGGGTGTATTAACAGAGCTCGAGCACACTTACTGTCAACAATCAGGGTTGTCTGGAGTTTCAGCTGCTCTTCTAGGACCTTCACAGCATCTTCTGCTGCTGCTGCTGCTGCTGACAACCAAGATTTAAAGGGGGGGATTTATGTTGGAAAGAGTCTCAAATTCCCCCAAATTAAGTTCCTGCGGGAGCAGATGGCAGAGGAAGCAAGGAGAGAGAAGAAAAAAGGAGCAAATATGATATTCTGTTTAAAGGAGGAGAAAAACTTGTCAGAATATTTATGTACACAGAGGTTTTGCTTAGAACTGAAGCAAATTGAAGCGCTCACACATGGAGCATGAGGCAGTATTGGAACCGAAGGCAGGGAGATGCATGCTTCCAGAAAGCCAGCAGTGCTGACTGTGACACTCAGGAGGAGCCTCTGATAGTTAGGGATCATAGGTGTTAAGACAAAGGCTGTGGTGTTTATCTACTCTACATACTGCTTTACCAGTGGACTGTAAAAAAAGAAAACAAAAATACACATACACTCCAGGTGAAATTGATTTTTCTACCCTTAAAATATCAGCTATTCCACGTATTATATGATCCCATTTATAGGAAAAGTGCATTATAGGTAAAACAACAGACAGAAAGCAGTTTAGTGGTTGGCTTGGGCTGTGAGGTGATAGCTGAGGGGTAGAATAGTTGTTTGGGGGATGATATAAATGCTCTAAAATGCTTTTGGTGATGATTGGTCAACTTTATACTGAATGCCTCTGAAATGTATATTTTAAATGGTGAATTGTATGATACTTGAACATCTCAATATACCCATATCAACCAACAGAACCACATTGTAGAATAGGTAAAGTAAAAAAAAAATGCATGTGATGGTATTATTTATGGGAAAATATCATACTTTATACTGAAACTTCATAGGAAGGAAAACAAAGTTATCATATGTTATGAATGAGGAAAAAACTGAAATAAAATAAAACATTTGAATCTATATTTTAATATTATAATAATTTATTCCTAAACAATGATCACTTCATGAAGTGGCAGAGAAGTGGATGATATTAAGATATTAGGTGGATTTTCCTTGAAAAGATTTTTGTACAAACTTAAATGATTCTGCTAAGCATGTCTCTGTTAATTTTCCCCACTGTTTGTGGATTTAACTGACAGGTATGATGATCCCTTCATTATCTCCCAGAATTGTGGCCAATGTACTTGCCTTTATCAAAGCATGAGTCACATCACCAGAAAGTATCATTGGCAAAATGTCCAGATTATTCACAACTGCTGAAGGAATCAGGAAGAGGGAGAATAGCAGTCATAGGCTACCCCTCCTGCAGCCTGAGAAGGGAGGCTGCTGTTCCACTAAAGCTGAGCCTTTTTTTCTAGAATCTTCTTGGAACTTCTGGAATTGCATTAGAGTTGGAGACTCTCAACTGATAATGTTGTGTAACTGGAGTCATAGGGTCTGCATTTGAAACTTTTCTCTGGCCTTTTAATTGTGCTAATGTCCTCAAGTTAACTATACACTGGAAGCCTCTATTTGATAGCCTTATTTTAAGGAATGGGATGAAAACATATATAATGTAATTCACAAAGGGACAAAGACTTACTTTATGTGTATCAACAGTCATTGTACCTGAAAGGTAGAAGGTGGTCAATAAGTGGTTGTTGAATGCCAGTATGCTTTGAAAATTGTAAATCATCATGAAAATGTAACATATTAATTACTCTTTGAAAGCAGTGACTAAGTTTTGTTAATTCTTTGTTCTGCTCACAATTCCTTTTACAGTTCACGGCTGGGAACCAAGGACTGTAGTGGAATTAATTTTCATTGGTTTGGGAATGAGACATATCTGTGTGTTTGACTCTCCACTGTCAATTAATGCATAGATTAGAATAGAGAAAAAGTCTCTAATAATCATCTAAGCTTCTATCTCAGGATCCCCCACCCCAAACAAAGTAAACTCAAAAGAAGTAGAAGAAAGGAAATTATAAAAATAACCACAACTCAATAAAATTGAAAACAACAAAGAAAATCAAACAAAGAGATGGTTCTTCAAAATGATCAGTAAAATTGACCAACTTCTAGAAATGCCAATGAAACAAAAAAAGAAGAAAAGATTACCAATCTCAGGAACAAAATAGGTAATATCTGTACACATCCTGCAGGCATAAAAGTATATGAGGGAAGACCATAAATAGGTCTACAATGCACAGTTTTGGCAACTTAGATGAATAGACCACCTCCTTGAAAAGTAAAGTTGTATGATTCCAGTATGTAATAGATAATTTGAATAGCCCTAGAACTATATGAGAAATTAAATGTGTATTTTTGAAGCCTGTCTTTAAAAAAAATATTTAAAAAATATCTTTAACGGAAATGAGGAAAAACACTCCATTCACAATATGCTCCAAAAAAATAAAATACTAGGGAATCAACCTAACAAAAGAGGTGAAAGATTTATACAATGAAAACTACAGAACCCTAAAAAGAGAAGTAGAAGAAGATCTTAGAAGATGGAAAAATATACCCTGTTCATGGATAGGCAGAACTAACATTATCAAAATGGCGATATTACCAAAAGTTCTCTATAGGTTTAATGCAATGCCAATCAAAATCCCAATGGCATTTCTTGTAGAAATAGATAAAGCAATCATGAAATTCATATGGAAAAATAAAAGACCCAGAATAGCAAAAGCAATTTTAAGCAGGAAGTGTGAATCAGGCAGTATAGCGATACCAGATTTCAAACTATATTACAGAGCAATAGTGACAAAAATAGCATGGTACTGGTACCAAAACAGGTGAGTGGACCAATGGTATAGAATAGAGGACACAGAGACCAATCCACAAAGTTACAACTATCTTATATTTGATAAAGGGGCTAAAAGCATGCAATGGAGGAAGGATAGCATCTTCAACAAATGGTGTTGGGAAAACTGGAAATCCATATGCAAAAAAATGAAACTGAATCCCTTCCTCTCACCATGCACAAAAGTTAACTCTAAATGGATCAAGGAGCTTGATATCAAATCAGAGACTCTGCGTCTGATAGAAGAAAAAGTTGGCTCCGATCTACATATTGTGGGGTCGGGCTCCAAATTCCTTAATAGGACACCCATAGCACAAGAGTTAATAACAAGAATCAACAAATGGGACTTATTTAAACTAAAAAGTTTTTTCTCAGCAAGAGAAACAATAAGAGAGGTAAATAGGGAGCCTACATCCTGGGAACAAATTTTCACTCCTCACACTTCAGATAGAGCCCTAATATCCAGAGTATACAAAGAACTCAAAAAATTAGACAATAAGATAACAAATAACCCAATCAACAAATGGGCCAAGGATCTGAACAGACACTTCTCAGAGGAGGACATACAATCAATCAACAAGTACATGAAAAAATGCTCACCATCTCTAGCAGTCAGAGAAATGCAAATCAAAACCACCCTAAGATACCATCTCACTCCAGTAAGATTGGCAGCCACTATGAAGTCAAACAACAACAAGTGCTGGTGAGGATGTGGAGAAATGGGTACTCTTGTACATTGCTGGTGGGACTGCAAATTGGTGCGGCCAATTTGGAAAGCAGTTTGGAGATTCCTGGGAAAGCTGGGAATGGAACCACCATGTGACCCAGCTATTGCCCTTCTCAGACTATTCCCTGAAGACCTTAAAAGAGCATGCTACAGGGATGCTGCCACATCGATGTTCATAGCAGCACAATTCACAATAGCTAGACTGTGGAACCAACCCAGATGCCCTTCAATAGATGAATGGATAAAAAAAATGTGGCATCTATACACAATGGAGTACTATGCAGCAATAAAAATGACAAAATCATAGAATTTGCAGGGAAATGGATGGCACTAGAGCAGATTATGCTTAGTGAAGCTAGTCAATCCCTAAAAAACAAATACCAAATGTCTTCTTTGATATAATGAGAGCAACTATGAACAGAGCAAGGAGGAAGAGCAGGAAGAAAAGACTAACATTAAACAGAGTCATGAGATGGGAGGGAAAGGAAGAGCAAAGGGAAATTGCATGGAAATGAAGGGAGACCCTCATTGCTATACAAAATTACATATAAGAGGTTGTGAGGGGAATGGGAAAATAGTAGATGGGGTAGAGAGAGAAGATGGGAGGGGAGGGGAGGGGGGATAGTAGGGGATAGGAAAGGTAGCAGAATACAACAATTACTAATTGGGCATTATGTAAAATTGTGGATGTGTAACCGACGTGATTCTGCAATCTGCATTTGGGGTAAAATTGGGAGTTCATAAGCCACTTCAATCTAATGTATGCAATATGATATGTCAAGAGCTTTGTAATGTTGTGAACAACCAATAAAAAAATAAAATAAAAAATAAAATAAAAAATATCTTTATTACTTGTTTTTATGTGATGCTGAGGATCGAATCGAACCCAGTGCCTCACACATGTGAAAAAGTGCTCTACCACTGAACTACAGTCCCAGCCCCTAAATGTGTAATCTTAAAACTTCTCAAAATAGAAATCTCCAAACACTGATGGTTTCCCTGAAGGATTCCACTAAACATTTAAATAAGAATCAACACCAGTTTTATAAATCTCTTCCAGAAAATAGAAGATGAAAGAATATATCCTATCTTATCTTCTAAGGGAAGGATTATTCTGTTACCAAATCAGATAAAACAATACAAAAAATCCCTCTAGATCAATACTTCTGGTGAACTTGGATACAAAAATCTTCCACAAAATATTAGCAAACAGAATCAACAATGTATAAAAGAATCATACAGCATGACTGAGTGAATTTTATACCAAGTTAGCTCAAACTTTGAAAACCAGACTGGGTAGAACACTTGCCCAGTATGTGCAAGGCCCTGAGTTTGATCCTCTGCACTGTAGAAAAAGAAAAGGAAATCAGTCAGTGTAATGTCATCTACCATGTTCACAGGCAAAAGAAGATAAATTATATGGTCATACATACTGATGCATTTGACAAGTCCTACATCCATTCATGTTAAAATTCCAGAAAGTCAGAAATAAAGAGAAATCACCTCAACTTGATACAGAGCACTACAACCTGACAAAAACCTACAGCCATGAATCTACTTAATGGTGAAAGACATAATGATTTTTCTCTAACACTGGGAACAAGGCGAAGATGTGGCTCTTACCATCTATTGTACATAAGTCTAAAAGTGCTTTACTCATAATAGCCTAAATTGACCCTCAGTAGGGCAATACAAAGGAAAACACAACCAAAACAACATAAAGGAGAATAAAAAGAAGAATGCTATCAAAGCAACAAGTGGGATGTACATTAAGGTTATTCTACTCAGTGAAAAAAAATACCAATCATACTCTGTGAGTCTACTTACATAACATTCTTGAAATTATACAATTATAGTGATGGAAGTTAGTCATTTCCACGAGTTAAAGAGGGGATAGAGGGGAAGAGGAAAGTAGATGGGGCCATAAAAGGATAACGTGAAGAATCATTGTAGTGACAGAAATACTCTGTCTTGGCTATATCAATGTTACCATTCTGGTGATTTTGTGCTGTAATTTTACAATAGGTCACCACTGGGGGAAACTGGGTAAAGACACAGAAAATCTCAATATCTGGTATCTTTTTAAAATTTTATGTAATTTTTTATTTATATATGACATCAGAATGCATTACAATTATTATTACATATGTAGAGCACAATTTTTATATCTCTGGTTGTATACATAATATATTCACACCAATTCATGTCTTCATATATATACTTTGGATAGTAATGATCATCACATTCCACCATCATTAATTACCCCATGCCCCCTTCCTTCCCCTCCAACCTCTCTGCCCTATCTAGAGGTTGTCTATTCCTCCCATGCTCCCTCTCCCTATCCCACTATGAATCACTCTCCTTATATCAAAGAAAATATTCGGCATTTGTTTTTTTGGGGGATTGGTTAACTTCACTTATCATTATCTTCTCTAACTCCATCCATTGCAAATTGGTGCAGCCAATATAGAAAGCAGTATGGAGATTTCTTGGAAAATTGGGAATAGAAACACCATTTGACCCAGCTATCCCTCTCCTTGGTCTATACCCAAAGGACTTAAAAGCAGCATACTACAGGGACACAGCCACATCAATGTTTATAGCAGCACAATTCACAATAGCTAAACTGTGGAACCAACCTAGATGCCCTTCAATAGATGAATGGATAAAAAATGTGGCATATATACACAATGGAATATTATTCAGCAATAAAAGATAATATATGGTATCTTTATAAAGGTTTTCAAAAGTTGAATTGCATTGGTATGAAATGCACTTGGTTATGTTGTATAATTCTTCTATACGTTATTGATTCTGTTTGATATTTTGTTGAGGATTTTTGTGTTCAAGTACACCAGAGGTATTGACCTAGAGGGGTTTTTTTTGTATTGTTTTATCTGATTGGGTAACAGAATAATCCTTCCTTAGAAGATAAGATAGGATGTATTCTTTCATCTTCTGTTTTCTAGAAGAGATTTATGTTATCTCAAAATAAAAAGTTTAATTAAAAACTAAATTTCATGAAAATGGGTATTCTTATGTGCTATATATTTTTTTTAATAATAGATTGGTTCAATTTTAGAGGAAAAGATAACAATAGCTATCAATTTTAAAATTGCCTAACTTTTAATCAGAAATTCCTTTAGAACTTCAAAATTCTTTCACCAAAATGCTTATTTAAGCATAAGTGTATGTATTTTGTGGTATAAACTATAGATAGATAGCAGCTGCTCATCAGTAGAGTATGAATTTATAGCCATCACAGAGCATCAGATAATCCAAAATGACCAGAAATGCAGTGGTGATCTATTATTAGGTGAAAGTAAAGCAAGTTCAGAGAAACAGTTTCTATTCTTGTTTATTTATTTATTTTTTGTATGTGTGTGTACCAAGGATTGAACTCAGGGGTGCTTATAAAATAAAAGATACCACATATCCTTATATAAGAATACAGATCAAATAGTAAATAATTACTACTTTTAAAATAAATGAGATAATTGTAAAGTTATTACTTTTATAATGAATGAGACAAGCAAGTAATAAGATTAACATAGGGTTTTACAGTTGAAGAGGCACCTTTTTATGCACAAATTTTATTTAATAATAAAGTAGCTTTATGAGATGGCTAAGTATTCCCATGTATAAACTGAGGACATGGATGTTCCCATGTTCTTGTCTTTGGATTCTCTGCTGGTGAGTAAACAGAACCCAGTTCTAGAATCTTTGGCCCTAACTTTTTCTAATCTGATTAGAAAACTGTCTGACTTCCCCTTGCTTGCTCACATCTCCTTTTCTAACTGGAATGACCTTCTTTCTCTTAGCTTACTTACCGACTGTCAATCAAGATGGGTCTTTTCAACTCCTACTACTCCTGCCTGTGATCTCCCACTGCTATTGCATTCCATGGATGGCTTATACTTTATGTAAAGGCATTTTGTACACTACTTAGTTTTCATCAGATGAGGTTTTGTGCATATAATCAAGGAGATATTACATGATATGGAGGATGAAGCTGCATCCAAAATTTCTTCTGTTGCCTCCCCAGGGATGGAGGATTCAGTTCTGAGTTCAAAATGAGCCATGTACAGTTTATCATCTACTTTAACATCATCTTCAGATTATTAGCATCTAACTGCTACTCATGGAAGATGCAATATTCTTTTCAATGGCCTAGTAATTAAAACAAGAATAGAATAAAAGAAGCCTGCAACTTGATAAGGTAGATAAAGAATCTCTGCACATCTAAACTGAGAACTACTTCCTTCTGGAAGTATAATGTATGGTGACTAGTTAATAACTCTTTACTAAAATGCTTTTATTTAAATGTAAAGCACTCTTGACAATGGCCACTTCTATGCCACATCTTCTACTCACAATGAGATTATTGGACTTCCACAGGGACTCAGGGGCACACTTCTGTTATCCCAGCTACTTGGGAGACTGAGGCAGAAGGATTATGAGTTCAAAGATGGAAATCTTGGGCAATATAGTGAGACCCCCCATCTCAAAAAAAAGGGGAGGGGGGGACTCTGACTATTGACGAGTTGTCTGATCCTGATACTACAAAAGCTAACAAAAGTTAGCTTGCTGTCAATTTGACTTCTCATTGAATCTTTTGGCTTCTGCCTGCTTCTGGTTATGTTAACCATAGGGTGGGTTTTTTCTATACAGTTAAAGGATCAAGACCAAAGTTTTGAATTCTGATCAACAGTCATAGTCCTGTTTATGATCTCTTGCCACAAATGGTCTGTTAGGCTGCCTCCCATTAATCATCTCTTGAAGAGCAGGAGGGAGTCACTTCACTCCATCTTTTGTGCATAGGAAGGTTCCCCTTCATTTAACCTTACTGGAAGTGACTGCAATAATCATTTCTCCTGCTGATGGGTGGCCATTGTATTATTGTTTGCTCCCTCATTCAAGTTAGTGGGTGGCATTTCTAGTGTATGCATTCCATCCTTCTGGTGGTTGAGGGCTGTGGGGAGAGGTGCTCTAAGGAGGCAAAAGCTACCTCTGAGATGAGATTCCAAAATTAGCTGAAAGGGTTCCCTTCCCAGCAACCCTCAAAAAATACATAGAAACACATCTGTCCCTTATTTTTTCAGCTTGCTTTATGGTGAGTCATTCAAGTTCTTAAAACCATACAATTACACATGCTAACAGCAGGGAAAAAGAGTAGATAATAAACCTGGCAGGGGTAATTTAACCAAACCATGCGTATCAGTGGTTTATACCAATAAGGGAGATTTAAGAATTCTTTCAAGATACATGCATATGCACAGGTCCATAGATATATATATATATAAAATTATATGTATTCATACACACATTGTCTCTAGTATGTTCAGAGGAGAATGTAAATGGAGGCATGTATCGAAGAAATGCAGTGTGGTTATAGGTTTAAAATAACAGTAGAATTCATTCTTTCGTGCTAGGTTATCATACAGCTGCAGTTTTGTAAAGAAATATTTTCTTCCAAGAGAAGTATAATGAAAGACATTTAGCAGCTTAAGAGCCAAGGAACACTGAAAACACCCAGGCCATTGATTTCTTTAAGGAAATAAGGTACACAAACTGACCACAGATGCATGATTTTCCTGATGCCATTTCATTTGCTCAACTCCAACTATATATTTTTAAAATATATTTATAAATGAAATTATATATATAATTTGTTCTAAAGCCATGATTCAAAAAAAGTATCTGGAGATTTCTATATTATGGAATATTATCTATATGCTATAATAAACAAATGAAGAAATAAAACTGATAATAGATATGAGTCTATCAGAAAAAGGAATTACCACAGTATTTAGCTTTTCAGAAATTAATAGGGGAGGCTTAGAGTTACACAGAAGACCCTAATTACCTGAAGTTACTATTAAGAGACACATTTAGACTTTAACATTTATTCTAATAAAATACTTTTGATATTGACTTTTTAAATTTTTTACAATTATTTTAGGATTTTGAAATGTTTACTTCATATAAAAATTATATTTTTGGAAACAGTTGATAAAAACTAAAATAGCAGGAACTCATTTATTTACTCCATTGAATTTGTATCACCCTTATCTACAGCCCATCAGATCTTTAGATTTTTCATCTCATTTCTGTCTTCTTGTTCAGTGTAATACAAGAAAGTGTTCAATTTATTTCTTACTTGAAATTCTTTTAGGCATGAATAAAGTCCCATAGAAGATTATACGTGTGTGTGTATGTGTGTGTGTATACACACATATACATATATCTTTCTTTTTAAGATAATTCAGGTTCTGAAATTGCTTATGTGTATAATGTAAGACCATCCATTATCTGTATATATTGCTCTGGGACAATTTTATGCATTCATCTGCATACAATTGTATGATAATATTAATCCTAGACTATTTCAAGACACATTTTTGTACCTGAATATGAAAGCTAGCCTAGTTTAGTGGCAAACTTTGAATTCAGAGTATTTTTGTTCCTTTCCAATTAAGAGTACTTTGAGATAGAGAATGTTCTAAGAAAAGATTTATGTGTAAATCTGATTTTAGGGTACATTAAAAATATATCTACCCTAGAGCATTTTACCCTAAATATGTTTATTTGTACATATTCTATAATTTCAACAACTTTTTCACGTGATGCATTCAAGTTATATCCTCCTTTTGAAATTTGAATGAAAAAAAAATTTTGTTCACTTTTTAAATGCTTGTGATTGAGATTAGAGGTTACTTTAAAAATGTTTTCCATGAACATTTTGAGTTCAGGACAAGGAAGGTATTGTCAAATGATGTATTTATTACTATTGTAAGTTCCCTGATTTGGCTTATTAAGGAGTAGAGTTTTGCTGAACTCCTCAGAGTGGTTTGAAAGTCACCTTTGGAGGTTTCATTTGGAGTTAGTATAAGAGGTATCAACTTTTTTTTTGTCTCTGACTTTATAGTACATAATATCTGGAGATATTTGGGATGTTTATTTAAATAGGATTATTAAAGAACTTATATCAGATAATATTTTGTGATTCCAAAGGAGTAGTAGTAATATGCATAAGAAATAATCACAGAATCTCAGTGGCAATACAATAAGAAATATATATTTTTGCTCTTTTGAGTCTGCTGGTGGGACTCTACTTTAGGCCTGGTCAGGGAGACAGATGGGATAGTTCTGCTCATTGTATCTCCTCTGGGAAACCAGGAACAGTTGATACCTAAGACAAGTTTTTCTCATTTTTTCTCCCTAAGGTAGAAGCTGAGAAGATGCATGCCTCTTAAGGGATATAACACTGATACTTCTATCCCTACCCCTTTTCTAAAGCAGATCATAAATCTGTATCTAGTATTAATGGTATGTGGAAAAATAATTTGCTTAATAATGGGCAGGGGGTATATGTTTGCAAAACCATAATCTAGTCCACTACAAAGTGTATTTTTTGCATTTTGATAAATTGTTGCATTTTGATAAATTGTTGCATTTTGATAATTTTTTATGTTTTCCTATTTGTTGGATTCTCATTAGGACTAGTCTTGGAAGCCCTGGCTTCTCACACATGCCTAAATTCACCTACATTTAAGAAGCCATTGGAATTCTGGTGTGTGATGTATTAGTTTTCTATGTCTAGTTTAAAAAAAGAAAGTGCCACACTTATCTATCTAACAGAATAAACATCTATTATCTTGACTTTCCATGGGTTAGGAAGGAGTCCTGGCACAGCATAATTGGGTCCTCTGATTACGGTCTCACAATCTGCAATCAGAGCAACAGACTGTGATCTTTCAAGATCCTGGTGCTCTCTTCCAAATTCATATGTATGCAGAATTCAGTTCCTTATGGTTGTGGGACTGTGGACTCTTCCGTTTTGTTGATTGGGGGCTGTTTTCAGCTCCTTGAGTTTTCTACATTTCCTTCCTTCTTTGAAACAAATGGAACCTCTCACTTCAGTCTGCTGCATTGGAGTCTTAGATGTAACCACAGGGTGATGTACCATCACCTTCACCATGTAACCTAACCTAACCTAACCATGGGAGTGATGTCTCCTCACTTTTGTCATACTCTATTGACTAGAAGCAATCAGTGGGTCCTCTCCCACTGATTGGGAGGGGCTTATCCAGGGGCTTGGTTCATCTCTGGTCATCTTAGAATTCTGTCTACCACATCCCATCATCTACCAATCAAAAGCCACAAATTCAGCACTGCAGCATTTAAAAGAATCATATTTACCTCCAGAAATTTCAGCTTCTGTTTAGTAGCCGTCACTCAAAGCATTAAAAGCAGTAGGTGATGGATTGATTAGTGGCTTCAGGACTAACCTGTTTCCTGAGGACTGACATATTCCTCAGAGATATTGGAGGAATCTTAACTCGAACTACCAAAATATCCTCAATGACGGTATGGGCATGGAAGTGGGTAGCTTCTTTTAAAAAGAAAGAAAAGAAAAACAGCTAACAGTAACACCTAGGTTTTAAAATCATGCCCAGCTCATGTTTGACAATCCTTCTGATAGCCCAAATACTATAAATTTAGTTGACGATAACAGAACAGATGGAAAAAACATATGGCTTGTAGGTAGTGTGTGGTGGTTGATATTTGCGGTACATTAGGGGAATTTATTTTATTTTGTCTCTTTCCTTGTGTAACTTTGTGGTATTTTATCAAGTGAAGTTTATATGCCTTTTTTGACTTATTTCTGTAGTATCTATTAAACTCTCTTTGTTACTTGAACATAATATTAAAAAGGGTTAGTTTTATAATTACATCATAGCAGGCATTTAAATACACAGGCAGGAAGACGATTTCATTCAGGAAAACATCTTTAGCTATTTATTATCATTTAGAATCCTTGGATAGAGATTGTGCAGGTATAAGGAAAATATTTAAGAAGATTAATTCAATGAAGGATATGAAAATAGGTTAGTTTAACTGGGATTTAAATTAGACATGCATCTAAAATCATAATAACATGCAATAGATCTTGATTTAACATTGATCTTTATAACTTCGCATCTTCAAAAGAAAACTTAGTTAAAAAAAATCAGAGGTTCTGCTGAAAATGTTACTTTTTGATCCTGTCACAAGAATAAGAAACATTTTAATGTATAGTAAAAGCCATAAACACATTTGTTTATATATGATCCTCAATTTGATGTTTCCTTTTAGGCTACATAGCAGCTCTGAAAACACTGTATCACTTTGAAGTTTATCTGAGTTGGAATGCAACTTCCTGATGTTGACTTTGTTAACAATTTTGTGATCTTTTCCCCCTGAAAACTAAGTTTTTACTTTTTAAAGTCTTTCTAAGCATACAGGAAAAATGAAAAAAAAATATAGTTCTCTCTTTAGAGGGAATAAGGAATAAAGGTAGATTTTTGGAATTCAATATAAATAAATATGAGCTAAATTCCTATTGCTGCTAGCTTCTTAATAGCATGTCTATAGGAATGAAGCCACATTAACAATAAAAATTGAACTCTTGGTAATATTTCTTCTGTAGGACTTATTCAATTTCCTGAAATGACTCCTTTTATTCTTTCCCTTGTATCTTTATATCAATGTAGATTTTTTGTATTTCTTGTTAACTTAGCAAACTTTCTTTGGATTTCATCCACATTATTTCTTGTTAATTGATTTTTATCAATTGTTTTTCCCAGGTTTCAAACTTTTTCTTGTACACACAAAACACAGTAGAAAAGATAAGGAAAAAAAAGTTGTAGTAGGCTGGATCATTCTCCCACAAATATGCGCATAATGTGTATTTCTGTTTCTCCTTCAACAATGAACATAGTGGGCTAATATTTTTAAGCAAAATCTAAACTTCCAATCAAAATTCTGATTTAATTATTAATGTTTATTTTAAATTATTATTAGAAGAACCAATCAAGCTTTTTTCCCCTAAAAATAGATTTTATCTTTTAGAGCAGTTTTATGTTCATAGCACAACTGATGGGAAGGTTCAGAGTATCTCCTGTACATTCCTGTTTCCACATGTTCATCACCTCCCCTTTTATCAGTATCCTCTGCCAGAGGGGTGCACATATTAAATTGTTAATGCCACACAGCACATCATTATTACACAAGGGCTATAGTTTATATAAGGTCTTCTCTTGGTGTTGGTCAAATGTCTATCCACATTTATTCACCATTATGGTATTGTACAGAAGAGTTTCACTACCCTTAAAATCCTCTGGGCTCCTATTCATCCTTCTCTTCCCTAAACCCCTAGCACCATTCATCTTTCTATTGTCTCCATAACTTCAAGTTCTCCAGAATATGGTATGGTTAGAATCATACAGTATGTAGTTGTTTTAGATTTGCTTCTTTCACTTAGTAACATGCATGCATTTATTTCCTTTCTGTCTTTTCTTGGATTGGTGCTCATTTATTTTCAGTGATGAAGTCCATTGTCTGAATGTATCACACTTTATTTACCCATTTACCTACTTAAGGACATCTTGGTTGCTTACAGATTTTGCTAGGCATGAATAGAGCTGCTGTAAGCATTTTTAAGAAAAATTGTTGGACCTAAGTTTTCAACGCCGTTGAGTATATATTAAAGAGTGTGGTTTCTGGATCACATGATAGGAAGGTTCAGAGTATCTCCTGTATATTCCTGTTTCCACACATGCATCACCTCCCCTATTATCAGTATCCTCTGCCAGAGGGGTACACATGTTAAATTGTTAATGCTCAACTGCTTTAACTGCTCAACTGCTTTGCAAAGTGGTCACACCATTTTACATTCCCACCAGCAATGAATGAGAGTTCCTATTGCTCCATTTCATTGCCAGCATTTAGTTGCTGTCAATATTCGGGCATTTTAATGTGTGTGTAATGGTATCTTATTGCTGTTTGAATTTGTATTTCTCTGATGAAAATATGACATGGAGATCTTTTCATATGCTTATTTGCCATCTTCATATCTTCTTTGGTGAAATGTCTTTTTTAAAGTGTTTGACTCATTTTTTAATTGGGTTCTTATTGTTGAGTTTGAAGAGTTCTTTGTATATTTTGGCTAACAGTTCTTTATCAGATATGCCTTCTTAATGTTTATTTTATTTGTTCTAATTAGTTGTATGTGCCAGTAGAATGCATTTTTGTCATGCCGTATATAAATGGAGTATGACTTCTCATTCATCTGGTTGTACATTATGTAGAATGTCATGTATTCATATATGCACCTCAGATATGAGTTTTGTAAATATTTTCTCCCAGGCTTTGGCTTGTCTTTCCATTCTCTTGATGGTTTCTTTTGCAGAGTATAAATGTTTAATTTTAATAAAGTTCAGCTTATTATTATTTTTGGGGGGAGAGGGAAACATGCCTTGGTGTTATATCTAAAGAGTTATCACTAAAATTAAGATCATCTCGATTTTCTCCTATGTTGTCTTCTAGGAATTTTATAATTTTGCACAAATACATTTATATCTGTAATCAATCTTTAATTAATTTTTTGTGAAAGGTGTAAGATTTGTGCCTAGATTCTGCCTTTTTAAAAATGACTAATCTTTCTGGATGCACAATTGTTCCAGCACCATTTGTTGAAAATATTTATATTCTTTAAATTCTATAATTTTAAAATTGAATATTTAATCTTATTTACAAATAAGTAGCATAGGTGCTTACTATTCAGCCAAGATTTGTGTCCGTGTATGTGTTTTGATGGAATAATGCTATTTCAAAATAAGTAAGGCAATTTGAGAACCACATATTGCTTTTGGTTCAAAAGCCAACATTTTTCTGTATTTTGTAAATGCTAACACCTCCCCCCATCCCACCATAGATGTTTTACCCTAAGAAAGTTTATGTTCTAGCATATCATGATGGATTTTACTAGCTTCCACTCTAGGAAAATGAATAGTCTATTGTTGTGAGAAGTTTTTCCATAAACACTGTTCTAGTGTTTAATCATTGTTTTTCCAAGATGTTTTTTAGTCTGATCTAATTATCTTCCACTTCTCCTGTAACATATTTCTTCATATTTAGTAAAAATGAATGGATTAATAATATCTAGAAGATAATATTCAGGTCACTTCTAGGCTTATGAAAACTATTCTATAAGTTCAGTTTCTGTAATATCTTTAATTTATTTATGAAATAATCTCATTATTAAGTGGTATTCCAAATGGAACAAATAGATGAATGTGAGTTTCTTCTTTGAGGAATGCATGCAAAGATTCTCACAGAGCCTTGTTGAGAGAAATGTCAAAATTTATTTGTTCGTGAACTTTTTATTACCTCAAACTTTACTTATGGCACCCATCATGCCATGGAGTATCCTTATTTGCTAAATGCAGATATGTATTTCTCCACGTGTGCCATTGTCGCCAAGACCAGACACTTTCTTAAGAGAAGTTAGATTATCTATTACTGTGATAACATTATGCCATGTGGCAGTATTTGCTCTTAAATATAAACTATACAGAATATCCAAAGCCTTGTACTTTGCTAAAATCACTTGAAATGAAGCCTTTTCTTTTGTGCTTATATCACAAATTTGATACACAATTGGATTAATTTATTTCAAATTTGTTTTTATTTTTATATACTTTTAGAATTTAAAATCATTTGTATTATTACAAAGCCAAAATTCTGTAATAAAGTATATTAATAAAAGTCTCAGTTGTATGCCTATCTGCTATGCTTCATACCCCTAAGTTACCTGATTTTTTTTTTTTTTTTTGGTGGAGGAAGGAAGGACCAGGAATTGAACCCAGGGATGCTTAACCACTGAGCCACATCTAGTCCTTTTTATTTTATTTTTTGAGACAGGGTCTCACTGAGTTGTTTAGGGGCTTGCCAGATTACTTAGGCTGTTTTTGAATTTGCAATCCTCCTGTTTCAGCCTCTGGAGTCAGGTATGCACTACTGTGCCTGGCTCAGAGGTTATCATCTTTAAAAAATTATTTTTTGGCTTATATGGCTAGTGGTTTTATTTTTTTTTCAAATGTAATTAAATATATGGGTAGTATGTATGTTTATCTGTTATTGTATATATTATATATGCACACATCCATCATAGATAATACATACATAATATATGTGCATCTATGTAATAGGTATGTAATAATATCTTGCTACACATATATGTATAAACATGTAAACATGCATACACATATATATAATGTGATATATTATATGTGCACACCCATGTGCACTGATACATGCTTCTGCATCTTGCCTCTTTTTTCACTGTACAATCAGCCTCAAAGTCACTCAGACTAGCATATAGCTTTCTTCATTATTTCTTTATTGATGTAAAGATGTACTATATTTGTTCAGTTAGGTCTTATCAATGGACATGAGGATAGTTTCCAATATTTTTTCTATTATAGTAAAATAAATACAATTATAGTTTCGAATGTTATTAAAGTCTATAAACTCTAGGGTAATTTTTTTTTTCTGAGTGAACTTTGATCATCTAGGCCAAAAGAGTGATCACTGTCCCATTTCATGAGTACTTTGGGATTATCATATTTATACATAAACTTTTAGATGCCTTGCATTTTTAAGCTTTCCTGTTATTGTAAGTGTCTTGGGGGTCATTTAGTGTCTGGCTTTTGTGTGTTCCACAAATTTAGGGTATGATATAGTGTAACTTGTGGATTCTTCTGGTCATTTTTATCTATAAGCTTCTTCTACTCTCTATCCTTATGAGTTGATATGGGTGTTGATCCAAAGGTTCTGTTTCTTACTAATTTAGAGAGTATTTTTGAAATATCTTCTGACTATAGTTCTGTGTAGGATACAAAACTGTAAAAGAGTCTCACTTGGAGGTTTTGCCTGTTATTAGCTCTGTACTATAAACTAACTTATAATTTTTGGATCTCAGGTTTTTTATCTGAAAAATGGGAACCATAATTCCTATTTGGATTGTTTCATGAGACTCCTGGAAGAAACCACTGCAGTGATGAATGTGAAATAGCTTGCTAAAGTATAAAGAACCATAAAATATATAGAATAGTTATTGTTATGTTAGTAGTATATGCTCTTAAGTGTTTTGCTATTATCTTCCCCAACAGACTTAGCTGTTTGAGAAACATGGGTATAGTTATTGTTTGTTTTATATTTCCTCAAAGCAGCTGGTACAGAGGAATAGAATCTGAATTTATGAAACATTTTATTTTACTGGATCTCATACTGAGGGTCTCAAACTCAAATTTCTACAGAGGACATGGAGAACACAAATTAGACCATGGTAGGAAGTGGTGAAAAATTATGGCAACAGTGGAGAATCAATTCCAGACCTAAAGACAGTCAAATTTATGTTCATTCAAATTCAAGCTCAAAAACAGCACCGTGAAGTAAACAAATAATTGAAGGCCACATTCACCAGTCTTCATGCTCATTTGTGAGCTGTGGTTTATACAAATGTTATAGTTGAGAAAGCAACCTCATTTCTTCACTCTATTCATATTGTGGACAACCTTCAAAATGTGTAATATTGACAAAACCCAAATCACCATAGTAATCATCAGTAAACCTAAAAAAAATATTTGTGATTAAAATGTTTTATAATAAGATGCAGCCTTAGAATGTTTTGTTTATTGTGGAAACATCTTTTGCTTGTGTTTCACTGTTACGCATGCCCTATTCCTGAGAATCCAAAAGCCAGGTATTACTGCACTTCTTGTAACATAAATTGCTTGTATCTTGCAGATACTATGTGTCATACTACTGATCATGTCCTCTTTTGCATAGTTCCTGATATATTTAGAGCCAAATTCGTCACTGACTTCTAGAAAAATATACCAAATCTCCTGTCACAGATACTGGATTCAAGTTTCTTTTTAGCATATTTAGCTCCTCCCCCGCCCTTCCTTACTGCTTTCTTATTCTATTTTTCCTGATGTATCTTTTTAAGCTTTCTCAAAACCTTTTTGGAAAAAGTGAGGTATAAATGACAGAAGTCCAAAACTATGTGCATTCAAAAAGAGTAATAGGACACAGTTTTCACTCCCAAGGAAACAGTGCATGCAGCTAGCTGAACATAAATTTCTATAAGGAGACTATAAACAATGAATGTGTTTCCCCATACTTTGCTATCCAGCAAGCTTTACTTAATTTTTGCTTACATTTTTGAAAACAAAAAATTCATTCTTTAAAGGACTGGGATAGACCTTATTGTTATTTCTCTTCTTTTTTTCTGATTATTTGCAGGCAGAAACATGTTAGGTTTATAATTCCTGGCCCATTTTGATGGCTGTTCATTTAGCACCAATGTGTAAGTAGAGGTGATCTGGAGCATATCACTTTGGGGTCAGAATATTGAGTTGCCTGCATAAGACTCTTTAGACATTTGAGATGATGGGCACTCTATCTGCAAGGGTCCCTGACTATTGACTATTAGGTTGTATTAAGTTACTGAGAATTTGGAGTACTTTGCTACCAAAATGCAACCACCACTATCCTGAAAAATTCAAAGATGATCCATAACAAACTAAAGATTAGGGCCGATGTTACATATCAATTACGCTTACTTCTTACTGGATGGTGAAGATGCAAACAAGTTTCTGAAAATAGGTCAAGTCTGACTACATCTCAGAATTTGTTTTGTGATTCAAAGGAAATATAATAAAATCATTCAAAATGAGAAATACTATTTTTCAAAGAGAAAAATCTGTATTTATGCCTGAAATTTTCTATGACTTGGCTTTGCTTACATTAGAGTCAAGAACAAAAAAAAAAATTGCTTCTTATGACAACTTATCTGGATAATATGTTTATACACTTTTCATCAGTCCTGTGTTTATGATGCTTCCTACTGCTAGAGGTGAATGAGAATCTAGAGGAAAATAATGAATGGATTTAGCCCTCATTTGCCTTGACTCTATAGGCAATTTTTACATTTTCAGAGGCTCAAGGGTGTTATTTGGAGAAATTACTCATGAATAAAGATATCCCACCAGGCAAAAGAGGGTCTCGTGTCTTTGAGACATCTTTTTCTTCAATTTCCAGTTTGCAGGTGGGACTGAGGGAGGCAAAGGCAGTTAAAAATGTCTAGGTGATATCTATTACTAAGAGTAGCAGACCTGCTTCATGCTCTGCAGTGAGTGGCCTCTAAAGGAAACAGATTGCCCACGTCTTTTTTTTTTTTTTATTGAAGCATTTTTGGAAGAAAGCGTTAAAGAGGGGCTATAGACTCCTTGGAATAAAATAGCTCTCATTAGATACTTCAGTATTTCCTGGGGTGCAGACCTGGGTGTTACCTTCAAAATTCTAGCCTCAGAAAAATGATTCTCTTTTCTCTTGAATTTAGGGAAATAAAACTGCTAACCTGTATTACAAATGGAAATTTATAATATGGTGTAATTTAGGAAAACATATCAAACATGAGGACAGATGTGTGGATGGAGACACAAATGACCCAGGTCTCCAGAATTAAAAGATGCTCATCCCTAATTAGGGTGTTTAGGAACTCCTGATCATTTTTTCCCACTTTTCTTTCATTATTTTTTCAGTGTTGGGGATGGAATCTATGGCCTCACATGTGCTAGGCAATCACACACTGAACTACACACCCAATCTTAGGTGGCTAAAAGGGAAGAAAGATAGCAAATTTAATGTAATACAATAATTTTTTTATTCTTATCCATTATAAATTATGTCCTTCTATTAGCTGAGAAATTTACATTTTTAATGTTGAAATTGATAATTATATTACCACTAGCAGCTTTAAGAAAAATAATTCTTTTTAAAAAATTTAAATTTTCTTTATTCTAGTTAGTTATATATGACAGCAGAATGCAATTCAATTCATATTTTACAAATAGAGTACAATTTTTCATGTCTCTGGTTGAACACAAAGTAGAGTCACACCATTCATGTTTTCATACATGTACTTGGAGTAATGATGTCCATCTCATTCCACTGTCCTCCCTTCCCCCACGTGCCCTCCCTTCCTTTTCCTCCTCTTTGCCCTATCTAAAGTACCTCCATTTCTCCCATGAGCCCCTGCCCCTATCCCCATTATGAATCAACATCCTTATATCAGAGAAAACATTTGGCATTTGGATTTCGGGGATTTGATTACTTTACTTAGCATTATATTCTCCAACTCCATCCATTTACCTGCAAATGCCATGATTTTATTCTCTTTTAATGCTGAGTAATATTCCATTGTGTATATATACCACATTTTTCTTTATCCATTCATCTACTGAAGGGTATCTAGGTTGGATCCACAATTTAACTATTGTGAATTGTGCTGCCATAAACATTGATGTGGCTGTGTCCCTGCAGTATGCTGTTTTTAAGTCCTTTGGGTATAAACTGAAGAGTGGGAAGAAAAATAATTTCTTATGGTCTTTTGCAACAACAACAAAAAACCTTATTTTCCACTTTTTGGCTATAAGTGGTATATTAATTTAATTTTGTCTGTAGATATTAAGCACACACATTATATACAACTTTTGTATGCAACAGAAAACACACAAACATAAAAGTCTTAATTGTAGCACAGTTTATTGTAGAAAGATATTAGAAGCTATCTACATTTACAAAAATAAAAATTAGGTTGGCAATTTTCAGCATAACTATACAAATTCTCAGAAAAGTCACATATTTCTGGAGGAACTTATAGGGCTAGAGATGGAGCTTAATGGTAGGGTGCTTGTCTAGCACACAGAAGGGTCCTGGGTTTGATCTCCAGCAACACACGCACACACATAGAATCTATATTTCCCTGAAGAAAATATGCTCAGATACATCAGTAAAAATAATACAATTCAGTATTTTTTGTAAATAATAATGTGTGTGTGTACATAGCATAGATACAGAGGAATAACTTTTTTCCCCTAATTCTTATGCATTACATTCATTTAAAAGTGAAAGGAAAAATTAAAAGATAAATTTGGAATTTCAGCTAAGACTTCCTCTTTGAAAGCCAGATCAATTTACATCTGTTTTGTGATGTCTTCATTGTATATGTCATGGGCATCTCAAAGTTAACACGACCTATGCTGCATCTGATAAATCTACCCTGCAGCAGTGCCTCCACCTCAGCTCCTTCTAAATGAGTCAACTCAGGGTCTGTGTCCACCCTTCCCACCCACCTCTCATCCCATCCTCATCCCATTTGTGACCAAGTTCTGTCTCCATTACAGGTTCCTAAACAGATTGTGAATACGTCTGTATCCCTCCATATGGAAGGTACCATCTCAGTCCTTTTCTCCCTGCTACTACTTGCCTGGCCTGCTACAACACCTCCATGACCTCACGGTGAATCTTTTCTCCTTTAATGGTTAGAGACAACTTTTGGACACATCAGTGACTTTCCATGGTTCCTAGGACAAGCTCAGTGTCATGATTTACAGATTCCTGATTTATAGAGGGCTTTCTTTGGCTCCTGCTCTCCCCCAGCTTCCCCTTAACACTCTTCTTTTGCTCGCAATTCTGTCTCCAGCCTATCTCTTCTTGGAGCACTTACAGCAGTTTCTTACCAAAGGGATTTTTTAAATAGTCTTTGCTCTGTTCTTGGACTGTCTTCTCTGCCTTTCATGTTTAGGTTTGACATCTTCTTTAGATATTAGATTAAACTCTTCTTTTTTCTTTCCACATTGTACTACTACTTGAACTGTTTATTGTCCCACTAGAATTGTGGCTCCCTCTGTCAGGGACTGAATTGTCTTGCTCACCACTCAATGCCTAGTCCCTAACACAACTCCTGGCACCCAGTAGAAGCTCAATCCTAAATATCTGTTAAAGTCCCTCATGAATGTGTAATTGTGTCATTTCAACATTGGAATAGTAGTTATAAATTGGCTGTTCTTAGACTACTGACTTTTTCTAGATTTCTTTCCCCAATTTTTGGCTAGATAAGTAGTAGGAAAAACAATAGTATTTTCTGCATTTTTATTCTGAAGAAAAGTGATAAAGTAATCTTACATTCAGATTGACACCAAAAAATTAATAGGAATTTTAATAAAAGTACAATGTTAACAGCCCACAACCTTTGAAACATGAAGCATGCTGGGCTACATGGTCTTTCATTATGATTCATAGGAATTTAAAGGTATTAAACTAGCTGCAGGCATATTCCCTATTATTCTCTGAATGTAATAGGAACATATTGAGAATTACAAGTTAAAATTGAATGTAAGTGCCATAGAACTCAAACAAAACCTATTCTCCATTTCAGGAAAATTGGAATTAAATTTGATCATGGTATATACTTCAAATGTGAGCGAAATAATATTAGTTATTTTTTTAGAGAAATGGGGTTATATATTATAGAATAAATAACATTTGAATTATATAAATGAATGTTAATGCTGTAATGATCTGTTTGATAGCCATGGAGAATGCTAACAACTTTACATAGAAATTCAGCTGCCAAAGAATTTAAAGCTCATTCTTTTAAATTTGCCATTTCTACTGACATAGAATTTAGGTCTTTATTTCACCACATATCACAACACCCAGTTTTAACACTCCCTGTGCTTCTTTTAGTAGACTAGAATATGTGTGGATGTTGTAGTGAGGGTTATAAAATTGACAGATCAGGTCTATCAGTGTTAAGCAAGTTATTGTATAAGGCAACATCTATTAAAATTCAGTTGATTTTATTGGGATGCTATTATCACACTGAAGTATTACAACATTTGGATTTAAAAAAGAAATCTGTGCTGGGGATATAGCTCAGTGGTAAGGTGTGTATCTAGCATTCTTGAGGTCCTGGGGTCAACCCTCAGTAACACTCCCCCACTTAAAAGTAGCAATTATTTAAAATATAAAGAGCATAAGCATTTTTCCATAGATAATAAATATAATAAGTGAGGTGATAAATGCTAGTATAAGTGAGTGGCATATTAACTAAATGCAAATATATTAGTTCAAACAATGTATTTGTGTATATATGTGATCATTCTTACCTTATTTAATACCTTGAAATAGGATGACATATATGTCTCCTTTTTAAAAACTTAGGATGTTATAGTCACAACTTTGTCTCATATCATTATTTTATAATATCAAAGCCATTTTCCCATGTAATTAAATTTTCATCTTATATTGTTTCAATATTTATATCTATACTTCCCTTTATAGGACATTGACAATGAGATCCATCTTTGTTAGTATAAAGATTCTTGGATGAATATACTTGAAGTTTTCTGATCAGTTACCTAAAGCATTTTTTACAATTTTGATATTCATTAGAGTCAACTGGTGGGCTTAGTCACATGCAAATTATCATCACCAAAGTTTCTGATTGAGTAAGTTTAAGGTGAGCTGTACTAATGTTGCTGGTCAGGGACCACACTTTGAGAACCACTGCTATATAGTACATTTTTAGAAGTAAAGCCATAGGGTTAATAAATATACATATTTTTTTCAGATTCCTAGTACATATTGCTAAATTATTTTCCAGAAACACTGTTTCACATTGCAATCCTACTACCAAGTCTCTTGGCATGAAATATTTTAATCTTAAATCTTTTGACATTTTGAGACATGAAAAATGTTTTCTCCGTTGCAGCTTTTTGTATAAAATAAAACCTTATGACATTAATTACATTTAATAAAACATTAGAAACATTTTCATAAAGAAAAATGATTAAGTAAACCTGGGTATAGCTGTACAGGGAAATTTAATTTAGCAATTAATGAACTACATGAATAAACATGGAAAAATCACAAAGTATAAAGTGAATGACAAAAGTTTTAAAGCATGGAAACAATGCATGCAAATGGTTAAGGTAAGAGGAACATGCATTTGAGTAGTAAGGGCATTTAGAACATGTGGTGGAATGGTAATATATCAAACTCAAGTTAGTTATTACTTCTGTGAAAGAGGAAGACAATGAAATCAGTGATATGGCACTCAAGAGGTTTCCATTACATCTATGGTAAGACTTTATAAAAAGATTCAAAGTTAATATGACAACATGTTAAGATTTGCTAATGCTGAATGGATGTTTATTGCCTTATTCAATATTAAAAAGAAAAATTGTACCTTACTATTTTTTTTTTGGTATATCCTCAATTGGTAGTAAGGGTGAATAATTTCTAAGACTACTATTTTTTCTTTCATATGAATTTTAATAGAAAAATTGATTTGGAATCCTTAGTAGTAGGACTCACTTGTATTTAGCTACTTCATTTGTTTTAGTTTCTTTTCTTTATTTTTTTAATTTTAATTTTTAAAAAATTTTGAAATGTCTTACATACATGACAATAGTGGAATGCATTACAATCATAATTATCCATTCACAGCACAATTTTTCATAACTCTTTATACAAAGTATGTTCACACCAAATTATGCCATTATACATGAGCTCTCTTATTATTTTTTTGCATTGCAATTCTTAATACACCTTTATACCACAATTTATCATATCTCTGTATATAAGGTATGTTGACACCAAATTCACATCTTCATACATGTATTTTGTATAATGATGACCCTCATCATTTGTTTCTAAACATCATTGATTTTGTCCATTTTTAAAAATCAAAGTATGAGTTACTAGGCTGCTTCCATAACTTGGTTACTGTAAATTGCACTGGTATAAACATTGGTATGCATGGGTGGGTCACTATAGTATGCTGATTTTAGTTCTTTTAGATTATTACCAAGGTGTTATTTAGCTCTTTTGGATAAATACCATGACAAAAGATGCAAAAGAATAAAAACCTCTACTAAACTATGCTGACAATTAAAAATGATATACACTCATGGAGCTATTTTTTTTTGAATGTTAAACTAAGTAGAAATTGAGAACCAAAATCATCCATATCACACTTAAAGACTTTTATAGTAAGTTGTATTTTCAAACCCAGAAAATTTTCTCTTCTAATATTCTAAACATTTTTAGTCATTTTTTAAGAATAACGAATGTACCATTAAAGGATTCTTTTTTCAGTCAAACAATATTTTTGGTCAAAACAAAATTTAGTTACAAAAATGAGGAAATCTATTTCAACTGCTCTTTTAAATTTTATCAAGACAAAATCTTTTACAATTTCAAAGTGAACTTTATGAAAACTGTCAATGGGCTCAATGTAAAAATGCTTTTAATATAAAAAAGTGATTTTTTTCATGTTACTTCCAAATGATTTTTTAATTTTTATAATTTTTCCTGAAAGAATTTAGTCTTTTTATTTAAAATTTTATTGATATATTACAATTACATGAATAGTGGGATTCATTATGCCATTTTCAAGCATGCACATAACATAATTTATCCATCTCATTCCCCAAATAATTTCCCTTTCTCTCCCCTCCTCCTTCTTCCTTTCCTCTCATCCATTTGCTCTACTTTACTGATCTACTTCTATTATAACTGCTATTTTAATTAGTGCATTATAATTATGTTTGTAATTGGGATTCACTGTCGTATTTTCATACATGGACATACATTTAGCAGATTTTGTTCCCCTGTACTTTCCCACCACCTTTCTTCCCTCTTTCTAGATCGCCTTTCCCTACTCTATTGGTCTCCCTTCTGTTTTCTTTTGAGATCGATTTTTGCATTCCTTTTCTCTTTTTCTCTCCAGGTTCCACATATGAAAAAAAACCTCTGACCTTTGACTTTCTGGATTGGACTTATTTTACTTAGAACGATGTTCTCTAGTTCCATCCATTTACCAGCAAATGGCACAATTTTATTCTTTTGTGGCTGCATAAAAGCCCATTGTGCATATATGCCACATTTTCTTTATTTTTTCATCTGCTGATAGGCACCTAGGCTGGTTGCATAACTTGGCTATTGTGAATTGCAGTGGTTTAAACATTGATGCACAAGTATCACTATAGTATGCTGATTCTAGGTTTTTTTGGATTAATACCAAGGAGTTCTTTAGCTCTTTTCAATTAAATATTATGCTGTTTTTGTTACTGCAGCTCTATAGTATAATTTGTGATGAGGTATTGTGATACCTTCAGTACTGCTCTTATTATTCAGGATTGCTTCAACTACTCTGGGTTTTTTATTCTTCTATATAAATTTTAAAACTGCTTTTTCTAGTTCTGTGAGAAATATCATTGATATTTTGATGGAGATTGCAATAAATTTGTAGAATGCTTGGGTAATATGGCCATTCTGATAATATCAAGTTTACCTATTCAAGAAAATGGGAGACCTTTTCATCTTCTTCTAAGGTCTTTCTTCATGTTTTATAGTTTTCATTGTAATGTCTTTCATAACCCTTATTAGATTCATTCCCAGGTATTTTACTTTTTTTTTGAGTCTATTGTGGGTGGAATTGCTTTCTGATTTCTTTCCCAGAAGATTTATTATTCGAGTATAGAAAAATGATTGATTTTTTAAATGTTGGTCTTTTCTTCTGCTATTTTGTTGAATCTTTTTGTCAATTCTGAAAGTTTTCTAATGGGATGTTTTGGGTATTCTAAGTATAGAATGACTTTGTCTGCAAATAGAAATAATTTGACTTCTTCCATTTTTAATTGTATCCCTTTAACTTCCTTTTCTTGCCCAACTGCTCTGGCTAGAATTTCAAGAACTATACTTGATAGGAGTGGTGAGAGTAGACATCCATGTCTTTTTCCTGATGTTAGAAGAAATGATTTCATTTTTTCTCCATTCAGTACAATGCTGGCTTTGGTTTTGTCACATATAGCCTTAATAATGTTGAAGTAAGTTCTTTCTGTTCCTGGTTTCTTCTGTGTTTTTTAATAGGAATGGGTGCTGGATTTTACTGAAGTTTTTTTGTTTTGTTTTGTTGCACTTATTGAGAAGATCATGTGAGTTTTGTCCTTGATTCTATTCATGTGATAAAATTATGTTCATTGATTTGCATATATATGTTGACCCAACCTTGCATCCCTGGGATAAAATCAATTTGATCATGGTATACGTGGTCTTCTTAATATGTTTTTGAGTGCAGATTGCTAATCTGAAGCAATTTAATCTTATTTAAAATATTACTATGGCCAAGATTATAGAATACACTGAAAAAAAAAATAAAGAGGTTTAAAACAGAGTTTATACCAAGTGCAGTGGCTGAGGCCAATAATCCCAGCAACTCAGGAGGCTGTCAAGAGTATTGCAAATTCAAAACCAACTTCAGCAATTTTGTGAGTCCCTAAGCAATTTAGTGAGAACCTATATTGAAATTAAAAAGGCTGGGGATATGGTTCAGTGCTTAAGTACTCCTAGGTTCAATCCCTCATACCAAAAATTAAAAAAAAATCCCAAAACCACGTAGTTTACTTGTTCAATTATTAATGACAAATGATATATTAGCTGACCTTGAAAATGTTGGGTTTTTGTTCAATAATATTCGAGAGGATCTAGACTTAGTCTCTGATTTTTAATGCATTTTTTAGACCCAGTTGATTTGTTTCATTTACAAACTTTCAAAGAAAACTTTTTAGTTTGAAATAATTTTATATTCACAAGAAGATACAAAGAGATTATAAATGGTATTAAGTTCTTAATTTTTGATTTCATTGGTTTATTGAGAACGTATAGAAATGCACTTTGCATGCTAATTTTGTCTCCTGTGAGTTTACTGAACTCAGTTATTATTTGTAGGAGTTGTTTTTTGTTTCATTCTTTAGATTCCTTTGACTTTCTTTATAGACAATCATGACATCTGCAAATATAGTTTTCTTTCTTTTTTTTCTATTCTATACAAACAATGTTAGTTTTGTTTCTTGCTATGACTAGAACTTTTAGTACTTGTTGAATAGTTTGATAACTGATGATTTGTGTCTTCTTTCTTTTTATCTTAATCAGTTTTGCTAAAGAAAAAGTTTTCAAAGAATCAGATTTTGTTTCAATAATTTTCTCTATTGTTTTCCTGTTTTCAGTTTCATTAGTTTGTATTTTTGTATTTATTGTTTATTCTTTTCTCTTTTCTTTGGATTGTGTCGCTACTCTTTTTATTTCTGCAAATAGACACTTAAATGATTGATTTGAGACCTTTCCTTACTAATAATGTAAGAATTTAGTGCTAAAAATTTCCCTCTCGGTACTGCTTTTGCTGTATCCTAAAATTTGTATGTTCTATTTCACTTTAATTCAATTCCATTGTAAGTTTTGGGGAAGTTTTTTTTTTTCTCCTACACCAATGGATTATTTAAATGTATGTTTTTATTAGCAAGTGCTTGAAAATTTTTCAGTTACTGCTGTCTAGTTTGAATACATTATAGTCAGAGAACATACTGTGTATGACTTCAAATATTTTAAATTTGTTGACATTTTTTATATTATCTTTCATGGTGAGTGTTCCATGGGCACTGGAAAATAACAAATATTCTGTTTTTGTTGTATGGAGTGTTCTTAATATGTCAATTATGTCCTGTTGGTTGATGTTGTAATTCAGTTCTTCTATATTTTAGCTAATTCTATTTCTAGTTGTCCTATGAATTTCTGGTACCACATGGCATTCACTAACTTTTTAAGTAAGGTTATAATTCTGACTTTCCACAGACGTATAATTAATCATCAATGAAAATGGTTTAAAAATTCCTGCAAATAAAGAGTTCATATAAGACATTTATATTACACATTGAAACTTGTGCAAATCTTTAACTTTTGAGGGGAAAAATTCTACCATTTTTTGTATATCTTTATGTCTCTGACAGGTTGAAGAAGTAAAGCGATATTGGAGATCTTTAATATTTTTAAATTTAAAGACATCAGTAAATCTGTTTAAATATATATATAATAAAAATGGAAATAGAAAATATGAAAATAAATAAATAAATGTTAATTTAGCTATGTTAATTATAGCACTATTTTATACCAAGGAAAACAGCTTCAAATACCTTACTTAGACTCATTAATGATCACCTTATTTCTTGAAATGGAATGAAGTAGAAAGTATTCTCAGTTCTATTTTATGGACACAGTGACTTAGATCCAAAGGACAGTGTAGGCTGTCCTACACATCAAGAGGAATGACAATTCTTACAAAGTGCTGTGTCTTCTTTACTTTTAATTTTTATAAACCAATGATAGCTTACAAACTCAAACTGAACACTGAATTTTTAATCCAATATTTTAGCCATTCAATAAACTCTTATTAATAAACTCTTATTAGTCCAGTTTAATTCTTCTCAGTATTGTGTCTTAATGCAAAACTTTTATCTTAAAACAAAGTGTCTCAGGAGTTTCTACATACACTGAAGCCTAGGTTGTTGATTTCCCTGTACTGTATTTTTAAACAAAATATTTTTCCAACTTAAAAACAAAGCAAAAGAACAACAGCAGCTAAGAAAGGAAACCAAATAAAAAGGCAGTTACCATGGAGTCTTCAACATTAGGCCTGAAAAAGAAAAAGGGTTTTCAATTCTATCGAAAGAAAAGAATAAAGCAGGATAGAGAAACCGTTGCTAACACATTACTTTATAAATCTGCCATTAGAATTGTAAACACAGGTTTAACAGTGGATTTTGTACTTTTACAGCTGCTCTTTGATAATATAAGAGAAAAATTAATCCTTTATAGCCCTTGATTATCTAGGTTATAGCTTATTAAAGATATCAATTCAAGCTATTTTAATGCATGTGTATTAAGTTGTCCTTGAAAAAAATACTTAATTTTTATTTAAAATAAGCATACTTAAAAATACCTTTATAAGATGAATAGTTGTACAGTTCATAATTAAACCAAACATTAGTCATTAGGAAATATAAACCACCAACTTTTCCAGGGACTTTGGTTCAATTTTTTTTTTTTGTAGATGAAGATGAAAATAAATTTATATTGCCAGTTTTATGAGCTCAGGAATCAAGGTGAAGATTTACAAGTGGGTAAATTCTTTACCCTGTCAACATTCTTGGTTAACAATTCAACTGTAGATATGAGATTAGCTTTTAGATAATGTCTATTATAAGTTGATAACCAAAAGTACACTAATTAATAATGACTGAATGATTCTATAGTGAAGGAGTCTTACTCAATATTATTAGAAGTTATAGGTTTAGGTTTTGAAAACTAGCACAGTATAGCTATGAAATCTTGGGAGAAAGGTAAGAGAGGAAGAATGAGGAAGGTATGGAACCTTGTCTGCAGGGAGAATTAATGTAAGTTTACAGTTTTCAAGTCATACTCTTACAATAGAAAAGGGGATTCCATTTCTGAGAAATCATTGTCATTATTAATAAGTAAATCATTCTCAAGATAACTTGAACTTATAGAATGGAAAGAAAGTCTTGTTTCTCAGATCATAATGAACTATTTGTCATTTTCTTTTTAGAGAGCAATTTGAGATGCTACTGGAAAATAAATCCACTGTATTCTATTTTATTCCTCAGTGACTGTGCAGTTTCTCTCTGCTGTCTTCTCTCCTCCGTTCTTCCTTTTTCCCCCACTGCTCTTATTCTTCCCAACAAAGCAAATGCTCATGGTGTCCCATAGGAGGGCAGAAGGAACAAAATTGATTAAATGTCTATTATGTGCTTGCTAATGTGAGATTTGACTGATTCCATCCAGCAAGCAGAGACATTCACTTTTTATGGATAGTGTGATGGAATGCTTGCCCTGTCCTTTTGTTCTTAAGTTTTGAGTGTGACCATATCAAGGTAGATTTTTCTCAGTCTGAAGCAAGTTCTGTTAAGATTTGCCAGTAAATGAATGGCACTGGTCATTTCAGTCTTCTCTCTTTATTTCATGATAAGTGAAATAAGCCAGTCCCCCAAACCAAGGTCCAATGTTCTCTCTGATAAGTGGATGTTAACCCATAACAAGAGAGAGTAGGGAGAGGAAGTGTAGAAGTTCACTGGATTAGACAAAAGAGAATGAAGGAAAGGGATGGGGTGATGGGAATAGGAAAGACAGTAGAATGACTTGGACATAACTTTCCTATACTCATTTAGGAATACACAACCAGTGTTACTCCACATCAAGTTCAACCACAAGAATTGAATCAAAATTGTAATGGGTCGCACCCCATGTATGTATATATAATATGTCAAAATATACCCTATTGTCATGTATATCCAAAAACAACAAATAAATAAAGTAAAAAGATGTTACTGAATTAATTTGAGGAAAAACTCTGGAGCCCTATTTTCTGTTTTTCAAAAATGATGTTTAAAATGCAATATTATGTTGTTTTCTGTAACGTAGATGCTGAAAGGTGTGAAGAGTTCTTGTTTTCCCTAAAGGATCATGAAGTCAAAATCTATATGATGTTGACTTTGCAGGTACTGCTGTGGTTTCCCTGAGCAACAGAACCTGCAAATGAAGTGTGATGACTCTGTGGGGCAGACTGAATGTCATGCTTCCATGTTTTCCCATCCATCCAAGGCCCTGAATTTATGAGCAAATTATGTTCTATGAGTTCTTTTGCAAATATGTTGCTTGATACTTTGAATTCATTTCTTCATTTAAACAATGTGAGAAGTGTTCGTTTAGCTACCTGTGTAAGTCAGCATCTTAAGTTTGTCAGAATCTAGCAGAACCACAGAATGGAAAGAGTTCTTTGAAAGATAAATGCTGATTTGAACACAGTTTCTAAAGGGAGAGAATAGTCTGAGGACAAAGGGAAAATACTGTTTTCACAAGCCAGTCTTCACCTTAATTTCCAGGTTAATCTTTCCCCATCTTTTCTTCCCTCCTTCCTTATAGATCCCATACAACTTCCATTTAAGGTGGGGGATTGGATATGGCTACTTAATTTTACTTTAAGTAAAAACAAAAGAAAACAACAACAACAACAACAACAACAACAACAACAAAACTTCTTTATTTCTCTTTCACAGCCTCTCAGCATGCAGAGAGGATACTGAAGTGGCCATTAGTACATATTAAAACTATTAATCTGTAGGGTTTTTATACATAGAATGGTAAATATAGTATGGCTTTAAAAATACTTAATTTGTATGAGTGCAGAACAATCTGTCACATCTCTCTCTGAATATTGCACTTGAAAGTGAGCTTGGTTGAAAACATAGGTCATGATGTTTAAATATTATTTTGATGAATGGCCTAAGGAAGTTGGATTCAATGTGGGTGGTGGTGTTTTTTGGCAATGTCTGGAGACAGTTTTGGTTGTCATGATGGGGTTTGGGATGCTCCTGGCATCTACTGTATAGAAGCTAAGATGCTGCCAAACATATTTGATGCAAAGGTAAAAACCCTACAAGGCATTATCGTGTCTAAATGTCAATAGTGCCAGAGTTGATAAGCCTGGCCTATAAATAGTAATGTTTTAAAATTTTATTATAATAACTCAGACCAAATAAGTTCACTGATATAACTAATATAAATGACATGCAGTTTTACTGAAGTGGAAGAGTTGATTGTAAAAAAAAAAATGATGTCTCTCTAGACACTTTGTTGATAAATTCTAGCACAGTGGTGTCTTAAGTCAGCTCCCACCACCAAAACAGAGCATCAGAGACTCATTCCCCAAGGTCTGAGACTAGAATCCTGAGATCATGGTGCCTGCATATTCAAATTCTGGTAAGGATCCTCTTCCTGGCTTTCAGTGGGCCTCTTGCTGTCCTCAGATGGCAGAGAATGGTGGGGGAGGAAGAAGGAGAAGGGGGATTTCTCTGATTACCTTCTTATAAAGAACTCCCATCATAAAGACTCAATACTCCCCACCTCATCTAAACATAATTATTTCCCAAAGGTCCATGTTTAAATGCTTCTACCTTGGAGGTTAGGGATTTAACAGCTGAATTTGGGGGAAACACATTTCAGTCCATAGCAAGTGATGATTCCCAAACATTTGTATGTGAAAAAGATACTAGCTCTCAAGAACTGGAATGTGTTGTCAGATTGAAAAGAAATTTTAAATGTTTACAAAAACATTTTCTCTTCAGTAAATATTTGCAAAGTTCATTGCCTCTTGTAAGATACAGTATCTAGAGTTCCTAGAGATGAACTCTTCAGCTCTGTATTTGTACACCTGCAGAAATTAAACAGTAATGTTGTCAATATGACTTGTGTTTCCAAAATTTGCTACTTCTTTACTTAATTGAAAGGGGAAAAGTCTGTCTTGTTGATTGGTTAAGAGGAAGCCTGCATTCTGTGTGGGAATATCTAGGAGGCTAATTAATTGACCCAGACATTTACAAACTTAAAAAATTAATTAGTTATTAATACAGAAAAAAAGTCAATATGTCTTGACCAGTGTCTGCATACTGCAAATGTCAAGGAAATTCACTTCAATATTATGTTTATCTGCCTGCCTGCCTTCCTTCACCAGTGTGCTCTCTTCTATTTATTCATCATAACTAAAGATTTGTCTTAGAAGTTAGTTTCTGGGTTAGTATCTGGGTTTGACCACAATAGCGGTCACTTTATATTTAAGACAAATGAAAAGAGTAGAAATAAGTAGCACCTGGCTACAAAGCCTATTGGTCCTATTGTGATCCTTTATTAATATTAACAGCCTTAACTAATAAGTTGTGAGGCATTTGCTATAGTAATTTAATCCTATATAGTCAAGATAAACATTCTCCATCCAACAGTAGCTACCATTCTGACTTCTGTCACCATACATTATTTATGACTTTTTTAAAGCTTCATATAAATGGAACCATGCAATATATTATATTTAGCTCATAGTGCTGCTTTTGCTTAATATGATGTCAGTGAGACCTATCCTTGCCATGGGGTAGTTTATTAAGATTCATTGCTATTCATTCTTCTACATGTCTTTTGGTGAGCACTAATTATCCTTTAATATCCATTTGGTTATGCAAAAAATGTTTATTGAACTTACTGGGTGCTGAATATTATATTAAATTCTGGGGTCTGGCAGTGAACAATATGACTTGCCCATAGCCTTTCTGAGCTGGTAGGGGTGATATTTTCTTGCAGACTCAGTCCTGCTCAGTTCATGATGCTCAGTTTGTAAGTCCTACTTCCTGATCAGATCTTGCCTTTGCCTCAGTCTACACTGTCTTCTATAGTAACATTTCCTCAGTCTGCACAGAGGTGGCCCAGACCTATTTCTAACTTGCCCCCTAATGAGACATATGCTGTCTTAAACTCATCAGTTTGGTTGATTTTTTGAGACTCTTTCTCATTCTTTCTCTCCCCTTCTTTAGCTTTCAGCCCCACTAATATCTTCTTAGTGAGTGGCCATTAAGTAGGATGTACTCTTAACCATTGAAGTAGGATGGCTTGTTTTTCATCAAATGCAGCTTTCTTTTCCTACTTCAACTGCTAGAACCACTGTCTGGATTAGGCTTTCCTTTTTTTTTTTCTTTTTGGTACTGAGGTTTGAACTCAGAGGTACTCAACCACTGAGCCACATCCCCAGCCCTATTTTCTATTTTATTTAGAGACAGGGTCTCACTGAGTTGCTTAGTGCCTTGCTTTTGGTGAGGCTGGCTGGCATTGAACTCATGATCCTCCTGCCTCATCCTCCCAAGCCACTGGGATTACAAGAGCGCACCACCATGCCAGGCCCCTGGATCAGTCTTTCTTGTGTATCATTTGTAGGCCAAAGCATGAAACAGTTGCTTCCACTTTTGGGTGGGGAAAGTTGGACACGCTGCCCAGGTACTTAAAGGTGTAACTTAGTTCCACATTTCCCTTCCAGCTCTCTGCCTTTGCTCACTTACCTACCCACTGAATTCTCAGAGCTCCCAAAGACCAAGCTCCCAAACAGTTATGATATGCTAAAGATGGACCAAGCTGCTTTGGAAACTTTTTTTTTTTCTTGTCACTGGAGGTTTTTAGATACAGACTAGCTATGTCCTTGGAGTGATTGCTGTAACGGAAGTCAGATACATGTTTTGCTACAAGGATATCAAATTTAAAGTGCTGTCAGAACTTTTTCATAGCTTTATGACTCTTCAAGAATGACTTAATTTTCCAGAAGATGTTTTTCACCTATAAAATGTAGATAAAATGAGATATATGGGGGCCTGTAAACAGTAGTCATTATCATGTCTTTTCACTTATTTCCTTTGGTTGCATTCTCCCAGGTTGTCAGAATCAAGGTATGTCATTGACATAGAGGAAGAAGTGGGCTTGACCACAATACTTTCATAAAGGCTTCTCTGCTGCTCTTCCCAATCCAGAATTTGAAATTTCTATTATTCCAATTGTCTTACCCATCAGAGGACATATCCAAACATGTAAGGGCTCCAGAGAAACTTCTGGTCCTAGAAGAAAAACTTTCTGAGTTCTTCTCTGGTGGTGCAGTCCTATTCTGTGGGAGGATGTGAAGCCCAGGCAGAGGAGCTAGGCCATCCATGAATTTGAAGTTTTTGGAGGTTTTGAGTTTGGCTATGGTTATTTTTGCCTCCATGTTCAAGATACCTCACAATGGATATCTGGGAGAATGTTTGTCCTATAAAGTCAACTTGGAAAGATAAACAGGAGCTAGTCATTGTGTACAAAAAAAGTAAAGGAAGGTAATGACTAAATTGGACCAAGGGAAGCACTACAAATTTTAAGGGAAATGGTAGGAAGAGTATAAACTGTGCAATGGCTGGATTATAAAGAAAATGATCAGCATTTCATAAATAAAGACCACTAGTGTCATGACATGCTTATGCCATGTTTTAGAGAACTAAAATACCCTGAATTATAAAATACAGCATGGTTATGCATGCCCCTAAGCTTTAAAAAAGTTCAGGTCACTAAACTATGATTCAGTGTCCTACCAACAAGTCTTATGAGCCCAGACACCCATTTCTCAAAATTGCTTTGATCTATTTTGAATGATTTAGCAATTTCTTCAGCCTTTAATTACATTGTTTGCTGCATCACAGGCAATATTTATCTATATCTCAGTAACAAAACACAATTCATCTACATATAGGTAGTTGTTCCCATAAAGCAATTGGTTGATGTTGTGTAAGAAAACTTTATATATCCAATGAGATATACATATTCGTTTCATTAATATTGTTTCATGTCCCATGATGTTTTCAGGCTTTTCTGATTCCAAAAATAAATTTTGTCGTTGTTTTTTAAATGTTGAACTACAGTGTAATCTTTCTGATGACATTGTAAGTAGCAATTAAAATTGGCATGCATAGGACCAACAAAATACATTACTCAAATTTATGAAAAAATGAACAGCTATGACCATGTTTGTCTATACACAGGAAATGACAGCAACTACAGGACTGCCACCAGCTAGGAGTGATTTTAAGATGACATTGACATGCAACCTAATATCAAACATACTAAAATGTGATAAACACATATGCTTTCTAAATGATTAAATAAGATAGCTGTTGTGAGAAAAATGAGTTCTGTGGTCCAAAAAGTTTGGAAACCTTGGATTCACCACAGTTATGCAAGTTTCTTTTAATGTTGAACTTCACAGAGACGTTAATATGCTAATAAGGATTATGAGTTTTTGAGGGGAGCAGCTTTTGGCAAAATTAATCACCCATAAATGTATTTTCTTTTAAAGAAATTCATCGTTTTGGACCACTGATTTGAAGAAAATGCTTTGGAAAATGCCAGTGGGAGAGACTGAAAAATAAAAATGGGAGGAATCTCAAGGAAGCAGTATTTGACAATGATTTGTTGTGTGACAATCAAGGGAATAAAGACCTAAAAACAGGCCAATTGGTTTGTTAGGAAGTCATTGTTGAAATATTGAGATTATTGTTGAAATAGAACAGTATGAATTAAAGACAAATCAGATAGAACTAAAGGAAATAGTGAAGTAGAGTTAATTGATACAAACAACAGTTTTTGAGAAACATTGGCAATGAGCCAGGCATGGTAGCACAGGCCTGTAATCCCAGTGACTCAGGAGAGGGAGGCAAGAGGGCTGGGGATGTGGCTCAGTGGTTAATCAACCCTGGGTTCAATCCCTGGTACCAAAGGAAAAAAAGCAACCAAAACACAAAACAAAGCCATTGGCAATGGCAAATGAAGAACCACGGCTCCAGTTCCTAGTGTATAGCAGACTTTTACACACTGGAGCTCTGCTAGGCTAAGGTGAATATTTCTACCCTCTTTCCCAGGTTCTCTGAGTCTCAGATCAGATTAAGAAACTATGAAGCTGTAATCTCAGACCTGCTGCTCTTAACATCCCTACTATTTTTCTGCTCTGACCCAAAGTATGACATATAGCAACTGCATCAGGCAGGATATTAGGTACCCTGCTTCCTTCCTAAAGGCTGTTACTGATCAGAATGCCAATGACAGCTGTTTAAAGTCCCAAATTTGTAAATATGAAAGGGGTAGTGGTAGAGGTGTGGGAGGGAATAAGTCCAACAAGATGCTGTGTAGAAAATTAGTGTAAGATTAGTGTTCACAAAGGAGAGTGCTCAAGTGCTTCCTTTCCAATTTTGAGGTTGCTGCTGTTGGTAACACAGACCTTACAGCTACTAATTTGGACTGCTAGTAGTTATTATTTATTTAAGACAGTTAAAAAGAAGATGAGGTTAATAGATAGACCTTCTGAGTGAATACTTACCATTTTGTTGTTGATTTAAAAAAGATGTTGGACTGGGGATGTAGCTCAGTGTTTCCGTACCTGTAACATCACCACATGAAGAAATATTATTATAGGTCAGAAATTAAAATACACATGAAATAAATTAATAATGAGAATTATCTTTTTTTCTTTTTGGAGGGAATGTATAGCCTCACCATTCATAGTAGAACTTATCTTAGTGTTTGAGAGCATTGTGAATAACAATACACAATATGAAGGATTTTTACAGGAAATTTTGAGTGGTAAAATAACGTATTGTTAGTCAAAACCATCAGAATCTCAGAAGGCTTCAGGATATAATCTTATAAAAATAAATCAGAAAGTAAATTAAGAGAAAGTTGAGGAAGAAAACAGATAGGGTGGAGGAACTGAGAGCCTAAGGTAAATTTCTTTTTTTGGAATTCCACCTGGAGGACTAAGATGGTATGAATGGTACACTAGCCAAGAAGCAGCAAGGTCCTAGATGAAACTTTACAGCATGAATACATAATGACCATGTCTCTATAGTGACTTCAGAGAGAGCCATTAATTTTAAAATGTTAATAATAATAGCAGCATACGTGTTTTTAAATGTCTAAAATTATTTCAAACATTTTTGATGAAAGTTTGAAACATTATGGATTTCTGTGCCCCTTACAACAGGAATATTGAGTATACTTTACATTCCTTGGTGACTCCATGTCAATATATGATCTTTCCTGTCCTCTCTCAATGGGTGTATGCTCGGCCTACATGGGAGGACATTTACTCCAACAGGGAAGTATTAACTGATCTTACTCACCTCTCCTGGTACTTCTATTTTACCTCATCTAATTTTTGACTTGCCGGAAAATAAGACTATTATCCTTGTTAGAATTTTAACTAAAATAATAGCAAAGATACTCTAATGAGGACCTGAGGTCTTTTCTTTATTATAGAGTATGCAGAATTTGACTAGATGGATTTAGATAAAATCTATCCTGATTATGTATTGCTTTTTTTTTTCTCTTATTTTCTGGTTCATTGCCATAAAATGGATAAATGAGTTTTGTACATGGAAGATGCTAATTTGCTGATAATTTACACATGAAGTGTATGTACTTGGCTAGTAGGCATCCTCTCTAATCCCTAGAAAAATGCTTTAATGGTATAGTGAATGAAGTTGCCATTATGAGATTTGTAATGAAGAAAATTATACAAGTTTTCAAATTAATTAAGGAAGTTCAAGGAAGAAAAGCTACAATATATATTTATTTTAGACAAAAGCATCATCAGTGTTCATATCTTACATTTATGTTTGCATTTTATATACGTATCACTTATGATTCCGGTATTTTTACCAGTGGGTTTAAGCTGGCCAGCCAAGCTTTTTGTATATTAATATTGACTGGTTATTGGGTAAAAGCCTATACTGCATGCCTCCTGCCATAACATGATGAAAAGTGATCATGAAAAGTGCTTTTGGTTTCCAGCATGTATGAAGCCCCCTGGGTTTCTGTATCCCTGCCACATAAAGAAATATTATTATAAGTCAGAAATTAAAATATACACGAAAGAAGTTAATAATAAGAATTATCTTTTTGGAAATAAGGAAAATAGAAGAAATACCATTTCACTTTCTCCACAGGGGGATCTCTGTTGGTATTTCAATTTGTCTATGAAGTAAATGTACAAAAAGAGAAGAACAAGGTGATAAAAGTCTATGGAGGCTTTCAATATTAAACAAGAAGAGGACATATTTCACTCATGATTCCTTCTAGAATTATGGGGCATTAGGGAATAAAGGATCTTTGAATACACTTCAAGGATTTCACTTTAGAACATAATACTGAATAAAGACAAGGAATTAAGTTTAGGAATTTCATTGCAGTATAATTTATGATATTAGAAATGGAAAATAAAGAATTAAGAATAAATGAACAATTGAACACACTAGTGATATATTTGTCATGGGGAACAATAGCTAATGACTTAATGGCCAAAGATTTCTAAGAGTTTATGTGAAAATAACCAGAAATAAAACACTACATGTAGCATGCCCTCAATGTTATAAAACACACTTAAATAAAATGAGCATATAAATAAATGTGAAAATGAAGAAAATGTCAACAGATATTTTCTGTGGGTAGTAGAAGTCTGAGAAATTTTATAGCATTTTAAAATTTATGGTTTTTACATTGTACGTACACTATTATTCCTAGTTTTTCTATAAAAATGTTTCTAGAAGTAGAAGAAAAATTAATGCAAATATTAAAACATGCTATCTAAGGGATTTTTTATTAAAAATTTCATGTGAACTCTGATGTGAAAAATAAAATATGTGATTACAAGTTTGATTTGATAAAAAAATACAGATACTGAACTGAACAAAATTTATAGAGAGCAGTTAAAATAACACTACTGTTTGGCTGTTACCTGCATGATCCCAACATCTACTCTTCAAGTTCTTTCACTAGAAAAAAATTAATTTCAGAGAAGTGAATTCCACTAAAACTAAATAAAACGAAAATAAAACTCAAAAAAAATCATTGAACTGAGCCACTATGAAAAATTCAGCACGCAACTGAAAATTTGTCGTATATCTCTTTAATATGCTTGCAGCAAAAATTAGGAGGCATTGAAAATTTTAGACATTATGCCAAGAAGTCAGTTGTTGTACATTTCACCACAGTCTTGGTGTCACTGCTAGAATGTATCACCTTCTGAAAATAGTCCCCAAGATGTTTACCTTCTGTGATTCTGCTTCACCTGCCCTAGCAACAGAATCTCCTTTTTATTTCTTTATGGTTATGAGAGAAGTTCTAATCAGCCACAGAGAATTAGTTGTGGCAAATATTCTAAGTGCTTAAATTTAAAAAATGCTGTTTAGGGCCTTGATAATGTGTCCTGCAATAAATTTATAATCTATTATAACTGAAATATATTTGAATTGCCATTTAAAGCATAGACTGGTTGATTGAATACATTAAAACCACACTGTAGAGGCTCCAGATTGTATCAGGCTCTATCTGTGGGCCTGAAAACATGAGGACAAATTGACTTCTTATAGAAAACAGCTCTGTTCCACAGACATGAATTTTCCTTTAACATCTGGTCAGTCATCTTGCAAAGGTGTTACTGGTAGGAATCAGCAGAAATTGAATCAGCAGAAATCCATGCCCATACTAACATTACCTTATTATATGCTCATTTCTGCATTATTATGAGTTACTCAGAGAAACACCATCAGATACTGCAAAATCAAAAGTCCTGAAATATATAAAAATATATTAAACTAATAGCCAACTTACAGATATTTCTCAGAGGTCAGAATGTATGTATCATTTCTCAATGATACATAACTATAAAACCACAAAATCAGTAGACCCTGGAACAAACTGTTAAACTAGGAATATCTTGTGTCCCTGGTAGCCTAATACTGGGTTTATGGATCATGTGAAGGTGTCAAGTGAGCTAAACTGAGGATCAAGGAGGATAGGAGGTCAGAGCAGTACTCTCTCCAAAATGAGGGTGAATCTAAGAGTGATATTTTCAGAGAGTGAACGAAAATTGGAAAACACTCCTCAAATAAATACAGTAAAGAACATACTGTGGCTCTTAAGAAATAGGAAAAAAATCTTCCCTGGGCATTCTATACCACAAATCTACACTGGAGCAAATTTTAGTGTAAATTTATATTCCTGCATAATTAAAAAATAAAACAGAGCAAAACATGAATGTAAAATTTGAACTTAAAAATATTAATAATAGTTAATATGCTCAGGCACACAATAGAGGCAAATACAAGAATATGCTACATGTTAAACATAGGATTCTAGTTTTTCCATGGATACCATTCCAAGAATATGAATTTATTAACACACAATTAAATATATAAATAAATGAACTTCTATGAGAGAGTAGAAACAGCAAGCAAAACAAATCAAAGACAGAATATTAAGTAAATGTGTGAATTTATTTGAAATAATTTTAAAAGGGAAGTGAAAGTATACTAAAGAAAGAATAAGAAAATTGAACAGAAATATTTGAAAATGTACAAAATAAACTTTTAGAAATAAATAACATAATAATCAAACTTATAAACTCAATGTATAAGACACAACGAATGAGTGAATTTGATGACTTCTTATGCTTTTTTTGGGGGGGGGGTCTATGGGGGATTGAACTCAGGGGCACTTGACTAGTGAGCCACATCCCTAGTCTTTTTTATATTTTATTTAGATTCAGGGTCTCACCAAGTTGCTTAGTGCCTCACTTCTGCTTAGGCAGGCTTTGAACTTGTGATCCTCCTGCTTCAGCCTCCCAAGTCACTGGGATTATAGGTGTGTGCCACACCCAGCAATTCTCATACTCTGAAGACATATTGAATAATAAGGACTGATCAATGCATCAAAAAAAACTAGAAAAACTAGACAGTTTATTTTTAAAAATGCATCTCTTTGAAGGCATCAAAGAAATAACAGTTAAAGGCTATTAGGTCAAAAATTGGGTAAAGAACATAAATATTGGAGCTAACTTTGACTAAAGCATCTTTAATCTTATAGTGAAAATAAATAAACTATAGCTAACCACAATAACATACACAAATATAACAATAATAGTGTTGGTGTAAATGAGTTAGACATAGAAGAATTCATGCTATATGATTTAACATATAAAATTCAATAACAGACAAAATTGAAATAGCATTTAAGGATACATATTTAGAGTATTCAAGAAAGTAATGAACACAAATATCAGGAACGTTTACCTTTAGGAAATAGCAAGTAGGTTACGATTGGGTAGAAGTACATGGGAGGGAGCTATGTTTCTAGGGTACTAGTGATATTCTATTTCTTGTCCTAGATGGTGACTCATGGAGGAAGCTTTAAAACTTTTATTTTATTCATTTTTGCATGTATAATACTTTTCACAGTGAAAACCGATTAATAGAGAGAATTAGTGGACTAGATTATGTTAGTTAACTTTTTGAACCTGTGGCTGAAATACCTGACAAGAACAACTTAAAGGAGGAAAAGTTTATTTTGGGCTTACAGTTTTAGAGGTTCAGTCCATGGTTGGCCAACTCCATTGGTCTAGACCCAACATGAAATAGAACATCATGGTGGAAAGGCGTGGTGGAGGAAAACTGCTCGTCTCATGGCAGCTAGGAAACAGAATGAAGGAGGAACCAGGAACAAAACATAATTCCCAAGGGAATACCCCCAATGACTTACTTCCTTCAGCCATGCCCCATCTGCCTAGAGTTACCACCTGGTAACCCATTCAACCTCTTAATCCATTGAATGGATTAATATACAGATTAAGTTATAGCTCTCATAATCTAATTAACTTCTGAACATTCATATAGTAATAAATACATGAGCTTTTTCAGGGGATACCTCATATTCAAACCATATATAGATGACAGATCACAAAATTATAAAACTGGAAAATACAGAAGATGGGTTAAGAAACTTGAAAGATAGAGTGAAAAGACCCAACATTTGTATCAAGCACCCCTCCAAATGAGAATATGGGGTGTCAATATTTAAATAAATAATGTCTGAAAAAATTTCCTGAATTTATTAAAAATTTTAAATGCAGGAAACTAAGTAAATTCTAAACTGTATAAATGAAAATAAGTCCATATCAAGTATTTTTTAGTGAATTCGTATAAGACTAAATGTAAAGACGACATCTTGAAAATAGACAAAAGAAGATACTAGAAATAGAAGATACATTGGAGAAAAGATAGCTTCTTCAATAAATGGTGCTGGAAAAACTGGACATCCATATGTAGTGGGATGAAATTGAAACCCTATCTCTCATCCTGCACAAAACTAAACTCAAAGTGGATTAAGGACCCAGGAATTAGGTCAGAGACCCTGAACCTACTAGAAGAAAAAGTAGGCCCAACTCTCCATCATGTCAGTTAAGGAACTGACTTCCTCAACAACACTCCTAAAGCACACAAAATAAAATCAAGAATCAATAAATGGGATGGTATCAAACTAAAAAGCTTCACAGCAAAGGTAACAAGAATATGAACAGAGAACCTAGAGAATGGGAGAAAATTTTTACCATATGCACCTCAGATAGAATATTAATCTCCAGGATATACAAAGAACTAAAAATACTTAACACCAAAACCATAAATAACCCAATCAATAAACGGGAAAAGGAAATGAATAGGCACTTGACAGAAGAAGAAATACTCATGGTCAAAAAAATATAAAAAAATGTTCAACATCTTTTGCAATTAGAGAATTGCAAATTAAAACTACACTGAGATTCCATCTCCTGATTTCTTCTATTCCTGCCATGTTCCTCCTTCCTACCCTACTATGAGTCAGCCTCTTTATATCAGAGAAAACATCCAGAAGTTATTTTTGGGGGGATTGGCTAACTTCACTTAGCATTATCTTCTCCAACTCCATCCATTTACCTGCAAATGCCATGATTTTATTCTCTTTTATTGCTGAGTAATATTCCATTGTGTATATATGCCACAGGGCAGAGGGGTGGAAGGGGAAGAGAGGGGGCAGGAGGTTATTATCAATGATGGTAGAATTTGATGGACATCATTAACCAAAGTACATGTATGAAGACATGAATTGGTATGAACATATTTTATATACAAATAGAGATATTAAAAATTATGCTTTCTATGTGTAATAAGAATTGTAATGCATTCTACTGTCATGTATTTAAAAAATAAAATCAATTAAAAAAAGATTCCATCTCTTGCCAGAATGGCAATTGTCAAGAATACAAGGAAGAATAAATATTGACAAGAATGTGGACTGCAAATTGGTGTAACCACTATGAAAATCAGTATTTCCTTAGAAAATTTGGAATGGAACCACCATTTGACCCAGTTATCCCACTCCTGGGTTTATACCCAGAGGATTTAAAATCATCATAGTACAGTGATGTAGCCACATCAATGTTTACAGCAGCTCAATACACAGTAGTCAAACTATGAAATCAACCTAGGGGCCCTTCAAAAGATGAATGGATAAAGAAAATGTGGTATATATACACAATGGAATATTACTTAGTCATAAAGAATAATGAAATTATGGCATTTGCTGATAATGGATGGAATTGGAGAATATTATACTAAGTAAAATTAGCCGGTCCCCAAAAGCCAAAGCCCAAATATTCTGTCTGATATTTGGATACTGACCATAAAAAGGGAGGATGGGGAGAAGAACAGAAATTCATGGGATTAGACAAAAGGGAAAGAAGGGGATGGAGAGGGGAAGGGAATAGGACAGACAGTAGAATGAATTGGCCATAACATTCCTATGCTCAAACGTGAGTACATGACCAGTGTAAACCCACATCATGTACAACCACAAGATGGGATCCTAATTAGAATAATTTACACTCCTTGTATGTGTAATATGTCTAAATACACTCTACTTTCAAGTCTATCTAGAAAGAATACAGAGAAACACAAATGAGAAATAGAGAACCACTGATATCCTTTTGGATATGTGAATGTTTTTCCTATTTCAGTTTCTCTGACTGTACATTTGATATTCAGATACAAATCTCTGAATGATTTTAAAAATAATATTTAAAGAAGGGACTGTAAAATAATTTGGACATTTGTGATATTTCCTATTTTTATTTTATTATTCTTTTTGTTTAGGAAATAAAGACCATTTAAAAACTAAAAATAAAAAAGAAGAAACTTGGTCACAAATCCACAGAGTGATAATGACTACTGACATATTGAGAAAGTTAAAAATTGGTGGAATAATATCTTCAAATCCCCAAAGAAAATAAGGTCAATCTAGAATTATATCCTAGTGAAGCAGTGTCTTAGGGATGAGAGCAAATAATTATCATTCTAATTCAAAATATAAAATCAAAAATATTTATTATAAATAGATCTTCATTTAGGAAATTTTAAACAGTGAATTCTTAGAACACAAATGAGAAGAAAATAATCTAAAGTACAATTTGATACAAGAAGAATAGTGAATGAAGAAAATTATATATATATACACACACACACATATATATATGTGTATATATATATTTATATATAAAATGCTTGATTTTATGAAACAGTAACAATAATGTCTACTATATAGGGATAAAAACAGGAAAAAATGCTAGATAATTAAATAATTGATGTAAATTGAAGAGGTGATAGAGGTTAGTATTCTACAGTTGTTTTTATTGTCTGCTACAAAGATAAAGAAGTAGAGTTCACTGAACAAAATGTCAAATGTAAATTGTTAAAATATACAAGATTGCCATTATAAGAGTAGAAACAGATCATATAACACCCAAGCTACTAATGAGAAATAAAGATAAAGGAACCTTAATCTAAAAGAGTCCAAGGCGGTAGGTTACCTAAAGCACATAGAGTAAAATGTGAGAACTGCTTGAACAAAGAACAGCAATCTCAAGTCAATACAAATGGACTGTTAATGCTTTCATTAACAGGCATAGCTTGTAAGACTGAATAAGCAGAGCAAAGCAAAATGTATCCGTATTTTGTTACAAGAAACACACCAAAAATGCAACAAGTGAAAGATTGAAGGAAAGCTATTGTAGGTAAAAACTGTCCAAAAGAAAGCTGGTATAGTTACACTAACATCAAACAATTTAGATACTGAAGGGGATAGAGAACAGTGCTAGAGCTAAAGAGGCTTTGTAAATATTGTTACAGTTAGAATTCACAAAGATGTTTTGAGATTAGTATTAAGGTTTTGAAATGCAAAGAAAGGTTGAGAAAATAGGCAAAATGACAAACACACAACCAAGATGAGTTTTGACACATCTATCTAAAAATCTGGTGGATCCATTGATTAAATATTAGGATAAACATTATATTTACTCTGTTATATTTATAAAATTGCTTAAAACAAAATATACACATAAGTTTCCAAGCATGTGAAAATTTTTTGTGACATTGACAATGTATTTGGCTATAAAGCACATCTCTTTATTTATTTTATATATTTTATAATTTTTTAAAATTTTAATTTGTTATATATAACAGCATTACAATTCATATTATGCATATAGAGCACAATTTTTCATATTTCTGGTTGTACACAAAGTAGAGTCACACCATTTGTGTCTTCATACAGGTACTTAGGGTAATGATGTCCATCTCATTCCACTGTCTTTCCTACCTCCAGGTCCCCTCCCTTCCCCTCCATTCCCTTTTCCCCTTTGCCCTATCTAGAGTTCATCTAATCCTTCCATGCCCCCACCATTACCATATTATGAATAAGCATCCTTAAATCAGAGAAAACATTCAACATTTGTTTTTTTTTAGGATTGGATTACTTCACTTGGCATTATATTCTTCAACTCCATATACCTGCAAATGCCATGCTTTTATTCTCTTTTAATGCAGAATAATATTCCATTGTGTATATATACTGCATTTTCTTTATCCATTTATCTACTGAAGGGCATCTAGGTTGGTTCCACAGTCTAGCTGTTTTGAATTGTGCTGCTATAAACATTGATATGGCTGTGTCCCTATAGTATGCTACTTTTAAGTACTTTGGGTTAAGACTGAGGAGTGGGATAGTTGAATTAAATGGTGGTTCCATTCCCATTTTTCCAAAGGTTCTCCACACTGCTTTCCATTATGACTGTACCAATTTGCAGTCCTGCAGCAATATATGAATGTGCCTTTTTACCCACAACCTCGCCAACACTTACTGTTGTTTGTGTTTTTAATAGCAATTAGAGAAATGCAAATCAAAACTACTCTAAGATTTCATCTCACTCCTGTCAGAATGGCAGCTATTAAAAACACAAACAACAGTAAATGTTTATTTGTTGATTGATTGTATATCTTCTTCTGAGGAGTGTCTGTTCAGCTCCTTAGCCCATTTATTGATTGGGTTATTTACTTTTTTTGGTGTTAAGATTTTTGAGTCATTTATATTTCCTAGAGATTAGTGCTCTATCTGACGTGTTAGTAAAAATTTGTTCCAGTTGTAGGCTCTCTATTCACCTCATTGACTGTTTCTTTTTTTTGAAAAGAAGCTTTTTAGTTTGAATTCACCCCACTTATGGATTTGTGATATTAATTCTTGCACTATAGGAGTCTTATTATGGAAGTCAGACCGTAATCTGGGGATTTAGGCTTATTTTTCTTCTAATAGACACAGTGTCTCTGGTTTAATTCCTAGTTCCTTGATCCACTTTGAGTTGAGTTTTGTGCATGGTGAGAGATAGGGTCTTAATTTCATTTTGTTGTATAGGGATTTCCAATTTTCCCAGCACCATTTGTTGAAGAGGCTATCTTTTCTCTAATGCATGTTTTTGGCACCTGTGTCTAATATAAGATAACTATAATTATGTAGGTTAGTGTCTATGTCCTCTATTCTGTATGCCATTGGTCTATAAGTCTATTTGGGTGCCAATACCATGCTGTTTTTGTTACTATTGCTTTGTAGTGTTGTTTCAGTTTTGGTATAGTGATGCTACCTGCTTCACTCTTCTGTCTAAGGATTGCTTTAGCTATTCTGGGTCTCTTATTTTTCCAGATTAATTTCATTACTGCCTTTTCTATTTCTATGAGATATGTGATTGAGATTTTGATTGGAATTGCATTAAATCTGTATAGTGCTTTTGGTAGTATGGTCATTTTGACAATATTAATTTTGCCCTATCCAAGAACAAGGTAGATCTTTCCATCTTCTAAGGTCTTCTTTAATTTCTTTCTTTAAAGTCATGCAGTTTTTATTGTAGAGGTCTTTCATCTCTCTTGTTAAGTTGATTCCCAAGTATTTACTTATTTATTTATTGGTGCTATTGTAAATGGGGTAGTTTTTCTCATTTCTCTATCAGATGATTTGTCACTGATACACGGAAATGCCTTTGATTTATGGGTGTTGATCTTGTATCCAGCTACTTTGCTGAATTGTTTTACTAGTTCTAGAAGTTTTCTGGTGGAATTTTTTGAGTCTTCTAGGTATAGAGTCATATCATTGGCAAACAGTGCTATTTTGAGTTCTTTACCTATCTGTATCCCTTAATTTCTTCTAATTGCTCTGGCCAGTGTTTCAAAAACTATGTTAGATAGAAGTGGTAAAAGAGGGCTTCCCTGTCTTGTTCCAGGTTTTAGAGGGAACGCTTTCAATTTTTCTCCATTTAGAATGATGTTGGTCTGGGGCTTAGCATAGATAGCTTTTACAGTGTTGTGATATGTTCCTGTAATCTCTAGTTTTTCAACATGAAGGGGTACCGTATTTGGTTGAATGCTCTCTCTGCATCTATTGTGATGATCATATATATGGTCTTTATCTTTAAGTCTATTTATGTGATGAATTACATTTATTGATTTCCATATGTCATGGAAATAAAATGAGGAGAGAGGTTCCCAGTATAAGTGAGTGAACACAATAATGACAATAAGGGGTTAAGTGGGAGGAATTCCTTGGATCATGGCAATACAAGTTTTCCAGTGACCTTCATAGATTATTTTGGGGGAGAATTGAGAAGTGGAGAGAGTGAAAATAGTCTTTTCTTTAAAAAGCCTTTGGCTACTAACCAAATCAACTGGGGAAGTATTTTGAAATAATGTTAATAATAATATGAGTATTCAGTAATTTTCTTAATATGATTGGAGAGGGTGTAAACCATAGAATTTATATGGAAAAAGAAAACTAGAGGCAAAGGCCGGAGGAGCATATGGGGTCACAGGTTTTAAGGAAAGATTTTGTTTTTAATAGGTTGGTAGACCCTTGAAACACTTGAAATGCTAATGAGAATTTCCAATAGATAGGTTGAAGTTAACAGTATATAAGATTTGGAGTAGATCATTATATTTGAATAGATACAAAAGGAAAGGATTTTGTGTAGAAGTGGAGAAATTAGCAGTTAGGAACTGCATCTATCATGCCAGTATTTATAAAAACAGTGCACTGTTTATTATTATCACTTTTATATTTAGATTGTATGAAATATTTTCATCTTAAATTCAGTATTTTAGAACTTTGGAACAAAAACTTGGGCCATGTGGCCTTGAACTCATTAGGTCAAGGAACATTTGGGGGTAAGCAAAGTCTGATGTGATTGTATTACCAAGAGACCAAATTACAACCATGTAATCTAATGAATTCCCTGGTTGTGTATTTCTTTGCTATGGTGCACTTTCACAACAAATGGCATGTTGAAAACAGGTTTCTTATTAATATCTTGTACTATTCTTTTATGTACCATGAACACATGCTTAAGTGGCCATTTTTCAATTTTGCCAGTAATCATTTCATTTTAATCAGCTAATTGCTGATACCCCAGATGAACATCTTGCATGCAATTTTATTTAGCACATCTCTTAGAATGACTAAAGTGTCAGAATATCCCAGGTACGTTGCTGTAGACACCAGCTGCACTGGAGGAGTGTTGCCCAAAAACATCTGGAACATTATTCAGTATGAAAGGGAATAAATACGTTTGTGGAAGAGACATTCACGTCTTCTTTGATTAGGTTCTCTCAAACATTTCAAATTCTATACTTTCCATCAAATTTTTTTTCTATAGAAATTTTGATAGAATCAAAATCTGTGGAATAGATTTTTTTTTTGATCGAAAGAAAGAAGGCTCACATTTTTGGAGGCTGTGTTTGAATATTGTACCAAATAAAGCATTATGAAGAATAGTTTCTATGAACCTATTATCTGAATACGGAAAATACATATATATTATTTTCTTTCTATTTTCTTAAGGTCTTGGAGGAAAAACAAAAGTAAAATTGTCCTCCTAGAAAAGGAGAGGAATAAGGTAAGGTTTCATGGTCTATCATTATAGAACTATTATAATGATTAGTATTTGTTGAATGCTCCTCTGAGCCACATATGTGCTGGCCACTTTATATATATGTTATTATTTCTATTATTTGCAACTAGAAATCCTTGCAAGTAAAGATCATTTTTTTTTTCCAATTTTACTGGTAGAAAAACTACTAGCCAGTGATCAGATATATTTGTTAATTTAATCACAAGTATATTACTAATAGGGTTGCATTAGCTATTTGGATTTGCTTTTATTTGACTGAAGTACCTGTACTCTTGCCGTGTGTGTGTGTGTGTGTGTATGTGTGTGTGTGTGTGTGTGTGTGTGTGTGTTTCTATTCAAATATCCCTTCAAAGAACACATATAAGGAAAGCAAACAAATAGCTATTTGCTGCTTAGGAATTTTTAAATAAAAATAAAATACTTAATTGTTTTAGTAGACGGAAAACGTATTCTAAAAAGGAGACAAAGCAAGGAGGGAGTAGAGGAACTAATGGGCATAGGACTGTAATTCAAAGTAAGTGACCAGGGAACCCCCTTGAGAAAGAATATTTGACTAAGGACATCTGACTAAAGGACCAAGTCATGAGAATACATTGGAAGTCAGTAGATTCAATGATAGGAAAGCGTGACTATAAAAGCCCCAGGGCAGTAGGATGCTTGGTGTGTTCAGGAGACAGCATGGTAGATGTTTTAATCTCCATACAAGTCTGAAAGTTGGACTAGGTCGGTCTGCTTCACATAAGTCTCAGGGAGCCAACCTTCTTCATTCCTAGAGAATGGCTGCTATTCTCAGAATCTAAGATAGTTTTATCCATGTTTTAAAGTTCCAGGCTTGGAAGAAGAATTAGATAAAGGGTAACAAAGAAAAGGGAGGGGGATGGGAAAAGGAAAGACAGCAGAATGAACCAGACATGATTTTCCTATGTGCATGTATGAATACACAACCAGTGAAACTCCATATCCTGTACAAAACCACAAGAAGGGGAACCTCATTAGAATAAGTTACATTCCATGTATGTATAATATGTAAAAATACACTCTACTGTCATTTATACATAAAAAGAACAAAGAAATGAGAGAGAGAGAGAGAGAGAGAGAGAGAGAGAGAGAATTTTTTAAATTTATTTTTCAGTTTTCGGTGGACACAACATCTTTATTTTATTTTTATGTGGTGCTGAGGATCGAACCCAGTGCCCCGTGCATGCCAGGCGAGGGCGTTACCACTTGAGCCACATCCCCAGCCCAAGATAGGTTTACTACTTACATTTTAGGGACATTTCACAGATACTGAGACTTCAATTCCTATCAAAGAAGCCAGGAAAGATGTTGGGGTCAGCTAATAGCCTCTGCTACCCTCTGTGCGCCTCTCCACTAAGAAGGGGCAAGATTATGAACGTCACAAGTTACTTGTAATCCTTTCCTTAAAGACATGTATGCAGAGCAGTTAAGCTCATTTTTCCAAATAAAAGTGAGGAAAAGTGCCCTTGAATTGAAAGGAGATGATTTTTCCAAATGACACCTACCTTCATGAAGTCACCCCAGTTCTACCATCGAGAAAGACACCTCCATGTGTCTCCAATACAATAATTTTTGCCCTACCAGTCTACTTCAGAAATACAAAGATTACTCCACGAAAGTCCCTAAAGTAAGTGAAGCTTTGTTAAATGTATCAATAAAGGCTTTGTTTAGAACAAGTGAGGAAAAGACATTCTTATATTCCCATTATGTCTCCTCTTAAAGCAAATGAAAAGAGCTTAGAAACCACATGTCATAATCAGCTCAGAATATTTAATAGCACTAATTTTAGATCCAAAGAAATACCTTCCTAGGAAGTGTGGTTCTTTAACATTCATTTAAAAATCTGACAAAATAAAAAGAATATTATTTCCTTTTTCTTCACAAGCATGAGTGAAATACAATAAACCGAGAATTCCCTTCACAATCTTTTAATTCAAGAAAAATTATACAAGTATCACTTATAATTGAAAAACTATTGAAATTAGTATCTTTGATTGCTACTTTCTAACAAAAGGGGGGTCCCAGAAAAGACACTAAATGAATGGATTTAAGTAGTTCCGCCTAGACGGGAGGTGAAAGGACTTGCAGTCTCCCAAGAGGGCAGGTATTTGAGGTAGATGAGCATGCTCAGTTTTGCAAACTCAAGTGGTTTGTAGTAGACTCAGCAAAGCATCTGAATCTATGAACAGATCTAAGATCTAAATCTAAGCATCTAAGAACTTTGATTTCTTAGACCCGCTGAACCCACATTCTGAGTTTTCTGAGATTTACCATTCTTGTTTCCCGAGTTCTTTCACTGCGTATACTTCTTTGGAAGAGGAGACTGGCCTTTTCGTGACCGAGTTGACCTCTCACCCTCCAATTCACATCCTATTATTCCTCTAAATCCTCCACTTAATGGAAAAGAGCCCTGTCATTCATGTTTCCAAGGACCCACTAGTGTCATTTTCTCTTCATTTCCCAAGTTGTCGATAATTCTTTGCTCAGGAGGGCTATAACTTGATGGCGAGGTAGAAGAGATTTTTTTTTCTTTTCTAAAATTATTCTCAGCTCTTTAAGAGTTCTATAATTGAATAGGTCTTTAAATGCAATCAATTCTTGAAAAGTTTTTCTAATGACTTGTTTTATTGGTCTTGTTTTGTTGTGGATGTAAAAGACCCCAAACCCAAACCCAAATTTAGGCTCCATAATGTTCATTTGTCACTGCTTATATTGTAATGGCTCCACATAAAAGAGAGTGTATTCTTGTTCAATGCTTAGTCAGCCGCCCTTTTAGTAGTTACCAGAACCTTTTTTTCCCTTTTCTATTAGCACAAAGACTTTGTCTATATACATTGAGAGTGATAAAGGAGATGGCTCTGATCAAAAACACTGAATTTTGCTTAATGACACATAACTTTATCACTCTCCCATACCTTTTGGTCTTCTGTCACTCATTCTTTATCATTTGGAGTAGAAATATTCTTTAAGGACTGTTGAATCACAACGTGGTGTTTCCAGTAGACATTGTTATTAGAATTTGTGCCTGGATGAGTTGAATTTAATGGACATGTTTAAGCATCTAGCATTTAGCCTGATGAATGTTTATAGAAAGCATGTTGATCAACTGTGTTTGCCTTTAGAAAGAATTGCATTCAGGTGCAGTAACTGAGTTCTTTGTACATCAGTGGCTGGTTGGTGTTAGCATTTATGAATAGTCCTGTGCAGGACAATCTCCTGTTTTTCCTTTTTTTTTTTTTTTGTTCAACTTAACAATTAAGTACCTTTTCCTCTTTTGATCACTCAGTGATGTCCTTATTTTACTAAACATCTTTTCTTTCTTATAACAAAAGCAATACCCATCTATTATGGGGATTTCAAAAGATTCAGGGAAGTTTAAAGAAGAAGCAGATTCTTGATACTCAGGAAAAAAAATATGGATAACATTAACAAATGCTATAATTTTCAGTACAGTTTTACTTTCCTGAGTCACATTTTTGTTTTTTATCTGCAGGGAGAGTTGTTTCTTTTATTTAAAATTACCATCTCATTTATATTATACTTTTGTATTCTGTGGACTCAAACAGACAGACTCTTTGGGTTCAAATCATGGCTCCGGCATTTATCAGTTTTGTTAATTTGAGTGAATTTCTTAACCTTTCTATGCTTTAGTTTCTTAACTATAAATAAGGACAAAAATGCATATTTTATAGGGTTATTGTGAGTATATAAATTAATACATGTTAAGGAATTAGAACACTGGTTGTTACCTCTTGTTATTACAATGAACAAAAAAATCAGTGGCAGCTGTAGTTTTATATTCTCTTAGGTAAAAGAATACAAATGGTCTTTTCATTTAATACTGATGTTATGAAATAGACTATCCAATGTCTATCCTTTTCATTTTCTTTACTAACCTTTGGCAATTTAAAAATGATATCACTCAGCCTTCCTTGACAATAGGAATGAATAATGAGGTGTTTGTAGAAGTTGTTAGAAGGGTTTTATGGTTTTTTGTTTTTGCAAAAATTCTTCAGTCCCACACACATATTTCTCTCTTATGTTTTTGTATGTGGCTGTAATAACTAGATCTCCAGCAGCCCTCTTGTATCATGAGGCAAACTCAAAAGTTTTTAGATAGAAAGACTGAAGGACCCTGGGCTTGTGATGACTGTGGAATCATTGTCCTAGCTTTTGTCTTTCCACCTCTGTAATTCCTTTATATGAGAGAGAAATATGCCTGGGTTTCCATAATTGGCATAAAAATCTACTTTCTGAACAAGACAGTGAATAATCAACCCATCAGATTTCCATATCATTTTTTTTATGGCCTTCCCACTTTTTTTTTTTGACAAACAATGGCATTGCTTGTCAGACTCCATAAATGGCTTTCCTGTTCTTTCTGACCTTCCATCTATTGGTTTTGTGTTCTTCTCATTTTGTGTCAAGTTCTAAAAGGAATTCATAGTGGAGAGAATTCTGCCTCTTTTATTAGTTGTAAGTGGTGACACCTCATTTCGTGGCTAAGAATTTTCATCAAATTTCTTTGTGACTATTGCGTATTTCCAAAGAACATAGGTCAAATCACCATGACCAACGAAAAATGTGATCGTCTCCGTGTTTCTTTCTAATATAGTTTTGTTTAGTTATTGTCCTTTGCTTCTTGATCAAGACATTGTCTTGTCTTTAGTTGGATTTTCATAAATTTATATCAAGTGTAAGAGAGATTGCCATGGGCTCAGAAGAAGGAGGTCATGTGGTGATTTTTTTAAAGAGGACCTAAAGAATTAGTGGTCCTTCAAATTTCCATAACAGAGTCATTTAATTATACATTCAATTTATTCCTTCCATTGGTTTGCCAAATCACTTGCATTTTTGTTAATAAATCCCTTAGTACTTTGGTAATACATATTTGCATTCCTTTTATGCCCATTAGATTGGCCTTCTTCACAGACAGTAGTTGTGACTCTCTCAGTATCTCTAGTACTTGGGGTAGAGCTTACCACACAGTAGCTATTTAATAAATTTTTGAGGGATTATTTGTGTCTTTATTTCCTCATACAGTTTTGTTGAAAATGGTTATCGGTCTGTGTGGTGTTACTAAAAGAAACGTTAACTGAAACAGGGCCTCTCAGGGAATTCTGGGTACCTGTGCTTTTGGGCTTCTCTTTCCTGAGTAGACTCTTGTGTGACTTAGAATCTGATCACTGCCTTCTTTGTAATTGTTTTAGAAAAGAAGATTCGAGGGCGAGAGTTCATTCATCCTCTATTCCTATCTCTCAACTGGGCCACACTAAAAATATCGATTAAAGAAGAGTTTTTAAAAAATTCCTCTATTTGGGAGCAATGATCTTTCCTATACATTTAGAAGTGTTTTTTAATTTTAATTTTTATTTTTTCAACCAATAGACTTGAGTTGATGGTAGTTTCTCTGCCTTCTTCTTATATCTGCCAAGGGATAATCCAATTTCCTGAGTTGAGGATAATGATGCCATCAACATGCCCACCCCAAGTGTGTGATTGCTGATACTGCTAGGTGCACAAGATTAATTGTTGTTCCCAGAAATCTCCAAAGGATTTATAACGTTTAGAAATCCTCGTAATCCCGAGATTAGTCTTTTAGAGATGGACATTGCATGAAAGAAAATGGCTATGTTATTTGTAAGTAGAAGGATTCAGGTTTAGTTTGGATCCAAGGATTTGTTTGCTTTAACTGGTTAGGGTGATGTTGACATCAGATTTTCACTCTCTCTCATAGGTACACACACACAGTTCCCTTTATTTTGGCTATATGGTAATCTGCTGAAGAGTAGCCTTTTTCTTTGTCAGAAAAGTTGTACATTTGCTATGGTACTGAGTCAAATCACATTGTGTGATGCAGATACAATGCTTTTTGTATTATTACCCTAAAGTTTAATGGCCTTGACAGTGATGGTTTAGCTTGTGTTGAAGAATTCTATCAAATAGGAAGAATAAATGCATTAATCATTATAGCCACTTGCAAATGTTTCTGTCAGAAATCTTCATTTCCCATAAGTTCTTTGTCATATAAATTGTTTCAGTCATTGTTGGTATTTATATAAAAGAGGAATGTGTTAATAATTTAGTACCTAAAGAATTTTGCCTAAATGTTCTCTTTGTAGAGCAATGACTCTTTATTTAGTCAACTTACATTACTCATGGCATCAGTGTTAACAAAATAAAATGCATTTCCTATGTAGTCTTTATCTTTAAATAAAATTACTATAAATGGGACTCATAGGTCATTAACCTTATGTAAGGTAGACAAACCTAGGTCACTTCTTATCTCCAACTCTTTTAATCCTTTTTCCAATTGCCATGCATCATGCTGGATAAAGAAAAGAGAGAAAGAAAGGGAAGGAAAATAAACAACCACTGTAATTACTATTAATAATGTTTATCCCTTTAAAGGAAGGAAAAATATTTTTAATTATGTAAATATTGACATATCGAAATTTTTTATTTTCTGTTTTTTTTCTCAAAAACTGTTTTCTAGTGAGTTTTTTTTGGTCCTGGTTAATAAAATTTTCAATACCTTCTCCTTAATATCATATTCCTTTCACTACTCTACTTATATATAATTATCAAACAATATATCACATTGAAAAATTGAGATTTTTATCTATTAATTTTCAATACATTCCGAGCTTTTAGAACACTATGGTCCATAATGGATGCCTGACAAATGTTTGTTGATACAATAAACAAATAAATTAATGAATAAATAGCATGAAAGAAGTGAATAAAGGTTAACTTTTTTTTGGACATATCTAGTAGGGAGGGATCTCAGAGTTATGGTGTTTTTCTTAATTTGTTTCATTACAATCTTTGTAACTTATATAACAATTTGCATCAATTACTTTTTTTTTCTTTTTTAACTTCACTTGTTGAATCTAACAGTATAGTATACTTAAGACTCATCATATCAGGATTTTAGATTTTGACCTTCAGGTCTTTCCATTAGTGAAATTGGAAGGATGTTTTCGGAACTTTTATAAGAAAGACTCTGCTATGGATTACATTTCTGCTTTTTACTTTCATGACTTATTTCAGCTTGTTAAAATATTTTGTGTCTTAATTATTTTGTACTTTCATTTTTATTATGCAAAATTATTCAGAATAAAACATGCATATTCTAAAAAAAAAAGGTAACATGCGGACAGTGTTGCAAAACTCCAGGTGGGAGCTGTGACTGTCATGTAAAAATGACATATGTAAAAGTTATAAAATATACAACTGAAGTGTTTGAAGGAGAAAGGTGTCATTTGGGGGAGATTTATTCTCAAAGTCATAAGAAAAAATGGGAAGCAATCCCACCTGTTCCTTCTAGAGGTTCTCATTGCATTGCCATGTTTAATGGCAATTTATGTGCTGTATTACAAACAATTTAAATTAAAAAAAAAGACAAACTCTTGCCTTCTGGAAAATAGACCAGTTAGAAAAATGATGCATGGTTGCAGAATTAAATATGTTCATTGACTTGTTAGAACCACTTATGTTAAAAAGCAGTGATACAGGAAGACACATTAAAAAAAAAAGCCACACTTCCTTTATTTGTGTGATATACTTAAATCTTTAAAAAATATATTTATTTAGATTCTCAGAATCAGGGAGAAGCCAGGCAAATAGCCCTGAGTGACTTGACCTGTCATGGCTGCCAGGAAGCAGCCAAGTGGCCCTGTGTACCCACCTTCAGTCCTGGAATATAGCTAGGTAGCCCACCTGAGCATCTTCACTCATAGAGGCTCAGCAAAGCACACTAAATAAAAACCTGCCCTTCCATCCAAAGCTCTGGGATATAGCTGATCAGTCTTCTCTGAGTGGGTGTGGCCCATAATACCTCCAAAAAGCAACTGGGTAGATCTGCCCAGGCTTTTTGACTCTGAAAAGCATTTGCACATCCTGTTGTCAGAACCTTAACTCACTGAGTCCCTGTGAAGCAGATGATTTACCCCAACCACCCTTGTCACTGAGAAGAAGCTAGGCAGAATTCTCTGAGCAGGTTGGCCCCAGAGGCTCCAAAAAGTCAACCATGTAGCAAAAAGACACTGATAGATACTCTATCTGAGCCCATTGTGTAAGCCATAGATGCCCACTATTGTACTGTGTATGTATGTTGCACCACACCTAATGGGGCAGTCAGGAGGCCTTGACTCCATAGGACCTGTAGAAACTGATGGGTACCATACACCTGTAGCTAGATGCACCTTGCTAGGAGCTAACTGCACATCCACCCTGATTAAGAGGATGTCATCACAGCTGATGGTGCATTTCTACAAGTATTGCAGCCTGGACCACTGAGATACCTTCAGAGATGACCAATGTTGATTATAACTGAAGAAGCTGCATAAACATGACACTAATGTACCCACCTAGAACCAAAGACTATGCAACATATCCAACCAATACCCCAAGATACATCACCAACATAATTTTTTTTCCTATAAAAGCTACTTTATAAAGTGTGTAGAGATAACTGACTCACAGATACCAATGCAGGGTCATAAAAGGCATGTAAAGATTAGTTAACATGATGCCTCCAAAGGAACACAACAACCCTCTAATAACAGACTTCAAAGAAAAGTAAGTTGATGAATTACTTGACAAAGAGTTTAAAAGAATAATTTATTTTTTAAAAAGAGGAAACTTAATAAGATATAAGCCACCATCAACAATGCAATGAAATTTGAATGACATGATATGAATGAGAAATTCACCAAAGAAATAGAGATCATAGAAAAGAACCAATCAGAAATCTGAAAGCTAAAGAGCTTAGTAAATTAAATAAAAGTACAGTTGAATGCCTCAATAGCAGAACTGACAGACAAAAGACAGAATTTCTGAGTTTGAAGACAGGGCTTTTGAAATAACCCATCAGATTAAAAGAAAAAGGAGAACAAAATTTGAAGAAGGAAGAAAGCTTTCATGACTTATGGGGACACCATTAAGTGAACAAACATTCTCATTATCAGTGTTCTAAAAGGACAAGAGAAGAAAAAGGCAGAGGGAAACCTAATCAATGAAATAATTGCTGAAAACTTTCCAGATCTTGGAAGTTCAAAGGACCTTTAAAAGATTTGACTAAAAAAAAGTTCTTTCTAGGTCACATTACAACCAAATTGCCAAAAGTACAAAGAAAGAATTCTAAAAACAGCAAGAGAAAAGTATCAAGTCATTTATGAGGAAATTCTCATTAGACTAACAGTCAACTTTTTACTAGAAACCTCAATGGTCAGGAGAGAATGAAATCATATATTCAAAGTCTTATAAGAAAAAAAGCAAACCTTCAAAAGAATACTATGCTCATCAAAGCTGATTTTCAGAAATGCAGATGAAATAAAGACTTTCTGTGATCATGAGTGAAAATTGAGGGAATTCATCACCACCAGAGCAGCTCCATTAGAAATGTTTGAGGAACCCCAACACTAGAAGTGAAAGGATCATGAAGACACACTAAAATACAAAACTCAACAGAACAGATACAGGAAGGAGAAAGAGAACAAAACCCTATACATTTGGAAAACCACAAATGACAGAAAAGGGAGAAAGAAAATAAGAATATGCAAAACAGCTAGAAAAAAATGACAGGAGTGTTTTTGCTTATCAATAATAGCCTAAATTCCCAACTAAAAAAACACAGACTGGTTGAATGGATCAAACAAACAAACAAACAAACAAAAATAAATTACACTCAAAGGTATGTTACTTATAAGAAATTCACTTCACTGTTAAAGACACACAAACTGAAAGTAAAAGAATGGAAAGGATATGCTATACAAACAGGAACCATAATCAAACAACAGTAGTTGTAGTTACATCAGATTAAATAGACTTTAAATAAAAAATTGTAAAATGAGATAAAGAAAATTATTATATAATGATAAAGGGATCAATTCAACAAGAGGAAATAAAATTGAAAATATATATGCATTCAACACTGGAGCATCTGATTATATAAATATAATATTACTAGATCTAAAAAGAGAGATAGACTAATACAATGATAGTGAGGAACTTCAAAACTCCACTTTTATGAATGGACAGATTCTCAGGCCAAAAATTAACAACAAAACACATTGAAGTTCAGATCTACTACAGACCAAGTGGACTTAACAGACATTTATAGAACATTTCATCCAAAAGCTGCAGAACACACATTCTTTTCATTAGCACATGGGATATTCTCCAGAATAGACCATATGTTAAACCACAAAACAAGTTTCAATAAATCAAAAAAAATTAAAATCATAAAACGTATCTTTTCTGACCACAATGGAATAAAATCAAACATCAATAAGAGAAACTTTTAAAATTGGACAAATACATAGAAATAAACAAAAAATTCTCTTGAATGACCAATGGGTCAATAGAAAGTCAGAAGGGAAATCAAAACATTTCTTGAAACAAATGAAAATGAAAACGTAACATGCCAAAACATATGGGATACACCAAAGGCAATATTAGCAGGAAAGTTTAAAGCAATGTGCCTTCAATTCTCCCAAAAAGATTTCAAATTAATTTTTAAAAAATGTCTAAATGTGCAATTCAAGGAACTAGAAAAGAAATAACAAACCAAACCCCATAGTAGTAGAAGGAAAGGAATGACAAAGATTAGAAAGAAGTAAACAAAATAGAGATTAGAATTAAATTTACAAAACATCAATGAAAAGAGGAGTTATTTCCTATAAATGCAAACAAAATTGACAAACTTTTAGCTAAACTAACCACGGACAAAAGAGAGAAGACTCAAATAAATAAAATTAGATACGAAAAGGAGACAGTACAACCAATACCATAGAAACTGCAAGAATCACTAGAGATTATTATGAAATACTATATGTCAATAAATTGAAAACCCTAAAAGACATGGATAAACTTCTGGATGCATTTAACCTACCAAAATTGAACCATGAGGACACAGAAAATCTGAAGATATGAATAACAAATAATGAGATTGAATCAATAATAAGCAGTCTCTCAACAAAGAAAAGCACAAGACTATATGGCTTTATTGCTAAATTTTACCAAGCTTTTAAAGAACTAATATCATTTCTTCTCAAACTAGTCCAAAGTATTTAAAGGGAAAAAACCATTCCTCATATACTGTACAAGCCTAGCAGAACTCTGATACCAGAACCAGACAGGGGCACAAACACAACAAAAATAAGAACAAACAAGAAAGAAGAAGAGGAAGAGGAGGGAGGGGGGAGGTAGGGAAAAAGGATTTCTGATAAACATGGATGCAACTATTCTTAGCAAAATACTAGCAAATCACATCCAACACCAACATATAAAAGTTTATACACTACGACAGTGTGGGATTTATCTTATGGATGGAAGAATTGTTCAACCTATGCAAACTGATAAATGTAATACATGACTTCATGGAATAAAGGGCAAAAACTTTGCAATAGTCTTAATAGAAGCAGAAAAAGCATTAGATAAAATTCAATTTTTTTTCATGATAAAAACCCCAATATAACAAGTATAGAAGGAATATATTTCAGTACAATAAGAGGTATATATGGAAAACCCACAGCCTACTTCATACTGAAAATGAGGAAAACCTGAAATTGTTTTCTCTAAGGTCAGAAAGAAAACAAGGACATGTGTCTTTACTACTCTTATTCAGTGTAGTATTAAAAATCTTAGCCACTCTAACAATACAAAAGAAAGAAATAAAGAACATCCAAATAAGAAAGGATGGAGTTGAATTATCCCTGTTTGCAGGCAACATGATTTTATATAGAGAAAAACCTAAAAATCTCATCAAAATTCTTTTTTTTAGAAATGATAAATAAATTCGGTAAGATTACACAATACAAAATGAACCTACAAAAATCAGCAGATTTTTAAATATACCAATATGGAATATCTGAGAAAGAAAACAAGAAAGTAATTTTATTCACAGTATAAAATACTTAGGAATAAGTTTAATCAAGGAAATGAGTGATTTCTTCAATAAAAATTATAAAACACTAATGAAAGGAATTGAAGAGGTTATTTAAAATGGGAAGAAATTCCATATTCATGGATTGGAAAAATTAATATTGTTAAAATGTCCATACTACCTAAAACTATCTACAGACTCTGCCGCTAAGAGAGGAAAAAGTAGGCCCAAATCTTTTTTACATTGGATGAGGCCCCAACTTCCTTAACAAGACTCCTAAAGTGCAAGAAATAAAATCAAGAATCAATAAATGGGGTGTATTCAAACTAAAAAGCTTCTTATCAGCAAAAGAAACAATCAATGAGGTGAACAGAAAGCCTACATTTTGGGAACAAATTTTTGCCGCATGCACATCAGATAGTGCACTAATATCCAGGATATATAAAGAACTCAAAAAACTAAACACCAAAAACAAAACAAGACAAAACAACAACAACAAAAAAAAACCTAACCTAATCAATAAATGGGCTAAGGAGTTGAACAGACACACTTCTTAGAAGAAGATATACATGTGATCAACAAATACATGAAAAAATGTTCAACATTTCTAGCAAATAGAGAAATGCAAATCAAAACTAAGATTTCATCTTACTCCAGTCAGAATAGCAGTTATCAAAAATACAGACAACAATAAGTGTTGACAGGGATGTGGGGGAAAAGGCACACTCATACATTGCTGATGAGACTGTAAGTTGGTGCAGCCAATCGGGGAAAGCAGTATGGAGATTCCTTAGAACACTTGGAATGACCACCTTTTGACCCAGCTATCCCACTGCTTGGTTTCTACCCAAAGGACTTAAAATCAGCATAGTATAGTAACACAGCCCCATCAATGTTTATAGCAGCTCAATTCACAATAGCTAAAATGTGGAACCAACCTTGATGCCCTTCAATAGTTGAATGGTATATATACATAATGTGATATATATATACACAATGGTGTGTGTATATGTGTGTGTGTGTGTGTGTATGTGGTATATATAAAACAATGGAATATCACTCAGCATTAAAAGAGAATAAAATTATGGCATTTGCAGGTAAATGGATATAGTTGGAGGATATCATGTTAAGTGAAGTAAGCCAATCCCAAAAAACCAAAGGCCGAATATTCTCTCTGATAAGTGGATGCTGATCCATAATGGGGGGGGGCATAGGAAAATGGAGGAACTTTGATGGGGCAAAGGGGGTAAGGGAAGAGGAGGGGGCATGGAGGCAGTAAAAATGGTGGAGTGAGATGGACATTATTACCTTAGGTACATGTGTGACTGCACATATGGTGCCATACTACATCGTGTTCAACTAATAAAAATGAAAAGTTTTGCTGCAATTGTGTAGAATGAATCAAAATGCATTCTGTGTCATATATACCTAATTAGAATAAATAAATAAAATTATCTACAGAGTCAATGAAATCTTTATCAAGATACCAATGATATTTCTCACATAAATAGAAAAGCACTCTTAAAATGTGTATGGAACCACAATAGATCCTAAATAGCTAAAGTAATATTGAAGAAAAGAACAAAGCTGGGGATATTACATTACCTGACTTCAAAAATTACAAATCTAATTGTACTTTTGTTTTTATGGTGGTAGGAGGGATTGAACCCAGGACCTCGTGCATATAAGGCAAGCATTCTACCAACTGAGCTATAGCCCCAGCCTATAAAAGTTACAAATCTATAGAAACCAAAGCAACATAGTAATGACATAAAAACAGAAACAAGACCAATTGAATAGGTTAAAGAACTCAGGAATAAATCCACATATTTATAGCCAACTGAAATTTGACAAAGCTGTTAAGAACATTCCTTGAAGAAAGTACTGTCTCTTCAATTAAATATTCTGGGAAAACTTGATAGATATTTGCATAAAAAAGAAATTAGACCCCTTTCTCCCATAATATACACCATCTCAAAATGGGTGAAAGAAATATAAGACCTGAAACTATAAAGTTACTAAAAGAAAATGTAGGGAAAATGCTTCTGGACATATTTCTGGGCTAATAATTTTTGGATATGACCCTCCCCTAAGCCCAGCCATCAAAAGCAAATATTGACAAATGACATTACATCAAACTTTGCAGTAAAGGAAACAATGAATAGAATGGAGAACTAACTACAGAATGGGAAAAATTACTTGCAAACTGTTCATTTGATAAGGGATTAATTTCAAGAATACATAAGAAACATAATAGCAAAAAATTTGAAAATTGATGATTAACACAAGGGATCAAAAGAGGGTTTACAAATTGCCATAACTATACGAAAAGTTGGTCAACATCACTAATCAGGGAAATGTATATTAAAATCACAATGAGATATCAATTCTCCTGAGAATGGTTATTATCAAAAAGAGAAAAAGTAATGGATCCACAGAAAGGGGATCATTCATACACTATTGATGGGAATATGAATTAGTATAGCCATTATAGAAAACACTATGAAAGATTCTCAAAAAGAAAAAAATAAAGCAGAAATAGAATAACCATATGATTCAGCAATCTTAGTACTGGGCATGGATCCAAAAGAATTGAATTCCGTATGTCTAAGAGACGCCTGTACTAACAAAGTGAAGCATTATTCACAGTAGCCAAGATACAGAAATCAACTTAGGTGCCTGTTGATGGATGAATATATGAAGAAAATGTACGTAGTAACATATGAACACAATGGAATATTATTCATCCATTAAAAAGAATGAAATTTTGTCATTTTCAGCAACATGGATGGAACTGAAGGACATTTTATTAAGTGAAATAAGTCAGACACAGAAATACAAATACTGCATCTTCTCACTTATATGTGGAAGCTAAAATGTTGACCTTAAAGAAATAGAAAATAGAACAATTGTTATAGAGCCTAGGAAGGGTGTGGGGGGATATAAAAAGGATGGTGAATGAATACAAGGGTACATTTAGGAAGAATAACTTCTAATGTTCTACAACACTTTTAGGATAACTATGGTTGACAACAATTACTTGATTATTTCAAAATAGCAGAGGATTTTGCAAGTTCTTAACACAAGTTACATATGTCTGATAAACATGCCAATTACCCTGATCTGATTAATATATACTATATACCTATATTGAGATATCACATCATACTGTACCATATACATAATATGTACAAATACTATGGGACAATTAAAAATATTTCCAAGAATATTATTTTTGAGATAATGTTAACCTACAGTGAAATATATAAACCCCAAGTGTATACATTGAAGAGTCATGACAAATGCACATAACTAGCCATCTAAGAGAAAGGTAGACACTGACCACATCCTAGCAGGTACCAACATCTCCTTTCCCAGTTAATCTCTCTCACGGAGACAGCCAATTCTCAGATTTCTTAGACTGCTGATTAGTTTTGCCTAACATTGACCTTCATACAAATAGAATCATACACCCTTTTGTGTTCAACTTCTTTGGCTCAGCATAACATCTGTTAGATTCACATTATTTTGTGTGTAAATATTTCTTTTATTGTTGAGTAGTATTCCTATATATGACAATGCTAAAACTTGTTTATCCTAAAATGTTTAACTTATGCTAAAATTTATTTTTTCTCATGATGGAATTTGAGCTTCAAGCTTTTGCTACTGATGAATAAAGATGCTATGAGCATTCCTGGGTAAGTGTTATGTTTTGTTTGTTTGTTTTTTTAATACATGCTTTTTTAAAATTTTGATAATTGTCTGGGGTAGAATTGCAACATCAAAAAACAGATACATATTTAACTTTTTGAGAAACCATCAAAACCTTTTCCAAACTGAATACACTATTTTATTCTTTATGGTATCCATTTATTCTTATTTTTTTTTAAAAAAATATAGACTTCTGCAATCCTTAATAGCAAATGGCCATCCAGAGATTAGGTGTCAAATTTATTCTGTCTGTACCAGTACTTAAGTATTACATAAACACCTACTATGTTTGCTTTCTCCAGAGCAAAATAAAAGAGGAGTGGTCTAGTTTCCTGGGGATTGGCTGTAGACAAAACATTTTTTAAAAAATCTACATGTGTAAAGTGTACTTGGAATCCACTATACAAATAAGGCAATATGAAAGTCCTACACTATACCTGTCTCCTTTCTCAGTTCATGTGGAAAGTTAAATCCTACTGACAATTTGAGTTCACTGTTTTGTTTTTCCCCTGAAGTTTTGAAGTTGATCAAATTTGATATATATTGTGACAAACCACTTTTGCTTTTTCGGTTTGTGTTTGATGGATTTCTGTGTTTCTCACTTTTTTCCTTGTTAACTTCATTTTTTTCTTGCTGACCTCATCAAATTTCTTTAAGGAGTTATTCAATGTCCAAAAGAGCATAGACATTTCTGGCATCTCTTTCCCAGGCTGAAAGGAGTTTAAAAGGAGCTTCATTCCAGAAGAACTGAGCATCCAGTCTGAATTCACTACCCAGGAGACCTGGCAAAATCTATGGTCCTCACTGGTGGCTGTGCGTCACTTTGGTGGAGATGGGACCATGACAGTGACAGCAATATTCCTCAAATGCATGTGCTTTCACAAGCCAATTCTCATAGAAAATGTTATTTTTCCCAAGAAACATATTTGTGTTTGAGAAAAAGCAACTACAGGGCAAAACGGTGGGGTGGAGGAGTTTGAAAACAGGTACCATGGAAAATATTATTATTGATTTTTATAAATGTATTTGGCAGTGAGTGTGCACTGGGTTATCCAATATAAGCAGCCAGGATTCCTGCCCCCCCCCCCCTTGGTAATATAGTAGAGTCTCTTTCAGTAAACATTTGCTTTTGGAAAACATAAAAAAGTCAGTTTTGGCCAACTGCATCAGTCCTTGCTCTGCCATCTGTAAGAAATTTAGACTTTGCTTTTTTGAATGACCCTTTAAAAATACACAAGACCTAATTCTATCCTTCACTCCCATAAAACTCCCATTGGGCTTCAGTGGGAACATTTTTCAAGTTCAGTTCTGAGGAATAAGGACATTTTACAATGCCTTCTTGTGAGAACTTCCTTGGGCAGAACTTGTCTAACTCCTCATTCCTCCTGAGAGAGTTCTGTGATCTTATTGGTTTTGGAGCTTCAAAACAGACTCTGTGCTTTGATGCTTCTCAGAGAATGTACATGTATGTATGTATATATGTATTTTTCCCCCACCTCACGCTAAAATTATAATGCAGGGCATTAAAGTAGATGACTCTTGGTGGTGTGAGGAATTATCCTCCTCTGTCCATCACATACTGATAAGTAGATGTGGCAGTCCTACCACCCGTCTCCAGGGTTTTCGAGTGCTTTCTGGCAAAAACGTGCCATTTTTGAACACTTAGTATGTGTCAGGCACTGTACTAAGTGCTTCATGTACCTCATTTTGCTTAATCCTGTGAGGTAGAAAATGCCATTCCTTATCTACTGTGAAGAAATTGAGACTAAAAACACCTTGAGAATCACACAGCAGGGCTGATATTTAGACCATTGCTCTGTACAAATCCATTGCTTTCATTTTTTTTTTTTTTTTTGATACCTGGGGTTGAACCCAGGGACACTCAACACTGAGCCACATCTCCAGCCCTTTTTTTATTTTGAGACAGGGTTTTGCTAAGTTGCTCAGGGCGTTGATAAATTTCGGAGCCTGGCTTTGAACTTGTAATTCTCCTGCCTCGACCTTTGGAGCCACTGGGATTAGAGGTGTGCTCTACCATGCCAGGACCTGCCATTGTCTTTAACTGTTGCACATTTTGCACTGTATTATATTACTTCCCTTTACATACTGTAAAGTGCAGTTCATTGTTTTGGCAGGGTCCTGTTTGTATACCTGTCTTTCTGATGAGACTGACCAGAATGAGATCAGGTTCTCAGTTTGTTCATCTTGTGTAGCCAAGATCCATAGGAATTTAATAAGTGTATATTAAATTTTAAAATTGTACTTTTTTTGTGATTATGCAGTTATACTTGCTCATTATAAAAAAATGAACAATAAAATATGTCATTTTTGAATCTTATTATCCAGAAATAATTAATATATGTTTGATAATTAATATGTGTTTGATAAATGTTTGAATTCTAATTTTTTTTAAAAAAAACAACAACTGTAGTCTTGAATTGCATCTATTTATTTAACAATTAGCTCACTGTGATTCCTTGATCTCCATGTCGTGAAGTCTTTAGCCTTCACAAAATAGGATGTGAAAACTAGGGAAAAGAGCAAATATTTCTATGGTCAAACTGTTTTACTATCACAATATAAATTTCCCACAGTAGCATTTTATTTGAGACTATGCATCTTTGAGTCAGTTCAGTTTGAACTATTAATCTGAGTTACTAACTTAAAATTATCTCTTTTATTATCAGAATTTTATATTTTAGGGAGTTAACAGAAGGATCTTTTTTCTGTCTGCCAGTCAAGTAGGACTTTATTTAAGTGCCATAGTTAAAAGCAGTTTATTGGTGAAAGTCTAGCCCCTAGTGGACAGGAGTCTCTGGTACACGCCCCCACACTGAGCTAGTTAGGTACAGCTTGGAGGGAGGTCCGCCAAGACCTCCAGAGCTTCAGAATCAAACAGTCCTCAAGACTCTTGATGTTAATATTTCTTTGCCTTTATTTTTTCATAAAAATATGACACAGTTGTATGTCTGGCTTATGAGAGCTTTATACTATTTTCATGAATATTAAGACTTTTCTACTTCGCTATTAAATTTTTTTTTTCAAACAGTGATTTTCTTAGTTTCTTAAAAGTAAAAAAGAGTAAAACTTACTTTTCTGTTCCTTTCCTCCTATTTTTTTTTCTTTTCCTTTCACTGTCTGTGTAAAACTTTTAGAAAGAATTAACACTTTTTTTCCAGGATGAAAATTAAACCCAACACACATATGTACACTTCACAAAATTGGCTGTTTAAATTAAGAAGAACTTCTCTGAGTATTACTTTGGTCTTGTATACATCTGACATATAAAACAATAAAGTATAAAAACTAAATATCCAAATAAGACAGAAATGACCATACTTATGAATGAGATGACACCTGATGAAAAAAGTATCCAATCAAAAAGTAATGATTTTGTTGGAAAAATCTTTCTTATTCCAAGCATTGCTATGAAATATGTTTTATAATTCAGAGAAACATAGGTTCCTCTAATTGACCTGATGATTCTAGATGTTTGTTTAGTTTTAGAAACTTAGAAAGACTGAAGTTGGATTTCAAATACATACAGTCAGTTCTGCTATAACATGTCATTTGTGCTGTCAGCCTTATGCATGAAGGGTAGAACACTCAAAAACTTTGTCAGTAAAACAAAATAAAAGATTGAAATCTAGTAAAATTGGTAGTACTACTTTATGTACTTTACACGGTTAGAGAATATATAATTGCTATAATAAAACAAACCTGCAGTTTGCTTGTGGAAGTGAGCCTGAAAGGGATTGTATCTTATGAGTTACTATGAAATGGTGGAAGGTGGGTTATCTGAAATCAGATGGAAAGTTCTAATACCAGATGTGGATGGGTGTGGCTTATAACACAGGCTGGTGAACTGAGTAGTTGGCAGATGTTTGAGGAGCGTGTGTGTGTGTTGTGTATTCCTGTGTGGCTCAAATCAACTGGGTGCAGCTTTATGAATTTATTTAGTACAGCTTATGGACAAAATGGTGCATAAGCAACTATGAAATATGCATTTTCCTCAAATTATTCCTCCCTGTATCAATCACAAAGAAACATATTCGTGTTTTCAAAATAAGATTTATAGCAGAATTGATTATACTCTTTGTCAAAGGCCAAAAATAGATGAAAACTGACTCATTTAGAATTAGAACTATTTAATGTTGAAGAAATAGTATACAATATTGTATACAGCCTGTTCTAGATTTTATTAGCTCCTGTTTGGTACATGTTTTGGTGGACAAATGAAACTCGAATTTGGCTGGTCAGCACACTTCAATTCACTCATTCCATGTCCTAAATTATATTGTGGGTTTGGGACAAAGAAGAGCGGGTATGGTTTTGCTTCCTCTTGAGTTCAGACTTTCTAGAACTTCCAGTGGAAAGACATTGGAAAGTGAAATGCAGACATTCATTAAATTATAGGTGTTATGGGTACTTACATGGAACACATAAATTAGGTAATACAGGGAGGGAAAGGTTTTCTCTCTGGTCAGTTAATATTAACCTCACCAATGGTAAACTTTCAGAAGGCTAAAAACAAGTTTTTTTTCATTTATTTTTCAAGTTAGAAAAATATAAATATCAAAATTCAGTGCACATGGCCAAAATAAAAGTACCATAAAAGAACACTTAGTTTTCTCCTCTAAACTTATAATGTCTCATGTTTTTTAATTCATTAAATCAGCAGCCCTTTAGTTTCTTTTTTTTATTGTTGTTTAAAACATTACAAAGCTCATGATATATCATCTTTCATACATTTGACTCAATTGGGTTATGAACTCTCATTTTTACCCCAAATACAAATTGCAGAATCACATCGGTTACACACTCACATTTTTACATAATGGCATATTAGTGACTGTTGTATTCTGCTACCTTTCCTATCCCCTACTATCCTCCCTCCCCTCCCCACCCATCATCCCTCTCTACCTCCTCTGCTGTTGTTCAATTCTCTCCCTTGTTTCCCTCCCCCTTTCCCCTCATAACCTCTTATATGTAATTTTGTGTAACATTGAGGGTCTCCTACCATTTCCATATGCTTTCCCTTCTCTCTCCCCACTCGTCTTTGTTTAATGTTAATCTTTTCCTCATGCTCTTCCTCCCTGTTCTGTTCTTAGTTGCTCTCTTTATATCAAAGAAGACATTTGGCATTTGTTTTTTAAGGATTGGCGAGCTTCGCTTAGCATAATCTGCTCTAATGCCATCCATTTCCCTGCAAATTCTATGATTTTGTCATTTTTAGTGCTGCGTAATACTCCATTGTGTATAGATGCCACATTTTTTTTTTTATCCATTCATCTATTGAAGGGCATCTAGGTTGGTTCCACAGTCTAGCTATTGTGAACTGTGCTGCTATGATCATTGATGTGGCAGTATCCCTATAGTATGCTCTTTTAAGATCCTCAGGGAATAGTCCAGGAAGGGCGATAGCTAGGTCACATGGTGGATCCATTCCCAGCTTTCCCAGGAATCTCCATACTGCTTTCCAAATTGGCCTCACCAATTTGCAGTCCCACCAGCAGTGTACAAGTGTACCCTTTTCCCCACATCCTCGCCAACATACTAAAACTAAAATATAAGCAAAACATACCAAAACTTAGAGGATGCATAAAACTAAGTTTATGAGGAAATTTTATAGCAATAAAGATCTACATCAAAAAAAGGAGAAAAAATCACTTCGTGGTACACATCAAGAAATTAGGAAAAGAAAAACAAACTATGCCAAAACCTAGAATAAGAAATAAAATAATAAAAATCAGTACAGACATAAATGAAATAAAGACTAGGAAAAAACAGAAAATATCAATGAAACTAGGAATCGGTTTTTTGAAAAGATAATAACAACAAATCTTTAGCTAGGCTATCCAAAAAACAAAACAAAACAAGAAAACAAAACAAAACCCAAAAAAACCTCAACTGGGAATTAGAAGTCAGTAAAATGAATCAGACATAAATTTTCTGTGTGTTCATATATGATTATGTCACCAGTGAAACTCCACAACATATAAAAACACAAGAATAGGATAGGATTCTAATAAAAAAATGTATGTATAATATATCAAAATACACTGTACTGTCATGTGTATCTAAAAATAAAAAAATATAAAATCCCCTTAAGATCAGAAATCAAAGAGCAACTATTACACTGATAATGAGGAAATACAGTGTGGATCACAATAAATTATTTTCAATAATTATGCAATAAAAATTGGATAACCTAGAAGAAATGAATAAATACCTATAAAGCATAACCTACAAAATCTGAAATACCAATGATTAAAAAATCTGCATGGACCCATAATGAGTAAAGAGATTGAATCATAAATAAAAAAGTGTCCCATCAAAGAAAAGCTGGGGACTTGATGGTTTCACTGCTTAATTCTACCAGACATTTAGAAAAGGAAAAATATTAATTCTTCTCAAACTCTTCTAAAATATTGAAGATGGACTACTTTTAAATTCATTTTATGAAACTAACATCCTTCTGATAAGACATCACAAGAAAAGAAAGCTAGGGGCCAATATCACTGATAAACATAGATACAGAAATTAACAAAATGTTAGCAAACTGAATTCAACAGTACACTAAAACAATCATTCACCATGATCTAGTGGGGTTTATCCCAGGGATGAAAGGATGTTTTAACATATGCAAATCTATGAATGTGATATACCATATTAACAGAATGAAAGACAAAAGCCATATGATTACCTTAATAAATGCAGAAAAAACATTGGATAAAATTCAACATCCTTTCATGTTAATAAACTCTTAACAAGTGAGATATAGGAGGAATGTGCTTCAACATAATAAAGACCATATGTGACAAAGTCGCAGCTAACATTACTTGCAATGATGAAAAGTTTAAATTTTTTTTTCTTCTAAGATCAGGAAATAGCTTACTCTTACTACCTTTGTTCAGCATTAGTATTGGAAATGTTAACCAGAGAAATTAGGCAAGAGAAAAAATTGAAAGGCATCCAATTTGACCTCAAAAATGCAAAGAAGACAAGCGTCCCTCATCTTGTTGGTTGGTTCTCAACACAGTGACTTCTATTTCATTTTTTTCAGTATCCAAATTTTGCATACAAACATGCTACAATCTCTATTTCCAGAAATATCACCTGTACTACTATTATCTAGCTCTTATAAGTCTTATCAAGACATTTAAAAAATATTGCCTAGCAATCTTGAAGTTTTACACCATGATGTAATTAAAGTAGTGGATCTGCATAGACCTCATGATAGAATTTTTGAGACTATCACAATGTTTAAATTGTGACAGAGAAGGGAGAAATTATGGAATTTTCAGGCAAGTTGATTATGTATTTTAGTAGTCTTACCAGAAGAAAGACTATTAGACAAATGCCTATAGCTTTTTCTGCTTATCTGGAAAGATAAAAGGAGATATGTGCCATTTCAAAAGAAATTATACTTGGAGTAGTTGATGGAACCATATCTGGAACAGATTATTGGACTCAAAGTCTGATTATGTTTTATGAACATCATTGCTATTCCCCAGTCCCATGTTTAGTATACCTGTCAAACTGGAGAGATAAATAGGGATGTCTTAAGAATGATCTACCTTGTCCCATTTATCTTTGATGGTAGCACGAATCTTAGTGATTTTCCTAGTAATATATCTTTTATGATTTACCATTTTGGTAGAAAGAAGTTTCTACCAAACTGTAAATGGGTCATATTACTTTATCCACTATGGGGATTCTTCCAGTTGTTAGGTAACTTGTATTCTAATAAACACCAGGATCTAGATTTGGGATCCCACTGTGTCTGTTCTAATTTTGGAATGAGATAATTTTGTGAAAGATCTCCATGATCCTCCCTCTGATTCATGGTACTTATTTTTTTTAATATATATATTTTTAGTTGTCGATGGACATTTATTTATTTATTTATTTATTTATTTATTCAGATGCAGTGCTGAGAATTGAACCCAGTGCCTCACACATGCTAGGCAAGCGCTCTACCACTGAGCTACGACTTCTGCCCCGACTTCTTTGTTTTTTGTATCTCTAGGAATTATTTTTGTCTCAGAGCCAGTACTTAGTAGTTTCTAATATTTAGGTATTTACTTTTACAAGTATAGTTATACTTGTCAATGGCTACAGGTCCTTTGGGGAAAGTAAGGAGGCACTTCCTAAAGAGTTCTAGGCTTCCCCTTTAAGTGTCTGTAAGTTTATGAATGAATTTAGGTACTGTAATTGGGACAGAGATTATGAATTTGTGTTTTGGTAGACCAAGTGATGTCTGTCTCCCAGAACTAGAATTTATTCTGTTGAACACATCAAGTAGTTGTTAGTGGGCTGCTCATCACATTTAGAGGTTATCAGTCCATAATCTTTTTTCACCTGTAGGCTCAGCTCCTGGAGTTCCAGACCATTCTGATCATATACAGTTCTTGATGCATACTATATACATCATTTTAATTTCATTTTAGGCAATTAAATGCCACTAGTTGAACTTTGTTAAACTGGGATTCTGGCACAACTCTAAAATCATTGAACTCATTTCTCTTGCACCTTCTTTCGTAGATCCCAAGAATATATCCACTAAAACAGTCACAGGGATATTTTTAATCTCTAAACTAATAGCTTTCTCAAACTTTTGATGAACCCTTAGGGGATTTAGTTATGAGATGCATAAGACAAGCATCCATTAAGTATATACCCTAAAATTTGTATTGTCTATAGTCTTTAGATTGCTTTATTTCTGCCATGTCAACTTTATTTAGTATAGCCACCACTGAGTCCATAATTTAGCCAGCTAAGCAAAAAATTATAACTACTTCCATCTAGTCTAGCTAGCATGCTGAGATTAAAAACTTTTATATTGATAATTTATTTATATTTGTATGTATAAATATATAGTTTTACATTTGTATACAAGTACATACTTACTTTCATATATAATGGACTTATAATTTTAGCCCAAACTAAAATTATATTATTTCATCTTTATTCTCCCCAAATTTGTTATATTACTGACATAAACTAGCAAAATTTTGAATTATTTTGATGTATAAACCTTTCTTCCTTCCAAGTCCGACTTTGTATATGGCTAGTGAATATACTAGGCTCTGTCTCTAGGTAAAGACTTGGAGATATTAAGGGTAGTTGAAGTAGATATAAATAGAGTTGACATTCCCTTCCAAAACAACTCTCTCAGACAAAAGATAATACAAAATATTTGAATAAGGCAAAAAAAAGCCTCCATAGATGGGGAGGAGGGGGGCTGATTGATCTAGTAAAGGAGACTTAGTAAAGTTGAGTGTGCAAGGCAACTTTGAGACCTCTGACTCCTCCAAGATATCTCCATTTTAACATTTACTCTTCATTGATTAGTGTCCTTACTTTCATATAAGAAATTGCTTGTTTTTCACTCGAAAAGATCTTATAATTTTACAACCTGTTCATCCAAATTTTGCATTTTATTTTTATCCATTTAGCTTTAAATTTTCAGCTATAACATATTAGAACGTATTTTAAAACAGAAAAGTCCTTAATTTCAGTTTGTGTCTTAGACTGATAACTTAAAACTTCAAGATTATCACTATAAAATGACGTAATATGCTAACTGATACTGTTAAAAATCGCCCTTTTCCACAGTCATGAATTCTTTAGCTATGTATAATATTCTTTAACTCAGCCTTCGTTTCCTCTAGAGATTTGCACAAATGATAATTTTATAAAAATGTTACTACTACTTTACTTCTGTTACCAGCCTCTTTTACTACTAGCTAATTTTCATTGTCTTCTGTCCCAATTTGATTAGATAACTAATCCTGGATTTCAATTTACCAATCACATGTTTCCTCCTACTACCTCAATAAATGTCTTACTATTTGTACTTGTAGCTACCCGTGAAATAAATGACTGTATTAATGTTCTCAGCTACAAGACAGAAATGGACCTGGCTAATATATGCTTTAAAAATACTCATTTAAAAAGTATTGGATGGCTCATATAAGCTCCAGAAGAACAGAATAATTAGTTTCAAAGATATATATTCAGAGAAAATGCAATCAGTCAGCAGAACTAACTTCAGTCTACTTCTGCCCCAGGATGCTAGATACTGTTATTGTTACCACTGCCAGGCTGGTCAGGAAACTTGATTATGATGCAACCACTATCTCTTCCACAGACCATTTTCTTGAGCCTTCTTTTAACATTATAAGCTCCCCATTCAAAATCCAGGGTGGGAGAGTCTTATTACTATTTGCTAATTTCTGCCTCTTAGATGCAAAGAGGTTTGAAAATTTAGTTTATGTCTTTTTATCTTCAAGTTTTAATTTATACCTAGACTCACGGGGAGGAAATTCTCCAAAGATATTTGGGGGATTCTGATATGATATATTCTCCCTGAAATAAATAAATAAATAAATAAATAAATAAATATTTATGGGTTTTCCTACAGTCTTATAAGTGAGCAGGTATGTCAATAGACAGATTTAACTTTAGGATACGTGGGGAGAGAGAGGCAGGCAGACAAACTGTCCTCTCCCTTCTTCCTGTCTGGTTGGCGAATAAGATAAGCTTAGAGTATTTCTCTTCTGGATGAGCTGGTTTTCTTTTTTTATCTTTTTCTATCAATAATTCTTGTGGAAGATTTACCTTTACATGTTCTTATGTAATTATAGCATTATTTCTTTTCAGGCAAATGGTTTATCTTTAGAGGACATTTGTTGGGTTATTTCTAGGAGTAAAAACATTTAGACTCTTTGGTAATGAATGGGGGAGAGATATGACCAGATCAGCTGTTCTTAATATAGATTTGTAGAAGAAGCCGCTCTTGGCTTACTAAGATCTATATTCTCTTCTTTTGGAGTTAGAATTACACAACATTCCCCAAGTTCCCTTCAAGTTAGACACGGACATATGACTAAATTCTGGCCAATGGAATGTGAATGAAAATAATGTGTAGCATTTTAGCTTTCTATGTTTGATTTCCATGTTCTTTTCCCTATTCAGCTGGCTAGAATGGATACATCATCTAGGGGGTTAAAAAATGGTAGCATCACAATATGCAAAGGGCTAAAATGGTAAAAGACCATGTGTCATAAATTTCCTTGGGTTTCAGATCTGTTGCATAGACCCGATGATATAGTCTAATCTATCTATTCTAGATTTCTGGATGCTACCTACTTAACTTTTGGTAACTGCAAGTATTATACTTTTTGATTGTATTCCATAAAGACACTTCTAATTATGTATTTTTTAAACTCCATGTGATTATTGGTTTTTTTTCCTGTTTATCCTGTCTGAACTGTATATTTTCCAACTATCTCCTAGACCCTAAAATTCTGGTATCCAATGACTACTTTTCCACTCCTGAAGTTCCAAGAATAATAAATGTAAATACAGTCTGGGAATCTTTTTAGCCTAGTATCCATTAAGGCAACAAAAATAATTCCATAACAGTATAACAGGGCAAATTCAGGAAAATATATTTTCTATTTTTATCACTTCAAAATATGACCAATGTGATGTAGGTCTTAAACTTCACAATAAAATTATAGACTAGTTCTCTTTTTGAAATCTATTATCTATTAAAAGTTTTAAAATCTCTATTTAATAAAGGTCAATATGTTTCTCTATGAAAGGTATCATTTAAAATCAAAGGATAAAATTATTATTCTATTTTCACAGGCTTATGTGTTTCAGATCCTATAAATAAAGCTGAGTTATTTTGAAACCTTGCCAATTCTTAATATTGAGTTAATAAAATGGTAGATACTTTTCTTTTTAGTGTTGGAAGGATTTGGGTTTAAATTGAGATGTATTTAAAATTATTTATTTCTTAGAAGACCCAAGAATGGATAGATTTTTTTCTTTTGTTTCTATCATGTGATATCATAGCACAGAGTTAAATCCTGTCTCATTCTTTTCTTGAGAGAAGAGAGAAAACTCCTTACAAAATAAAGACATTAAACAATTTTCTGAATATACACTATATGCAAAGACTGTTTTTAATTAATGATTTTATTTTCAGAGGATAAATATTATTGGAAACCTGATTCCCCTTCTTCCCACTGCTCACCCCTTTCTGCTGATGACCTGGAAGGAGAGTGAATAAAGACCTTCATACTTATGTACTGATAAACTCTTACTCTTTAAACACACATTATAGACTAAAAGATACAAAATACTGTTTACTTCTCAATACAGAAAAGATTCTAGTAAGCAATCTTGGCTACAATGTGTGTGTGTGTGTGTGTGTGTGTGTGTGTGTGTAAACATGCTAAATAGAAGGTCTCTACACAAGCTTTTGTAATAAATAGAGTCTTCATATTTTTTATAGCCTTCACTTATTGAAAAGACATCAAGAACACTGAACTTTATTGCTGGAAGAATATATTTTAAATAAAAAAGATATAATGGCAACCTCATAATATAAAAAGCTTCTGACTGTCAATTTAATTAAGTTCATGGAATTCTCTTTGTTCATTCAATATTGTTTGATATTTTATGTACGTCAATGAGGAACTTTTAAATTCTAGGTTCCACATGGAATCGTGCATCCCTCTTGTGAAAATTTAACGCACTAAATTAATACATAAGGTGGCAATTTAAAACTGTACACCAGTAATGTTAGAGACATGTTTTCCTGCAATTACCCAAAACCTCTAAGTACTTAGCACTATGCAATTCTCAAAATGGGTACTCTGAATGTGCTTTGATATAAAGTAGAAACAAGGAAAAAGTATAGTTTGAATGAATATTTAGCTTTGACTCTTAGCATTCTTACTAATTCCTACATTAAACAAACAGAATTCTACTTGAAAAATATTGATGTTTCTTGTGGTGAGTTGATAAAGTTATGTAAGGAGTTCAGGTACTATGCTAAATTTAAATATTTTACTTGAGCGAAGAACATTGTATGAACATAAAACACACACACTGTAGCCCGAGTATATATGATAAATCATCACGTGCTATCTTTTATTTTATTACAGATTTATGGTACAGATTTTCCTTTTTCTAAAAAGTTTGAGAGCTATGAGAAAGGCCTTATATATTTATAAATCAGATCCTTTCAGGAAGGACAGTAACATCACATTGCTTTGGTTTTGCTGAAATAGTCTTTGGTTTTTAACTGGAAACTTCCTCAAATGTAAGAAATAAACAGTCTTTGATAATTCCTCATTGGTTTATTTGAATCTACTTGCCTATAGTAAAGTCAACTTTACTCTTGCAATTTAGATAACTCAGAGGAGAAATTTGCACTTTTCTCTTGTCATTAATAAAACGTCATTTGTAAAAGTTGATTTGTTTGGCTCTCTTATTAAATTAATCCAGTTTCCAAGTTGGTAAAGAAGGGCAATTGTTGGTCATTACTTAGAAATAAGGGAAGTTTGGGATAAAAATAGAAGTGTAGCCTAAAACACAGTGATTGGGTAGATATTTGTGAAAGGCATTTCTTAACACCTCAGCCTTGTCCTGATTAAATTCTTTCTGAATGGCAAGCCTCACCCAGGAGGTGCACTATTAACACTAACTAACATGTACTTTTCCAAGTAAGTATTTCATTTTTTTCCCATGGGCTTTTATGTACCATATTGTTTTATGGAATACTGTCAGTCTAGGAAATGTAACCAACAGAAGGATTAACTTTCTTTTTTTTTCAGGAGGGAGAGGGTAACAGGGATTGAACTCAGGGACACTAAACCACTGAGCCACATCCCCAGGCCTATTTGTTTGTATTTTATTTAAAGACAGAGTCTCACTGAATTGCTTAGCACTTTGCTTTTGCTGAGACTGGCTTTGAACTCATGATCCTTCTGCCTCAGCCTCTCAAGGCACTGGGATTACAGGTGTGCACCGCACGCCCAGCAGAATCAATTTTCTTATAAGCAGTTCTACCTGTGTAAGAGATTTTCACATATCTGGATGTGTTTCATCCACATTCATTTGTTTCTAAATATTGTTGTTACCAACCTATGATAATTTGCAGTTTTTAACTTTATGATGATGCCAATGTGATATACATTGATTTTGATCTTTTCCTGGCCTATCGATATGTGGTATCATCCTCCAGTTTGATCTTGGCAGTAGCACTGAACCATGGCTCCTAGTCCGCCACTCAGTTATGAGGTAAAGAACTGACAATCTAAGCCATGCTATGCTGCTGGGCAGGTTAGGTGCATCAAATGCATTTTAGACTTATGATATTTTCAACCTACCTTGGGTTTATCAGGACATGACCTCCCTCATGAGTCAAAATGCATCTGTTTTCATCTCAGGCAGAAAATTATAGCATCTATACTGGGAGTAGAGCTTGTGAAAGGAATGCTGCCTCTAACTATCTTATTAGAAAGTTAAACAGAAATGCTTTCCCTTTGTGAAATAATACTGAAGTCAGTCCACTTATTTTGGATGTCACAACATGAGCCATTCATTGCTGTCAGGACTGAGGGCAGAAAACCCTTAAGCATAGCGAGTTTTCATATTTATCTAGTCAAAATTACTCAATTATCTTAGAGAAATTAGTGGACTCTTTCCCAGAAATAGAATAGTAGACTGTAAGTGTGAATTGAGGTGGACATCTTATCTTAATAGGTACATTTTTTTCCTATGACCTTGGAAATAAAAAAAAAAATCACATTTCTGCACCATGCAACTGCCTGTTCCTTAACACTTGTCCCTCTCACCCACACACAGTGCAGATTCTCTAACAGGTTCATGAGCCTGTGCTTTGGGATTAGGAAAAGTTAGAAATATAGGAAACAGAAGATTGACCATATTTCCAGGATAGAGAATAAGAAGAAAGTTATTTTCAGTGTTGTGAGTAACTGACAATAAGGAGAACAGACAACAATTATTTCAGCAGATTATTCTTATATCATTATTTTTAGAAAAGCAAGTTGCAGCTATACTAACATTGTTAAAACCAGATAAGAACATAAATTCATAATAATGATCTTCAAATACTCTCAAACACTATTAAACAAATACTAGATACTTAGTGGGTCACTTGTTTTTATGAACTTTGGTTGAATTGCAAAGTTATGTTTAATTTGCCATTATTTTACAAATTTGGCAGAATTTCGCGAAACTGTACCACTTAAAAACTTTGCTAAGTGAATTGTGAAAACGCTAAATCTGTATCGAATCAACTTGAGTACAAAATGTACTCTGAAGACTTTCAGGAATGAATGCAAATGAAGGGGGAGGTATATTGTCATTAATTCAGAAGCCATAAAATTTATTTTCTTTCTTATTTTGGATTGGAGTTGAAGAATTTGAGAAGCAATATTTAGAAGCCATAGCATAAAATATATTTATTAGATTTGAAACTTTAAAATTTAAGCAGAATATCTTTAAGTCATAAAGATTGTAAAGAGATGTAGAGAGATTTAATATATTTGATTTTCTAATTGCCATCCCCACATGAGATGAAATCAATTAAGATCTCTGCTGTTTACTTTCTGACAACAAAGAAGCATGACCCAGAGACCAGGAGTGCCAATAACTACAGTCAGTTGGTATCAGAATTAACAGTAAAAAGAATCATTCACACTGGATTCAAGTTGAAATTCCTAAAAACAATACTGTGCTCATGTGGGTATGTGTTGTGAAGAAAAGGCAGTCAGAGATGGTGAACATAGACTATGAAAGTGTTTTCAAAATCAAATCTATTTCAATATGCTTCTTAGGTTATGTTATATTTCAGTCTCATGAATCTCTTCAGAGCAGGTTTTTATTATATAACGCTTAATACATACAGCATGTGCTTCTGAATGCCTTTTCTATAATGCTTAAAGGGTTATACAAGCTGTTATACGTGAGATACTTGTGTAGACAAAGGGCAGTGGGACCTTTACAGTGACTCCAAATCTGACACATTCACCTGCAGTGGGATGAATTTTAGTAGAATTTTCTTCTTTGCCTGGACTAGAAATTTGTCTCCTTCTTTGTTTCTTTTTCTTTTTCTTTTTCTTTTTTTTAATTTACCCATCTTGTTTGTACCAATACTTGTTTTGGTTGCTTTAATGTGACTAATGGATTTAGAGTCACTTTATTTTCTTTATATTGTCAATATTACTGTTTCACCTGAATTGGAATGAAATCTCCAAATCTATTTGATAGAAATAATGAGAGGTCTCTGTTTAACTATGTTCCCTTTAAACCAAAAGTATTTTTTTTGTGTGCCTAAGGCTATGAAAAGTTTCATAGGACATCGTAGAAAATCCAAGACAGCAACTTATATATATATATATATATATATATATATATATTTTTAAATCAAGATTACTTAAAGCAATTTGAAAACAATATAATTAATGGCCCAAAGTGTTTTAGTGTTCCATACTCAAGTCCTAAATAGAATATATAAAGAGAAGCTTAATCAGAACTTGAATAGCAGAAAGTCTTCATGAGGGGATTTTTAAAATTAACTAATTAATTAATTAATACCAGGAATTAAACCCAGGAGCACTTAACCACCGAGTCACATCGCAGCCCTTTTTAATATTTTATTAGAGACAGAGTCTCTCTGAGTTCCTCAGGGGCTTGCTAAATTGCTGAGGCTGACTTTAAACTCACGATGGATCCTCCTGCCTCAGCCTCCGAGTTGCTGGGATCATAGGTGTGCACCACCACACTCAGTGTGTGAGGGGATTTTAAAATCTCATCATTGTAAATTAAGATTTAGATAGAAGAATACAAAGAAAGGAAAAAAAAATAAGGGTAAGCATTTGCGAAAGATCCCTTTACAGATCAGCGTTCCTATTTTGTTTTGTTTTATTTTATCTTTTCCACTGGTCTTTCTTCATTGGGACTTAATTGGTATTTCCCTATGTGTATGGAAAGAGCACACCAATGACTGGATCTACATCATACTAAGCTGTTCTTTTATTTCTAAGCAAAACTCTACAGTTTTTTATGTCATTAAAATGGGTGGCAGAATTCTGTTTTTCTTCTAAAAATCTTGTGATTTTCTTGTCAAAGAAACTGAGACAGTGGGGACTGAATATTGGAAAAGCATGAAATTAAAATTTCTAAGATAACTCTCTTTCAGAATGCCAGGTCACCATCTCCATTGAGATAGTATAGGGAAGACAGACCGTGATGATTGTGGAAATTCAGAGATGGTTTGTTTATTCAACAAATATTGTGTACTTTCTTTTGTGCTAGCTACTTAATCAGCATTGAGATGACCATGTTGTGGATCTTTTCCTTTAGAAACTCGCTGTTCAGTCCCACTTCCTAAACTGCAGCTGAGGAATCTAACATCCAGATAGGTGGTCGGACTCATTCAAGGTTACATGGATAATTAACCATGTGGACAGAACTCTAACACAGGTCTCCTCAGGTCAGGAAGATGAAGAAACACACAGTCTTATTCTCTTTTATATGGACCCGGATAAACTAGGAATATACAGTTAGCCACACTGCTATCAAATGTTACCACTGAATAGCGTTTCAACATTATCCAGGTTGGCAGAATCCATGAGGATGCTCCACAGTTTCCAATGTAATGAATGAATGAACGACAACCTCTATGATCATATTCCTGCTGGTATTCTTTCTTCTCAAATTTTATTGATGTTTTAGATGTGTTAAACTTTTTGTGGCTATTCTAACAAGCTATTGTAAATTTAATAGTTTAGAAAACACAAATCTATTATTTTATAGCTCTTGTGGCCAGAAGTGTTAAATTGAGTGTTATTACTATTGCCTGCCTGCATTCATTAGCTTATGGCCTCTACCATCTTCAAAGTCAGAAAAGGCTAATCTAGTATTTCTGACATAGTATTACTCTGACATTCACTCTTGTTTTCTTTTTCACATTTAAGAAACTTTGTGATTATATTGGGGAACCCAAATAACCCAGGATAATCTACTATTTTAAAATCAGTTGATTGGCAACCTTAATTTCTTCTTTTATATTTATTTATTTATTTTCACCTGAAATCTTAATTCCCCTGTGCCATGTAACATTTTTGCAGATCTGGAGCTTAGGACATGGACATCAGTGGATGATCATCATTTTCGAACCACACCTACAGATTCAAGTGAACTAAATGATATTCTGAACACATTTATGTTTCAAATACTTTGTATGCAGACACAGGTCCAGGATGACCTAGTGAATCAAAGACTCTATAGCTCCCCAGTGATAAACCCAGAACTACTTCTGCTTTACTTTAGATGCACATTGTATATTCAATTTAGATCATATCATATAGCTGTTTTTTTCCCATTAGATCCTTGCATTTATTCATGTTATAATGGACATTTTTGGCCTAGATAATTTCTTATTGGAGTAGGAGAAACAGCTATCCTGTGTACTGTAGGATGTTCAGCAACATCCCAGGCCTCTACCTACTAGATATCTGTAGCATCCACAACTCCTTTCCAGTTGAGACAACCAAAAATTTCTTCAGGCTTTCTCAAATGTCCCCTGGGGACCCAAATTATGCCTGATTAAATACCACTGTTCTGCACTATGAACTTTTTTAGATTGTGAATCACGTCTTTGTAGTTCTAGGTCCTTAATCTAGTGCCTTATACCCAGTAGATTCCTATAAATTTTAGTTGAATGAATAAATGACCAGAGGTCTCAAGATTTTTCATTATCACTATAAAAACAGAAAAATCTCTTAATTCTACAATGAATATTTGAAATATAGTCAGAAATAAACCAAGTTCCACAGAATATTACAGATATGCTGTAATCAGTCAAGACTATTAACTTGACAAAATTCATTTTCAATGACTACCATCTAGCAAACCCATATTACTTGCTTATATTTAAGCTAGTACATGACTACAACTTCCCTGAAACCTGGGCAGAAAGGAGACCAGGCCTTGAGTCCTGTGTTTTAGAGAGCCCTACATATAACAAGTACAAACACAAAACAGACAATATATTTGTTCTATTTTTGGCATCTTTGATGTTAAATTCATTGTTAGATTTGATCAAGGACAGGCACTCAGCAAGGACACAGCATGATCCCTTCATCTTAAACATCTACTCTCATAACCCCAGAGCAAAGCTATTCCATAGCTTTTGCTCTCTGTCTCTGAAATGAAGGATGGTGCTTCCATATGCTGTGAAGAAGTGTAGATTGTGCTGCTGTTGACCTCTGGGGTGAACATGGACTTGGAATATGAGGAGGATTTGAGAAGTGAAAACATTCAGATGAGAGAAAAGTCATGCTGATTAATTAGTAAAATTCTTCCTCTCAGATAACATGAGTGCAAAGTTTCTTGCATAACAAGCATTGTTTATAGAAGTATTGAGCTTCATTTTCTGTTTTTTTTTTTGTGTGTGTGTGTGTTCTAAATAGTGGTTATAGTACTCATCAGTTAGCACAGATTCTGTAGCACTTGCTGATGGAAACATTTTGTAACAAAAACAACCTTTAAGTTTTTGTGTGTGTACGTATATATATATCATATATTTATATGATATATTACTATATATATGATATATATATCACTATATGTGATATATATCACACACATATGTACACATATATACATCTGCAGGTAACATATGAAATGTAGTCTTCATCCATTTTATTGGCAATTGGAGAGACTGAATATTAGAATCTATGAATAGTTTCAGTAAAATATTTAATAAGACTTGATTATATATTAAAAATGAGAAAAATGTTTATGTCTCCAATGGAACAAAATAGAGAGCCTGGAAGTAAACCCATACACATCTACAGCAAACTGATTTTTGACAAAGGTGCTAAGAATACACATCAGACAAAGGACAGTCTATTTAATAAATGGTACTGGGAAATTGGATAGCTACATGCAGAATGAAACAAGACCCGCATCTCTCACCATATATGAAAATTCACTCAAAATATATGAAAGACTTAAATATAAGATCTAAAACAATGAAATTACTAGAAGAAAATGGGGGGAGATGCTTTATGACATTGAAATGGGTAAGGACTTTTAAAATAATTTCCCTAAAGCATAGAAAACAAAAGTAAAAATTAGACAATTGAGATTACATCAAAATAAAAAGAACAGCAAAGGAAATAATCAACAAAGAGACAGCCTAAAGAATAGGAAAATATATTTGCAAACTATTTATTCACCTGACTAGGGATTAATAAACAGAACATGTAAACAACTCAATACAATAGCAAGACCCAAATAATACAATTTTTTAAAATGAGCATAGATCTAAGTAGATATTTTATTAAATAAAGACATTATAAATAGGTATGTAAAAAATGTACAACATCACTAATGATCAGGAAAAATTAAATAAAAAAACACAGTGAGCTATCACCTCTTTGCAATCTGAAGAGCTATTACGAAAAGGACAAAAGATAGCAAGCATAGGCAGGATGTGGAGTAAAGGGAACCATTGGTGGGAATGTGAGTGAGTGCAGCCATTATGGAAAAGAGCATGGAGTTTCCTCAAAACGTTAAAAATAGAGCTACAATATGACCCCCAAATTCCACTTCTGTGTATATATCCAAAAGAAATTAAATTAACATGTCAAAGAAATATCTGCACTTCCATGTTTTTTACTGTAGTTTTCACAATACCTAAGAAATGGAATCAACCTAAATTTCCATCCACTGATGAATGGATAAAGAAAATGTGGTATGTATACACAATAGAATACTATTCAGACTTAAAAAGGATGAAATCCTGTCATTTGTGACTACATGCTTGCAACTGGAGGTCATTACAAAAAGTAAAATAGGCCAGGCACAGAAAGGCCAACAATATATGACCTCACTGATATATGTGGAAGCTACAAATTTTGATTTCATAGAAGTTCTGAGTAGAATGGTAGTTACCAGAGGCTGGGGAGTCTACAGGGAAAGGAGGGATGAAAAAATGTTAGTAAGTGTGTATGAAGTTACACTTGGGAGAATAAGTTTTGTTGTTCTATTACACACTATCTATTGACTATAGATAATGATAATCTACAAAAGAATACATTTTAAATGTTTTCATCACAAATGATAAATGAAGAGATAAAAATTTTCATCTTTAATGGATAATCTTGATGTATAAGTCTGATACTTGTTATTAGTAATGACAAAATATATTTAAAATTTGAGCATGCTTTGAATTTAATTACACTGTTTTAAGGTTTTGCTAGATCATTATCAATAAAAGGTAAATTATGGTAGAATCTTGATTTTTGTTTTAAAAAAGTGAAAATCATTTTGCTTAAGGAATAAAGATACGAGAGTTTCCATTTTATAAATTTTTATTTTGTTACTCATCCCAAAGCCTCCGGCCTGTCAACAGAAGGACTGGTCTTTAATATTTGCCAACTTTTGGTCATATAAAAATCATAGCTGTACACATATTGTCATTATGAAGGTATATTTGTCAAGGTAATATGATAGAACATATTTTATTTAACAGTTTGTTGGCTTGATTTATAACTTTTCAATATTTAGACATATGGTATATGGGCCTCTATTTGTATTCTTGTCCCAGGTGAGCCTACATACAACAACTTTATAAGGTCACATTATCATTGCCATCACTTAGAGAGGAGGCCTAAAGCTCAGAGGAATTTTAAAAATTGCTTAAGTTAACCCAGTGAGTGAGGGCAAGAGCCAGCTTCTCACCCTGGCCTTTTTGCTTTCACAGCCTCTCAGAGCCACAACATCTGTCAGTTACTAACGATTACATCTCCAGTTTATGGTCTTTATGAGGAAAACACAGAGATGGAGAACATATTAGAGAATAGGGATACTGCTCTTGTCAGCTGTGTGCTTTCTCCAGAAATGTCAAACTACTTAGGTAGATCTTGCATCTCAGAAGAGTGTGTGTGTGTGTGTGTGTGTGTGTGTGTGTGTGTGTGTGTGTACACGAGTGCATACCCACGAACACACTCACATGTATGAGCATGTGTGTATTAGAAGTTGAGGGAAGAATTAGAGACTGATGCTTTAATTTTGCTTTAGATATAGCAAAATGCAAAGATCTTATGGTACTTTTATTTGAGAACCAACATGCATTCAGTTGTCTTAAATAAGAAACAAAAATGGAACCGGTATGTCAAAGAATATATAAGTATTGTCAGTGTAGATGTTAATGTCCTATATTTTTTGTTAAATGAATCAATATCTAGTCACAATTAGTACCTTTATTCATTATAAGAAAATCTCTCCCTTTCTTGCTCATTAAGTGAAGAATTTATTCTCTACTGCCATGGATCTCCCTGAGTTTAAGATTATACATTATTAGTTAATGAAGAAGATGATAGATTCTGGAGAAAAACTGCTTGGGTTAAAAATCTTAACTAACTCTCTCATTACACAGATGACCTTGGGCAAATTACTTAACCTCTCAGTCTCAGGTTTTTTATCTAGAAAATGGGAATAGTAATAGTTCTTGCCTCCTATGGTTATAGTATTAAATGACTTACAGCATATTTTAAAATTTAGAATTTAAGTTTTTAAATTCTAAAAATTTTCATGATTATTAATGTGATACTTTTAATAGTCAATTATTGAGATTCCAAATGCTTAGTATATTACTATTTATTAAATAATATTTTAAGGGAATTAAGTAAAATCACTTATTTAAAAGCAATTCATGTAGGTATAATAGTTACCTAGAGATGCCTAATTAATTTACTTCTGTATATAAAAATCAATGGGCCAAGCATGGTGGCACAGCCTGTAATCCTAGTGGCTTAGGAGCCTGAGGCAGGAGGATTGAGAGTTTAAAGCCAGCCTCAGCAAAAGTGAGGCACTAAGCAACTCAGTGAGATTCTGTCTCTAAATAAAATACAAAATAGGTCTGTGGCTGTGGCTCAGTGATAGAGTACTCCTGAGTTCAATCTCTTGTACCCCAAAAGAATCAATGGAATTTTTATTTTTCAGCATTTTAAATGGTATACTTTTGTGGTATTTTTAATTCATGAAAACTGGGTAATGTGGTTTAGATACACCTGAATTGTCTGCTTCTACCCAACAGACACATCACCATTGGAAGGTCTTACTGGTTTATTCTGTTAAATACTTGGATCTAAGCAACTTCATAAGATCTAACCATATGAAATCAGTATTATTATCCAATAAAGCAGCTCCTGAATAATTCAAATGTATTTGTGTTTTTTAATAATGTGGAAAGGCATTTATGTTTGATTTTAAAATTTTGGAACAAATAATGTCTGAGAAGTAATACATACTTAGTGGATAGCAATTAAGATATAAGTTATCTTGAGTCATTTAAGAATTATTAAGAATCATTTATATGACCCATTGTAGAAGAAGATATTTTTCTGGTTGCATGCCTATCTGGGTTTAAAATAAGTCATTCCAATTCGTGTTTCACTACATAGAGATTTTTAATTTATATATGCCTTCTCGGGAAAATAAATAATTGTAAAGTGAGGTCTAACATATTGAAAGCAGAGGGAATTTGGTAAAAGTGTGTTATTATTATTTAAGTTCTGAAGTCAAAATTATAGCACTCCAAACAGCCACAGGAAACAAACATTGGATCACTGTAGACATCTTGCAGGTACTTGGGTCTCCATGCCCCAATTGAAGGGGGAAGTTCCACATGTATTTACAAATCTTCACTATCTTCTGAAGATTAATATCTACACTGACAATACTTATATATTCTTTCTCTGATTTTTAGTTATGAGGAGTTGAAATGTTATCAAAATTATTTTAATGGATTTCACAAATCCTAAACATATGCAATTGAAAAATATCCTAGACATGGTAATAAAGAACATACTAACATT